>NC_088801.1:32994749-33697249 GCF_011386835.1 Chrysemys picta bellii
TTATGCAGAGTCCCACTGACCTCAGTTAATAATTCTGAGAAACAGCTCTTCATTTTGAACCTTCCTTGAGCATGTTAAGATGATGTGAACACTGTTAGCATATATTTAATGTAAGCTGAGATTGTTTTGCTTTTGCAAATAATTTTGTAAAACTAGCTATTATATTCCCAATGTATTGTATGCTATTTCTGAAATGTTAGAGATCTTGAAACAATGAATGCCCTAGCAAGGTCTACTTGCATTGACGAGAACCTGATATACTTTATAGACCCGGGGTCTGCAACCTTTCAGAAGTGGTGTGCCGAGTCTTCATTTATTCACTCTGATTTAAGGTTTTGCGTGCCAGTAATACATTTTAACGTTTGTAGAAGGTCTTTTTCTATAAGTCTATAATATATAACCAAATTATTGTTGTATGTAAAGTAAATAAGGTTTT
Organism: Chrysemys picta bellii; assembly: GCF_011386835.1. Lineage (NCBI taxonomy): Eukaryota > Metazoa > Chordata > Testudines > Emydidae > Chrysemys > Chrysemys picta. Next base: position 32,995,186 of record NC_088801.1, read on the forward strand.
AAAAATGTTTAAGAAGCTTCATTTAAAATTAAATTAAAATGCAGAGCCTCCCGGACTAGTGGCCAGGACCCGGGCAGTGTGAATGCAACTGAAAATCAGCTTGCGTGCCGCCGTCAGCACACGTGCCATAGGTTGCCTACCCCTGTTATAGACCTAAATCTCTAAAATCTGCTAAAGTTTACTTAAATTCTGCATAGAGAGTTGAGTGATCAATCTCTGATAAGGTGCTGGCATGTGAGACTCCTGAGAAATTAGAGAATGTGTCTAATCCTGCTTCTCTTCATGGACTTCAGTGGGAACATGAGCAGGGCCCTAAGTGTTATATTATAACAATATTTAATAATTAATAATACCTTTTTTTTCCTTACTATTGTCTAACTTATTACAAACTGTTCTAGTGTCCCATTTTACAACAGTATTCAGATTAGTTACTTAACCCATTACAACAGTATTTGTTTTTAAACACACATTGATATCACTTTATTTTACAAATCACATGTATCAAGCTGACATAATTTTAAATTATAAAAACTTGTTCTAACAAATGAAGAGCACAAAATAACTCAAGTTCACTGCCTAAGATTCACTGTAAATAAGACCTATCTCTAAAGGAAAAATAGGCACAAAACCAAGAGGAACCAAACAAATCAATTACAGTCATTACAGTGTCACTAATAGTAATGTATTTCACCAAACATGTCTGTAGCCACTTGACATACTCTATGTGTAATGGTGGGTCTTTTCATTGACTTCAATGGGGGTTAGATTGGGTCCTAAATCAGTATAAGATGTGGAACATACAATCTTGTATTGGAAAAAGGTTTAAAAATCTAATTGTAAATGTAATGGTTTGCATTTTAAAAGGTGCTCATCTGTTGCTTCAACGCTTACAAACACCACATCAGAGTTTTGCGTTGTAGAAACAACCCCTACTGCCAATCCCACCCCTGAGTTGGCAGCCTACCCACCTTAGGCCGGATGGCCTGACTGTTTGCTGTCTGCCCCAGCCAGAGAGCTGATATAGACTGCCAGTCGCCCTGCCCCGACCTAAGGGGCCAGGGTCCTAGACTCTTTGCTGACATTTACTGTGCTAATCCCCTATCAATTGGCTATCAGCTGCTAGGTGGCATAGCAAGGTGGAGTGGCCTCCCTCTGAGGCTGACAGGGCAGAACTACTCTAAACCACTACAATGGATAATAGTTTATTTAGAAAGGATTCCACCACACTATCTAATATTTTCTGATTTTTGGCTTTTTATTAGTAAGGACATTCCCATAAAACTGGGATCTGTGCTTTTTATGGATTGATCTTATTTTTACTGCTTATTCTTAGCCTGAAGTCATAATCCTCTGTTGATATCACAATCATGTCCACCGCAGTGATGTCACTAAACAGAGGTTTATGGGTTCCAGTGGATAATAGAAGAACTCATGGAAACATCAAATAATAAAACAACACAGCACCATCACTACTGCTAATAATAATATGAAAATGGGAGAAATATAACCAGAACTCACCATCTGTTGTGAAGCTAGAGGCTGTTGAGTAGTTCTCCACTCTCTCCCAGCTCCTGTTAGCTGCTTTTCTGACTGGATCAGGGAGGATTGTTGAGTAGGTCTCAGTTCCTCCTCTTCCCCACAGCCACTTCCCTGACTAGAAGTGAGGGATTTTGGGGTGGCTGTCTGCTGCCCTCCTATCACTCCCCCTCTTCAGAAGTTGTCTTATCTCTGGGGCTAGGGAATTCCCTCAGTTTCTCCCACTCTTTTTGCCCCTTTGTGGGTTTCTTTTTCTATACCCTGGAACATGAACAGGGAGTACTGAATGAGGAGGAGAGGCCCACAAAGCCAGGCAGCAGGCCTAGAAAGAGCAGGTCTCCGCATCCTACCCCCATTGAGGGACCTTGTGCTGCTTGCCACAGTGGGAGAAGAGGGGAGCTTAGGCACAGAGAGGACTGGGAAAGAGGCAGGACACAAACCAAAGACTGGCAACCACAACTCCTGATTGGAATGAGAATTGGGAATGGGATTTTCATGCCAGCACACCCCACTAGTATTCTTGTACGTCGAGCTTTTAGCAGTGTTTACAACTTTCATGATTTTATTGAGAATCTCACAACACTGATTTGTTCTTAAAGCCCCTGCTCCTGGAGTGATGGGATTACATGAGTAACTCAGCTTTCATTTTTTTCAAAAGTAAGTTTTTGGCCGCATATTTGCAGAGAAAAGCTTTAAAACATGAATCTAAAGGCTCAAAACCCAGAAAGCAAAGAGCCCCATAAATTTCATTATTTTTAAAATCCCATGACTTTTAAATTAATTTCATGATTTTGGGGACCTGACTCATTATACTATTATATTATATTGCTTGGTTTGGCAATACTGTCTCAGGTTTACTTACAGAAACAGATTCTTTTGAACTCTATTACAATTCCAGAACTGATAATAAGAATAAGCAATAGTATGTGGCGCTTTCAACACATAGTATCTTTCACCCAATGATCCCAAAGAAACATTAATGTATTAAGCTTCATAACTCCTGTGAGACAGGCAAATATTAAACTCCTAAAAATGAGTATACAGAGCTACAGGATGTTATATGACTAGCTCTAGGCCACACAGAGTTCATAACATAGATTCTGGGGGATTCTGGCATTCCTCTTCTTGACATACATCTTTATTCTTGTTTTTTAGGACCCTGAGCCTATTTCTGCATCACATCACTGCTCTCTCTGAAAGGAGGAATAGGTCACCTGCAATATTTTGCTTTTGAGAAGTAAAGGGAAATAGGCCACCAATGGCCTCTGCATAAGATCCCGTCATCTTGAAATGGCGGGAAAATGGGCTTTGTTGTGCAGGATCAGTTTTGCATACAAATCAGTAGCAAGAGATGTTTCTTACAGAGGCTGTCAAATTTTTGCTTTCTTTAGATAAAATTTAGCCCTGTGCAGTGCATGCACCATCCTCTGTTAATCTCTTTTTAAAATGTATTTAATATAAACTTAAAATAACAATATTTCATGTGTGAATAAGATAACTTTTTGTTTTCCTTTCATTTCAGAATTCAGGGTTTCAGTAATGTTGACACGTACTGCTACTTTTATTTAGCAGAAATTACTCCTTACAGAATTTGGAAAAACACTGGTATGGAAAGGAGTCCTTAGATACCATCACAAATAAGTAGCTCTTCTGAGAGCATTTCAAAGGCTTGGGCTATGTCTACACTAGAGAGCTTATAGTGGCACAGCTGTACTGATGCAGCTGCGCCGCTGTAAGATCTTTCATGTAGCCGCTCTATGCTGATGGGAAATAGCTCTGCTGTTGACATAATTAAACCACCCCCAACGAGTGGTGGTAGCTATGTCGGCGGAAGAAGCGCTCCTGCCGACATAGCGCTGTGCACATTGCCACTTATGCTGGCAAAATTTATGTTGCTCAGGGCTGTGTCATTTCACACCTCTGAGTGACATAAGTTTTGCCGACATAAGTGGTAGTGTAGACATGGCCTTATATTATATTATATGATAGAGGAGAGACAATGAGATTTATATACATACTCTTCATGCACCATTGCGAAAATATTGCCCCAATGGGTCCTTAGATCTAAACCTACAGTTTTTGTATTACAGCATTTTGTTTTTATGTACCCATGTATAAGATGTATGCTGCAGTGACATATATTTAGCTCATCTGATAGGAAACATTACCATTACTCATGATTTTGCTACTCCTTAATTGTTCTTCTCATTAGTAGGTTAAAGTATGCCTGATCACTTCTGAGTGAATAATGCTATTCTATTACAATATTAATTAAATGGAGGGGGAAAAACAATTAGAAAGCTTCTTACGCATGCCTGGGTAATGCAACTATAGTTAAATATTTCTCAGCTCTTCAGTTTACCAACCAAGAGGTTTATACCTTGATAGTTTACATTTGCGTACAAATCTTAGCCTAGATTTAAATAGTTTTCTCAGAGTTTTAACTGTGACAATCCCTTTCTCCAAAATCATAATTTTTAATGCTTTTATTATATTTCCCTTAATTTTGAACAATTAAATTTGTCAGGCAGTTGGTCTATCATAGAAGCTAGAAATGGAAAAGCCCTGTGAGGTCATCCAGTCCATCCCTCTCCCAGTGCAGAATAGTTCCCCATCGTATATTCTACATTACTTTGTGAAAGGCTAGCTTTAAAATTTAAGTGGTGAGGCTTCCATCAATTTTCTTGGAAGTCTAGATCTCCAATCTAAAATCTAATCTAGGCCCTATTGCTTTAAAGCAGATTAATTTTTCAGTTTGAAAAGCAGCTACTGTGTAAGCAGCCTGACTTAAACTGTAAAAAGCAAGGAAATTCTGAATCCATAATTCACCTTCCACCCTCTGACCCCACCAACCGCCATATTAGTGTGCTCCCACCAAAATACCAGCTTGTGTTTACAGTTTCATTTCTCCTGATGGCGTATGGGCGCGTGCACATGAGCACTCGCTCTACGTGCACTCAAAAGGTTCATGATCTGGAGAGCTGAAAATATAAACACAAGCTGGTATTATGGTGTGACTAGCGGTTTGTGGTTCTTTGTTTGAATACTTCAAAAATGGGCACACTGGCCAGAACAAAAGGCAAAAAACAGTGCTGCTGCTGTCAGCATGGAACTTTAGTGGGTCCTGTAATTCCCACATACATACTTCAGGTAGATCTAAAGTCACCCTACCCAATTGAGACCTGCCCTTCAACCATTTAGTTTTACTTAGTTCACTTTAATGCAAGTTTTGTTTTCAAGTATAGAACATGAATATTTTGCTTTTTGTTTCATGTTTGCAAGCACCATGCTCATCTAGGCCCACATCCGGCAATCACTTAAGCAGAAGAATAATAAGGCTATTGGGACCTTACTCGTGTGAATACGATTGTTCATGTGTTTAAGGGTTTGCAGGATTAGACCACTAGTGAGAATTAATTGTCTTCATAACACATATCTAACCTATTGTTCCATGGAACTGGCTCTTCTGCTTGTTTTGGATTCTCTTTTATGTTCTCTTGAATCAACTCCTGCCCACTGAGCAGAGGTCCAAAGTGGCAGGAGCCTGCCTATGGGGATACAATTGAATGATTGTGAAATTAAACTGGTGCATGTTTTAGACCAAGTTTTTCCTCTCTATTTTTTTACTGGAGATGGCTCCACTTTTCTGAACACTGTTGGAGAAAAAAAGTAAAAGAATTAAATTGAAATACAGTGTTCTATGTGCAGGATCACATCAGGTTATGTTGTCATATTACATATAGGAAACAAACTTTTTTTCACAAGCAGGCCTACTGCTGAAATCCAATAACAGTCTTCAAAGTAAAAGTGAGCATTATCATTTGTCAAATCAAGTTGTTGTTTTTTAAACAGAAGTTACGACTTGGTTCTACCACCTACTGAAGCTCCAGTCTCCCCATAAAACTTAATTTAGGCAATAGTTGCCTTTAGAATCTAAAGAAACATCTGACAAAAACAAAGTGATCTTCTCAAAGCAGTAACAACCCCAGCTAATCTAAAGGTATTAACACAACCACTTGACATATTCAAGAGATATGGAGAGCTCTACGGTAAGAATTGTCGTTAATAGTAGAAAACAGTTGTGCTATAATTATTGTAATAACCCCCTGATCATGAAAAGAGCAGGTGGTTTACAAATATTATCAGTCACTTTTGATTGAAGGGAATCCATCCTACAAATAGAAGGACATTTTTTTCTTAAAACATTGAATATCTTACACAAAAAATATATCACACAATAACAACATTCTCTCTTTCAGGTCAAAAACTTTCCTTATGTATTTGAGACACGTTTGATCACTTTATACAAACTGCACAACTGCAACTGCCATCATAAGGTAGAACATCTTGCTTCTTTTTAATACATTATTCTATATAAGAATCCTCACAAAGACAGCTTGTGAGCATTTCACAAATTATAATAATGGAACCACCTACATGTATATCAGTGCTGACAGATCTGGATCATCTTATTTTCACCTGCAGTAAGTTCACTCAGCTGAAAACTAAATTATACAATGAACAGCTTTGTTGTAGGAATATGCATGGCCTTATTTTCCACCACCATTTTCAGAACAAATGCATGCAACTTGCACAGATATTTAATATCAATAAATGGTAATGATCTTTTAACTGTAAAGAGCTTTTCATCCAGATGGATTCCAAAGAGCAGAGCTTTATATGCTTTGCAAACTCTATTAATAATACAGATTATATGGGATCATTTTGACTACCATTGAAGTGCAACTAACTGTTCAACAGCCACTCTACACAGTAGTTTAGCACAAGAGAAGGAGAAGTATATTGTATTCCATTCAAACTACCGACCTGATTCTTCTCCCATTGAAATTAGTGGCAAAAAACTCCCATTGACTTCTATGGTGCAAAATCTGGACCTAGATGGGGAACATAGGTAGACAGAATTTGGCCAAGATACTGGGACTAGCACTCCTACTTTTAGAGAGTTGTAGGAACTTTGATGACCATGTCAAATCAGAACCTCTGTTTTAATGTCTTACCTTAAAGACAAACATATTGGGCAATTGGTTCTGTGCAAAAGAAAAAGGGCTATCTACTGATGCAGCAGTGTCACTCTGGAACTCTTGGGCTTATTCACTTAAAGTACCAGTTTGCACAAACTCCTTTGTGCATTTTGGCAAGATCACAATTTATTATGGGATGGCTTCAAGTTTATAAAAAGAAGCTATAATGCCCATTCTTCCTTACAATGAAAGGACAATACCACCTATGCCATTAATTTGCTCTTGAAGACTTGTCTTGGCCATAAACAGGAAGATAATTAATGTATACACAAGGACAGATTAAATACATTTGTATGCAATACCAGTGCTGATAATGCCTTCCCTTTTTTTCTAGCATCAATCAATGTAAAAACAAATTAAAAACAGCATTCTTCAATGAACCTTTTGAATACTCTTGTACCTAGTGGGATCCTTAGCATTCATACAAAGAACTGCTTGTTACACTGGTTAAAATGCCAGAGACTTCCAAACATGAGAATTTCTGCATGCCTAACATCAAATAGAGCAACTTCTTTACCCTTATTTCTTCATTCAAAATACATAAAGATTGCCTGGTCTCTTGGCCAAATAAAAGACGACTTCTTATTCAGATTTTCTTCTCATGGTGTAGCAATTCACAAAGGTAAAGTCAAAGAACAAATTATACATATACATTATTATTCTAACAAAGTATAAATAAGTAAAAACCTATTCTACTTCATTTTCAAAAGTAATATTACATCTGAAGTATTATCTTAACTAATTTGAAAGTAGCCATGGAAGTATCAAAGCTAGGTAAACTCTTCAGTAGAAAAAAGTGTGAATAAAATGTAACAAATGATCCTCAAATGAATATAAAGGAGGAATTGAAATAAATGATATATGAAAAGGTCTAAATAGTGTCAAGTTTACTATGTAGATAAACAGCCGATACATTAGAAATCTAAATTTTATCCAAGGAACATTCAAAATACACCTCTACCCCGATATAACGCGACCTGATATAACATGAATTCAGATATAACGCGGTAAAGCAGCGCTCCGGTGGGGGTGGGGCTGTGTGCTCTGGCGGATTAAAGCAAGTTCGATATAACGTGGTTTCACCTATAACACAGTAAGATTTTTTGGCTCCCGGGAACAGCATTATATTGGGGTAGAGGTGTAATCAGAATACTATGTCTATATCAAATAGTAAGCAATGTGTTCTGTGTTGCAAGACAAAAATTATATAGTTTTATATTTTCAAAGAGGCTTCAATCTTACTTCTAAAATTGGTCCTACTATCTTTCAAGGCAGTTTTTGTGTGTATAAGGCAATAATTCTTGAGTCATGTAGTGCAAAAGGAAGAAGTATAGATGCAAGTTGGCTACCATTTGAATTTTTCTCCAGATGTAGCACCCTGGTTACTTTTACTAAATAACTTTTACTAAAGTACAAAATTTTACTAAAGTAGAAAACTTGATTTCTTAGGCATTGTGGTCTAGATTATTTCTTGTGTAAAACTTATTCTACAATTCACTGTATTTCACAAAGCCAAACGAAACCACATAGCTAGTTTACTGAACACTCATTTGTATAATATTATTTTCATATTGCTACCACTGCAAAAACATAGATCCATTACTGAGTGCAAATAAATTAAATGGGTGCAGCTGAGTACAGAATTTGACCTTTAAAAAGATTCCTAAAGTTTTCATGTTTTTACAGAAACAGCCATAATAGAAGCAATTTTGCTGAGTAGATAATGAATTCAGAAAGTGAACATTTGACCTGGATTAGCATCTTAAATTACCGGAAAGATGAGGTAAGGAGGTAAGGTGAGCAAGTAGTTCTACGTCAGCACATTTACAGTTAACAATAATGTTCTTTACAACCAGGCATTAAGAATCATAAGCATCTGTAGCAACAAAGAAACATGCAACAACGGACTGCAGAACTGGAGATTTATTTGGTTAGGGACTACCTGCAATTGGTCAAGACAATAATTAGAAAATATTGAATACAAAATATAATTGTTAGGCAAGGTTAGCAATCTTGGTCACACATAATTTTCAAATAAATTGTAAATATGGAAAATAATCTACTACTGTATTCAAGTCTCGTGGACAAGAAGGCTGCACAAGATTTTTTTTTCCAATTAATAAATATATAACAAAATGCAAATGGCCAAGGAAGTATATTAGCTTAGTAGGATAAGTGATGATAAAAAGGATATTTTTAAAAAGGCTGAAGTTTAAAAAAAAAAAAAAAGAAAGAAAAAGAAAAGGAAGATTGTTATGGAAAATTTAACATACTAATTACATACCCAGTAAAATCGACAGAGTACAAATAGAAGCTTAACTCTATGGGGACCATTATTCAATATTCAGACTAAGTGCATTCACCTGCAAAAACACAAGCTACCTGTCCAATTTTTTTGAATATTAACATTTGATAGTTTGCTTTGTTAAATGTGTAATCTGAGATGTCACTCAATTTAATAATTACGAGAATTTACATGTCATGGAATAGTGTAAAGACACTCTTTTATATGGCAGCACCTTGTTAAATAGAGAGATTTGATGATTAAATTACTGCATAATTTCTCCAAACAAAAGCTCACTGTTGTCATGATTATTGTTTTGTCTCTGATATACATATGGCAATATTTTGTAAACCTGTTAAAACTTACTATACAATTTCTTTAAATGGGGCAAGAGTATAGGGAAGTTTTTAAAGATATAAACATAAATGAATACAAGGTCACTGAAAAAGAGAAGAGTGATGCTACAAGGCTCTGATGGCCTAAGGCAGCCCCTAGTGAGTATACTCATGGAAAGAAAGAGATCCTGGCAATGAACAACTAAGTAGTTCTGGTTCTATACTACCCAGCCTCTTTGGTTTTCATAGATTTTTAAGGCCAGAAGGGACCACTATGACCAGCTACTCTGACCTCCTGCATAACGCAGGCCACAAGACTACCCTGAATAAATCCTTGATTCGAGTCCAATAGCTGTGCTAGAACTAGAGCATATCTTTTAGCAAAACATTGATTTTAAAATTTCCAGTGATGGAGAATCCACTACAATCCTTGATAATTTGTTCTAATGATTAATTACCCTCACTTTTAAAAATGTGCACCTTGTTTCAAGTCTGAATTTATCTAGCTTCAACTTCCAGCCCTGGGTTTTTGTAAATTTTTTGCCGCCTATCAAATTTCTGTTCCCCAAGCAGGTACTTATAGACTGTGATCAAATCATCCCTTAGCCTTCTCTTTGCTATGCTGAATAGATTGAGTTCCTCAAATCTATCACTATAAAGCATGTTATCCAATTCTTTAATCAATCCTATGGTTCTTCAGTGAACCCTCTCCAATTTGTCAACAGCCTTTTTGAAGTGGGAACACCAGAACCTGACACAGTATTTCAGTAGCAGACACATTCAGTGACTAGAATATAGAAGTAATCGAATTTCTCTATTCCTACTCAGTATTCCCCTGTTTGCACATCCAAGGATTACAGTTTAGCCCTTTTGGCCACAGAATTGCACCAGGAGCTCATAGACTCATAGAAATGTAGGACTGGAAGGGACCTCGAGAAGTCAGGAAGTGCAGTGCCTTGCACTGAGGCAGGAATAGGTAAACCTAAACCATCGCTGACAGGGGGTTGTCCAACCTGCTTGTAAAAACCTCCAGTGATGGGGATTCCACAAACTCTCTTGGAAGCCTGTTTTAGTACTTAACTGCCATGATAGTGAGACGTTGAGTTACAGCAGATCTACCAACTTGTCATGGGTGCCTGCCCCTTTAATCTTTATCCATTTTTCTCAAATAATCTACCATTTTATGCATATATTACCAATGATTTAATTTATCAACTGTCTTGAGGTTTCTGAATTTGAGACAATGTGACTGATGTAATTTGAAACCATGTTAACAGAGAGGAGATCCTTTAAAATATCATACCTCATAGCTTTATTTACATCCATATTAAACACTTGCAAAGATCTGTCAGAGTGTCTGGAGAGCAAAACAGTCATTCTTCAGTCATCAGGATATTATGTATGCTACAGATTATTTCAAAGGTGGTTAAGTATTCATTCATGGAAATCCCAATTCCTCTGTTCCCAAAGGAACAGTATACCACAATTTATTAGTTTTACCTTAGACCTCCAGTCCTGTAATATGCACAACACTTGAGTTCAATTATAAAACTCTGGTGATAAGTGTCTCCAACCCCTTGTCTGGAGGTGTTTGTCTTAAGACATACTACCTTTGAGTGACCGATTTTTAGCTACATACCTAGAGAACCTGATTTTTCATGTATGTGTATGTGTGTATATGTTTATTTAACTCCCCACACGTTCTCCATACATACATCTCACAATGGTTATGATGACCAATGTGATACAGGCTTTCATTAGAGACCTCACCTGTACTTCTATATTCCACAGTGTCCTCTGCCAGTTGGCATCCAGAGGTTCTTCGGTAATAGTTAGAAAATTGTCATTTATAATTTTTAGAAATTCCAAGGATATTTTACTACTGGCAGCATGAGATCTTCAGTATTTGTCACACGATTGAAACTCTCCATGATAACACAGCTTTTTTCTCTACACATTATGGTTAGGTGTTTGAGGAGTTGGTGATCCTGTTCTCTATATACTTTATAATCTATAGCATACACCAACTAGTACCCCATATCATACTTTATCTTTTAGAAGTTAATCCATAAGCAATTAAGGGTATGTCTACACTACAAAATTAGGTCGAATTTATAGAAGTCAATTTTTTAGGAAACGATTTTATACAGTTGATTGTGTGCGTCCACAGTACCAAGGCTAGCGTCGACTTTCAGAGCGTTGCACTGTGGGTAGCTATCCCACAGTTCCCGCAGTCTCTGCCACCCATTGGAATTCTGGATTGAGCCCCCACTGCCTGATGGGGCAAAAATATTGTCGCAGGTGGTTTTCGGTACATGTCGTCAGTCGCCCCTCCCTCCGTGAGAGCAACGGCAGACAATCGTTTCGTGCCTTTTTTTCCACGCAGATGTCATACCACGGCAAGCGTGCAGCCTGCTCAGCTCAGCCGCCACTGTTGTGTCCCGGGTGCTGCTGGCAGCAGATGGTGCAGTAGGGCTGCAAACTATCGTCACGCTTCCGCTGTCACTCTGCTCTCCTGCTCTGGCAGCAGACGGTGCAATAGGGCTGCAAACCATCGTCATGCTTCCACTACCACTCTGCTCTCCTGCTCTGGCAGCAGACGGTAAAGTAGGGCTGCAAACCATCATCACGCTTCCGTTGCCACTCTGCTCTCCTGCTCTCCTGCAGACGCCATACCATGGCAAACATGGAGCCCGGTCAGATCACCAAGGCACCACTACATAAACCAAAAGGGGTACTTTTCAATGGTGCTGCAAGCACTCGCGGCTCACAAGGGATGTTTCACCAACATCAATGTGGGATGGCCGGGAAAGGTACATGACACTCGCATCTTCAGGAACTCTGGTCTGTCTGAACGGCTGCAGCAAGGAACTTACTTTCCAGACCAGAAAATAACCATTGGGGATGTTGAAATGCCCATAGTTATCCTCAGGGACACAGCCTACCCCTTAATGCCATGGCTCATTAAGCAATACACAGGCACCCTGGACAGTAGTCAGGAGCTGTTCAACTATAGGCTGAGCAAGTGAAGAATGGTAGTAGAATGTGCATTTGGACATTTAAAAGCGCGCTGGCGCAGTTTACTGACTCGGTTAGACCTCAGCGAAACCATGCCTCAGCAAAACCAGTATTCCCATTGTTATTACTGCATCAGAGAAGCTTTGAAAACCAGTTTCATGACTGGCCAGGCTACAGTGTGAAAGTTCTGTTTGTTTCTCCTTGATGAAAACCCGCCCCCTTGGTTCACTCTACTTCCCTGTAAGCCAACCGCCCTCCCCTCCCCACTTCGATCACTGCTTGCAGAGGCAATAAAGTCATTGTTGTTTCAAATTCATGCATTCTTTATTAATTAGTCACAGAAATAGGGGGATAACTGCCAAGGTAGCCCAGGATGGGTGGTGGAGGAGGGAAGGACAAGGCCACACTGCACTTCAAAACTTATTGACTGCCAGCCTTCTGTTGCTTGGGCAGTCCTCTGGGGTGGAGTGGTTGGGCGCCCGGAGTTCTTGGGCGTCTGGGTGAGGAGGCTATGGAACTTGGGGAGGAGGGCGATTGGTTACACAGGGGCTGCAGCAGCGCTCTGTGCTCCTGTTGCCTTTCCTGCACCTCAACCATACACCGGAGCATATCAGTTTGATCCTCCAGTAGTCTCAGCATTGCATCCTGCCTCCTCTCATCACACTGCTGCCACTGCTCCTCTTGCTCCAGCCATCTATCCTTTCGCGCATCCCTCCTGTCCTTGCATTCATTTTGTGCTTTCTTGGACTCTGACATTGTCTGCCTCTACACATTCTGCTGGGCTCTTTCAGTGCGGGAGGACTGCATCAGCTCAGAGAACATTTCATCGCAAGTGCGGTTTTTTTTGCCTCCTTATCTGTGCTAGCCTCTGGGACGGAGATGATAGGGGGAGACTCCTGCTTGCTATGCAGGGGGGAAGGAGAGGGTAATGTCAGGTTTTCCCCCTCCCCCCTGCTCCTGCACCCCGTGTACCCCTTCTCCATAAAGCGCAGGCAGAGGACATGGACGGAGAGAGCTAGAGAGAGCTTGGGGCAGCAGCTGCTGTCTCAACTTCCTGATCCACTTAAAAAGACAATGCACTAAAGAGTGGGTCAGCTTACTTAAAGGGGCAGTGTGCATCTCTCTCTCTCTCTCCCACAAACAAGGTGTGTGTCTGTCTCTGTCTGCTATGCTGTCTCCCCTCCCTCGTGTTTATGCTGCCTTGTGTGAGAGGCTACATTAACAACAATGTGTTAACCCTTGAGGGCTCAGCCGAGTGCTAGTTCATCATTTAGCAGTAAGGTATTCCCTGGGAGATATCCCTCCCTCTTCCTTTAACTTCACCACCTCAACCAAGCTTCACCATCATCATAGCTGTGAACAGTATTACATTGTTTGTTTAAAACGTATACTGTGTGTATATCTATATAATATATAGTTTTTTGTCTGGTGAAAAAAAATTCCCTGGAACCTAACCCCCACATTTACATTAATTCTTGTGGGGAAATTGGATTCACTTAATATTGTTTTGCTTAAAGTCGCATTTTTCAGGAACATAACTACAACATTAAGTGAGGAGTTACTGTATTGCTCAAGGACCTGGTTCACTTGTGACCAGAGGATCTGTTGCTATTTAAGGTTATGAGCAGTTCAAAGATACTCCAGATTCTTATGATCAGTATGGACCTGGATTGGGACCTGAGTCAGGGCAATGAAAAGTCCCTAAAAGTGGGGGGCCACCAGCACCCAAACTGTGGCCCCACCCCCGTGCTGCCCATTCCCCCCAAGTCCCTTTCCTCACACCGCTCCTTCCCCCAAGGTCCCACCTCCACACCTCCTCTTCCCCCAAGGCCCTGCCCCTCAGTTGTTCCTCTCTGCCCCCTCCCCAAGTCACTCACCCTTACAGCTGGTAAAAAGTGGGAGGTCTTTTTAAAGTGATGGGGCCACATGACCCCCTGATCCCTGCTGTTCTGGTGCCCCTGACCTGACCTCCTTCTAGGTGTCACCATCCTTCAAAAGCTGTCTTTATCACAAGTATCAATTTGTCCCAGATATAATAATTCTTCTCAGCGAGGGGGTAGTTTTTATGAATAAAAGGCACAGGGCTGGAGTTGGTTATGAGAGCCAGTATGTTGTGACAGAACAGCTCTAATGGCAAAGTTCAAAGCATCTGCCTCTATGATGAAGAGCTTGGCAGGATCTAGAAGCACAAGAATGGGACCTGAGGTAAAGGATCTTTTGAGCTGATCAAATGCAAACTATGTCCCTGGTGACCAGATGAAATGGACTCCCTTTCAAAGAAGCACAGGTATGGGAGCAAATAGGGGAGAGAATCCTTTAATAAAATGCCTGTAGAAATTGGCAAACCTGAGAAACTGCTGTATGACTCTTATATCCTTCAGAGCCTTCCACCCAGAGATGGCAGATACCTTCCATGAGTCCATTGTTAGCTCTTTGGCGAGGAGCGCAATTGTGTTTTTATAAACTCACATTACTTCAGTTTGGTGTAAAGATGGTTTTGGCAGAGTCTGTTGAGAATGTGGCACACATATTCCTCGTGCAGTGTCTGATTTTCAGAAAAACCAAGAAGAACATCAAAAAAACAAACTCACAAACTAGTCCAATATGTTCTGGAAGATATTATTGACAAAATGCTAAAACACCACTGGCGAGTTACATAACTCAAAAGGCATAACTAAATATTAAAAATGTCCATATTGGGTGCAAAACAGTCTTCCATTCATCGCCTCCCCTAATTTGGACCACATTATAGGCCCAATGAAGATCCAACATAGTAAAAATCTTGGCTGAGTGGAGTCTCTCAAAGAGTTCATTAATAAGTGGCAGGGAGTATGGGTTTCAGACCATCAGTTTGTTCAGAACTCGACAGTCAACACAAGGGCGGAAGGAGCCATCTTTCTTTGCCACAAAGAAGATTGAAGTCCCTGCCAGAGAAGTAGATGGCACAAATGAACTCCTTCTCCAGGTTCTCGCAGAGGTACTCCTGGAGCATTTGGAGTTCAGGTTCCAAGAGGGACTATTGTGGCCAAAGGGGAACTCGGCTCCAGATTGCAGGTGAACTGGACAATCATAAATGTGATGGGTGACTAAGTAGCTGCCCTCTTTTTATTGAAAACATCAGGGTAATCCTGATATTTCACTGGGATTCCTGAAGCTGGGATCACAGGGATGGGGGAAGTCAACTTCAGTGTACCTCCTTAGGTTTCTGAATTCTCAGTAGGTGGCAAAGATCACACAAGAACATGTTTTTGGGAGGCAAAATTGATGGCAGAGTCTTGATGTAAAGTGTACTGTGCCTGGCCCCCAGCAGATGAGCAGATCATGGGTGATGAGAAAGGGAATGCTGAGGATGACAGGGAAGTGAGGTGCAAGGATCATACCAAACTGTTGAACCTCCCAGTGACCCTGGAGAGTGGTAAGCATCCAGGGTACCGTTTGATGAGTAACTGAGCTGGAGGAGAGGAGGGATCCATCAATAGACTCCATCAAATCGGGAATGCTCCTTTGCTGAGTTGGAATGTTGTGACTCCAGGCAAAGACTAAATCCATGAAATTGTCAGAGGCCCATGAGTGCCCTCAGCTTGACCTCTGATATGGGGGGGATGTTGTAGACAGAGGGCGAGTTGGATAGTGCTGGCACAGTGTCCATTCATAGCTAAAGTACTGGTTGACAAGAAGGGGTGCAAGGTCCTGGAGTGAAGTGGGGGACACAGGCTCAGCCTAGACGCCCTTTTTGGGGCTGAGATGAGGCATCTTTCTGGTCAAGACACAGCTTGATTCTTAGCAGGGCATCCCACACTGTAGTCACTACAGCGTAGTATCCAAATTCCCCACAATACAGCATAGGCCCAAAACATGACACCCGCCCTTCTCTGCATCAGAGAGGCAAGGCTGAACTCGGCTGATCTGTGTAGGCCCTTGTGATGAGAATGTGGAAGGGGATTGGGAATTCAACTCTCTCTCCAGGCAGCATTCAGTCAGGATGATCATCAATACTAATATACAACTTGACCAAGATGCCATGGTCAGGCAGCAGCTCCACCAATGCCAGCTTGTTCTTGATTTCCTCGCTTAGGGCATGCTGGATATGGTAGTGCTGCACCACCTTGTTCTATTTAGTGTCTGCTGCCAGATGTCAGAACTCTGTGGCAAACTTGGCGACCAACCTGTTTCCCTGTTGCAGCTCCTGAAGCACGTTCTCAGCAGATTGTGTGCAATTCGGATCAAATACAATGGCCATAGCTTGTACAAACTCTTTGCCCCCAACAAGGGGCTAGAAGTCTCCAGATGGGGAGTTTCCCAGGTGAGGTCCTCCCAAGTTAGCAGACTAATAATAAGTCCTACTTGAGTCTGGTCAGTGGAGAACAAGTAGGTGCTGAAGCATGAACAGGAGTTGGCACTGGGTCATGAAACCATGGAACTTGTTACCATCCCCATCAAACTTGTCAGGCATTTGACTCTCCGGCTCCTTAGAAGCTGGGCTAGCAGCTATGCGTGGGATGGCTTGTGCCTATAGGACTGCAGTTTGTGCTCGCAAGGCCATAATTTGGGTTTATAGAGCCCACAGTGTCTGGCAGGGGCATGGCTGCCTCTGAAGAATCATCTGAAGGGCTGTCCAGCCACTTACCCATGCTTGTTCAATCTTTTCAGCTGCTCTAACTGTCAGCAACCAAACGGTGGGTGGCCTGGCCTAGTGGCTGAAGCAAGAGTCTGGCCTACTAGTTAGCGCTGAATCCATATGGGGCAGGTCAAGGAGTGAAGCCAAGAGTCAGAGACCATAGCCTAAACCAACGGATTAGCTGGAGTTGTAGTGAGAAGGCGTAGCAGAGGAGGGAATCAGAGGTCAGGAAGGAGCTGGGGGCTGAAGCAGGGACAGGTAGGGGCAGGGCTAGAGACAGCGGAGGCAGGGATAGGATCAAGGCTAGGAATGCATTGAGCCACTACTGGACTGCTGCTGCTGCTAAGCCTAAGCATCAGCCCGGAGACTCCTGCAGCCAATCAGGTGGTACAGTCAACCAGAGAGCTTCTGTCAGGGTAAGCTGTGCTCACTGGATTGCCAGGGGATGGCTTTGCTGCAGGCTGGCCTCTGACAAAAGGCACGGGGAGTCTGCAAATCAAAATTTCTCCAAGGGCCTGTCTAGATAGCAAATAAAAGGTGCTTTCTTCAGTCAGGTTAGCGTAATCATGTGAGCTAACATTATTGGAAAAAACCCTCACACATCCCTGTAGACATAATTGAACATCTTTACAATCATGTTAGTTGGTTTTGTTGTAGCCTAGATTGTAAAGGTGTTTTGTTTATTAGGTTCATCACACACACAAATTAGGCACCAGTAATATGACTATAAACCTAATCATGTACATTTAAAATTACTTGGTTTCAGCATTTTCCTTTGAAGCTGAGAAAGCTTTTTACATTTACTTTCAATTAAGTAAATGATACTTAACTCATCTGGATTTAGCCCTCAGTTTTGTAAATGGAACCAGGTTCTGTATAATAGTTTAGAAGATGCTGTGACCACTCACTAATCTTCAATATGTTTCATTTATGCAAAAGGACTAAACAAGGGAGCCCATTCTTTCTCCATTGGTTAGTATAATTGAATATGTCACAATAATAAAATAAAATGTACTTTTAACACAAATTATGCAAGAAATAGAGTAATGGTACTTAAACTATATGACAACGAAGGTTATATTATCACATCATGAGGCTCCCCATGAGCAAACTAAATTTGCAAATCTTTGATCAAAAATAAATTTACACAAACATAATATTTGCATCTACATTCCAGGAAGATTAATAAACATGTTTTGTTATTTGATTATCCTAGCAATAAAAATCTGTAGCTGATCAAATTTCTGACAGCCTGCAGTTACAGAGAGAGAATGGCCTTCCTGAGCCACTTCACTTAGTCCATGGGCCACACCTTGGACCCCGTGGAAGTGTGACCATAAATTAATGTACTTAGACAGTAACACACACACACAAAAAGAGAGCTCCTTAAATGCAGAGAGAAATTTGGAGGCATATCAATTTATAAAATTGGTTGAAATTAGAAATCTCGCTAATGTTAAGAGGGTTTCTTTAGATCTTTCATACAATGGAGCTTCAAACTGTCACCACATGGTCCCAAATATTTAGGTCTCCAAATACCAACTGTTACTACATATAATTAAAATCCGTTTGCAAGAATTAATCAAGCAAATCAAGCTAACTTGTGAGATGGGATAAATTGCTGCTGTCTTTATTTATGGCAGATAGCCAATATTATTAAAATAACCTCACTTGACCAGTGCTCTCTACCTACACGCCCAATATTTCCCATTAACATTAATAGGTTAATTATTTGTATAGTGAGAACCCACTCCTGAAGCATCAAAATTATATTTTAAGAAAGTTTTTATGAGAAAAATCTTGTGGGTGTAATCAAGAAAATGAAATAATCGTGTTTTAAACATTTACTACAGCTTTTATTGTGATCAACATAGAAAAATGAAACCAAATATGTCAGACAACAATTATACAAACTGGTATAGCTATATGTAAGTAAAATGTGTCTCATTAAGAAACACATTTTTTTTTTTTATTTACAGGCAGGCACATTTTACTTGCGTATTTCTTCTAGGGGTCTCAGTTCACAACTGACTTTATTAAAGTACAAAGTATTTGTTTATATTACTATGTTAAATAGCTAGTTTCAAAGACAGTGGACCTCCCTAGTTGGGATCTTGAGGAAAAGAAATGTCTACCTTTATCTAGCAAACTGTTCACTATTTGTACTATGTTAGCACCTAGAGAGCCCAACCAAGGTTCCCTCATGCGAGGACTGTACAAATACATAGTTAAGAGACTCTCCCTTCTTCAGAGAGTTTACAATTTAAATATATAAACCACTAAGGATCTGAAACAGAGGGATGGAGAGATTAATTGACTTGTCCAAAGTCACACAGCAGTCAGGAGCAGAGCCAGGAAGAGGATCATTATCCACTGGACTGCACTTAGGGTGACCAGATGTCCCGATTTTATAGGGACAGTCCCGATTTTTGGGTCTTTTTCTTATATAGGCTCTTATTACCCCCCACCCTCCGTCCCGATTTTTCACATTTGCTGTCTGGTCACCCTAACTGCACTGCCTCTCTGATCTAGCCTAGCAATTTAATAGAAGCAAAAGATGTCAGAAGCACATAGGGATCAAACTTCAGATGCCAAGCTCACCCACTAGCTTCATGGAATTGCAGAGGTTGGACAGGGTCAGTAGCATCACATTCAACCTCTCTGCAATTGGCTTTCTGAATGGTGCTGACAAGTTCTGTGAGGGACCCTGTAACAGAACCTATTTGAATCATTGCATATTGAACTGTGACACACAACCTTGAATCAATTCAGATCTTAAGCCCTTGCTTAATCTCAAAATAGTTCATTATAGGCATTTCTGTGACAAATTCTTTAAATTCCCCAAAGCTTTTCTCTTGCCAGTGTCTTCCTGTACTATCCTCAAGTATCATTCTGAGTGGAGCATTTAATTGTGAAAAATTTTAGGGATTCATTTGTTTAGATATGTTAACATGCTCATGAATCTCTGTAAACCTTGTTTTGCAGTCTTTTGATTTGTACAATTGCTTTTTACCTTTCTTGGGTCCACCAAAACTCCTTTGTCACTGATTATATATACTACATAAGCAATCTCATTCAGCCAAATCTGGCAAAATTGTTTCTGTTCTATTTAGAGTTGTTTTGTGTCTACTAGAGAGCTTACCGCGGCACTGCCGATGGGAAAGAGCTCTCCCATTGACATAATTAAACCACCCCCAACAAGTGGCAGTAGCTATGTGGGCAGGAGAAGCTCTACCGCTGACATAGTGTTGTCCATATTGGCACTTATATCAGTGTAAGTGGTTGGTTTTTTGTACCCCTGAGCGACATAAGTTTTACCTACATAAGTGGTAGTGTAGACAGAGCTTCAGATACACTTCAGAACATTAATCAGTCTCTCATTGTGTTGTTGATCATTTTTACTCCAAATCAGCAGTTCATCAACTTCTATTCCATCTAGACCCTCAAAGATCCTCAAATGATCTGATTGTTATACATCAGGTACTGAAGCCATACTGAAGATAAGTTGATTAAACATATTATTTGAATCAAATCAGAATTGACATAACCCTTGTCAAAACTGAAAATAGTTTTGGAGTATAGACATATGCTCCTTAACTATTCTCATGGGGTAATGCAACTCTACTGTGATATCTGTGCTTACGCAGGTATGCTACTGTGGCTTTGCCCATTAGTTTCATTTTGTGCTCACTACATGAAAGAACCTTAGCTTTTGGTTTTAACACTAGGCAGTCATTAATTTTTTTGTATAAGCTGACTGAATTTTATTGCAGGTTAGCTCCAGTTTCTATTTTGAAATGGAATGTTGATTCATTTATTTTTGAAGTCACAACTAATCCGTTGTAGAACCTTATTTTGTAAATTTATTATGAGACTCGGCAAGAACCTCTTTCTCTGCATCATTTCGTCATTTTCATCATCATTGCTTTGTCTTTCAGTATGTTCATGAATATATTATGCTTTTGTATATCTTTTCAATTTGTGCTGAGAACAGAGCCAACACACTTCTGCGGAATGGTTGCTTTTATTGTGCACATAACATTGTGCTCCTTGTGTTGGACCTTTTTGCCATGGGTGATTGCATCTATGCTTATTGAAAACAAATCTAGTCTCTGCCATTTGTTTACTCTTGTATTTTATCTTTATGCCTTGGTATGCATTTTTAATTAGATAGCAAGCAGTGAAAGAACTGAAGTCTAACACTTTCAGTTGGGAAGCAGTTTTCATTAGTTCTGCAAATATCCACTGTTCTTTTCTCATTATAACCTTGTTTTGACTTGGTTATCACTTATATCTCAAATAATTTGTCCATCTGTTAACTGGTCAAATTCACATGATTTGGCTTTATTTCTGAAGATCTGTAACAATGGTCAATGGGCTCCTCTTGCAGCTGGTTTATTGTAAAAATGTGCCTTTCCCACAAGTGACATTCTTGTGTGGATCAAAATAGTCTTAAAAGTTTTGAATGGCTTCATCTAGCAGTTTGCAGTCCTTCTCTTGGAATGTATGTATATCACCAGTGCCTTTGGTCCTGCAGTGTGGAGGACTTTGTCCTCTCCGATTCCACATTCCTCTCCAGTTTTTGGATAGGTTCCTTTCCATATTCATTTAGTTGGCTTCAATGGCTCAATTTTTGCCATTTTCAGACCTTATGTAAAAATACCCTCATAACACATCAAATGCTGGTAACCATCCAGTCAGGTCTTTATTTCCTAGCCCCAGTCAAATGACATGGGTAAGGAGTAAAAAAAATTATACCCAGTGACCTAGCAGGAGACAGTATTCAGTGATTCCAGGAAACAACGACCAGCACTTGTTTGTCATTCCTTTAGTACAGGCCACACCTCTCTTCAGTTAGAAGATGAATTACTGCAAAGAAGGGTCTGAAAGAGCTGGGGATGTTTAAGTCTGGAGGAAAACTAGGGAATCTAGCAGGCCCCTCCAGAAAAGTTTATATAATCAACCACATTGTACAACCTGCTGATTAACATTTCATCAGAGGTAAAATTCATATTAGGAACATTATTTTGAGCATTTTTACTCCAAGCTGCAGTGAAAGCCTAAACAATAGGTATATTATGATGGAAATCTTCTCCTATGTACTTAGCTAGTTGGACCACAACAGTGAGGGATTTGGTGGCACTACAGAGAGTGCCCTTCATATTAAATGACAATTTGGAAGTGTTTAACAACATATGGTCTCTTCTCCTTGACATATATGATTAAGAATATATCTTTTGTATATCAAAATATAAAATACCATCTGTCATAAGTAACAACTATGATATTGGCTTTATATAGCCAATTAATTCACTGTACTTTCTAATGTAAATATTTCTCCTATTTTCTCTTTTTTCTTGTTCTGTATCTATATTTATTTATAAAATTTCAATAAATGTATATCTAAAAAAGTCAACACTATGTCTTGAAATGTAATTAAGAATAACAATGAAAGTCTGTTTTCACTTTGTATTTTAAAGATGAAGGGCCAAATCCTGAGCTGGCATAAATTGGCACAGCTCCATGGGCATCAGTGGATTTATATGGATTTACATCAACTAAGGATATAACCCAGCAGGTTACTTTTCCCTTTAAAAAAACAGCTATACCCATTAACTCTGATGGCCTCTTTCCTTTCATGAAATGCAGAGTTTCACAGGTCTTTCTCCAAAAATTTGATATTCCTTTGAGATATGAGTTGAAGAGAAGTGAGAGTTTACATATGACATTCATGGCTTGTTAGGGATGTACGATGCTTGAATTTAAATAGACTCATGGAGATATAAGAGTTAATATCAAGAGCTCAATAAAAATCAAGAAAAAGTATATAAGATTCCAGTTTCTCTAATTCAAAGCATACCTGACTCTTGTAATTTTATAGGCAAAAAATAAACCTTTTATCTTTTATTTAAATGGGCTTTTGACCATGTCAAAACTTGGAAGATTCTCAAGATTCTCATGGCAGGAGCATAGTGACCAAGCTTTGCCAGGTTAAATGAGTGAGATTTTAATAGTCTAATTGAAACATGGTACAAATTCTCTTATTGTCTGAATGTGATACTTAGACATACCTCTGAAATATATCTCATTATGAGATACAGTGAAGACAGCTAAAATGTGTTAAAATGTCATGCAAGTCCTGTAAAAACCTGCAGGGTGGAGACAATGCATTTTAATGGAGATTTCTGAAGAGACAAGATACTCATATTAGGTACAAATTTACCTCTGTCACATGCACCTGCTGTTATCTGGCTGTTTATTAGTGCAAATTGACATCAGAAATGCTGAACGTTATAGAGGAAGGTCATATATATCTGTATAGCATGTTAAATTCCCTCGTGATGCTTCTAACTTTGGGTGTGCCCTTATTTTGGGGGCTAGTTCTATATTTTAAAGCACCTGGGAGATTGAAAGTATGGATGCTGTAGTCATTTAGAAACTACTTGAGAAAACCTAAAATAGCATGAGAGAACTAGTTCCGATTAAGTAACAAATTATTTCAACTTTTGCTCAAAATTCAAATCAATCTCTTTCTAGAGTTTGGCAAAAATCATTTTTTAAAGTATTTTTTTCATATCTCTGTGCTTCCTGAATTTGGCTGGGTTTGGCAGTGGAAATACCAAGCAAATGTGAAAAACTAGTTTTGCAACATTTCTGACCCAAATGAAACCAGTCCAGTTTCTTAAAGAATCATCGGAGGTTTAGGATGTTTATTTGATGCTCCTTCTCCTGTTTGTCTGAAGATAAGGAACTGTGAGAGATAAAACTAAAAGCAACCTTGAAGTCTTAAAGTGCAGTGAGACTTGAATAGCTCTAGCTTGAAGTTCAGTAGAATATTACAAGCACACTTCCTCCTTTTTGTTAAAATAGCTACTTCAGCTTTAAAACTGTCCCTCCCCCCAACTTCATTGTGCTTGTTTACAGTGATAAATTAATAGAACTGGCCTTAGACACAAGAAAAATAAGTGAAAATCACTCAGTCCCCGGAAAAATCATGGAACAGGTCCTCAAGGAATCCATTTTGAAGCAAGTGGAGGGGAGGAAGGTGATCAGGAACAGTCAACATGGATTCACCAAGGGCAAGTCATGCTTGACCAACCTGATTGCCTTCTATGATGAGATAACTGGCTCTGTGGATATGGGGAAAGCAGTGGACGTGATATACCTTGACTTTAGCAAAGCTTTTGATACGGTCTCCCACAGTATTCTTGCCAGCAAGTTAAAGAAGTATGGATTGGATGAATGGACTACAAGGTGGACAGACAGCAGGCTAGATCGTTGGGCTCAACGGGTAGTGATCAATGGCTCGATGTCTAGTTGGCAGCCAGTATCAAGTAGAGTGCCCCAGGGGTTGGTCCTGGGGCCGATCTTGTTCAACATCTTCATTAATGATCTGGATGATGGGATGGACTGCATCCTCAGCAAGTTCACAGATGACACTAAGCTGGGGGGGGGGGGGGGGGGGAGAGGCAGATACGCTGGAGGATACACATAGGGTCTAGAGTGACCTAGACAAATTGGAGGATTGGGCCAAAAGAAATCTGATGAGGTTTGACAAGGACAAGTACAGAGTCATGCATTTGGGATGGAAGAATCCCATGCACTGCTACAGGCTGGGGACTGACTGGCTAAGCAACAGTTCTGCAGAAAAGGACCTGGGAATTACAGTGTATGAGAAGCTGGATATGAGTCAACCTTGTGCCCTTGTTGCCAAGAAGGCTAACAGCAAATTGGGCTGCATTAGTAGGAGCATTACCAGCAGATCGAGGGAAGTGATTATTCCCCTCTATTCAGCACACTGGTGAGGCCACATCTGGAGTATTGCATCCAGTTTCCTCCCCGCCTCCAACAGAAAAGATGTGGACAAATTGGAGAGAGTCCAGCAGAGGGCAACGAATATGATTAGGGGGCTGGGGCACATGACTTATGAGGAGAGGCTGAGGGAACTGGGCTTATTTAGTCTGGAGAAGAGAAGAGTGAGAGGGGATTTGATAGCAGCCTTCAAGTACCTGAAGGGGGGTGTGGGAGAGGTTCCATAGAGGATGGAGCAAGGCTGTTCTCAGGGTACGTCTATACTTACTTCCTGGTCCGGATTGTAAGAGATCGATCTTCTGGGATCGATCCCGGAAGTGCTTGCCGTCAACGCCGGTACTCCAGCTCAGCGAGAGGAGTACGCGGCATCGACGGGGGAGCCTGCCTGCTGCGTCTGGACCCGCGGTAAGTTCGGACTAAGGTACTTCGAATTCAGCTACGTTATTAACGTAGCTGAATTTGCGTACCTTAATCCGAAGTGGGGGGTTAGTGTGGACCAGGCCTCAGTGGTGGCAGATGACAGAACATGGAGTAATGGTCTCAAGTTGCAGTGGGGAAGGTCTATGTTGGATTTTAGGATAAACTATTTCACTAAGATGGTGGTGAAGCACTGGAATGAGTTACCTAGGGAGGTGGTGGAATCTCCATCCTTAGAGGTTTTAAAGGCCCAACTTGATAAAGCCCTGGATGGGATGATTTAGTTGGGGTCAGTCCTGCTTTGAGCAGGGGGTTGGACTAGATGACCTCCTGAGGTCTCTTCCAACCCTAATCTTCTATGATTCTATGATCACTTCAGGATGTGAACCAACATTTGAACTCTATATATGAGGACATTTGGAAGAAATAAGGACACATTTTAACTCACTGAAATCCTTTGGAGTGGGAAAGATCTGGACAAGCATGGAGTGGAAAACTATAAGATTGCTTTAAAATAATGATTATCTCACTAATTAGCATGTGTCTAGCTAATTCATGTCTCTGTTCATTTATACCATGCTCATCGCCATACTTTGAGCACTTAGTATCAGAGCTACTGTGTCCTAGGGTGACCAGACGTCCCCCCCCCCCCGCATCACCCTCCCCCCCCCGCGCGTCCCGATATTTGTCTTGGGTGATCTGGTCACCCTACTGTGTCCACATGGCAGTATAAGATTTCAGATAAGGTTGTTACAGGCCTTAAAAGGAGAGAATCAGAATGTGTGTTGCTGAGGCTACTTAAGTACAGTTTATAGCATGACTCCTCTTCTCCTGCTTCCCTTTAATTTTCCATCTTGTGAGTTGCTGAGCATCCTCAACTACTGTTGTTTCAGGCTCTAAGATAGCCTGGGACTCCACAAATCATAATACTAGCCTTGTATGTAACCACTGCAGCGATCTCAGGGACACCTGTAGGAAAATAGAAATTGCCATACTGGATCAGGCTCAAAATCTGTCTAGTCCCGTATCCAGTCTCTGTCACTGGCCAGTACCAGATGCTTCAGAGGAAGGTGTAAGGTTTAATATCTCTTTCAAAATTTGTTGTAATTAATTATAACTCCAGATATTCTTGATATCTCTGTAAATATCCAATGCCTTTTTGAATCTCGTTAAGTTCTTGGCCTCAACAGCTTCCTGTTGCAGCAAGTTCCAGGTTAATTAGATGTTGTGTGAAAAAAATCCTTTTATCAGTTCTGAATTTCCCACCTTTTAATATCAATGAATGTCCCCTTGTTCTTGTGTTATGAGATAAGGAGAACAGAAGTTGCCAATTTACCTTCTCTAGACTATTCATTATTTTATATAATTTATCATGTCCCCTCTTATTTGTCTCCTTTTAAAGGTAAACAATCTTCATCTCTTCATTATCTCTTCATATGAGAGTTTTCCCAAGCATTTTATCATTTCCATGCTCTTCTCTGAACCCTTGCCAGTTCTGCAATATTCTTTCTGAGATGAAATGACCAGTACTGTACACAGTATTTCAGATGAACCTGCACCATTGATTTATATAAAAGCATTAAAATATTCTTTGTATTATTTACCATCCCCTTATGCTTCCGAACATCTTGTTAGGTTTTTTTACCTGCAGCTACATATTAAGCAGCTGTTTTCATTGAATTGTATACAGTAATGCCCACACCCCTCTCTTGTGCTGATACAGTAAATTTATTTAGAACACCACAAAGTGTTTGAGTAGTTTAAATTTTTCCCTCCACTATGCATCACTTTTCATAGATTGACATGGAATTTCACTTTTAATGTGGTGCCCATTCACCTAGCTTGTGAAGTTCCTTGTCGTTCTGATTAATCTGAATAACTTGGTGCCATCTACACATTTGTATCAGGTGGATTAAGTACTTGTGAAATGCGCCTCTCGCTGAGTTTTGGAACTGATTGCTTCCTTTCGCTGTCAGGTGTTTCTAGGTGCCCACCAGGACTATGGTTGGGCAGCGCTTTGGCTGTGGAGGGCCAGCTGCACCCTTCTAACATCTGGGGGAAAGGCACAAAGGGAACAATCAGTGGCCCCCACCCAGAGGTGAAAGTAAGCCGCTACAGCCCGGTACAGCGAACCGGTAAGAAAGTGGCTGCCGGTACACAGCCAACCGTATCAGCAGGGCCTTGGGGAGGGGGAATGGACAAAAGCAGCAGCAGCCCTGGGGCTTGATCTAAAAGAGGCCAGAGCCCCGGGCATCACTGAAGGGCTGGCTAGGGAAGTCTGGCCCCAGCCCCACCCCTTCTGCCCGAGGCCCCGCCCCTTCCAGGTGCCCAGAGGGCCCCCCCCCTTGCCCAAGACCCTGTCCCAGCCGCCCTGCATACGGGTAAGTCCTTTAAGTTACTTTCACCCCCGCCCCCAGAACAGAACAGCGGGGAGCCTGCAAAGCATCATTACATGGAGCCAGCCACGGCCTGCCGCCATCGAGCGGGAACCAGTGCTGCCTGGACGAACTTCCTCGCTCCAGCTTACGGCAGAGGCGGGAGAAGGCCCCTCCAGCGGCAGGGGCGCGAGCGGCTGCCTGCACTGCCAGCCGGCAGCCTAGCCCCGCCCGCGCCTCGGCTTCTTCCAGGGGAGCTTGGGGGAGGGAAGCTCCGCGCGACTCGGAGGCATGGTGGGGGCGGGGCTACGTTGCCATGGGTCTGACCCCACCAAGCTATTGGGATGGGAACGGAAACCGGGAGGTGCCCTCTGAACCCGGAAGTGTTTTCGGGAGGCCTGGGCGGACTGGGTTTGAATGAAATCCGGCTGATTCATCGCGGCCCGCAGCGGACGTGGAGCGGCGGCGGAAGGGTCTCAGCCCCAGGTAAGGGTAGAGGCCACTCGGGGGACGTAGGCTGTAGGCCCGCCCGTGGCTTGGTCTGGCTCCTGGGCCTTTCCACGGCCCCGGCCCCGGCCCCGGCCCCAGGCTGTAGGGGCTGGGCCCGCGCGGCACTGGGCGAGGAGGCGATGAGGGGGCCGGGTGCAGGGGTAGAACCGGGCTGCCGGGACGCTGGTGAGAGGCCCCAGGGAGCTGGGAGGGGGCTGCGGGATAAGTGTTAGGGATGCGGCCCGCTGGGGAAGTGTCGCGGCTTTTGGTGGCCTGCCCCTTTATGTGGAGAGCGGTAACCCCTTCCCTGCCCCTGGCCTGTTACCTTCGAGGTGCCAAAGCCTGTCCCAAGGGCCTAGGTGACAGCATGTTGTGCCGCCTCTTGGGAGTCGCTAATGGGCAATTTTCTGTGCTGATCTTTATTATTTCTAACCCCCCAAACGTGCCTTGGGTAGCTTGCAGAAACAAGTGAGTGCGTTGCTACCGCCTGAAAGAGCTTGCAATCTACATTCAGCCGGACTTAATGACTTTGTTGTGAACAGGAGAGGAGGGACAAGAGCTGCAGTAGTTCATGTGGTTAATCAGTAAAGCATCTACACAGATGGATGGTTATTGTAAATTTATTGTTTTTAATGCCATGGTGCCTTATTAGACCTGGTGCAAGGAATGAGAACTGCTGCAAGAGGCTCAAATGCTCCTATAACACTATTGCTGTCATGTTCTGTTCTTGGAGTCCACAGACTGTATGGTTTTCAATGCTAATAGGGACACTGCTACCACAGTAAATAATCACAGGCAGACCTGTTTGCAAGTTCATGTCAACTGGCAGCAGTGACCTTTTCTGGTTTTGTAGCAATGTTATCTATGTAAGAGTCACTCTACTGACAGCTGAAATGCAGCTCTTCTGGGGTGAAGCATGCAGTTGCCCAATGGTGCACAGCAGCACTCTTGTATTATATTTAACAAATGTTCCTGGTGAGCATATCCCTATGGTTTCGTCTTTCTTGTCTTTAAAGAAATAAACCTCTGAAAGTGCCCTTATCCTTGATATTGAACGTTCCAAATACAAGTGGAGCATAAACTGGTCATGTGTTGTCTTTCAGAGTCTGGAGCTATCCCCAGTGACTTTACACTTACTCACTGCTTTGTCAAGCAGCAGCAGCAGTGAGTGAAAACTGACTTGTCTTGGCAGCTTTCAGTGCAGCTATTTATGTAGTACTTGAGAAGCAAGACAGGGAAAGAAGCAGAACACAGTGTAGGGAATGGGCTAAGGAAGAGAAGGGAAAAACAGGAAAAAGACACTTCAGGTAACAGGCAGGTGGGGGATAGAGAGGAAGGAGACCTATATAGGAAAGAAAGTGGAGTGAAGCTAGGAAAGGAGGTATAATGAGCAAAAATAATAGTAGTCAGCTAATTTTATTCAATAGATTTCACCAGTTTTTGTAGGTTAAATATTTTTAGTACTATTTGGCTACTGGTAAAACATCTAGTATATTTGACAAATATGTATCTTTGTTTTTTTGTTCAATCTGTTTATATCAAATATATTTATAGTAAATAGAAACATCAATGGTGATGCATGCATTTTCAGATTGTGATTTAAATTATTTCTGTTTGAAAAGCTATGTATTTATATTCGGTATGCTATTGGGAAATCTGCCCCAGTTTTGTCAGCATTTTGAAAATGATCTCTTCCCTTTCTAGGGGTGTGAGGTGCTGCATGTCTGAGCTGTGAATCACATTTCTAGCTCTAAAGCTTTTGATTGGGCAGAAGAGTCTACTGACAACAGCATTCTTTGTGGTCCCTGTAATATGGGAGGATGGGAAGATAATCTCTTGATAGATTTCTAAAGTGGTCCAGAAATTGGTTTGCAAACATATTTAACGGCTAGAACTCTTCCTGAATGGTTTGGAATGGACGGGACCTCAAATGGGTTAATCTTTGCACATAAATAACTTTATTAGGTGTTCATGAAAAACTTGTGATCCTTTATCTACTGATGTGGTAGATCAGGGGTCGGCAATGTTCGGCATGCGGCTCGCCACGGTAAGCACCCTGGTGGGCCGGGCCAGTTTTATTTACCTGCTGACGCGGCAGGTTCGGCCGATCGCGGCCCCCCCTGGTCGCGGTTCGCCGTCCTGGGCCAATGGGGGCGGCGAGAAGCCGCGGCCAGCACATCACTCGCCCGCGCCGCTTCTCGCTGCCCCCATTGGCCCGGGACGGCGAACCGCGGCCAGTGGGGGCCACGGTTGGCTGAACCTGCCACGTCAGCAGGTAAATAAAACTGGCCCGGCCCACCAGGGTGCTTACCCTGGCGAGCTGCATGCCGAACGTTGCCGACCCCTGTGGTAGATCCTTGCCACTCTAACATGCTGATGCCTACTATGACTATGTTATCAGTTTAAAAGAATCGCATGGAAATTAGACACAAATTTGTAAAGGTTTTGACATAATCAGTTAGGAGGCACTATTCAGTAGAATACCAAAACACTAACTATGTCTGATAACTCTAGATTTCAGAGTAGCAGCCGTGTTAGTCTGTATCCGCAAAAAGAACAGGAGTACTTGTGGCACCTTAGAGACTAACAAATTTATTTGAGCATAAGCTTTCGTGGGCTATAGCCCACTTCTTCAGATGCATAAAATGGAACATATAGTACGGAGATGTGTGTGTATCTATATATATCTATATTATATATATATATATCTACACACACACACACACAGAGAGAGAGAGAGAGAACATGAAAAGGTGGAAGTAGCCGTATCAACTCTAAGAGGCTAATTAACTAAGATGAGCAATTATCAGCAGGAGGAAAAAAAAACTTTTGTAGTGATAATCAAGATGGACCATTTCAGATAGTTGACAAGAGGCGTTAGGATACTTACCATGAGGAAATAGATTCAATCTGTGTAATGACTCAGCCATTCCCAGCCTCTATTCAAGCCTAAGTTAATGGTATCTAGTTTGCATATTAATTCAAGTTCAGCAGTTTCTCACTGGAATCTGTTTTTGAAGCTTTTCTGTTGCAAAATTGCCACCTTTAAGTCTGTTACTGAGTGACCAGAGAGGTTGAAGTGTTATCTTACTGGTTTTTGAATGTTCTGATTCCTGATGTCAGATTTGTGTCCATTTATTCTTTTGTGTAGAGACTGTCTGGTTTGGCCAATATACATGGCAGAGGGGCATTGCTGGCACATGATTGCATATATCACATTGGTAGATGTGCAGGAGAAAAAGCCCCTGATGGCGTGGCTGATGTGATTAGGTCCTATGATGGTGTCGCTTGAATAGGTATGTGGACTGTGGACAGAGTTGGCATCGGGCTTTGTTGCAAGGATAGATTCCTGGGTTAGTGTTTTTAGTGTGTGGTTGCTGGTGAGTATTTGCTTCAGGTTGGGGGGGCTGTTTGTAAGCGAAGCCTGGTCTGTCTCCCAAGATCTGTGAGAGCGAGGGATCATCTTTCAGGATAGGTTGTAGATCTTTGATGATGCGCTGGAGAGGTTTTAGTTGGGGGCTGAAGGTGACGGTGAGTGGCGATCTGTTATTTTCTTTGTTGGGCCTGTCCTGTAGTAGGTGACTTCTGGGTACTCTTCTGGCTCTGTCAATCTGTTTTTTCACTTCAGCAGGTGGGTATTGTAGTTTTAAGAATGCTTGATAGGGATCTTGTAGATGTTTGTCTCTGTGAATGGGATTGGAGCAAATGTGGTTGTATCTTAGAGCTTGGCTGTAGACAATGGATCATGTGGGTGTTCTGGATGGAAGCTGGAGACATGTAGGTAAGTATAGCGGTCAGTAGGTTTCTGGTATAAGCTGAGGTTGATGGTGGGATGGAAATTGTTGAAATCATGGTGGAATTCCTCAAGGGCTTCTTTTCCATGTGTCCAGATGAAGAAGATGTCATCAATGTAGCACAAGTAGAGTAGGGGCGTTAGGGGACAAGAGCTGAGGAAGCGTTGTTCTAATTCAGCCATAAAAATGTTGGCATACTGTGGGGCCATGTGGGTACCCATAGCAGTTCCGCTGACTTGAAGGTATATATTGTCCCCAAATGTGAAATAGTTGTGGGTGAGGACAAAGTCACAAAGGTTTGCCGTGACATTATCGAGGATACTGTTCCTGGATAGCTTGTAGTTCATCTTTGTGTGGAATGTTGGTGTAGAGGGCTTGTACATCCATAGTGGCCAGGATGGTGTTTTCTGGAAGATCACCGATGGATTGTAGTTTCCTCAGGAAGTCAGTGGTGTCTCGAAGATAGCTGCGAGTGCTGGTAGCGTAGGGCCTGAGGAGCGAGTTCACATAGCCAGACAATCCTGATGTTAGGGTGCCAATGCCTGAGATGATGGGATGTCCAGGATTTCCAGGTTTATGGGTCTTGGGTAGCAAATAGAATATCCCTGGTCGGGGTTCTAGGCATGTGTCTGTACAGATCTGTTCCTGTGCTTTTTCAGGGAGTTGTTCCTGAGGCTGTTGATGGCGTTGTGTTCAGCATGGCTGAGGTTTTGGGGCAAGTGATGCTGCTTTTTCACAATTTCAGCCCGAGCACATTGACGGAAGCAGTGTATGTTTTTAATCTTTCATAGAAACTACATAATGAAATATAAACTACTAGCACAGAACTATTTCTTCTGGAGCTGTCAAACGATTTAAAAAAATTGCAATTGTGAGATAAAAAACTCAATTAATTTCAGTTTGAATCACACTGTTAATAGAATAACAATTTAAATGTATTATAAATATTTTTGAATGTTTTTCTTCATTATTAAATTTATTTCAGTTACAACATAGAATACAAAGTGTGCAGTGCTTACTTTATATTATTATTTTTGAAGCTGTGGGGGTGGGGCTGACTGCCCAAGCTGGAGCCCTGCCGCCACATGGGGGTGGGGAGGGATGAAACTTAAGGTGGAAGTCATGGAGATCTGTTAAAGTCATGGAAGCCGTGACCTCCTTGACAAAATCGTATTCTTACTTATAAGTTGCAAATAAACAAGAGTTTAAGTTTCAGCATGGTAATATAGTTAGAAGCTTACTGCCACACATGGAATCTGTGTTCTGCTCTGAGTTTCTTCCTTTATTTCCATGCTGGGTGTGCTAAGCAAAGGGAAACTACCTAGTGACTCCAGCTGTCTTCTGTTCTCCTGGAGGAATGGTGGATCTCTCCAGTGTGTGACTTCTTAGGCAGTAATAATGTGGAATACTTGTTACTTCGTCCAGAAAAAAATGTTCTCGACCGTATTACAAAGTTTTAGCACCAGTCTTTTGGAAAGATTTTTAAAAATCCTTATTAATGGAAATCAGGTATTAAATAGAAACAGGTGGAAGAATATTAAGAATAAAGTTAGTTGTCTGGGACCCCTTTCATTGCGTTTAATGCAAAATATGAAGTGAGTGTTCCTTTTTGCCACAGTCTTTTCATACTTTTGCATTGTCTAGTTCAGTGGTCCCCAAACTGCAGGTCGCATCCCTTTAGGGGGGCATGGAAAAAAGTCTGTGGGGGTGGGATGCAGCAGAGCCTGGGCCGGCCCCCACCGGGGGGCAGGCAAGGAGTGCCACTCAGCTCTGCTTTGCTCAGCCCCTGGCCGTAGCTGCGGCCCTGGTTTCACTCCTGGTTGCAGCTCAGCTGCCGGGTCCCAGCCATAGCCTAGTCTCACCTCCTGTCCCGGTCTGGGGGGGGGTGTGAGACGCATTCTATTACTGGTAAAGGGTGGGGGGCATGAGAGGAAAAGTTTGGGGACCACTTGTCCAGTCCCTATCTCTACTCCTAATTGCTATTATGTTTTTTAATATGTACCTTTTTCCTAAATGTTCTAGGAATCCCAAAGCATTCTGCAAACTGACTTTTCAAACCTGCTAATTATTGACTTAAAGTTGAAATTTTGTAGCTAAGGTTTTTCTCTTTTCTGTATATAAAAATAACTCTAATTCTAACTTTGACACTCTATCTCAAAAAGTTATCAGTCTTCATAATGAACCCAACTGCTCATCCCAGGATCCAATGATGAGTCCGTTTTTTAAAAAGAAATTACTTCAGTATATAGTGCCCATTATTTCTACTAAGAAACCAGGACTATTGCATGAAATCTCATTCTGAGCTGCAAGTATATAGTAAGGCACTGAAATCATAAATTTTTCAAGTTAATTAAAAGATCTGAAATTCACTAAGTCTTAGGCACAAACATAGTACTCCCATCTTCTTAGAGAGATGATTACTGTATATACTTGTTCAGAAGCCAAATTTTTTTAGTCAAAAAGGGAAGCACCAGATAAGGGGGTCGGCTTATGAACGGGTATAGAGAGGGAGAGGTTGGACATAGATCCCCCCCCCCCCCAATAGAGGGAGCAAGGGGAGGCAGCAGAGCCAGAAGGGAAGAGGCGGGACCGGAGTCTCTCCGCTTCTGGCCATGCTGCTCATCCCCCAGCCTCCGGAGCAGCTGCAGCTCTGGGGCTGACAAGCTGCAGCCGTGCCGCTCAGCCCCGCCCCGCCCCCCAGAGCAGGCTGTGGTCGCGCCGCCCAGCCCAGCCTGCTGGAACATGCTGTGGCTGCGACTCCCGGTCTGGGCCGCTGGAGCAGACTGCGGCCATGCTGCCCAGCCTGCTAGAGCAGCTCCAGCCAGGCCAGAGACATCCTACCCTGGCCCTCCCCAGATAAGGTGGGAAGGGAAGGGATGGGGAGAATGTGGGGGTCCCTGGCTAGGGGTGGGGTCATGTGGGGGGTGGTCACAGAGGTTACTCCACTGACCCCCAGCTTCTCCCTCCCAAAAAATTTCCCCACCAGTTGCTGTCCCGGCCTGTCAGGGTAAGCAGCTGGCGCGCCGGGACACTTTGTTTACCTCCGTGCCTGCGGATGCTTGAGGTAAAAAACCATCTCGGCCCGCCAGTGGCTTATCCTGATGGCCCGGGAGCCAAAGTTTGCTGACTCCTGAATTAGAGGGTCGGCTTATGAACATTTTCCATTTTTACTTATCCATCTTGGGGGGGTTGGCTTATAAACGAACCAGCTTATGAGTGAGTACGGTATATTGCTCATATCTGTTCTTCCCAGGCCATGTGGGAAAAAGTTCTTAGTAATACCACTCAGTGTTTCATCTTCAAAGCACTTTATAAATATTAACTGATCTGTAATCAAAACCTGGGTTGGTTATGCTGATTGAAATCCAGAGCTCTTGGTGGCTGGTATCTTGTACCAGTTACATTTATCCGTTGATGTACTTCTAGATGACTGTACTGAAGATTCTCTACGGATTTTCCAGTTTTAATTCAATAATCATCAATTTTCATGAATTTCTGCAGTGCAGATTTTTAAAGATGTACATTTTGTGTCCCATTCCTCCGCTCTCAGGTTCGGCAGTGAAAAAACTGCAATAATGGAGGTTGCATAAACAATATTTGAACTGCAGTAGTTCAGTCAAGCACACACTCAACTATTGCAGTTACTAAAAATCAAAGAAATCGCTTGCTAAGTCAGCAGTCATGACCACACTAACCTATTCCTAGATGTTACCAGGTAAATGGACTGCCCAAACGCAAATGCATTCTAATTTCTAACCTGGAATCATTCAGTGTGCTCATCACAATCACTCTCAAATGAAAAACAAATGATTGAGGTTTTTACTAATCCGTGTAGTGTGCAACTTTTCTTTGACCTCGTACTTTTGTATGGGAAAAGTTAGTGGTTTTTTTTTTTTTTTTAAATTTAATATTGTGCTGGGCATAGGTAGAGAACAGCACTTGGGAGGAGGATTAGGCCATATACTATCTACTCAGCCTCCCCAGCATCAGGGACTGACTGGGGAACTCTGAAGAGCAGAGCTGGAAGACAGTGCCAGAACAGAAGTATGTCATGTTCTGACAGACCTGCCCAGAGTGTATAAAAATCTATTTATTTAAAAAAGCGGATATTTTTATTTAAATTGGATTTTGTTTTAAGTTGAATATATTCTTTTAAAAAATCTGTTTAAAATTAAATTTGAAACTGACAACCTATGTTAAAGCCTAAATTTATTATTATCTATTAAAATAATTTAGATTAATAATAAAAACATGCTGCATAAATGACCCCTCAACAAATTTTAATGAGTTATAGAGTGCTGCTTTAATTAGATGCAGAATCATGGGGGAAACAATCTTCAAATCAGGCTTGGAAAAGTCACAGTGTCATGTACTGCATGAAGTATATTATTTTCACTCTTTTCAGTAAAACAAATGCTGGTATTTACCTTTTTCCAAATGTAAGTTTCTGTGTGCAGAAACGCTTTTGGTTTAATTACTTTTGGTGTCAGTTTAGCTAGCACATGCAGAGAGAATATTTTTCTTCACTTGGCCTAGTAGTTAATTCAAAATTCAGAAATGGATTGGTACTTGAATAAGCAGGAAAGCTTGTTTTCCTTTTCTAGTTTATGAATAAAAAACACATGGGAGAGAATGAGATCTACCATTTTGAAAAACTTGAAGGACATGGGGGCCAGACTTTCAAAGGAATTTAGGCACCTGAAGACTAAGGTTGCCACCTGTCCAGTTTTCACCCGGACAAGCCTGGGTTTTAGCTTGTGCGTCCGGGTACCATTTAACAAGCCTGGATGTCTTTTTCTAAAAATAAAATAAAATAAAATCTGTGGCAACCCTAAGCGGAAGAAAGGAGGCAGTGCAGCAGCCACTGCTGCCTCTGGGGCCATGATGTGCAGGCAGGGTCACATTTAGGGGCAGGCGACCCACGCAACCGCCTGGAGTGGCATGCTTAGGAGTGTTGGAATCGGGATGCTGGGGCACGGAAAATAGAAT
Source organism: Chrysemys picta bellii (assembly GCF_011386835.1). Lineage (NCBI taxonomy): Eukaryota > Metazoa > Chordata > Testudines > Emydidae > Chrysemys > Chrysemys picta. The sequence goes on from NC_088801.1 coordinate 33,031,895, forward strand.
ATTTGAAGTAAAATGTTAGATAAATAAATGTATCAATCAGGTATTCCCAAAGAAGCCTTCAGAAGCTCAATATAGGAAGCAAAAAGCTCAGTTGCAATCTAGTTTGCAGCAATAGGCAAATTTGATGGGAAAATATCTGAAACAGAAAAACATAGACCGGGCTTTAGGCAATAGCAATTGTCCCAGTGCAGAAGAAATTGAGGAAAGAAGCGTAACTGGTGGAAGTCCTATTACTAAGGAATTAGCAGATTTGCTTGAAGATAAGGAAAAAATATAGGAAAGTGATGGAGAATTGTCCAGTTTTCCTGGTGGCATAAAGGAGAGTGATGATAAAGAAGAATGTGGCTCACATGAAAAGAAGAGTAATGACAAAGAAAAACCTAGTTAACGTGAAAAGGAGAGAAACAATAAAGAAAGATCTTTCTCGGACGATGACGGAAACAGCAGTGAGAAAAATTGCACTCCACAGATTGATAAATCAGATGCTGCTTTATGGCCAGCGATCCTAAACTCTGCTGATATTGATGATACAATTTTGAATGGGCAGGACAAAATTGAGGATATGTCGTTTCCAGTAAATGAGCAGAAGTGACACTTCTCAAAGTCACACTGCGAAAGAGTGCTTGAGAACGATGAAAAACTGAATTGGCGTTGGCTAATTTACTTGAAATCAACTGATTACTTGAAAAAACTGTTTTTTAAGTACATCAGAAGCAGGAAGCCTGCTAAAGAACCAGTGGGGCCCCTGGACGATCGAGATACAAAAGGAGCACTTAAAGACAATAAAGTCATTGCGGAGAAACTAAATGAATTCTTTTCTTCAGTCTTTGCAGCTGAGGGAGATTCCCAAACCTGAGCCGTCCTTTGTAGGTGACAAATCTGAGGAATTGTCACAGATTGAAGTGTCACTAGAGGAGGTTTTGGAATTAATTGATAAACTTAACAGTAACAAGTCACCGGGACCAGATGGCATTCACCCAAGAGTTCTGAAAGAACTCAAATTTGAAATTGCGGAACTATTAACTATGGTTTGTAACTGTTCTTTAAATCAGCTTCTGTACCCAATGACTGGCAGATAGCTAATGTAATGCCAATATTTAAAAAGGGCTCTAGAGGTGATCCCGGCAATTACAGGCCAGTAAGTCTAACATCCATACCGGGCAAATTAGTTGAAACAATAGTAAAGAATAAAATTGTCAGACATATAGAAGAACATAAATTGTTGGGCAAAAGTAAACATGGTTTTTGTAATGGGAAATCATGTCTTACTAATCTATTAGAATTCTTTGAAGGGGTCAACAAACATGTGGACAAGGGGGATCCAGTGGACATAGTGTACTTAGATTTCCAGAAAGCCTTTGACAAGGTCCCTCACCAAAGGCTCTTACATAAATTAAGTTGTTCTGGGATGAGAGGGAAGATCCTTTCATGGATTGAGAACTGGTTAAAAGACAGGGAACAAAGGGTAGGAATAATGGTAAATTTTCAGAATGGAGAGGGGTAACTAGTGGTGTTCCCCAAGGATCAGTTCTAGAACCAATCCTATTCAACTTACTCATAAATGATCTGGAGAAAGGGGTAAACAGTGAGGTGGCAAAGTTTGCAGACGATACTAAACTGCTCAAGATAGTTAAGACCAAATCAGACTGTGAAGAACTTCAAAAAGATCTCACAAAACTAAGTGATTGGGCAACAAAATGGCAAATGAAATTTAATGTGGATAAAGGTAAAGTAATGCACATTGGAAAAAATAACCCCAATTATACATACAATGTGATGGGGGCTAATTTAGCTATACTAAGTAGAAAGTATCTAAGCAGACAATGCCCTAAAAAAATTCAGATGAATCTTGAACAACTTTGTTAGACATGGAGACTAAATTTAATCAGTGAAAGGTTTCAGTTCAGTTATAAATTTGAGAAGCTTGTTGCAGCATTAACTGCTGATGCCTCTGTAATATTTCCAAGTTTAAGTCAAACAATTAGGGACAAATATTTTCCTGTTTCAGATGATTATATAACACCTATTTATGGAGTTACATCCAAGGTTAAACCTGTTTCGCTTTCTGGGGCGAAGAGAGGTTATTAAAATGCAAACTTGAATTTTACCTTTCCATGTTTCAGCGAGACTCTGGGAAATTTCTAGCCATATGATAATTGTGTAGGCTTTATGTAGTACATGGAGTTCTCTAGCTTAGAGATTCCAGATGGCATATTACAAATCTGAAATAGAGGTTATGTAGTTAAAACTCAGAAAAGTTCAAAACACAATGCTGGGGTAACTCAGTTTTGTATTTGCGCCTCTCCAATGGCATGGTCCCTGGAAAACCCTAGTAATGAAACTATTCCTTTCTCTATACTCTTGTTTCTAAATTACAACTGTGTTCTTTTGTAGGAAGAAGACATCATAAACTTAATAGACATCCAAAAAGTGGGAGCTGCAGTGGGGATAAGGATTACTATCTGACTCTGTTGACAAGAACAGGAAAACTCTAGTTGAGTGCCAGGTGAGAAACTAAAATTTGTTCCACTTCATATACTCATCTCAAACTTTGTTACCTGATAAGATAATGGGTTCTGATCAATAACTTCAAAACAAAACAGGTTCACTTTATTTAACTGTGTAAAAGCATTATCCAGGGGGATTACCGCTGTATTAACTCATGGAGTGGGCCTTTTCTCCACTTAATTGAAAGTTACTATCCAGTCCAGATTAGCAGTAAATAAAAATTGTTATCCTTGATATCTGCCTGGCCTACCTGAAATAAATTATGTGGTCATTCTAAGTCCCAGTGGACAAGTAGTGTTTTTTCTCACAAAAAAACAGCACAGTTGGTGTTAATTGGCACACACTGCAGTTTCATCAGAACTACCAAACAATGAATGATCATGTATGGGGAATTATCCTTTCCACACCCACGTTGGGATTGCTTCCCCAGGTCAGGGTTGAGACACTAGTGGTACAGTACAGAGGAGCTTATACTTGTGCTGAATTTCTTTTTGCAGATAGAGAATTTTGGTCTCCATGGCTGTCAGACATTTTTCATGAGCACTAAACTCACACCTGAAAATGAAGGCATTAATCCGTGGCTTTTTTATTTCCCCAGTCTTAATTTGATGTAGTCTCTATCCAAGATACCTTTAAAAGGATGTCTTCTGGTAATGTAGGTCCCAAATGTAGGATTGTATGTGTTGTCTTTAAAAAGAATATTTTAAAAACACCAAAAGGGAATCCAAACACAGCACCACTCTGCTGGTGCACTAGAACTAGAAAGTGGAACTGACTACATAAAAAAGTGATGCTGACCAGACTCTTTTTATCCAAGTTGTTTGAAGAACAAAAAGTAAATGGCATAAATGGTAAAAACTATTATGCTTGAGTTTTATTTTAATCATCTTACAGGGTGCTAGTAACACAGGGAAAGACAGTTGAATCTGACTGTGTCCCTTAAACTGGAAGAAAAATAATTCAAAATAAAACTCTGGGTTTTAGAGAATAAATCAAATTTATAGATCTCCACAGATAGCTAGTTAATAAAAATGTTAACATCTTTTGGAAGATGAATAGTGTTGTCTCTAACATCATTTCTACAACTTCAAGATCAAATTTGTTTTGGTTTCAATATACGGACTAAAATTATTTCTCAAGTCTTTATGACTCTTCACCATCTTTTCCAGTTTTCAAATTTACCTTTGCTCATATCCCTTTTTGTTTGTACTTGTGGCTGCATAAAGAAAGTTCTGGAATGTGTTTTGTTTGTGATCGCTGATGGTGTTTTGTTATTGAATATTGCATGTGGTGGGAACAAACTCATTTGCTGTGGAAATACGGTCACTTGCTGTTTTTATAATGTGGTGGGGTCTGATGGTAAACTTGAACAGGCTTTGTAGTATTGAGCCAAAGTTGTGCAAGATGGGGTTTGCTCAATAGTCTTGCGTTAAGGAATCTGTTTTTGGCCTTGTACTGTATCTCTTTCACTTCCAAGGAAGTGTGATAAAGCAGTCAAGACTCATAATTTATGTCTTAAAACTCTAAAATGAAAACCATGTTTCATGTTAAAATTTAAGGCTTAGAACCTGTTGAAAAGTGAGCTTTTATTAGTTATTGAATGCCTACCCACAACTGGGTCTTAGTGCTTGCAAATAAGCACTGTAAGGTAAGGCAAGCCACGAAAGATTCCTGTTATAACTGGGACAGTACACTTATATTGAAATTGTGTATATATATTATATCTAAAAATATGTATGTTATTTCTGAACAAGAAAATGATTTGATCAGCGAAATGAACCGTAGCTCAAGTCTTTAACAGTGGCATGGTTTAATGGTCAATTGAGGCCATATAAAACTACATCAAAGATTTATCTCATTGTCCTAGAGATCAGAAAAGAGGGGAAGTTCAGTTATTGAAGTAGTACTTTTCAAATACACCTCTCCCTCGATAGAACGCTACCCGATATAACACTAATTCGGATATAATGCGGTAAAGCAGTGCTTCGGGGGGGCGGGGCCACGCACTCCGGTGAATCAAAGCAAGTTCAATATAACGCGGTTTCATCTATAACGCGGTAAGATTTTTTGGCTCCCGAGGACAGCGTTCTATCGAGGTAGAGGTGTACTCTAGTGGAAAGAGCTGTTAAGTTTTGCTGCTGGAATAGTCTCATTCTAAGGTATTCTATATGCAACATTTTAAATGCATGAAATGACTGTATTGCCCCTTGTATTCAAACTAAATGCATTTGATGTTTACTTTACAGTATTTCTTTAAGTATAATGAGTTCATTAAAAAAAGCTTTGGATGCTAATTCAGAGATCCATAATCTGTTCAGTGTCTTTCACATGCAGTTTTTACAATAACTGACAAGCTGTAAGTTAATTAGCACAGAACTTACTAATGAGGATGTAAAAAATCCTTACTTTTTAAATTAAGTTTTATTGATGCACGCTGGACAAAATTGAAGGAAAGTCAGTTGTACCTGTAATATGTTTCAGGCATTTCCCCCATGCAGGTGCTCTTTCCAGGTAAGTTAAACATTATTGTATGATGATAAAGTTTTGAAAGTGTGACAAAAATGCTTATCTTTAGATATTGGGATAACCCAAAACCAAAGCAATAAAATAAGGTCTGTTAATTAGCGAGGAAGACAGCTTCTTGAATTAATATGTGGTGTTAATTAACAGGAAGTCTGATGTTGTGTTGTAATTACCACCAATATTTTTGACATACTGAGTGACTGAAGGTGAATTATATAGATAGCAATTTAGTAAATACTTCAGAGCTTAGGAACGTTTTCCTTTGTTTCTGTTCTCTAGAAATATGGACAGACTTCTACGACTTGGAGGAGGCATGCCTGGGCTGGGGCAGGTTAGTATACAACTTGTAAATATGTTATTCTTACATTAATCATAGTTTATTTTTATAATTACCAAAATACCCAATCTTTTAGCAGCAAACAGCTGACTTCAGTTTTGTAATAATGTCAATATATAGAAAACATTGCTGTATAGTCTATGCATGAATTTTGATGTGAATTGCATTGACACTGAGTATGAACTTTCAAAATTTTACAGAATTTGCAACCATGCCATGTATAAAAATTTAGGATTGTTTCAATATTTCATGTGATGTCTAAACAATATAGTCCACTGAATGCAGATGTATCTGCAAAATTAAACATTGAATAAAACAGAAATTGCAAATTAAACTGTTCAGAAAAACTGACTTTGCAGTCTTTGGTTTAGTCAATAAGAATACCTTTAAATACCATTCATTTGATGCAGTGAATAAGTAGATTTCATAACACCTGAGATACCATGATGATGCATTCTCATATGGATTTGTGGAGGCTATTTGAATTGTTTCTAAAAGAATTAATCACACATGTAAGTAGCCTTTGCGTACACATATGTAGTTCTTAAACACAGTATTGTTGCTTTCTTTAGTAATCTTCCTGCTGTGGAGTAAGGGCCTCTCTGGTAGCTTTCAAGTTCCTATCACAAACTTTTCAACTAATGTGTGGCCTCCTCCATTTTCTCTCACCAGATGATACCACCTGTTGTGTTTTTCCAGCTGACTTGCCCAGAAACCTTAATGTTGTTTGTGTAGGTGCATGTGCATCTCTCTTTTATGTCTGTCCCTTTTCTTCAGAGAGGTGAGGGCAGCTTTGTCCTGGGTGTTTAGCATCCTGGATGCAGTGGAACTAGTTAGTCTCCCATGGGAGGGTGGACAGGACACCTGAAGTCTAAGGAGAATGTATTTGGGACATGTTGGTGGAACTATTACTATGCAGATACCCACACTGTTTGGGAAGAAGACTGGCGTAAGTAAAGCTTTGTGAGCTACATCATTGTCTCTATGGAGTCACAAGAGAAGTAATTCTTCCAGTAGAGTTTCCCTAGGCCAAGCCCAGGAATCTCAGCTTAGCATGGTGGCCTGGGTTTGATCCCCCTTAATGACTTTTGTAATATATTCCAAACATTAACTTAGTCTGTAATTCCCAACCATAGTTGGCTCCTCAATGTTCACAGTAACATATATGTTTTGAAGTCCCTGATTCATTGCTATAATTCCTTTGATATTTGCAAATCCTTCATATTCACAGCTTTTTGGCTTTCTGTAATGTGTTCCTAATGTCCACCTCTAAACAGGAAAGTATACATCAGTGGTCCCCCAAGCTATGGGGTGAGCCCAGGGGTAGACCCCACAGGGTGGGGAGGGAACGCCACCCAGTCCCACTCTGCCCTCAGTCTTGGCTCCTGGCCCCGCTTGCGGCCTCAGGACCCCTGCAGCTGCGGCCCCAACCTCAGCCCCCTTACCCTTATCCACACCTTCCCTCCCCCCAAGAGCCGCAGCCTTGCTCTTGGCCCCAGCTCTGAAGGGGGTGCACAAACAGGAGTAAAGGGGGCGCCATGTGAAAAGTTTGGGGACCACTGGTGTACAACATGTTGAAGCACTCAATGTGCTTTATCTAACATGTAGAATTACATCCGCTATCTGGGTGGCCAGATCACCTTAATTTTTTTGTATGTTATTGTTCAATTTTCTTTTTTTCAGCTAAAATTCTTTTCACGCTCCTTTAGTGCATCTTCAAGCAGTACTCAGTTATTTTTAGTTTCGCTTTCTTAAGCAATTTTGAGATTTCTCTTGTTACTCTGTGCTGCCAGTCTGCTTCATGACTCTTCATTTTTCTAACATATGCATAGTCTAATCACTCAAGCTTTCACTTCTTAGTCCTCTCTGAACTTGATGCACATCAAAGCTGTTTTTCAGATTTACAGTTAACTCTCTAGAATTTCCCAATTTTAATCTGAAGCCAAATATAAAATGTAGGAGACAATAAAATGATATTCAAAATAAGCCTTACAAACCGCTCCAGCACCAGGCTGCAGAATTTCTATCCATATTTAAACATGGAAGTGTCTCCTGAAGAAACTTGAGTGAGGGGATTTAAAAAAAAAAAATCTGTGAATCTCAGGAGAACTACATTGCTGCTATTGCTGGTTGCAGCTTGATCTGATTAATGTCATGGCTACTTTTGCAGCTCTCTGGTGGATTAAATCGGTAGGAGAGATGTGCAAAAGAAGGTCACTTATGCTTATAGTTTATGTATTGGCATATGCCTGAATTTGAATTGGAGATGGACAGTTATCAGTTTTTATCTTGGATATTTTTGCTGGTAGCAGAGAAACTCCAGACTGAATCAGACGGTTGTTAAACTGAGAACAAAGACAGGTATTCCCTGGAAATACTTAATCTTGTTACAGAACTAGTGATATCACTGCCAGTAATGCCCCTAAACTGGACTAGTCTTGAAACTATTGTACATTCCTCCACCTAATCATTCTGTTACAAATGACTTCGGTTTTTGCTGGCTTTACTTTAAAAGTTAAACCTCATAGTAAAAAAGCCTATCCAGGTCAACTACTCTAGTTTGTTCCTCTGCTAATCTGAGTATGCGAAGAATTGTATAAGGAAGAGCAAACTTAATACATTTTCTGAGGGCAGAATTAAATAGCTGTGGGTAACTCCTTTCTTGAGCTATTCTTTGAGATTGATTGCTTGGCAGTTGAAATGGGTGACTTGGTCTATGACAATAGCCCACTTCCATTGATATGTAACAGTGGATCATCTCTTAGTCAACAAATGGCCACTCAGTTAATCTTTACCAGCTCCATCTTTGGAGTCTCCATCACAAATTTCCCTCTTTCTGACACTACCTCATCTCCTTCAGTATTGCCCACTTCTCCCCTCCACCCTGCCCTGCCACCTATTCCTTCCATAGCCTTCAATCCATCAACATCCACGTATGCTGTTCTGCTCTCAGCCCTTTCCTCTAGTCTTTCTATTTCTATTTCCTCTACTCCACTCTTTTTTGATACCTTCTCACATCACAAGGTCGTTCCCTCGAACCCTCAATATCTGTTTTTATACTCTTGTTCTCCTGCTGCTGAGCAATTCTGGTCAAAGTCTCATGACCATGCTGAGTCAAAACTATAAGTTCACTCTTTCCTCCTTTTAACTTTGTCATCTTCTTAGCCAAACAGCCCTACTTCCTATGCTCAATTCCAGTTACTGCTTCTACCACCTTTTGACTTTCTCCTCAAGCTCTTCCCCTCTCTGTTTTCTCCTCCCTTTCCATGTAGGATCTTACTGGTTTCTTCAAAGAAAAATCATTACCTCCCTCCTCCCCAACATCACTGACAATGAGACTTGTTGCTTGTTGTCCAACTCCAGCCCTTCATGATCAAATAACCTCCATCTCCTCTCATCTTTTAATTTCTCTTGCTGCTCTGCTCATCCCATTTCTCTCACTTCTTCACCTCACACATCATCAGATTACTTTCCTTATCATTATAAGAAGTTGTTGGTCTCCCCATCTTCAAAAAAAAAAAAAAAGCACAAGTACAAAACTCTTAACCCTACCTTCCACTTCTACTGTCATTCAGTATCTCATTGAACATGCTGTTTACAACTGCTGTTTAGAGCTCCTTTCCTCCAATTCCATTCTTGATGCTTTCTAGTCTGGCGTCTGCCTTCATATTCCACTGAAACTGCTTTCATTAAAGTCTCTAATGACCTCTTTTTCTGGCCCAATCTCACAATCTGTACTCCACTATCCTTGACCTTTTGGTGTTTTTTTGATACCTACTTTTTGAAATTTTGTTCTCCATTGTCTTTCTGTCCCCTTATGGTTCTCCTCTGACCTCATTGGTAGCTCTGTGTGTCTAATCTGGAGGGCAGTTCTTCTCCCCTCTTTCCTTTTCTGTGGGTATCCCTCAAGGTTTTGTCTGTCCTCTTTTCTCTCCTAGAAACTATCTCTACCTCCAGTACCTCACTTATCTAGTAACATGTTGCAGTGTCAACCCCTGCCATCATGCTGCCTACATTCCCTAGTCAGCTTCTGCTTCAAACATCTCTGGGCTCTCTTCCACATTGCACCTTTTGCAGGGGAAGAACTCCCTGATGAAATGAATACTTTCTGTCAGATTTCGCCTTAAGAATCACCTCTGCTGATCATGGGTAGGCAGGTAACTAGCTGTGACTTTTCCTACTCCTTTCCTCTCTACCCTCATTTAAAACAAACTGTGGTACATGTAATTAACAAAACTGCCTATTCTTCAATATAGTGCTTGTATGTCGTATCTCCAGACTCTGCTGTGTGTGCATGATTTTAGATTGTAAATTGTTCATGGCAGTGATTGTCTCTTTTGTGTTTGTACAGCACCCAGCACATTGGGGTCTCAGTCCTGGTTGGGCCTTTGGGTACTACATAATACAAATTACTACAATTAACTAATCTTACCAGTATTGGGTCTTTGTGCAAACAGGAGATCTGGAATAAGTATTTCTCTGTATCAGTTAATAATGAATTGAGACCAAAAATGAGACCAAGGAATTGATTTACAGGAATCATCTTGTGCATTTAAATCTCACTTTTCCCATCATTTGCCTGTGGGGGCAAAAGAACCACCCTGAAGAATTTAGTTCAGGTCAATGACAGTTAGTTTGAATACCAAGGAGATTATTTAGAATTTGAAGACATTCCTAACTTTAGATATGGTAAAAGAATCTATAAGTTGTGTAAAGCTAATATATGGCATGAATCCTTTTTGGAAGCATGATTTCAATCAAAAAAGTGGTATCGGACCCAACAAGAAGCAAAGCCACCTTTGTGGAGTCTACTCCTGTGTTCAGGAGGTGGAAAGATTAATGAATAATAAAAATATTAGGACAGACTTTTTATTAACATCTTGTTCTCCTACCTCTCGTGTCCTTGTTTTCCTTTCCTTCCATCTATGCTTATTCCCCCCCCCCCCTGTAGTGTTGGAGAGCTGTGCCTGCAGCACAGCTGATTGGTATCCCACTTCCCTGTTCTGCCTAGTTTGTGTGCAAAAGACAAATTAGGGAGTGCAGCTCAAGCTTTAGATTTTATTGGGGCAGCAAGAGAATCCGTGTCACCGGGATTTGGAAGAACACCCCTTTTCATTTTGCACACAATTTTCTGGAATATTAGTTGAATCCATTACACCCATCTTTACTAGTCATTGTCCTCCATGCCACAGGATGTGTAGTGAAGTCAATTCTGCATATGCATGTTTTAGATAGTCCCATTGATTACTATCTTCACTATTCTTCCTGTTGTCCCAGAGAGTACACAAGATGAATTTAGTAAGAGCTTTTGTTGGTGTTGTCCTCCCTGTGAGGCTTTCAAAATGGTAACAAAGACAGCTGTTTTTTACCCATGCTGACACATCTTATCCAGTTATTTTCTCCACCCAAATGTGATCAGTAACACATTAGAAAGACGTACGTTTTTTGTTGTATATATGTGCTACACTTAACAAAGCTCTGATGTAGAGAGCAATGAGATTATTTTAAAAATATACCTTATTGTTCTTAACCAATCTTTAATGTATTTTTAAAAACTTTAGTTTTATTTGACTGTTCATTAATTTTTTTCCTGGGTGTAAGTGCTTCACTGTTGTAAATGAAACAATCGTTATACTAGCTGGATGCTTTAAAGTAACCCACTTGATGGAGGGTAGAGAGTAATCCAATTTTTGGGGGTGTGACCTGTGTCTTATGCAAAGTGTTTGCACCTTGACTTGAAATAAAGAAAATAGAAGTGCAGATAGCTAGTTTATTTGAATAATGGACTTGCCAATTAGCCATCAAGTGCTTCCATCTGTGAAATTGTTGATCAGATGGGTTAGCTGGGATGTTTCCAGATTAGGGCATTGTAAATGGCACTTGAAAACTGTCACTTTGATTATGAGGTTTCATGCATTGCACTGTTTGATGCTGTGGAACCTTTTTTCCTTATATTATTTATTATTTTTTTAAGAACACAGTGATCCCATTTATGAAATCTGTGGCACCAGGGGAATTTGGGAGACCTGCCACTGATCTAAAATTCTGAATAATCTGCTCATGTAATCAGTGCAAGGATTAAACACAATGTTACTAGTTTCTTTCATGAGCTTCAGAATGAGGGTTCCTGATCTGGCAGGCACAGGTGGGTGAGGTTCAATGTAGATTCCTTCCAATTTCCAAATTAAATGCAAGTTTCCTTTATACTAATTAGAGCAACTGATTTAGATATTCCTGTATCTCTTAGTAAATGGCATATTGGCTTTGTCCTTTCTGCATGCTAATGGATATTTATGCATATGTAATGGAACACCTTGTAGGAAGTTTTGTTGGTTAATAGCACACTTTGGGGATACAACACATTTACTGGGCACCACTGCCTATTTAGATTAATGTCCATCTGCTCAGATTTGGTATCCACAGGCACTTAAGCAGCTTCATCTTTTTTCCACCCCTGTCTCCCTGGGCCTGTATGCTTCTCATGGCAAGGGTTGTGCTACTCTGTGGCCTTCCAATCTTTTCCCCAAGGTGGGGCTTTGGACACTCCTGCTAGGGAACATCACATCCACTGCTTCAGTGAGTAGGGTGGGTTGTACCTCTAGTTCAAGAGATCTATTTATTACTAATTCATTAGTACTTATAAACCTTTGATGAAAAAGGCAAACAAGTATCTTACAAACATTACTTCTCTCAATATCCTTTATACCTATATTAAAGATGAGGAAACCAAGGTGCATAACTTATGTGACTTATCTGTTGCAGAACCATCATTGAAACCCATGTCCCCAGATTCCCAATTTTAACAGATTATTCCACTCAAGGAGAATAGGACTTAATTTTTTCCACCCCTTAAAACCAGTTGCTTTGAAAACATTAGTATTAACTCATTGCAGGAAGTACTGCCAAATATGCAACCATCACATTGCTTAAATTAGTTTTCTATGCTTTGAAGACTTCAAAACAAGAATAAATATCCAGGTTGTATATACCTGATCCAGCTTCTACGAGGTGAGCCTGGAATAGTCATGTAATTGCAGCTTCCCATACTACTTTGCATCCGCAGGTTGGATTAAATAACCTTATTTAATGATTAACATTGGTTTTAGCACTATTGAGTTACTCTCTCTCCAGATATGCCAGCAGAGGTGGTTGGGACATGTCAGAAGTGCTTGAGGAAACAGTCATCTTAATGTTATCCAGTCCTACTTCTTTCTTGCTATACATTCCTCAAATACCTACTGACAAATTTCTTTTGGTTGGGAGTTGCAATGAGATGTGGTGCACTTATTTTGTTCTTTGATGTCCTGCCTGAAGTATCTTTTCATTCAAATTCTTCCTGAAGATGCACTTCTTCCACAATGCATTCAGTCATAACAAATAAAATAAAAACAGAAAAAAAAATTGCTAGCTATTCTTGCAGAGTCTCCAAGTGCATCCTGTTCTTTCATACTGTAAACTCTTTGGAATAGGAATGCTGTATTTTGTTTTAAATCCCTTTAAATGTGTCACTGCACAGAATATGATTTTGGTACCCAATATTAATACCTGCAGAGCACTAGATTCCCCTAATTAAGGTGTGATGTCCAGATAGAGTAGAAGAGAACCTGGGTTTACCTACTGAAATTTTGCATGGGTATAAGTTTATACACCCTAAATTCCATTATCTGCCTTGAGGCTCCCTCTTCCCCATACCCACTGAGAATGTGGTCTCTAGCCAAGAAATAAATCCAAAATCCCTTTGGGCAGTGAGCGTGGAATCTTGAAGGCAGGAATACTGGAACTTTGCAAAATGAATTTCTAACAGTTGTTAGATTGTTTGTATTTTCCTTAAGCAGAACTTTAACTCTGAATTTTCCAGGCTTTTTAGCATTTTTGGGTGAGGAGTATGATCTTGTTTTTCTGTGTGAGAATTACAGCATTTTCAGGGGTTCTTTCCACCTTCACTCTCCTCTGATATTTACAACCTTATTTCCATCTTAATGAAGTTTTATTATATCCTGAAAACTTGCTTTACATTTTTGAAAATGAGTAGGAGGCAGTATTGACTGCAAGTACTGTTGTCTGGCATTACGTTCCTTACACGGTTTTAATAACTACTTGAGTTTTTGATTTGAACAAAACAAGAAAACTGGAAATACCTGCATTCAGGTGGACACTTTATTTTAATACATTTGTTAACAACATTCTGAAAGACATTTTAAGGATTATAGACTCCTTTAAAGTAATACATATGTATAACTAATTCTGCAGTATAGATATATTTTTAATGATGGAAATAAGATGTTTTTAATAAAACAGGCTAATTAGGATTTTGGCTGGTCATCTTTAAAATAAATTGTACTGAGATCAAATTTCAAGCTTAACTTTGATCACATAGGCACAAAGGCATTGCTTGATCTGATTGGACCCTTGGATCCCCTAGTGTTTAGACCATAGTGAGAAGGGCAAGAGGCAGTAATTTAAACTGCGATGAAGAATAAAAAGCACCTGAGTAAAATAATTTTTCAGGAGCTTGAACTTCAGTCTTCTAGATCTTGTCTGTCTAGCAGCTTTAGGAAATATGAACACTATTTTTTTTAAGATAAAATTTTAACATCTATTCAAAAGAAGAAAAATTTTTCAAAAGAAGAACAAAACATAATTGAGTTCTTAAGGTTTATAGAAAATAGAATCTGTACATAGGCCTTTCTGAATGGGTAGCTCAACCAATTCCTTAAAACTCTCTCATTTAGCAGATATTATTAGCAGAGACGAAGAATTTTTGTGCGAACTAGTCAAAATTAAAAATTTTGGATCGATCAGCTAGCACCTGATACCAAATAATTTGCATGTTTTTTCTTTGTTGATCATTTTAAGCTTTTTATACTTCTGTTATGGAAAAAGTCTGACTTGACTCTGGTTGTGCAGTTACCCTGTAAGAGAGAGAGACTGCACACTTGGAAAAATTACTTAATATTCTTAAAGCTTCAGTTTTAGACCCAAAGCTTCTATGAGTTTGAGTTACTGTCGCAGGCCAGTTTAACCGCTTGTGTTGTTTTGAAGCCTGCCAAAGCTTCCTGAAATAATGTTATGTTTCCCATTCCACAGTCCTTATATGCAAGACTGATGGTGTGAGACACCCTTTTTATTCCTAATACAGCTAGAGTTCCTATTAATTTGAGTTACCTTAGTTTTGCTCTAGGGGTGTACCTGAATTATTGAGTTTATCTTTTTGCGGAGGAGATGGGGAATTGGCAAATATACTGAGAGACATTGGATTTTCTTGTGCAGCTTTATCTTATCCCAGCTAGTTTTGGGTTCATCACAGTACATGCTTTAAAACACCAGCAGAGGCGTTGATGTTAGCCCAAGATCAGTGCTCCAGTTGGCGGATCAATATATGATAAATGACTAACTGCAAACATTTCTATAATTTTCTCTTTCTGATAGCATGTGAATCAGCTAGAGAGACCATGGTTTGTTTATAAATATATAGTGCTTGTAGAAATCGAAGCTATTTTATAGCTGTAGCGTGTTTGTTTGCTTGTTTGATACAAATACGGACCTAAACTTGCAAACAGTTGTAGGCATAACGCTTACTTGCAGAAGTTGTCTGGTAGATTAAGAAGTATTTGCAAGAAACTAGAAAGCTAAATAAAATATGCTGAATGCCCACTATGCAGACTGTGCGGGTGATTCCGCGTGAAAATTTTAATTTTATTTCTAAAATTTGTTTTCCCTCTGTAAATTCCTCTGGTGTTTCCTGATTTGTTGTTCAGCCTAGAATTCATCATTCTGTGACTTCCCTGGTGTTAATTTGCTATACTGCAGAGTCTGCAGTATGTTTTTTTTTGTTCTGGTGCATTAAATGAAGAGAACTGTTGAAATCTGAAGAAACTTTACCCTTTATCATGGGGACTGAATAAAACATCTGTATTTAATTCAAGTATATTCTGTTATCTTTTCATATGTAGTAAATATTCTGATTATTTCACAGCAAAAATTGTACCCCTGGGTTCAAGCTCCATTTTTATTTTTCTTGGATTTATATTTTAATTCTAGGAATTACTGTGTAAATGAGATCACACCATGAAAGGAGTCTTAGATTTTTTTGTCAGTTGGTCATCAGAGTATACAGTGTACATTAGCAGACCTAAAAGGAGTGTATGAAGTCCAACAAATCAATTTTATGTAGCTTTTGTACTATCACTAGCACCTCTCTCTGTAGATTGTCCTGTTCCTATGCACTTTTGTCAAGTAACGGTCTACAAAGTGTTATATTTTACTCGCTGTTTATAAATCTTAGTCTGTTTGATTTACGTTTAGAAAATATAATAGTTCCGAGTCATTTAAAATGCCTACTCTTTCAAGAGTCTCTTCAATATGTAAAGCAAAATAATTCTTACTCCACAGTAGTAGGTGTTGCATTTGTGTCCTGGTGACTTTTCCCTCCTATAAAATGTGCGCAGTGACTTTTGTCCGGAGGATTTATTTTGGAGCAAGTGGTGGAAATGATTTTTTCCACATTCAGAAGTAACACAAGTTTTAAATTAATCTCCCTCAATTGTCTTTAGGTGTAACAGCTGAAATTATGTACTCAAAGGGTTAAGTCAGCATGAAAGAATTCATTTCCACTTTAATGACCTAGCCTTGCTGGGTTAGGACGATGGGGAACATGCTTCTGACTTGTACTCCTATTGCCAATTAACACCTCCTATAACAGGTGTCCTCAGCTAGTCATTGAAGCAGAGGCAGTAGAAATAGTTTACATGCGGCTTGTTTTTCACACTAGTTGTTTAATACTCACAAAATTAAAGTATTAAAAGGTTTTCTTACCTTGCTGGTTTAAAAAATAAACACTATAGCTTTGTATATTTGTGTGTTTGCTTATGTTTGTCTTGTCTTTTTTTTTTTTTTTTTTGTATTTTAAATGGTGCCAGTTGTAAAAAATTGAGATGTTGGATACATCAGATGTTATATTTTATGTAAGAATTCATTGTTGTTGGATATCACCACAAAGAAATATATTGTACATCATGATCTTAGCTCATTGCATCTTTTTGCGACTGTTCCCATTTGGTCAAATGGGGCTTCTTTGTTGAAATCCCTTCTTTGTTGAAATGAGACACATTTAAAAATCCATCTTTTATACAATTATTGTGACAATAGAGCAGTATTGACATAAAATTAAACAATAGAAAATGTCTGAAATATTTCTTTCACAGTTGCTATCTATCTCAAGTCCACTTTTATATACATATTTTAAATAAATGTAAAACAAATAGTACAAGTGACAGGCAGTGCTCGAAAGTGACACTTTAGTTCACATTTAATCAGCAGGTATTTTAATAACATAATAAAATTGGCTAAATTGATACCAGTTCACACTAAGAGAAAGGTGGAGTAATATACCTAAAAGTGTTAACAAATTTGCTAAAAGGCCTGAATAGATAACACTTTGAGGCATTAGTTTTCTTGCTGTTATAATGGCAAATGCCTTATGTAACACTTAATCAACAAGGGCTGGCCAAGTAAAAGTCACAGCTTCTTATACTGGATCATATTTTAAGCATGTGAAAGAAAAATAACCCCTCATTTAGTTTATCCTCACATTCTGTTCATGGATTCTTACTCCTTAGAACACTTATTGAAAACTTAATTTTGCTTCACTTAAATAAGAGACACAACAAATGCTTGTTCATGATGCAAGTTTACCAGTAATCCTGATTTTTCTAAAATAATTTTAAAAAGACTGGTTATGATTATGGATGAGATGATTGGCTAGAGGGCAGGTCAGTTCACTGATTCAGTTTAGAGGTAGCAGCATCTATTCCCTTTTTTCCCCCCCAGGGATTGATTTTAATGTTGCTGAATGCTTTGTGCTTGCCGTATATATTGGTTGCTAAGGATTTTTTAAAACAGTTTTCCTTTGACTTTTTATAGTTATTGTATTGTCCTTATTTATAAGAGAACAAATGAAGGAATTTCTCAGATTCGTCTCCTGTGATGTTATAATCCCCATTCACTCTCCTGTTTTCCCAAGAAATTATCCAGTAGGAATAAGGGAAGGAAATATTTCCTATTTCTCATGTGCAATACAATAAAGCATTTTTAGGGTGTTGGAGGGGACTCTTCTGGCTATCTCTAAACATCAAAAAGGAGCAAAAGCACATTTTTCTTTTGCTGATTATCTGCTTATATAATCAAGGTGTATTGAAGATGTAAATATCTAAAAGTTCAGGTTTGATGCACCATTTAATTTAGTAGTAAGTTTCATCAATACAGTGCCCCTTCACTCAAGCTGGCAGGCAGTTAAATTTACTAAGGGTGACATTTGCATCTGGTATGAAGGGTCATGTAAGGCTCTCAGTCTCTTCTTGGAGCTCACAGAAGGGGTACACAGGCCCCTGGAAGGCTGCAGTGGGAATGGGCCAGAGGAGGGTCCCTTGGAATCTGTACTGTTCACCCAGACACCAGATGGAATGGACTTGTGACCACTATTCCAGTGCATAGGCTAGAATGGTAACCACTTGTGAATCATACTCTGGCTTCCGAATTGACTTAATTTTCAACATATGGAAACATTAAGAGAATTCGCAAACCAGCCTTTTAAACCATAAAGGCTATTTTTCAATAGTCCGTGAACTGAAGAGTTACTTGTTCCAGAGGATTGGTACCTCATTAGTTTATTCCAATTTTTTTTAAAAGTATTCCTTGCAGTTACCATGTCATAAGCCTTTCCCTTATTAATGCAGTAGTTGAGTACGTAGCAATTTTTAAAAAACAAAAAACCTCTGTGCAAAAGCAGCATGACTTAAGAATACATTGTGCCAGATAAACTGATAGAATTATAAGATTAGTGGATGAAATAAAAGTAGACGTTACATATTTGTGCTTTAATAAAGTATTTGATACTCTTTATCACTAATTCCTGCTCCCCAAATTAATGTGAATCACTTGAATCAAAACACTGTCAATTGGTTAAAGAACCACATGTAGTAAGTAATACATAGCAATTTTTCATGAAGGGTACCATAGGGATCAGCATTAGGTCCAGTGTTATTTAACATCTTTTTAATGATTTAGAAGAGAGTAAACACCATATTAACGAAATTCACAAATGATAATACAATTGGGGGAGCTCTGAACACCAGTGAGGACGAAGAAATAGTGCAAAGGGACCAGCGCTGATTAGAAACCTGATTAGAAAGTAACATGAGATTCGTTCTAGGGAAAATGCAAGGTAAAACACCTTTTGCCAAATAAAGTAGAAACACAGATAACTGGAAAATAGCAATAATGCTGAATAACATTTAAGGATGGTGGGAACCTAATTAGACATGAGTTTGCAATGAAATATATTAGCAAAAAGGCCAATACAGATTTGGGCTATTTACAGAGAGGATTCACATTACAGAGCAAGGATGTAAAAATCCCTCCCTATTTGGTTCTGGTGAGACTACACTTGGAATCTTGTGCTCATTTCTGGCCAACTCCTTTCCAAAAGGTTAAACTAATTGTTTCTCCAATTAGTCTAAAGAACAGGGAAAATGGGAAGAACAGCGAAAATGGATAAGGGGCTGGCAGAATGATTTTTCTTGTTGTGTCCCTAATTCAAGGAAACATCCATACTCAGGGCAACACTTAAGCATATGTTTAAAGTTAAGCACATGCTGAAGTCCTATTGACTTTAAAGTGGGGCTCTCAAGCAATTAAAAAAATTAATTGTGATTAATTGCGCAATTAAAAATTAATTGTGATCATGCAATTAATCACACTGTTAATAATAAAATAACATTTATTTAAATATTTTGGGATGTTTTCTACATTTTCAAATATATTGATTTCAATTACAACACAGAATACAAAGTATACAGTGCTCACTTTATATTTCTTTTTATTACAAATATTTGCACAGTAAAAAACAAAAGAAATAGTATTTTTCAATTCACCTAATACAAGTGCTGCAATGCAATCTCTTTATCATGAAAGTTGAACTTACAAATATAGAATTATGTACAAAAAACTGTTTTATTTTTGAATGCAGGTAATGTAAAACTTTAGAGCCTACAAGTCCACTCAGTCCTACTTCTCGTTCAGCCAATTGCTCAGAGAAACAAGTTTGTTTACATTTGCAGGAGATAATGCTGCCCGCTTCTTGTTTACAATGTCACCTGAAAATGAGAACAGGTGTTTGCATAGCACTGTTGTAACTGACGTTGCAAGATATTTACGTGCTAGATGCACTAAAGATTCATATTCCCTTCATGCTTCAATCACCATTCCAGATGACATGCGTCCATGCTGATAACGAGTTTGCTCAATAACAATCCAAAGCAGCGCAGACCGACGCATGTTCATTTTCATCATCTGAGACAGATGCCACTAGCAGAAGACTGATTTTATTTTTGATGGATGAAGGTGCGTATGAATGTTTAGCCTATCTGGCATGTTAAATACCTTGCTGTGCTGGATACAAAAGTGCCATGTGAATGCCTGTTCTCACTTTCTTGTGACATTGTAAATAAGAAGTGGGCAGCATCGTCTCCCGTACAGGTAAGCAAATTTGGTTGTCTTAGCGATTGGCTGAATGAGAAGTAGGACTGAGAGGGCTTGTAGGCTCTAAAGTTTTACATTATTTTGGTTTTGAGTGCAGTTACGTAACAAAAAAAATAATCTTCATTTGTAGGTTGTACTTTCATGATAGAGAGTGCACTATGGTACTTGTATGAGGTGAATTAAAAAATACTATTTCTTTTGTTTCATATTTACAGTGCAAATATTTGTAATAAATATAATATAAAGTGAGCACCATACACTTTGTATACTGTGGTGTAATTGAAATAAAATGTAGAAAAACACCCAAAAATATTTAATAAACTTTAATTGGTATTCTATTGTTTAACTGTGCAATGAAAACTGCGATTAAAAAAAATTAATCGCGTGAGTTAACTGCAATTAATAGCCCCACTTTAAAGTTAAGCATATGCCTTGTTAATCGGGACCTTCCCAGGGAAAGATTGAATGTTGATGTGCAACTTGGCCAGGCAATGACTATGAGGGAGAGGGTAAATAATATTTAGGTTTGTATCTGTGGTAAAGCAGATTATTTAGGCTAGTCCTGTGGGAGGGTTGAGACAGAGAAGGTATTGTTGGAACAGTTCTTGGGCAAATCACTTAACCTCCCTGTGCTTCAGTTTCATGATCTATAAAATGGAGATAATGATATTGACCTTTGTAAAACACTTTGAGATCTGCTGATGAAAACACTATATAAGAGCTAGATATTTATTATTCCTAATAAATCATACTGCAAAAGACTTATTCAAGCTATATTTTCCCTTTCTCAAATTCATCCCACTAATTCCAACAATACCTACTCCCTCACTTTCTATTGGGGGTCCCCACAAGGTCCTGTATTAGTCAACTCCTTTTGTCCCTCAGCACCCCTCTCTGTAAGTGAGATCACCTATTCACATAATTTCAACTATAATTTTTAGACTAAAGATTCACTGGGTGACCTTGGGAAAACCCACTGAAAGATGATGGAATGGCCGAAGAGGTAACAAGCAAAAATAGAGGGGAGAGTGGAGTTGTGAAAGATGGAGAACAAAATTTCAAGAATGACACTGTTGACTATGGCCTGTAACAGGCTAGAAGTCGAGGGAGGGTTGAGAGTTTTAGGAAGGAGACTTCTTCTGGTGTATGGCTTCTGATGGCACCGCACAGTGAGTTAGATGTTGGGTAAGTGATGTAGCCATTCTATCACAGCAACATCATCCAGAGACGTCCAAGTGCATTCATCCACTGTCAAGATGATAAAGGGCAGTCCATTACTAGAAGGTTGGAAACTAGAGTAAAGAGTCAAAGGTGGCAAATAGGTATATAGAATTGTGGATGCAGGAGTCAAGGAGTATAGGACTACTGCTGGTTGAACAGAAAGATGGGGGAAGTAAAGAGGAGAAAATCTAATTTGTAGTGGAGGAAGTCACCTGGATTTATTATTATTAAAATGTTCCACAGAAAAAATCCTTCATGTTGTATAACTACCTTATACCATGCCCGGGTGGCGGGGGCAGGTGTGTGTGTGTGTGAGAGAGAGAGAGAGAGAGAGAGAGAGAGAGAGAGGTGTACATACACAAATGAAAGTAGATACAATAGGTAAATGTTTTTTATACAAACTGAATTTACTAGTAGTTTTAACTCTTGACTTTATCTACAGATTTTATGGCCCATAAGGTTGGTCAATAGGTCTCACTTGGATCTGTGTTGGGAGCATGTTGTTCCAATTTTACTGTTTCATTACAAGCTAGAAGTTATTTAATGAAGTTGTCTAAATCTAGTCTTAAACAGCGTTCATCACTGTGGCATTGGAGTGCCTTCCAAAATTATAACATACATTCTCATATAATTCTTTTCCCTTCACTCATCATGGACTGGTCTTTTTTTTTCTCACTGGAATTTTTTCTAGTTATTTCACATTTACGCAGCATTACTAAGAGCAAATGTGCCCTGTTGTCTCCTTTTATGAAGACTATAATACAAACACACTTGACTAATGAAGTACTATGACTTGGGCGGTAAAGGGATAAAATGAGATGTGGTTGTCTAGAGAAGGTCATCTTGACCCTCATTTCCCAAGAACAGCATAGTTTTACCTTCAAATAGCCTGCTCTACTTTTTTCCATTTTAGCAGTAACACAATACCTTCCTCAACCAATCATTCACACCTGGGACAATTGTGCTAATTTTTGAATAACAACTCATAAAGCAAAGAGCAAAGTGTTTTGTTCACAGCTTTTCCACCTAGGGATTGGAGGTCCATTTTATGCTCACTGTACCAATGTATCTGAAAAGTGCTCCCGTTGCCTTTATCTTCAAGTCTTCTTTAACTGAAAACAGATGAAGCAAAGGGAAACTGCTGTTTGTGTTGGTGCCAGTTAATCATGCTAGCCCAGCAGCATTTACATTCACACCACTGTAAGAAACACATAGTTAATTGGTGAATTGGAGATATTTTACAGCTGAGGAAGGTTAGCATTGCTGAAAGATTTAACTCTGACTAATGGAAACTCATCACTGATTCTGTATGTTTTGTAACAGGTTTGCACCCAGCACAATATTTACCAGTTTATTTGATTTGATTTCTGGCTAGATATCTAGATTGATTTTTAAATTTAACTAGATATCATAGGTAACTTCCACTAAGTTGCAAAAAAGGTTAGTGTAAAAAAAAGTGCTGTTATGTTTTTGTTGTAAACACTGCAACCAGTGGATTTACTGTACATAAAAGCACAGTCAGATGCACATTGTTCTTAGTCTTATAATTTTGTGCAAAATAAAATAAAAATAATTGGAAAATGATGCAATAAATGTGGAGTAAATAGTTAATAATTTATTCTGTTTTGTAGGGGCCACCTACAGATGCTCCTGCGGTGGATACGGCAGAACAGGTTTATATCTCTTCCCTTGCACTGCTGAAAGTAAGTATTCTACGCTCTTTACTGTATATAGCACTTAAGATACAAAGCATTATTTGTCCAGTTTACATAAAATGAAAAAAGTGTATAGACTTGTAGTGTTGACAACTTGGGTTTTGACCAGATTGTTTAAATCTAGTCAGAGAATCTTACTGTAAATGTTCCAGTTATTTTCTTGTCACGAATCTTTATTGCTTGTATTATTCTTAGCCCTATTCCAATGCTTTACATTTTCAGAACACACAACACGCTGTTAACTAATGAGTAAAATAAAAATAAGAACAGTGGCACTTTGGTAGAGGCGGAACTATCCCAAATCAAACCCTGAATCTCTTGTAAATCATACCATAGTATGTCGTAACTTTGGTCTCACTTTTAGATGTTGAAACATGGTCGTGCTGGTGTTCCTATGGAAGTTATGGGTCTGATGCTTGGAGAATTTGTTGATGATTATACCGTCAGAGTGATTGATGTGTTTGCTATGCCACAATCAGGAACCGTGAGTACTTTTCAGTAGGAACTAAAGTAAATGTTTTCTCTCACATTAAATAATTGTACATCATGTTATGATTTTCCTTCCTCTCACCCCAACACACATAAGGTATGAGAAACTACTAATGATATCCATGTCTGGATTATGCCCATATTAAATGTCTAAAGTCTGTTAAGATAATGTTTAAGTTGAACTTGCTTAGGGGTTTAAGCTATGGCTCACACTAAGTCCTTAACTAAGGCCATTATGCTGTCCATAGGTATAGTACCACAGTGTTTAAAGTTTGTAAACTGGTGACTTCAAGACCTTGTATATCCAGTTGCAGTACTGATGGAAGTATTAAGGCCAAGTTGCAAACTCTGGAAAGCAAGAGTTTGATGGAAATGATGCCATGCCCTTAACTTTAGTGGCACGGCTGAAACTGTGAATTTGAATCGCTTCTCTGGGGCAGAATTTGTACTCTAGTGGCATGACTGTTAGATGATATTTCCTTAGTGTGGAAACATGATTGGTTTTACTTGAGCTTAAGAAATTGAATTTTATTAAAAGAGGGCAATGAACTGGGAGCTGGAATTGGAATTTATAGTGGCGCTGTGTGTAGCTCAAATGAAATATTGGTCTTAATTAAAGAGGCAGTTTCCTTAATTACCATCAAGATTACATATAATTGAAATATTAGAGAATGCTTTCTCAGTTTATTTTATGCATTTGCTAGCATGTTGTACATAGTGAGTTCACTGCCTTTGTTGATGGTGTATGCCCTTTGCCAGGCTCTGCAAGAGGGTATATACCCTTAACAGTGGCAACAGAGCTGAAACTGGGCTGGCAGTAAGCAGCAGGAAGGAGTGTGCACAAACAAGAAATGGAGAGGAGGACGGGTGAATGTTTTTGCATGGTTGGTGGTGGTGCTCACCCAAAACACCCTTCTAAACAGAAAACTTAGCATTTTTTCAAGGAACTATAGGAATAGATTTGTTCTTATATTTAAATAATGCTCTATTAGAATTTTGATTTGTTTAAAAATTAGACAATTTCCAAAAAAATTAAAGTAGACAAACTTGAATAAAACTGTAAAGAGTAATGTCTCTTTATTAGTGAAGCTATTAGATCATTTTATGTCAGAGCAAGAAGACTGTTTGCATGCATGTTTATCTTTTAAATTACTTTATATGTAAATACACTAATGCTGTGTCTCTTCCAAAATCAGGGTGTCAGTGTAGAAGCAGTTGATCCTGTATTTCAAGCCAAAATGTTGGATATGCTAAAGCAGACAGGAAGGTAACTGTTTCAAAGCAACATCGAAAAGTTTAAGTGGTGTACTGCGTGGGTTTTGGCTGCACATTCCATATACTACCTGCAAGACCTGTGATCTGTGGGGTGTTCATTAATGTTAATCAGTAATAATTGACCCAGTATTATGATGACTATCGCATGTTATGCAACCCACTTCTCCCCATGGTTTACAAGAGATAGACTTCACATCCAGATGAGTATCCTAAATTTCCGTCTATTATTATCATAATAGTAAGCTTTGGTTTGAATGCCCCTCTAGTTAGTATATGGAGTTGCTAGAAAATAACTCAATTTAAAGGAACTAATGTTTGTACTTTATAAAATAGGAAAGCATTATCACTATGGGTATTTTAGCTTTATTTACAGGCCTAGGGCTACATTTAGTATATATAAAAGAAAGGGAAAAACATTTTGATAAAAAGCATCTTCATGTTTAAACAAATTTTTATTTCACTCTGTACCTCTCAACAGTTGTCATCTGCTTGCTCAAATTCTTTTACTGTGGAAAAAACTTCAAAATTAATGTTAGCAAAAGGCTCAGCAGCTGAGCAGAACAGTGCAAATTGCTTTTTGACTGAGTTCCTAGTTCTACTGCTGGTTTAATTGATATTTAATCCTTTCCCGCCGTTTGTTCCCATCGTCCATGTCTGAAATGGACTTTCTGCCGTGAAAATTCAACTCTTGACTCCAAGGAGTTAAAGAATAGATATTTACTTGAGCTGAAAGGGTAAAAACTGGTTCAGGGAAGGTGTGGTAACAGGGTGAAAAACTGAAAGCTTGATCTACCACTGCTAATGTGCATCCCTTAATGATAACACTCCTTTGTCGCACTTATTCATTTCCATGTTTTCACCATACTATGGTGAGTAATTTAAATGTTTCTAATGGTGCTTTTTTCACACCTGTGTGTCTCTTTTCTCATCCTAATTGATACCCTGTTACTTCAATGTTTTGTTTCATATCATACGTTTTTATTGCTAGGAATTTCTAAATGCCCTCTTCGTTTCAGGCCTGAGATGGTTGTTGGTTGGTATCATAGTCATCCTGGCTTTGGCTGTTGGCTGTCTGGTGTGGATATCAATACTCAGCAGAGCTTTGAAGCTCTATCGGAAAGAGCTGTAGCTGTGGTGGTGGATCCTATCCAGAGCGTAAAAGGAAAGGTACAGTAGGGGGGTTTTTATGATTTTTTTTTAATCTACTTAACTAAGATTTGAAATAAAAACACTATAAAATTCATATTAGTTCTTGAATGTTGGACCCACATTTCAAAAATCTCACTGACTCATTTAATATTCTGTCTGGTTATAAATGAATCAAAAAAACTCTACTGAAAGTGTACCATTTTCATTTGTTCCAACACTTGCATCAAAAGTCCCTGAGCAAGCCTGTAGCCTTAAGCCATATTGTATATTTGGAATAATCAGTTCTAACCTAGTAATCTGTTTGTTATTCAAGAACCGTTCAACACTTCTACCATTTGAGCCTTTTTTTGAATAAACAGATAATCCAGGTCTATAGTGTTTTAAAATTTGAGATATTAAATTTTGGACAGATAGTTAAAGCTTACTAATTGCAAATTGGGATGGGTTCAGCCCCTAACATGAGCAGAAATAGTGCTTTATTTTATAAGCATTGCACATGACAGTTTCTGGTGGTATCTGCATTCCAACTGTTTTAGACAATAAAAACTTCCCTAAAGACTTGGTCTCAGCCATTTAGATTTTTGAGTAAAGATGCAGATGAATGATTAAGTATGTTAAATGATTATGAAAAGATTAACTTGCAAAGCACATTGGGTTATAGTTGTCCTTTGTTGAAATCTCTTTTGTTCTTGTTTAGTTCTTTTTTTATTTCTTTCTAGCCCCATATGCCATTTTCCTATTTCCTGCCTCATGACAGCAGGGAGCAGCTCTATTATCACCTTCACAGAGCTGTCTGCAAATGTGAGAGGCAATTCGATTTTGCTCAACCACAGGGAGAGTGGATTAGAAAAACTACAGAACGTACAGAAATTGGCTAGGTGGTTACTGCTTTAAAATACTGCTGAGGTGTTTTGTTTGAGCATGCACTTCCATTGTACTGTAGACCAATTATTTAAAATAAATTCTAATATAGAGGTATGACATTAGTATAATTTTATAAATAGTTTGAAAATATTTGTTTTCTGTATACAGTAGTTATATAGCAAGATTACATTAAAGCTACCAACCAGCTCATCTAAATATTACCATTACCTCAGAGTGCTCATCTGTTATAAAATTATATGTGAACTCTTTGACATCACATCATTATGACAGGGCAAAATTGGGGTCCATTCTAAATTTGGGGTCTATTCTTGCTTGCCTATATAAGTATTCATCAAACCATAATATAAGTGATTTAAAAACAAATAAGCTTCTGGTGCTCTAGAAAATACTAAAAAGGAATTAAATTGGCAGAATGTCTTAAGTTCCTGATTACATAACTGATGTGTGGAAGGGAAAAGTAAAATATGTAATAGATTTTCCTTAGTCATCAGTATGTATTTTCCCTTTGTTTCTTCCTGTGTTGTAAAAATCAGGACAGGTTGCTTTATATTGTATCAAAGTCAAATAACGTGTATTCTATTGCTGCATTTTTAAATTAGATCAGAGTTCATATTAAATTAATTGCTAAAAATCTTATCTTCACAGTAAATAACACTTCTGTTCTACAGCACTTATTAAGACCAAGTGTATTTTCTACTCTTTGCTGTAACTGCGAATGTCAACTAGACTTTGACTTTTTCTGCTGTCTTTTTATATTTCCTAATCTTGAATGAGTAAGTGCAAGTATAGTCTGGTATTTTTGTAAATATAAAAATAGTTCACAACTTTTCTTATGACGTTGTCCAACTATGCCAGAAGGAGGATAGGAGACACTGGATGTGGTTTATTATGCAACTTTATTCCTAAATGTCAAGGAGTATTTGGCAGGTAAAAGGGTACAGGGCAGGTAATTCCATAATAATTCACGTATACCTTGGTGGGCAAGCTGCTGGCAGCGCTCTCCCTTTACCCATTCTGGTTGCCAGCCAACCAGCTACTGGGACTTTACTCCCCCTTTGAATAAGGATGAATAGGGTTGGCTCCCTGCCATACCAGTCATAGGTGCATGAACCCCTCCACCCCCAAATTCCTCTCCTTTGTAGAATAACTCCTTTAAATCCTTTACCAATCCATTTTATCTGATCACTGCATTCTTTCCCTATGGAGTACCTGCACTGGACACCTGCCCCATACTTACATAATGAGTTGCGATATCCTAGCCTAACCCCTGTTTCATGTTCACACCAGCTAAACTGCCAATCTGTTGCTGAGGGAAAAATTCCTCCCCAGATCTCTGAGAAAGGAGTGTGACTAGTGTAATGCCCACAGTGGATCATGACAAACCTGCTATTTAACTACTTCCCTGGGTGGGAGTGTGGGTGCTACTATGCCTGCTCCAGGTAAAAGAGGGCTTTTCCTGCACTGGTGTGGACCTAATAGTCTCTGCACTCTTCTGGTCCCCTGGGTGGGGCATGGGTCAGTGTCCCCATGCTTGCCTGGTCTGAAGCTACTGCAGGGGTATTTAGCCTCTGAAGGGAAGACGCCTTTTCCTACAAGCCAGATAACGATCCCCACTGCTCAACGTGCAGTGAGGTCATTGTTACCAACTCTTGTGATTTATATTGCAAGTCATGCAGTATTGTTTATCTTAAAGCTCCATCTCCTGAAGTCAAATGATTAAAAGTCTCAGCCTTCCTTTTTTTTTTTTTTTTTTTAAAGAATAAGTTTCTATCCCTCATGGTTGTGGCAAAAAGCTTGAAAACATGACCAGTGTGTGCTTTAAAGGAGCAAACCCAGAAGAGAAATAAAAATTAATTATTATTTTAAACCAGTCACATAATTTTGGGGGGGACCTATCATGATTTTTTAAACAGCGTTCGCAGTGCTGCTTATATTAAAAAGATATTCAGCCTATAGAAATCAACTGTACCCGCCATTTTGCCGGCAATACTGTGTTCACAGATCATACCTCCTCATACCCTTGACCAACACAGCTACCCAGCAGAAGTTTTTAATGTAGACATGGCTTAAATTGCAATTTAACTTTTAGGGTATGCTTTGACTAGGATTCAAGGTGCTGTTTGAAAACACAGAATAATAGAAATGTAGGGCTTGGACCCTCAGGCTAGGTCCACACTACCCGCCTGATTCAGCGGGTAGAGATCGATCCCAGAAGCGCTCCCCCGTCGACTGCGGAACTCCTGCTCGCTGAGAGGAGGAAGTGCTGTCGACAGGGGAGCTTGCCTGCGACGCGTGGACCCGCAGTAAGTAAACTTAGTTCGATCTAGGAAACGTCGACTTCAGCTACGCTATTCTCATAGCTGAAGTTGCGTTTCCTACATCGATCCCCTGCCCCAGTTTGGACCAAGCCTCAGAGGTCCTCTAATCAATCTCCCCGCGCTGAGGCAGGATTAAGTATATCCAGACCATCCCAGACATGTTTGTCTAACCAGTTCTTAAAAACCTCCCATGACAGGGATTCTGCAACCTCCTTAGGCAACATGCTCCAATGCTTTAAATATCCTTGTAGTTAGACCGTTTTCCCCTAATATTTAACCTAATCTCCTTTGCTGTAAACTAAGAAGATTACTTCTTGTTCTACCTTTGGACATGGAAAACAATTGATCACTGTTTTCTTTACAACAACATTTTACGTATTTGAAGCCTCAGCCTTCTCTTCCTTGGATTAAACGTGCCCAATTCTTACAATTTTTCCTCATAGGTCACATTTTTTTAAACCTCTTATCATTTTTGTTGCTATCCTCTTGATTTTCTTCAACTTATTCATATCTTCCATAAAGTGTGGTGGGTTTTTTATTACTTTAAATCTATATTCTTAAATGTTTATCACAACTTTTCTCCATAACTGTGTACCAGCAATTGTAATGTATTGTCTAATGGTATCCTGTCTATAAAACAATAATTCCCAGCAAGTTTATAATAACACGAAGCGCAAGAGTGAAGCTTGAGTTAGCTGGTTAAAGTTGGCTGGTTACTGTTACCAGAGTTCAGAAAGTATTACATTCATTTCTGGGGTTGAATTCATTTTAGTCCACAGAGGCACCAGAATAGGATGTGGGAGAAGTGACCTCACGTGGGTTTATTCCTAATTGTTGCCACTGATTTGCTTGTGTGACTGAATATCTGTCACTTAACCACTCTTTGCCCCAGTTTTCCAATGGGGCTAACAATGATTAACCATCTTTGTAGAGCATTCTGTAATACATGGATTAAAAGCTCTGTTATAATTGCTAAATATTGACATTTTTATTTCAATTTCTAACATTTTTAAGTCTTTCTAGAGCTCACTATGTCTTTGCCAAAAATTGTCATTTTAAAAAAAAAAACCTACAAAATCAGCAGCTGTTCCTCATCCCTAAACCAAAAAATAACAATACATCCAACATGATCAATTCCTCTCCTTCCCCCCCCCCCCCACTTCCCCCCCCCCCCCCCCAAACATTAGTCTTTATCAGGTCCCTCCTTTCCCCAAAGTCTGGTAAATAGACCGTCCTTGCAGTGTATTTTTAAATTGCAACCCAAAAGTCATGGCACCACTGAAAACAGTTCTGGTGAAGTTCTTTTCCAAAGGCACTTTACTGGTTTTTCGTGATTGATACTTTAAGACATTATTCCAGGATATTTTACCAAGAATTTCAGTTATTAGGTGTATATTTGATGTGAGAAATCTGTTTCTCGCATCAAAATAGTGTTTTTTGTACTCTTCATATATTAAATAGGCGTACATATAAAAATCTCATCTGAAAACAGTGGTTTAAATGTCCAGTGGATTGTAGTAGTCCTTTTAGTAACGACACTGTCTAAGTGACTTAGAGAAAATATCTGTAATTTGTAACAGAAGAGCAATCTGCATTTTCAGAAGGGATCAACTTTTCTTTGAGAGAAACTTCTTTTGTAAATAAACTGCACGTATCATACAAAACTATTAGGCATCTTGTCAGGTAAAGCAATTATTATAAAGTATCTCGTGCTTGAACCAAGTTCTGTCATTTACCTGAGATAATTCATGAGAGCTAGAAAGATACTGAAATTTTGTTGTTTATTGCTCATTAAAGGGAGCCAGGGGAAAAAAATCTGGTTTTTGTATTGATACAAAAATATAACGTTTTAGACGCCTCAGAAGTTGTGCCCAGGATGTTGGGTAGCTTGCCATTTTCGAAAAGCTCTTCATCCAGCCACTTGGTTTCTAATGGGAATTCTAAATTGCATAGTCCTTTCATGTTTTTTGGATTCTTTTCCTAGAAAAGGGATAATCTATATGAATTAGCTATAAAACAGGCCAGATGCATATTCTTTTCAAAGTAGAGTTAAGAGATGCACTATTTATTTTACAGTAGCACCTAGAAGTTTCAACTAGGGCCCCA
The DNA here is from genome assembly GCF_011386835.1 of Chrysemys picta bellii. Lineage (NCBI taxonomy): Eukaryota > Metazoa > Chordata > Testudines > Emydidae > Chrysemys > Chrysemys picta. The sequence goes on from NC_088801.1 coordinate 33,062,959, forward strand.
TTGTGCTAGGTTCTGAATAAAGGCATGGTCCTTGCCCTGAATAGCCTTCAATCTCACTAGAGAAAGGTTGAGAGAAAGAAAACATTCTCATTTTACAGATGAGAAACTGAGGCACAGAATGTAAGTGACTCGCCAATGGAGGTCTGTGGCAGAGATGGAAATTGAACCTGGATTTCCTGAGTCTTAATGCAGAGCATTAACCACAAAATCATCATAAGCAAAATATTTCCCTCTGTCATTGGTTTGCTTATTCAGGTTTCAGTTTAGAATGATAAAGCATACTGTAGCTATCATAAGAAAACATTGGATTATTAAACTGTGTCCCTTAGAGTTTTGTTGGCTTGCTTTATCCTGCATAAATGAGATTTAATCTCTTCAAGAATGGTCATGGTTAATTTGAACTAAATGAAATAAAACACTACATAGAAACTAATGCTATGCCATCTCTTTAACCACAACTTCATCTGCTTGTGTGCCACATGACCTCCCTTTCTTAATGGTGAGTTCTCCTAAAAACCAAATTTCTTGCATCGAGTCCTAGAACTCTGATTCTGCTTAAGATATATGCACCATTTCTAGATCTTGATTTGAATCTGTTATGTATCTGGGCTATATTATTTTGCCTGTTTCTGACTTAAATGTTAAGATCCTTGGATCACAGGACTGTCTTCCTTTGCTTAGTTCTCAGTACTGAACAGTGCACATTAAATAGCATAACTTTTTATTTTGCTATTTTCAAACTTCATATATTAAGACTAGACTTCCTTAACACATACTTTCCCAAACAAGAAGGAAGAAAAGCTGGACTGCTCTCCAAGACAATCCTTTATGCTGGAAATCCACAGCTCAGTGTCTAAATTTTCCATAGCCATATAGAGTCTTACTGACTTGGGAAAATTATCCAGTGATCTAATGGAGTCAAATGAAGGCCAGTCAAATAATCATCAATTATGCCTTACATAAAATAAGGGCACTGAAGACCATTCCAGCTTGGTATCCTTGAGTTACCTTTGCATTGCTTATTGGGTGATCTTTACTATTTTAAATCCTGTAGTAAATAATCACAAGAATGAACAGAGCACAAGATTTTTGGCTGCTTTGTAACTGTGATTTTTAGTTCCATAAATGGCCAGATTATGAGAACTTGAAACTGAAGTCATTCATTTACTCCTGGTACCAGCTTCCCCAACAGTGTCACACCAATGTATTTCAACTCTGATCTAGAGTGACGTCCCTAGAGGTCAGAGTAGTTCATTCTGCATGCTTGATCAATCATTGACCAAGTCCAGTGAAATTGTCAGCAAGAATGCCAGTTGTGATAGTGTTTTGTGATGTGGACATCCGTCCACTATGAGTTAGAATGGGATCACCATTTTATTTTATAGATATCCAAATAACCAACAAAGATCTGTCAAATGGTAGCAACTCAGTCGCTATTGAGTGAAAGGTGGATTCATTACAGTGATTACAGGTGAAAGGCTGAGGCATCCTAATCTGAACTAAGCAAAATTTCAGCCTTGAACTTTGACTTGCAGAACAGAGAAATGGGAATTTGTCTTGGTTTTGATTTGTAAGAAAAGCAGGAAGCTGATAACTGTTGAATTATTAGAGAACTACATTTTTTTTAATCATCACATTTTTGTAGTAGGAGATCCTGCATATTTAATTATGATATAGGTATCTCTTAATATTTGTACTTCCATTCAGAATAAAATTTTCAAAATATTAGACAAAGTACAAATTATATTATTGTTCCAACTTCATCGATATTTTTCCTTCCTATTTCATTGTAAAGCCAGCAAAAATGTTATAACTACACATTCTCAACATTTTTGTTCATGTTAGTGCATCATGTACTCTGCACAAATAATGTAGTTTCTAAACAGAATATTACAAATCAGAAAACTTGCATTTACAGACCTCATTGTTAAAGTGAGTGTCAGTGTTCTGATTATTTTTTTGGATATGCTGTGCTCTAAATCAGGTGATAAATGCTTGCTTAGTAAACTGTTTTTATAGGTTATTTCAGTTCATTCTCTTTCCTAAAACAAAAAAAGTTCCAAGTATACTTTTCATTGAAAAGTATTAAATGTTTAAATACCTTTTACCATGGTGGATGTAGAATAGTCCATTTATCTTCATTAAGGCATATAGCTTTAAAACTTGTGGCTTTGCTACTTGTGAGTTATGGATGCATGCCCTCACTTGTCAAGATAAATGTATTATACTGAAGTTGTCTCCCCTCCCAATATGGATATTCAAGTTGTGCAGCAGATTTGACCACAGTAAGCAATTCTCCAAGGATAAAGAAAGAAAATGCACATACTCCTAGGAATCTCTTTTCCAGAGATAAAATTGACATTTTATAAATAATTTCCATGTTGCAAACTTCAAACTCACAATCACAGCAATTCAGCGATATGAATTTGGCATGAGTCAGTTTCAGTTCCTAGTGCTTTTCATTGGAAATGGCATAAAAAGTAAGATTTCTCTGAATTTTTTATGCTGTGGGCTTACAAGGGACAGAAGATGTTCTTCACTTGTGGTTGTCTAACAGTGCATGGCAGCATAAATAACGAAATGGTCATAAACCTTAGCTGCACTTCTAAGGTCACATGTTCCATTTAATTTTTAAAGAATCTAGAAACAAACTAAGCAGTTGATAACAGGTCAGTTGCAGGTGATAAAAGATATTTTAGATGGGACATTACTTCTTTTTCCACACCTGGCATAGCCACATTATATCTTTTGCAGAGTTTTTTCTTATGCACTGGTAGGTTTGTCCACAAACAATAACAAGATTCTTGAATTTCAGGGTAACAATGCATTTTTAAAGACAACTTTCATATTGAATAGATTTTTTTGTTTGGTTGGTTTTTTTTGCTGCACAAAGATTGATGTCAGGAAAGTTTGTTTGAATAACGAGGATGATTTATCTCTGTCTGCAGTTTGTCACTGTGTGTAGAACGGCATGCCAAATACAGGTATGCTTTCGTAAAATGAGCTTCTAGATTTGCTGTTGCAAAAACTTGTAGAATTAAAATGTCATTTTAAAAATATTTTATATAGAACTTTTGACTAAAAATTCCACCCCAAAAACCAGCCCCCCAAAGCAGTGCTTAAATGGGCCCCACCGTGTAAACGAGATTAATTGTCATTCCCAATACAAAATGTCTGTTCCTTTAAAAAATGTTCAGTTATGTGACTATGGTTCTTTAATTTACAGAGACAGAATTGACTAAAGTCCTTGTATTAAACATCAAACATCTTAATCGATCTAGTTTTTAAAGTTTCTTTTCAAATAAGTATACAGAAGTAAAGTTAAAAAAAAAAAAAGATTTTTTTAAACAAACACAATCAAAAATTTGCTCTCTGTAATTCATTGGCCAGGCACAAGATATAAAAGCATGAAAAAAGTGAATAACATATTGGATCATATTAAGCATAGCTACATACAAACAGCCAAAAAATTACAGATGACATTGAGTTTGGAGATGATTTGAATTTTGACTATGCAAAATGTATTACTCAAACTATTGTGGGTCATTGACCCAGCGACATGCTTGCAAAAAGTATGCCATCTTTATTGTTTTTCAGATTATTATGGTTCTTGTAGCTAAGACAGATGTACAAAAAGATACAGTTTTTATTTTGTATTGGCAGCTTCCAAATATTTAGTATCTATTTCCAAGAGTTGCAATTAGTAAAGCATCCATGGTACTGAAATCCACACATCCCACAAGCTAATTATATTTGCAAGGTCAGATTGAATACATATTTTCAGAAAAATAAAGGGTTATATAAATGTGTCTTCTACTTGGCTGTTATATCACAGTTTGTTGATCTGGAGTATAATGTGTACAATTCACAAATTTGTCTGATAACAGAAAGTGGTGTGTGATTGTGTTTATTTTACTAACCAGTATATTCACAGCAATCACTTCCAAATATCTCTCCAGTAAAGATGTGTTAATTACAAAACAGACAAGGTCTTCTATTATATTAAAGCTACTAACAAGAAGACAGCAGGAATCACACATGTAAATAGCATCATCAACCCCTATTTTAGTCCTCTGTTTTGATCTGTGAGTTGTGCATAGACCAAAGGTGCTATTAAAGACTCAGTGTATGAAATAGGCAGCATTATATGAACAAAATTTATTCAACAAGAAAACAGACCTTTAACATGAATTTAACAAGCCTGAGAAATTATAAACTATCATATGCCGCAGATTCATGCAGTGATAATAAACAAAAAAGGAAAGTAAGAGGTTTTCTTAAACTAGCCAAACTGCTAATGGTTTTGTTATAAGCTGTCTACTGTTGAAGTGACCTCTGAAAAGTCTTGAGACACTTTGTACCAGAAGAAATTAAATGGTCAGGATGGTGAAAGAGTTGCAGTGTGAAAAAAGCATATTTATAACTGCTACCATCATAATCTGGAAAACATCCTACTACCATAGGCTTGAGTTAGGCTTTCAGAGAGGTAGTCTAAAAGCCTCATGTAAATCTGTTACTGTTTTTGTTGCATGCTGTTGTGAGGTAATAAGTACAATGAAAACTATAAATTTGGAACTACTGTAAATCCCTTAAATTCTTAAAGTAACTCTGAAAAATGGATTTTTCCTCTGCTTTAATTAATCCTGGGAGGTTCTCTATTCAGATTACTGTCTCTCTAAAGTTCCATTGTTAAATATGAGGTGACCATGTTGCTGTCATTTGATTGCATCATGCTGTACTTCAAAATAAACACAGAAAAAAGACTTTAGTTTGTGCACACCTCCAGGTGCTCACCAGGGCTTTTTCCTTGAATCTTACTGTGGCATAATTAACACCTAGTTCACCCATTGCTCATTAGTGCACTGGACATTAATGAGTCTATTTATTTTGATATGATGCTCTAAAGGGGGAACCGATTTGTTCTCACTGTGCAAAAAGCAATTAGAAGATTTCACAGAAATGTAAATGTAGGGTATATTGCTGTATTTATGCTTTTATTGCGTACTAGATCTAAATTTAGATTGCAGGTTGTTGAGCATGTTGGTTTCCTTAAGACAGTTGCTATAGTGATGGCAATGAATTCCTTTAATCTTGGTGTAGCTAAAGTATTTAGTTTGTATTGGTTGTCATAATGCTACCAACAAGAAAAATGTCATTCAATTCATACTTTCTGTATTCTGTCTAGATTAGATACCCTTGGTTTTTTGAACATGTAAGAATTATGACTTTAGGATTTCACACTGGAGTTTGAACAAGTAGGATGCTAACAGTTTAGCAAATATTTGTTTCCTTTCTCCAGAGTTGTGCATAGAGAGCCTGTAACCCTTATTAATGTGAGTAGTGCCATTGAAGCGATGGAAATTACTTGCATGAGTAAGGACTGCAAACTTGAACCCATATGGAGTATAGTTCTTAAATATTTCAGCAGCTAGTTGTCTAATATAGTTTGCTATGAAAGTTATTCAAATGTGACATTGTGAACAGTAGTTTAAAATATTTGATTTACTATCAAAGCAGTGTTGCAATGCCTAATATGTTAGGAGTTTTTAGTTTTCCTTTCAAAAACTTACCTTGAAAAGGAAACATGGAATCCAAATATTGGAGCAAATGATTAGTCAAAAATGCCATTGCATTTTTGGATAAGTTCCATGATTTCTAGTGGAGCAGTCATTTAAACTGCAGTCTAGGAGTGTAGCCATTAGGAAGTTAAATTACGATGAAGCACTAAGTTGTGGTATTCTGCCAAGTTAATGTATCTTGCTCCTCAGAGTAAATTTTTATTTGCTTGATTTTCCTATTTAGAAGTCTCTGGAGGACTACAGTATGGTTTCTCTCCCCCTTCCCTCCCCTCCCCCTTTGCTTTACTTTATTTGTACTCCTTACTTACTATAGTTGGGCATTTGCAGATGTTTCTAAATTAGAACATCTGGTTAAAATGGAATTTCAGGAGTTGGAAAACTGATAAGATGTACTTTTATATATACAAACACGAGTCTTAACTGTCTGAGTTACAGTAAAATCTGCTGTGAACATTAAAAAGATAATTGATCTTTTTTGTATTACAAGGACGAAACAGTAGATACGTTGAACTCTTTTAGAGCATGGTTGATGTCTTACAGGTGAATGAAGTTTAATGGTTTACAAAATCATTAAAAGAATTAAACTTTTCTTTAGCAAGATTAAAATTCCATGTGCTAAAATAATTTTGTGTGTGTTAAACTGGTTTATCTATTTAATTAAGAGAAGGAAGGTAGGTGTGTGTGTCACAGGGAAGGGGAGAATGTTAGGGGGTTTTGTCTTTAACAAAAATTTATAAGGTATCTGTCACCATGCTATCTGGCATAAATTGGGTCACTGAAATTCTAATAAGTGCAGAACCATGACATATTTGCTGAAGGCAACTTTGGCCAGACCCTTCTGCATCTTGTCTCTTAATCATCTGAGAGTCCAGGATTGTACAAGTGACTAATTTACAACTGCTTAATGGATAGACCATGTGGGAAATTTAATCTTTAAAAAAAGTTTATAACTTCCAATCTACTTATAACTGCTTATTTACTGAACATCATTGCTGTACTTGATGCTGTACGCATTTAGCAGTAGACATGGACTCATCCTAAATTGGATATGGACCATGTAGTCAACACACATGCACAAGTGAAAAAATATGGTCCTTCTGATGGTACAAATATCTTCCACTACTTTGTATACCATTATCTGTCTCATATCAACCATGGCAATGTTTTGCTTGATGTGACTTAAGCAGCTTCTTTGACATGTACAGTATGTGAAATAGCTATTAGGCTGCCTTCAGTTTAAAATCCTGTGAATTAGATTTTTAAATTTCCATATTAATCTCTGCCAGTTCATTTCTGTTAGCTCTCTGTGCCCTTTAACATGCTATTATAATTGCATTACACTCCCACTTAAGTAGGTTTATGGGTAGTACCATAAATTGTTTAACTTGAAGGGAAGTCCTGAATTGGTGAGAAGCACTTAAAATAATTTTTAAAATATGGAAAATTCTTCTGTTCTTGCTTACCTAGAATAAACTATTATAAAACAATGGGATATTTAGCTTCTCAGTATATTAGACCTTGGTGTGTCGGTGCCATGTAGTATTGTGTGAAATACAGATTACAATACAACTGCAGTGGAAATGTCTCAGGCATTTTAATATAAGCTCTTAAAACCTATGAAGCATAAATCCAGTTTAAGAACATGACAAAATTAGAATATTTAAAAATAAGGCCTCAACACTTCAATCAAAACCATGTGAGCAGATGCCTACATCCATGTGGCACCCCATTGACTTCAATGGAGTTCTGCATAGGTGCGAGGTGCTATGTGCACAGGTGTGGTTGTAGGATTAGGGGCTAAATAAATCAAAATCTTAGCTTGTAGTTATGAATCTCTAATGATGGTTGGTGGTGACAAGGACAGTTTTTGAACTGCAGTGTTCTAAGCTATATCTCACCTCACCTAGCAGCAGGTTAGGTGATTATTTTATTGTCTGAAGCCACTAAATATTTCTTTGCAGAGGTTTCTTGAACAATTTCAGCAAAGCATAGAAATAGGCTAGATGGAAGCTCTACTTTTTTTTTTCATTTGTAATGAAATAACTGGATATACTACCTTCCATGTTCCTTAAATCATAAATGACCTTGGTCGTCTTTTACTCTATTTCTTACTCCTGAGCATGACACTGACAAGGACTTTTTAATCCATCAGACAGTTTATAGACCCTTTCCTAGTCACAAGAAGCAAAAAGCATCTGACTAGAAGGGAATACATAGGGCAAGTTCCTTGCTGGCTATAATTTTGTTGTCATTTCAAGTATTGTGGTGGTGTAATTGATGTGACAGGACTGGGCTTTAGACACAGTCCCTTAGCTTGTGCTCACTTTCAGTTTTAGTCTCTCTGTGTCATTCATTTTGATTAGATAAGATTTAGGTGACAAACCTATACATACCTTTGAAGTTTTTAGTATGTATATCTACTGATCTTTTCAATGTTGTATGATAAAAAGTACATAAAACTTAATAGTTCCATGAAAAATGTAGTAGTTGGTGTCACCTTACAATACAAAGTAAAGAATTGTGTGCTGATGGCACAGTCAGCAGGAGGTTCTTTTTTATTAATATTATAATTAAAAGATTTTCTGGAAAAAGGCCAAAAACAGATGAGAGTTGATCATGCCTTGTCCACTGTTGCTTGGCACCATTGCTTGCATTTTCTAAAAAGAATTGACTTGACGTCTTGTTTTTACAGGTTGTTATTGATGCCTTCAGATTGATCAATGCTAATATGATGGTCTTGGGACATGAACCAAGACAAACAACTTCAAATCTGGGTCACTTAAACAAACCATCTATCCAGGTAAACTCAGTATTTGATGATGATAAACTCTGTTTTGTATTGAGTGGTGTTTAATCACAATGATGTGACAAGTATTTTAAAATGTTACAGCTATAATTTGTATGTTATCCCTCTTTGCAGTATTTTAATGTGCATATAAAATTAACTTGATATTTGAATAGGTCTACTCCTAATTTGAGTGTAGGATTGAGCTCTAAATTAGTCAGATGTAAACACAGAATTTAAGTAGATACTGTCAAGATTTAGTACAGATTTATAAAATAAAAAACTTAAAATAAATCTTTTGTGTGAATTTGGGAGCACAATACTCTAGTTTTTTCATATTAGTGATACAAGAGAGGGCGAATGGTATCCTTTTTCAGTATTGCAGTTTTAAAACTGCTCCTGCTAACATAGGCTTGAGCTTTCCTATAGCCAGGATGAGTAAATGGTGTTTTATTATCTACTGTAAGCATCCCAATTATATGTGATAAAAGAATAAATTACGCTTCAAGCAACCATTGAAAAATGCCCTATCCATTAATCCTTATGGTCTCTTTCCACTTGCTTTACTGCTACATGTTTTTTGCTTAATATATATTCAACTTTTTAATGTGTCCTAAACAAATATTCCATCTCCAACTCTGGTTATTACATTGGTGATCTTGTAATTTGATGAAGTGTGTGTGTGTGTGGGGGGGGGGAATGGAATAGATCACTTGAATGTATAATTGACCATTTCAAGCATAATCCTCTTTACTCGAGTGTAATGTTTTTATATATCTTTGTAAGAATGTATACAGTTTAAAACATTGAATTTCTCTCTTGAATATTTACTCTATTTGGTTTCTAGTGTTGACTATTCAGGCCAATACTCTGGTCTTCAGTGAAGCGAAACCTTTATTGCAGGAAGCTTCTTCTGTTCTAAAACAAGAGTATCCTCCTGAGTGATTAATGCCTTGTCTGTATTCTTGTGCCTGGACTTTAGTTTTTTTCCCCACTGAAGAAAAATGTATTTTATTTTTAAATGTATTGTAAAAGGCATGAATAGTTGCGACCGTGAAGCCTAATTACTTCTCTGAAGATTATTTACATGAACAGTAATACTAATGTATGTTGCTAAATACGGCCTACTGAAAGACAATATTAGTAGCCACAGTAGAACTGAAATTATATGCTTCAACTTTTACTGTCAGATAGCTATGTTTGGGGAGATGCCAGCTAGCCGTTGTTAAACCTCTACCTTCAACACATTGATAGCTTTTATTATTTTATGCATTAAAACAATTTTTATAAAGAAAAAATGAGCAAAAATATTCATACTAGTAAAATAGTTAGTTTTAAAAGGTTGAAGTGTTTTGCTTTTGATTTTTGAGTCTGTGAAAACTGCAAAGTATAATGAGTATGAAATAACCTACTAATGTTTTTGAGTGGATACAGGCAAGCCCATGCTTGCCTGTTTCAAGAGAATATATTACTGGGCTTTTTTAGGCTGTATGTAATGACCTCTCTTGTAAACCCCCATAGTATCATACTGCTTCATTATTTTTTGCAAAAGGTTAAGTAATATCTCACAGTCTAAGATCATTGTCGTTGCAGCATGGCATATTTCAGACATATGTTTTTTCACTAATTGCAAGTCAGCAATGACCAGTTACATATTTCATTATTACATTGAAATATTGCAGTTTGAAATTAAGTGTATACATATGAGTTCTTAAGACTTATTCTTTCCACAGAGAACAAATGTAGATACACACATGTTCTAAAGTCCCTGAGTGAAATGCTGACTGCATTGAAGTTGATGGCAAAACGACCATTGACTTCAGTGGGATTAGGATTTCACATGCCCCCTCCCCCATATTTTATCAAAGTCATTTTGTGAAGCATAAGGCAAGCTTATTAAAGACTTTAATATTACGGGACTTAAGTATTACATGACACACATTAATCTTTCAGTGAAACAAAACACTTAAGGAACAATGTCTTTAAAATATAGACCGCAAATAGGTGTACATTTTAGAGGTTCCAATTAACCTGTTGTGGTGACTAATAGTACAGTTTCAAGATTGTTGGGAGGAGTAATGGAGCAAGGTTTTTTAAGTGTTTGCACTTTGCTCAGATAACACCTAAGTTGAATTATCTGTTGCTGTTAGAAGCGCAATGATTTCAGGGGAGATAGTCAAAGTCTATTTAGGACTTGTACTCCTAAATCCTCTTAAAAGCCTCCCCTTATCTACAGTTGAGTTAAAAACAAGAGGGTACCATTTTTCAATTGGGGGTGGGAGAGAGAGAATGTCAAATAAAACTACAGAACTTTTCAGTAACTTAAGGCTGAAATTACTCTAACAATAAATAGACAAGTGTTTGGTTTTGAGCTTCTGTTGACTACAGTAAAGCTAAATGTGTATCTTTCTTTGACGATCAGCAAACTAGTTAACATACAGTTAGTTCATGTAAAATGTAACTGTTTAATTATTTCTTTGTATAGAATACAAATACATGCAAAAACATCTGTTTTCAACTTTGTGATAACTCTTTAAGTTTTAATTGCGGTAGGATTTTGAAGCACGAGAATGAAAAGCTGTACTTGCATTTTGTGGAACAAGCGCTAGCCATGGATAGCTTTAAGGAATAGACCTCAATAAATAGGTGAAATCATCAAAATATAATTTGGAATATCAAATATTTCTCTATTTCTTAAATGTTGCATGGTGTAATTTTTCATATCTTTTTTACATTGTGAGAACAAAACAACTGACAAGGACTTGTTATATTCATACATAAATTGTTTCTAGAAACTGCATCTTAATCCAAGCCATGCCTTAAAATGTACATTGTATCAACATAAGAATCACACCCGTGTCTGAAAAATGTTTACCTCCTGTTTCAAGTACGACTTAAGTTTACCATAAACAAGAGATTGGAGAGAAAATAAAATTTTTTTGTTCGTTTTCTGAATTTGTCAGCAGTTTACAAATAGTTGTACTTTTTCCCTGTTTGTATGAACCTTTCACGTGGAAATGGAGGAGAGAGCAACATTTTTTGTAAAATAGGAAAATAAGGATTGTTAGGAGCCGGTATAGTGGTTGACGCTACCTATAACATTTTTTCAAAACTATTTCAAGCTGACTGCTTTAAATAGTCACTTTCTTACTAATATTTTTCATATCTATGATAGTAACTTTAGTTACATATTTTTCCACAAACTTTTATAGGCTCTAATTCATGGACTGAACAGACATTATTACTCCATTACCATCAACTATAGGAAGAATGAACTAGAACAGAAGGTAAGGGGGGGTTGCATATATATTTCTATTTTAAGTAAAAGAAACCACTTTACAAACTGTTTAAACTGACCTGTGGAGTTTTGTAATTTGAATTTTAAGTTCTGATATCTTGAGCTATGATTCCCTGTCACTTTTTTCTCCATGTCATGTTATGGGTGTGTTAAAGCACAAAGTGAGCCTAGGCTGAACTCTCTTGAGCAAACTACATCTCCTCCAGAAGGATCTGAAAAGTAGCTAGAAAAAAAATCTATCTCATACACAGATAACTTGATAGCGGTTTTTGTCTATAGCAGAGGTAGGCAAACTACGGCCCACGGGTCAGATCCAGCCCCTCAGGGGATTGGATTCAGCCCACGGGATTGCCACCCCCATGGCGCCGCGAGCCCTGCGCCACTCCCAGAAAGAGCCAGCACCACATCCGTCCCCTCTCCCCCAGGGGCCACAGGGATGTGCCCATTGGTTGGGAACTGCGGCCAATGGGAGCTTCGGGGGAGGTACCCACAGGCGACGGCAGCACGTGGAGCCCTCTGCCCCTCCTCCCCCAGGGACCACAGGGACGTGGTGCTAGCCGCTTCCTGGAGCGGAGCCAGGGCAGGCAGGGAGCCTGCCCTGGCCCCAGTGCATGCCGCTGCCATCCCAGAGCTGCTCCAGGTAAGTGGTGCCGGAGCCCGCACCACTCCTGCACCCCAACCCCCTGCCTACACCCCAACCCCCTGCCGCACCCTGCACCCCTCCTGCACCCTAACCCCCTGCCCCGAGCCCCCCCCGCACTCCGCACCACTCCTCTGCCCCAACCACTGCCCTGAGCCCCCTCCCACACTGTGCACCTCCTCCCACGCCCTGCACTTCCTCCCGCACCCCAACACCCTGCCCCAGCCCTACATTCATGGCCCTGCATGCAATTTCCCCACCCAGATGTAGCCCTTGGGCCAAAAAGTTTGCCCACCCCTGGTCTATAGTATCTACATTTGTCAAACTTTAAAGTTGTATTTAATCCTAAAATACCTTCATTCTGTTTTGTGCTTGAGAAAACGGAACAGGATTACCATACGTTTCAAGTCTTGGATGGTGACTCTGGCAGCCGTTATACCTGCTATAGATTTGCAGGAATAAGTTGAGGCTCTTGATTTTGGGGAAACCTACTTCCAAGTCACAGAGCGATATATCAAAAGTATCTCAAGTGTGCATAGGCTGTAATAGCTTCCAGTACAAGGTGCTTTCAGTTGGTCTGGATAGAGCTCCTCAAGTCTTCTCCAAATATCTAGTAGTAGTGGTGGCCTGCTTAACTTACTTTGCTCTGGAGCAGTGGCATTGTGCAGTTCCATGCCCATTGAGTGTCAGTGAATTCTATGTCAAATTTGCTTAGTTAAAAAGATTTTTTTTTTTTTCAACTTCCAGTTCCACAAACTCAGCCTTGGATCTGAAATTCAAGTTGGGTTCTTCCTGACTTATTCATAATCAAAAGTAGTCAATAGTCTCAAGGCCAGATTCCTGCCTCATTTACACCTGTACATGCTTATTGTCGTCTTTGGAGTTGATTTGGTTTAACTAAAGCTAGAATTTGACTCTACAGTTGGAACTATATAGTTCTGCTGAAGATGCATGATTTGAGTCAAAACAGACTCCAGCTTGACTAGTGGCTGTTTGACTAGTTTAAATAAAAAGTAATTTTTTTTATCACTGAAGAACGATGAAACATGCAGATCAGAAAGACCTAGACAATCACAGGAACTACAGTGCGGTCCACAAAGCCTGAGTTAGGCACCTAGACTCTGTATACAATGAATGGGGTGAGAGGTGCCTGAGAATGCAGGCCACAAAAGCCAGCATGCTATGTGTGGAGCCACCTAAGCTAGCCAGTGTGAGACACTGATGAAAGGGGTGTGTTCTAAGCCCTGCCACTTTGATGGAGATAAGAGCCTAAGTCCAGGTTGCAGGGAGGCACCTATCTCTGTTTGCTGTCCACAGCCAGGAACTCATCTCCTGGAAGGAGGTGGCTTAGGCACCTAAGTAGTTTCATGTAAGAATGAGTTAGGCACCTGCATCATTCCACAAAAAACAGGAGAAGGTGGAGGTGGCATCCTCATTATACCTTTTAGCCCAGTTACCTGGGATATGGGGGAGATGGGTTCTATTGCCCCGTCCCCACTTCCGCCCTCTTCCTGAGAGGAAGAAAGCATTTGCACAGGCGTCTCCCACCTCTTTGGAGAGTGCTCTAACCACTGAGCTATGGAATATTCTCAGGTGGGGGTCCCTGCCTCTCTCCTGTTGAAGCTGTTTCAGTGTGTATAAGTAATTAATCTTTTAATAGGGTGACTAGACTCTGAGTCTCCCTTCTCCCAGTGAGTGCTGTAACCATCAGGCTATAGTTGTGTGTGTCTCTCTTTTTACCCAGTGACTAAGTATTTATCCAAAGTGGAACAGATTCAACGGAAGAGAGTGAAGGAGCCCCACCTCAGACTATGCCATAGCTCACTGGTTAGAGCATTCTTCTGAGAGGTGGGAAACTCTTGTTCAAGTCTTTTCTTCCTTTCAGGTAGATGGGGGAGTCGAGCCTGAGTTTCGCACGCTCTGTTTGAGTGCTTTAACCACTGGATAAAAGGCATAAAGTGGACACCACCACCTCGTCCAGCAGCCTTGACCTGCTCCGGAAGGAGCATCTGAGCACACCAACTGGATCAAGCCCTGTGGGGAGGGAGGGAAGGAGAGATAGCTCAGTGGTTTGTGCATTGGCCTGCTAAACCCAGGGTTGTGAGTTCAATCCTTGAGGGGGCCACTTAGGGATCTGGGGCAAAAATCAGTACTTGGTCCTGCTAGTGAAGGCAGGGGGCTGGACTCGATGACCTTTCAAGGTCCCTTCCAGTTCTAGGAGATAGGATATCTTTATTTATTTATTTATGTGGGCAAGATAGTCTCCTCTGCCTATCTTTTCCCCCATTTGTGGGTTGCATAGGTGGAAGATAGGCATCCAGACACCTAGAGTGAGAGAGCAGTGCACATGCCAAGAGAGAGAAATTTAGGCACCATGGATACTTTTACAGCAAAAAATTAGGTGTTGAGTGAGTATAGCTGCCTATAGGATTAGGTGGCGGCCTAGTGGAGGTGTTGTGGATTGCAGTGATGCCTAAAACTGGGATTTAGCCCAGATCCACAAAGGTACTTAAGCGCCTAACGTTCCTTTTTCAGAGCAGAATCACACTTTCAAGGGCTCAATGTGTTTGTTTTCCTGAATTTGGATGACGGGTCCAACAGAACCAGATTCCCACAATAGGTATCTCCCTTTTGGGTAGTCTAATCTATCTTCATCCTGATGCAAAGGCATACTTTCAGAAAAGCAATTCTAGATTCTTCAGGGGTGATTATCTTTTTAGCCTTGTGACATGTTTATGGACATTCAAAAGACTTTACAATACAACCATGCAACAGGATCAAACTTCCTAAAGTTCAAATATCTTTGATCTAAGGGTTTCCTGTACATAAATAACTTTGCTCGGTAGGCTGAGAATGAGACCTCTGCAACCTTGACTAAGTATCAATTACATATTAGAAACTGTCAGTCTGCAAGCGTACCTGAACTTGTCTGAGCAAGTAAATAATAATTCTTAGTGCTTTAACTAATCTTCACAAGTCTCTGATAAGGTAGCCACTCATTCCAAAATCCTGCATATGGTTGTCTATAATGTCCACTTTTGTCTCTTATCAAGCCATCTCCATTTGTAGTGAAAGGTGTAAATATTCCAAGCCTGGTTGGGGAGTGCATCTACACTATTGCAGAGTTTAAGATCTGTGGAAGCCTGGTTAATCTAGACTTCACAGCAAAGCAAAAGTTTTCAGAGTAGTTTGGCTACTATGAAAAGCTTTCTAGTCACTAAGGACTTAATAGTACAAATCCTGACAGACATTCCAGCCAAAGACCTCAATTGTGGTAGCGGTGAGTCTCTTTCCTTTAGCTGTCTTCCAAAGTGAGGGTTCTGTGGGAATGATTCATGACTCATCATTTCATTCCATGGCCACCTGGCATGGAAAAGCAACTCCTTTGCAGATATGAATTTCAGGCATTAAAGTTAAAATAAAGGGTCTTCAAGACTTCAGCAGTAAACCCCATATTGAAGAAGTTGGGACAAAATGGATCTATTTGCTTAGAACACCAGATACCTCCTGTACTGATTTGCGAGGGGCAGTGTATCCCTGATACAGGCATTCTTTGTGTACTGGAATGCCTTTCCTCCAATTCCTCTGCTCCATCAGGTTTTCAGAAAAGTAAAACAAGGCTCAGATAATTCTCATAGTACCTGCTTAGGCTTATCAGTTTAAATGCCTGGATCTTCTGGGCATTGCGTCAAAACCAGACCCAAACTTACTTAATCTTACAGAATGGATCTTGGCATCCTATTAGATGTGGAACCTGAATGCTCTTTTAAGGTGCAACAAGTTATCTTGAAACCTAAGAAGATGGCTACATGGAGATATGCTAAGATGTGGGAAAATGCAAAAAGTCCATGTGTTCCTGTCATTCATTTTTTTTTTTTTTTGGGACGATTTGTTTTATAAAAGACATTATCATGACTTGGTTTGGTTGCTAGTAAAGTCCATCTCAACTACAGCAGCCTACTGTCCTCCAATACAGGGATCGTAAGTGCAGAATATATACCTAATATGCTTAGTCCGCAACACCAAACTTCCTCCCAAGTGTGCCTAGAGGCCAAAAGCTTCATATGTCCTCTACCTAGCTGTTAAAACAGCCTCCTTTCTTCTGACTACTTCTATAATGCAGTTATGCATTATCAATACCAAAACCTACAACAAACTGAAAATCTGGGACAGTGTAAAATAGATGTATTATAAAAATTAAATAAGACGAGCTACTGCACTGATTCTGTATTATTAATTTTCACACTTCATTTAAAAAGATTTTAATTTTAAAAGAACTGCTGCAAAATTCCTAGTCTGATGCACCAAAATACTACAGAATCCAGTGATGTTGAGTATAGACACCAGTTAGAAGCTGCTCCTGTGTACACTTATCATATTCTAACTGTTCAAGATCAAAAATGCTTTTGGAACATTTCTAATCTTATTGAATCATTTATATACATCTCTATAAGTACGTGTAGTAAATTAACTTTGTGTATCAAGTGGACTTTTATAGAGCTGGAAATTTATGTTCTGATGTAGATGTTAAACTGTATGACTTTATTTTGCAGATGTTGCTAAATTTGCATAAGAAGAGTTGGATGGAAGGTTTGACACTTCAGGACTATAGTGAACATTGCAAACTCAATGAAACAGTAGTGAAAGAGATGCTGGAGTTAGCTAAGAATTATAACAAGGTATTCACGTCCAACAATAAAGTTGAAATTGCTCTTATGAAATAACTGACACTAGCAAACTTCATTGGATAAGAAGTTGATTACCGATCTCTTTGCATTCGCTCATGGTAATGTCCTAGAAAATAAACACTAACAAGAACACTGAATAATTGAAAGTGAATAACTTTTGAGGCTTCAGTGATCACTAATATTTTAACGCTCTCTTTTGGGCACAATATGGGAATGTACATGTTTTGTATTGTATATATTTAGTAGAGTAACTTTTAAGGGACTTCAGTGGATTTGGCAAATAAGGTATAACTCTGGCTATAATTATAGACCAAAGTTTTGTGAGCATGGAGTTCCTGATTGCTAACCAATTAAAGATTAACCATTGTTCATACTTTAAGGACATTGTTCGTACTTTAAGGATGTGTGTAATCTGTCCCATTGACTGTATTTAACTCTTTGAAGTGGATGGGTCTTGAGTTCCTGTAGTTGAGCTTTAATTCAGAATATTTTGGATTTAATTTGATTTCTCATTTCATTGCTGCGGTCAAAGACTACTAGATCAAAGATTTCAAAAAATATATACTTCCATTATAGTGTGTACTTGGAACTCTTTAAATATATACAGCCTGATACTTTTTATGCCAATGTAATGGAGTGAAGAATCAGGCCCACACTTATTCGTAACATGTAATTATGACATTCCTAAATAAAAGAATGATTGAGACTTGCTCTACTTATGTAGATGCTTACTAGGAAAATGTACTGTAAGACTTTTTAAAAAGATTTTTAATACAATTTTTAACTTGCTTATTGGAAGTCCCAAAATATTAAACTTGAATATTTTATTAACATTAAACATAAATAAACTTTAGATACAAAAAAATCTATTTAAAGAAATATATAGAAGTTACTTAAACTAGAATACAAAAATTCATAGTAAAAAATCAAATTTCCCTTAGTTAGAAACAACAAGGTTAATGCTATACTTTGAACATTATATTTTAACCTGTTTTATCTAGCTGTTGATGTGATTATTAGGTGCAAAATTCTACCCTTGTGTAACATTTTATAAATTCTAAGTGTATTTTTCTTTAATATAGTTTGGTGAGTAAATCTAAAATATCTGACAATAAAGCTGTTCATGAATACTCCCCTTAATCTTTTGCACTGACATTTTAACAGATTTGTGCCACCTTTGCTGAGCAATTGAAGTGCCTTTCCTTTTGACTTAATATATGCTTCTGAAACACTGCTGTCCTTTTGATTTTTAAGAAGGAATTATATTTTTTTAATCTTGTGGCTCTAGGAAAAAGTAAACAAAATCTGAAACACTGACCTTTTTTGTATTTTTCACAGGCAGTGGAAGAAGAAGATAAGATGACACCTGAACAGCTGGCAATAAAAAATGTTGGCAAGCAGGTGAGGTGTAATGAATTATTGTGAGGTGAAATAACCTGATTTTTTTTAAGTATATTTTAATATTATTTTAGTCACATGAATTGCAAGTGATTTCTGTTCTATAGTCTGGCTGTCTTGAATTCCCTAGAGGTCTTGAATTTACAACGTGATGGACATTATTATTTAGGCCTCTGACTGTAGGTAATCTGCAAAGTGGTTACAAAATTGTCCTTTGATTGCAAGGGTCTACCACAACATTTCTTATAATGAAGTTTAAAAGTATATTCTGGATAAATTATTATAATCCAGTAGGGAATATCCTCTAATTTCTGCATCTTCTTTTTAAAAAGAAAAAAACAAACAAAAAAACTAAATACGCTATTGCATTCTGGAGAAGACATACTATTTTTTTTTAAAGAGGCAAGTCAGTCAGTCTGGTGCATTACACTGTTGCTGAAGAGCCAGTAGAAAGGGAGTAAGTTCACCCACTATTCAGATACATTGATGCTTGATGCCAATACACACAAGTACACCAAACACCTTCGTGTTACCTTGTGCTTCATAAGCAAAACAGTTTAGGACCATAATTGAGATTTGGGGGAACGGAGGGGAGGCTATTAAATTAAGTCCATTGTTCTGTCTTGGCAGGATGTACTCTCCTGACAGAGGACTTGACAGATATTAAATTAATGATATGTTTTATTTTAGCCTAAAAGCCAAAGAGAGAAATCTGTTGAAATGGAAAAAGGATAAAATTGTTAAGAAAACATTGTTCTCAGAGTTCAGTAGGACTCGGGGGGCAATAGGAACAATGGATAGTTTTAAAAACACCTCCAAACTATTTTCCCTTAAAGGAGAGGCAGGATTTATTTGTATGGCGGGCTGTAGTAGAACATGAACTGTATTTCAGAGGATTATGGAATATTTTTGTGTCAACTTCCAACAAACTGATGTTATAACTTATCTAATTTTCTTCCAATCATACGCTTTTGTAGCATTCAGATCTGTAGCAGGAAACAATCAAAAATAAATGTATAGGAAGAGCCATCTTTTTCAAAGATCTATAACAGTTGTAAATATCCCTTCTTGTGAGCCTGAGCCCAGGTGTAATCTACAATCTAAACAGTTCTTTAAAAGCAGGTGCAGAATTTTTTAAGTTAATACAGAGTAAAAAAGTCAGATTTGTTTTCCTCACACATCAAACTTTTTTTCTAAAAGAAACTGTCAAAGGTAACTTGTAAAATCATTAAATGAAATAATTTTCTTTTCAGTTTTTTTTCCCCCTCTGTCATTTATACACCAGGTTCTGTAGCTCCTGATGTGAATATTTGTCCTCTATTTGGAAAGGTCATTAGTTTGAATGGAGAAATCTTAAAGAACTACAGGACTTTGTAAATGGATTAAAAAAGAGCAGCTTAGACTTAGTTCTGTGGCAATCAGAACTATTTTGTATGTGGAATAGGCCCAATAAATATTTTAAATAGATCCTTTATTGTGTACACATGCTTTTTTTTTTGTCTCCACTATTGTAATATCTGTATAATGGGCTCTGTACAAACAAATGACATAATAGATTGAGGAAATATGCTACTTTATGGTAGATAATTTAGTTAGACACCAATCCTGCAAAGTTTTTTATGTATGTGCTTAACTTTACTACTGAGAATAAACTTGTGTGAATACATGACATGGATCCATTTTATGTAGGTAATTTAATAATACTTAGCACTTATATGGTACTTAATATTTTCAAAGCACTGTACAGACTTAGGCTCCAATTCTGCGGAGACTTGAGAACATGCTTAGTGTATAAAGTTAAGTCCAGTGGCTCTCAACTTTTTTACTGGTGACCCCTTTCACATAGCAAGCCTCTGAGTGTGACCCCCACCCCTTATAAATTAAAACACTTTGTTATATATTTAACATAATTATAAATGCTGGATGCAAAGCGGGGTTTGGGGTGGAGGGGTCTCGACCCCAGTTTAAGGACCCCTGCACTAAGTAGTTCCCTTGAAGCCTGGGAACTCAGCAAGAGGTAAACACTGTGTAATATTCTTGAAGCCACTGAGACTACTCTCAAGTGTAAAATTAAGCATATGCATAAATCTTTGCAGGATTGGGGACCCAAGATTATATACAGCTTTGAAAATACAGAGCACAATGTTTGTATTGCTAAGGTGGAATCCTGGCCTTGTTGATGTCTATGAGAGAACACACCCTTTTTTTCATTTTAAATAGTGTGAATCTCACCTCCTCAGAAATGGTTTCAGAAATGGGTATTTGAGTGATAGAAATGTCTATTTAAATAATAGGCTAAAATAGCTCCAAAAGAAGTTGTCCTACACTATCTTAACTTTTACAGACTTTCCTGAGGTTTTTCTTTTTAATACGGGAAATGAGGATAACCACAAAAATAAATTTGAAGGTTTGTCTTAACCTTACAAAAACAAGAAGGTTAGAGTCATGACTAAAATTGCATACCTAGCATATTCTGTTTACAGAATAATAGTCAAAGGTAACGTGTGTGTGTGGGGGGGTACATGATGGCACCGCTCCCCTCACCCCCATTTCTACCAGGGTTTATATGCCCTGCCCTGAACCCTGCTGCATGCCACCAGAACACGCGCGCACACTCACACTTGCGTGCTCTCTCTCTCTCTCTCTCTCTCTCTCTAATGTATAGGGTTTGCGGTTAGTTCTAAAGTAGTGTTTGTCTACAGTATAGTTTTTATTGACCTAGCTTCTGAAGTCCGAGGCAGTTAAGATACTGTGAGTGAAATCCTGGTCCCGTTGAAGTCAAGAAGGTGTTTTGTCATGGACTTCATTAGAGCCAGGATTTCACCCCATGTGTGGAATTGCATAAAAATATTTGCTGTCACTCTATCCATCCAGAATTTGAAGAGACTGATTTGCTTATTTACCTACATATAACATCTTTGAATAATATGAAGAGCTACAGGGTTTTAGAAATTTAGAATCAAAGTTACATGCAGTATCTTGAAGGCAGGAAAACTTGAGGGATTTAATAGGCTGTCAGTGTCCATTAATTCACTGTGTTCTCAAATAGTTGAAATCCGTCATCTCTGAAGTGTTCATTTTTTAGTGATTCCTCTAATAGCCTACTTTAATATTTATTTTTCAGGACCCCAAACGTCATTTAGAAGAACATGTGGATGTGTTGATGACCTCGAATATTGTCCAGTGTTTAGCAGCAATGTTGGATACAGTTGTATTTAAATAATGAATTTACTGTTACTGTGGTGCTTTCTGTGTATATTCTTCTATTGTTTCTAACACTCGGAAACCAGAGACTGCAGAAAGTATATTTGGTTAAATGGAAGACATCTGGCATCATTTGCAGTCTAAGAGCAGCACTATAACACCTTTCAGTCTCTGTTGTGCAATTACTTCTGTTTCTTTTTGTCAGGGTCTTTGCAGATTCCAAAGCAGTTCAAGAACACAGAGTGGGCAAATTGTATTAAGTTTTCATTTAATATTTGGGGAAAAATCAGTAGTACATATATATTTTGATTGTTGCTACATAATAAAAATACATTTACAGTCTATAATGTTTAAGGTTTTTTGTCAATATACGGAATGGACAACATTGTAGAAAACTCATGCAGATAAATCTGGTTTCTTTTGCATTTTTACTGCATATTAAGTGAAACATCGATGAGCTAGCAAAACTTCACAAA
The DNA here is from genome assembly GCF_011386835.1 of Chrysemys picta bellii. NCBI lineage: Eukaryota > Metazoa > Chordata > Testudines > Emydidae > Chrysemys > Chrysemys picta. The sequence goes on from NC_088801.1 coordinate 33,085,027, forward strand.
TGAAATATGACTTCCATTAATCACTGAGGTATTCTAGAAAAAAATACTTTTTTCATAAATAGTGATGAGTACAAAAGAACATTATTGCCATGCAAGCTTTTTTTATAATGCAACACAACTCCATGCAAAGCAAATGCTTATGAAAATGACATATGTTGATACACTGATGCTCAGCACATCTCCAACCACCCTAATTCAAGCAGGTTCTTTCCTGGATAGTTGATAGCAATTGACCTGAGAATAAATTTTTGAAGGGGCTGCATAGCCCATATGAAGTTGGGAGGGTATCTGGGGAATGAGGGTATATCTTACAATGGAGATGAGGATAGCTGAAGGGGAATAGACATGATGAGGAAGAAGCACGTCTGCTGTAGCCTGTGCTTGTACCATAGCATCCTGCTCTGTAATCTGCTTCTTGACTATAATGCAGCTTGACTGTACAATTTTCCTTTTACAAACCCCTAAAAGGCATTTTCTAGTTCCTTACTTTGCCTTGCATTTTAGGAACTCCACAGGAAAGGGACTGTGTGGCTGTTTGGGGGAGCTGGTGCATGCGATGACATGAGGGCCAGAAGGGACCAAAGTACTATCTTGGAAAGGGCAGGGGAAGGTTTCTAGGCAGTTACCATCTGGGCCTCTTAAGCCCCAGCGGAGCACAGCTTCATTAGGAGCTGAGCTGGATGGATAGTTTGATGCCTTCTGCAACACCCACTCCCCAACACCCACAAACGCTTCCTCCAAGACAGTTCGTCAGCACCTGCCAGTGCATATCTTCCGATTATCCTAGTTTAGGAACTACGCAGGTTAACAATTAAAAAAAAAAAAAAAATTTACATTTCTGCATGATTCTCAGTTTGCAACAAAATTAAGTGCAGTTGCCATGTAAAATGTACCTTGCTGCATAAATTAGCTTTTAATGTGCTAAATAGTACAACCCTTCCCTGTGTCTCTAGTTTTACCCCCATCTCCAGATCTTTCAGCCAAACCATCAATTTCACACTGGAGCGCATGGTGAAACTACAGCTGCTTGGCATGAAATACTGCTTCTCACAGAATTATATCTGTATTTTGCTGAAAATGAGGATGCATGGCATGCACTAAACCAACAGAATATGGGTAATGCAGTAGTGTGCATGACTCGCATTCGTGAAAAACTTCACTAGAAGCATTTCCTTAAAGAGATGATATATGGTAGTTTCCCTTCTAAAACATGGTTTTATTAAAATAACTAATCCTAAACTAGTGCACAATAGGCTACCACAAATGCCTCTGCCCACAATCTTGTACTCAAGTTATGGAACCAAAAATTGAAACACATTACTGAATGCTGCATTTGCATCTGTCTACCGAATAATGTAGCTGTTGGCTCTGTTTCTGTAGCATTAAAGAGTCTTGATACAGGGTGACCTTAATTGTATATTTTTTCCTTAGGAAAAAAAACATTGTTGCTAACTACTTTCACCTTCTCTCCTCCTCCCCTTCCCCCCACACCCCCAGTTTCCTAAAGTTTTATGATTTGTGTACAAATATAGGTTTTAGTTCAGATTTCGGAAAGTTTGGAGAAATATCAACTTGATTTTTTTTCAAATTGATAAAATATCAATTTAATAAAAAGCACTTTTTAAAATAGTATTAAAATAGTAATTTTTTAAAAATTATTTAAAACAGTTGTTTTCTGGATCCCATCTGTTTAGAAGAGTCCTTTTGGTGGGCCTGATGGCAACAGACCTAAATTTGCAGAGTCCCATTTTTTTCCCTGTCTTTCTCCACCTAAGCTTGTCTGGTGCCCCTAATTTCAGCTTTGTTTCTGATGTTACTGCTAAATACATTGCCTACCCCTGCTCCAAAGGAATCTATGGCATGTGTGCCGAAGGCGGCGCGCAAGCTGATTTTCAGTGGCACTCACACTGCCCGGGTCCTGGCCACCGGTCCGGGGGGCTCTGCATTTTAATTTAATTTTAAATGAAGCTTCTTAAACATTTTTAAAAACCTTATTTACTTTACATATAACAATAGTTTAGTTATATATTATAGACTTCTAGAAAGAGACCTTCTAAAAATGTTAAAATGTATTACTGGCACGTGAAACCTTAAATCAGAGTGAATAAATGAAGACTCGGCACACCACTTCTGAAAGGTTGCAGACCTCTGCTTTGGAGCCTGGGGAAAGAGCTGGCAGTGAGCTTCACCAACAGAGCAAGGCCTGGAAAACAGCAATCACATGTCCTATGTTGTTATGCTAGTATACGAGACAAAATGCAAGATGTTGATGGTGATTATAAACAAAACTATTAAATGCACAGAGAGAACCAACTTTTTTGTCATTTCTCCATTCTAATATATTAAGGGTTAATTGTAACAATATTATATATACTTTCAAATAAAAATATGATTTTCAAGTCTGTCCTTTTAAAGGGAATTATAAGAATAATAGTTAGATTCATAGAGTCCAAAGACAGAAGGGACCTCGGCAATCATCTAATCTGACAACCTCCACAGGTATAGAACTTCCACCAAATAATTCCTAGAGCATATTTCAGAAAAACATCTAGTCTTGATTTAAAGATTCACTTGGCACTTTGTAAAGTAAAAACAGATTTGCTACTTCAAATTCATTATAAATTGGAATTCAGAAAGGTCCCGAGAAAGGAATTATGAGACCAACTTGCTTTTCTGGTTAAATGTACCACTTTCTTGCAGTCCAGGTGCAAAAACTATTCCCCAACACTTTGTCTAATGTGACAAAGGCAAAGAGGATGCCATGTCGCTTTGGTATCTGAAGCAGAAATGTTAAAACAAAGATTCCAAGAAGGCCCTATTGGTTCCAGTCTAAATTTAATTCCAGTTTCAGATGGATGAGAGCAATGCAGGTATGGGTCATGGAGCAATCTAGTCTGAAATACACTACTTCATGGAAAACTACACTCAGAATCCTGGTGTCAACTGACAAACCAAGTGCCCACTATATCACCAGTTTGAGCTCCCAATAGCTATGTCAAGTTTAGTGGCTCAGTCACCTTGAGCTAGAAGTTGTGCGTGGGGACAGGAGTCAGATTAGGTGTAACACAGTTGTTCCTGGAGGTGAGGTTACAAGGTACTAGCCACCAGCCCAAAGGAGACATGAAAGCATGTGTTAATGGGGGAGGATTCTGCTATGAGCAACCTACAGGCACAGCCACAGCTCGCCACCTCACAAACTTTCCCCTGCAGGTGGAACTGAGGCCTCTGAACCCCCAGGAGCAGCAACAGCCAAAAGGCAGAGAGGGAGCATACAGTGTAACTGGCTCAGTGTACCTACCCAGAAGACCAAGGCTTGCTGCCCTGGTGCCTGGGGGAAGAAGGGGTCTCTTTGCCCCTCCTTGTCCCTCTCCTAGGGTGACCAGATGTCCCAACATTATTGGGACCACCCTGATATTAGAGGCTTTGTCTTATATATGCAACTATACCCACTACCTCAAAAAAAAAAAAATTCCTGATATTTCACACTTGCTATCTGGTCATCCTGCCTGCTCTCCCTGGGGGAAGAAGCTTGTTCCTCAATCTTAGAAAAAAGAACAGGAGTACTTGTGGCACCTTAGATACTAACAAATTTATTAGAGCATAAGCTTTCGTGGACTACAGCCCACTTCTTCGGATGCATATAGAGTGGAATAAATATTGAGGAGATATATATACACACATACAGAGAGCATACATCAACCTCAATCTTAGAGAGTGCCTGGTTTTGTCCCTGCCCAGCTATAAGGAGCTTTGGGTCCAGACAGAACAGAGCCTGTTACTTTTACTAGGGGCCAGCCAAGGCCCCTCGCCCAAGCATTGCTGCTAGGCCTGCGGCAGGCACCCCCTGAGCTGCAAACATTTGGGTTTGCTGGGCTGATGCTGTCCAACAACCCCCCTCATTTCCTCCTTGCCTCTGCTTGTGAGTCCCCACAGAGCCGGCCGGCAGGAAAGACCCGCTCTGCCGCCGGAGGAGAGAGGTCACGCGCCCTGAGGTAGGAACAGCTTGCTCGGGGCAAAGGGGGAAGCCTCCGCCTCCCTTATGCCCGGGAAGACAAGAGAGGGTGGCCCGCACACACTGTTCCACCTGGATTATCCACGGAACCTTCAGCACTCCCCGCCTAACAGGTGGGGTGACTTGGGCCTGTTACACTGTGAAAATCGCGCCTGTCAACGTGGGTGTCTAGCTTTTCCCTAGTTTAATGAAATCGTTATTTGGGATCCTCCCCTCCCCCCGCCCTAAATCTTTTCTCTGACAGGAGCTCTAGCAACACGTTAATTTATTTCTATGAATCGAGCTAACTGCTTCTGACAAATCTATTACAAAAGATATCTCCCTCCTAGCACTGCCTGTGTGATTCAGTCACTGAGAGAAAACACACGTCAAGTGGAAGGGAAGCTGGAGCTAGATGGAGAGATGGATGCCTTGTGCCATGCTTTTCTGATAATCTCCCGCATTACAGCACACAGATCAAATATTTATTTACTGAAGAATCAGTAAACATGACTGCAAATACATTAGGGCACTTCAGCTGTATAGCTTATAATTATTTCAAAACTCAAAAGAGATGAGACATTGTTCCTGTGTACATATGCTGCCTGAACTGAGTTTTATGGGTGTTTTATTTTTCCAACGCAGCATTTACCTTTGAGGGGAGGGAGTTACACTGGAGGATGGGGGAGTATATCTCATAAAGGATTGCGTCCCGTTATTGTGCACTTCATATTAGCCGGAGAAGCCAAATTCTGGAACTTCTAAGGCCTCCAGCTTGTGGTTTGTATGCTTTTTACATTGAAATCGTTACACTCAGAGTGAATGCTGACACCTGGGCTCATTCTGAACCCCAAAGTCTCCAGCATCTTATCTCTTTCCTTCTTCACAAAAAGGGTGAAAAAAATTAGGAAATCGCAGGTCTTTGATTTTTTTTTCCTATCCGTAGTCACAAAACTCGAAAGGTCACACTGTAATGAGCACTCATAGCAAACACAGTCCCCCCCCCTCCCCCCCGCTTCCCTTCTATCCCACAATAAAATCATCTCCTTCAATTTGCCATGATCGTCGCGACCAGGAGCCAGGTGATTATCCTAATTAATGTCTATCTAATTAAATTACTGTCAGCGGTTAACCAATGGCAGGAGCCGTTTCATCCGCTCCACAAGCAGCAAGATCAAAAGTGAGTCTTTCCTTATTGCTGCATAGTGTCAATTGGCCAATCTCTTCTCCCAGGGAAAAAAAAAAGTAAATCAAACGTTGGGGAAGCATTTGGTGGGAGAAGTGCTTTCTGCCTCGTGAGGGTCCCAGGATGTCTAGTTTATGTTAAGAGGAGCCCTTTAGAACCCGAGACTGAAGGGTTATTAGATTGGTGCTAGAGCTATGCAGCTGGAGCATTGTCTTTCTCCCTCTATCATGCTCTCCAAGAAATTTCTCAATGTGAGCAGCAGTTACCCACATGCAGGCGGATCTGAGCTTGCCTTGCATGATCATCCCATTATCTCGACCACTGACAACCTGGAGAGAAGTTCACCTCTGAAAAAAATTACCAGGGGGATGACGAATCAGTCAGATACAGACAATTTTCCTGACTCCAAGGACACACCAGGGGACGTCCAGAGAAATAAACTCTCTCCCGTCTTGGACGGGGTCTCGGAGCTTCGTCACAGTTTCGATGGATCTGCTGCAGATCGCTATCTGCTCTCTCAGTCCAGCCAACCCCAGTCCGCTGCCGCTGCGCCTAGTACCATGTTCCCTTACCCCAGCCAGCATGGACCCGCTCACCCAGCCTTTTCCATCGCCAGTCCAAGCCGCTACATGGCTCACCATCCTGTGATCACCAATGGAGCTTACAACAGCCTCCTGTCCAACTCTTCTCCACAAGGTTACCCAACGGCAGGCTACCCTTATCCCCAGCAGTACGGCCATTCCTACCAAGGGGCGCCTTTCTACCAGTTTTCCTCCACCCAGCCGGGGCTGGTGCCCGGCAAAGCTCAGGTCTACCTGTGCAACAGGCCACTCTGGCTGAAATTTCACCGGCACCAGACAGAGATGATCATCACCAAACAAGGGAGGTAAGCGGCACTTGCTGCTGCTGCTGCATGGAGCGATTGAGCATTAGGTGGTGGGATTGGGACTCCAAACTCTTCCTTACGGAGGCTTTTGAGGAGGGCGATCTGCGCTTAATATTCGGGGTGACTGACAATGCAACCCACAAAGTCCAACGTGAAAATGGGGAGCTGGACGGGGTAGGTCACAGGGGGCGCCTGGGTGGCAGCTGCTAGGGGGGCTCGTGATGTGCTTGTACCAGGTGTCTAGAGATAGGGTGCAGGTCCCTACCTGGCCAGCAGTCCCTCCGGAGAGGGCACCCAATGCGGCTCCCTCCTCCCTTTGTCCTCATCCCCTTTTCATTCAGCCCTGTAAGTTCTTCCCCTTGTTATTTGTGGTTCTCGGCTTATCACGAAACTGGTTGGTTTTGTGTTTGTGTGTGTGTGTTTTTTTTTCTATTAACAGGCGCATGTTCCCTTTCCTAAGTTTTAATATTTCTGGTCTCGATCCCACGGCTCATTACAATATTTTTGTGGATGTAATTCTGGCCGATCCCAACCACTGGAGATTTCAAGGAGGCAAATGGGTTCCCTGCGGCAAGGCGGACACCAATGTACAAGGCAAGTTCTTCCAATTAACACTTTTCCCGACACATATTTAGGTGAGAATGGTTAATTAAAGCCTTTGTGGACTGGCTCAGGCGACTTCTTAAACGAGAATGGGCCAATGATGCTTTTAAAAAAAAATAAAAAGAGGGAGGGGGGAGTGAAGGGTGTTCAGAAAATGCTATTTTAATCCTCCCCAGTTAAAACGAAGGAAGCATTGCCGGTAAAGCGCTGTTAAGTTTAAAGCGATTCACTGGAGCCCTGTGTGTGCTGCTACAGTTGCAGGAGGGGTGTGTGTGTAAGAATCGTGGTGTGTTTATTTGTTTCTTTAGGAAACCGAGTGTACATGCACCCCGATTCCCCCAACACAGGAGCCCACTGGATGCGTCAGGAAATCTCTTTTGGGAAATTAAAACTTACAAACAATAAAGGAGCATCAAACAACAACGGGCAGGTCAGTGAAACGCACACACGCTCTTATTTGTTGCTTCCAATAAAATCCTGAAAATTCAGATCAGATCCCTGATTTCTTAGGTAAACCATACTGCTAGGGTAAAACGTGCGAGTTTCTAATTCTAACAAGTTAGAATTGTACAGGACTTCCGAGGAAGAAAAAAAATGCTGCACAACCCAGCAACAAAACCCAGACCCAGATCAGAGTTGGGTTATGTGTGTGTGTGCGGGGCATTCTGAAGTGGAGTGAATCTGTAGCTGTCCTGCTAAAAGGGAGCGATGACTAGGTGGTGTCTTAGGGGTGCATTTCGCCTTCTCTGATTATTAATATTAATCCTCTCTGACAGCTCGGCCTCGGCTTTTTATTCAAGCGCTTTAATAAGAAAAAATACCAGTAAACATCCGTCTTTTTTCTCCCTCTCCTCGCTCCAATTTAGCGTTTCTGCCCCTTTGTCCCCCTCCCTTTTCTCTGCCTGACAGATGGTGGTCTTGCAGTCCTTGCACAAGTACCAGCCCCGTTTGCATGTGGTGGAGGTGAACGAAGACGGGACGGAGGATACTAACCAGCCGGGCAGAGTGCAGACTTTCACCTTCCCGGAGACTCAGTTCATAGCCGTCACCGCCTATCAGAACACCGATGTAAAGAGCTTGGCGCTGTATTTCCCTCGCGGCCATCCTCACCCTCAACCGGCCAGCAGCGCTTTAGAGCTTCCGAGGCCGGCTCGTGGGGGCTCCGTGTAGGTGCCCGGGAAGAGAGAAGCAGATACACGCCGTGCAGAGTGCTGGCGCGCGTGTGTGTCTGCGGCAAAGGGGTGATTGAATCCAGCCGGCACCTTTTTATTCCCCCTGCAGGATCCGAGCGGGCTGGACCTAGATGTATAATATATTTGGAGTTGCAATTCTGTACCTTTTGCTAAAATCGTCAAGAATTGTGAGCCCCCAAATCCGCAACACGGGCAAATGTGTGGATCAGATTTCTGTATCTTTGCATTTGCCCTAGTTAGTCTCACGAGCACACACAACTCGGGCGTGACAGAGTGAATATTTCATAGGGGCTCAATAACCATCAGTTTCCACAGTGAACGTCTTCTAAGAAGGCCAAGCAGAAACCCGGGTGCATTTATTATATTAAAACTAGAGTATAATACTTGTCAATAGCTGTTATGTTCCCATTGAAAAGCACACATTTAATCTGAGGTGATTTTTAAGCAAGACTGCAAAGAGCCACAGATGCTGCTGACTGTGTTGGGGGTGATGGTACATTTTAATCAGAATAAAATCCTGTTAATGTATAGACAGATATTTTTTGCTCTCACTTTAAATGGCATGCATTAAAAATCGGTGTATTCTGTTTTCGATTGATAAACCAAGCACAGATACAATAACCTCTTAAAATGTTATATAAAAACACTTGAAATATTCATTTCTTATCCTAAATTTTAACTTTAATTGTGAATAATTACTTTTCAGAATAGACGGTCAAAATTATTTCACATTTTTATCAGTAATTGTAAGACCCATCAATTTTCCTCTAATTAAAACCTTTATAAATACGCTAAGCTTAGTTTTTATATTTTGAAGAGCGGCCATTTGAGCAACTAATGAAAAAAAGATGGAACAGCCCTGCTTTAAAAATGTGCCTCCTGTACGTTGCCCACTGTCATGTTTTCATTATATATAGGTACGAGAAAATACTAATTGATCCTCTATTTTCCTTCCCAGATCACACAATTGAAAATAGATCACAACCCTTTTGCAAAAGGCTTTCGAGACAATTATGACACGTAAGTAAATTGTATTTTTATTATCCCTCTTATCGGATGCGCCCACATAGGCCGGTAGATACTTTGGTTTAGTATTAGGGGTTGGATTAAAAATCTCTCTAATTATTTAAACGTTGAAATATTCAGTATTAAGCTTAAAAAAAAAGTTCTCCCAGAGAAGAGAAAGCAAATGCAGGCTCCTAAACTCGGGACTGGATTTCGGGTGACTGAATAGAAATGAAATTCAGTTGTCTCCCTTATTTTTCATGGAAAACTCTTGGTTTTCGCATTAATTTGTACGCCTGAGGCAAATTTGTGCCGAAGAGCTAGCTGGAAGAGGCTGGCTAGCCCATTCAATACAACCTTGTGCAGTTTGGGGACAGATGCTCTTCTCACCCCCTCTGCCTGCATCTGAGGCTGCGTGTGACTTTGGCAGTTGTGATGTTCTTTCTGGCATATGACTTTGTACCCATTTTCAAGTTCCCGTTTATTCAAGCTGTGTATGTAGGCTATGAAATAAGGACCTCTTGAATGGGAGTTAAACTACTGAATATAAATGACTGTTTAAATCATCCTGGACACTATACAGAGAGTTTTAAAGGAAATTTCTTCTGTTTCTCACTCTGGTTTTCATTTTGGCGTTTTTTGCCATTCCTATATATCTATATATAGATAGATATATAATGGGAAATGTCTTCGTGGAAGGCAAATATACATAGAGTTCATTATGCTTTTATCCAAGATCATTGGCCATACATACTGGTCTAATCTTTGACCGATGGTATGTTTGTGATACGGATTTCAAACTTGACTTTAGAAGTTTGCCCCATGCTCCTTTTCCCGCATTCAGTGGAACAGCCCAAAATCTTAACGACACAATGTACACTGCTCAATGGCCCCTGTAAGGAAGGTTTGGAATAGGTAGAATAGCTAAGAGTACCCAAGCTAAGGTGCTATTTCTGAGTACTTCTGCTTCCCTTTACCCCCCAACACTGTACACAGTGGAGAGAAAGCAAAAACAAAAATGAGAATAATGACATTCCACACCCACCTCCGATTGCTGTGACTATAAAGCAATAAAATCAACAAACTGCTCTAGCCCTGGAGTCTAGAAGGGAGAATCATCTAGAGAATGAGTGAGAAGAGCTCCTAACCCAATGCTACTCGGAGACCTGGTGGGAAGTGGGGAACTCAAACATCATGGGAAAGTGCACGGGTTTTTGCTCTCCTAATTTTGCCTGAGCTCCTATTCAATGGGAACAGAGTGGGCTGATCACCTGCCAGGATTGGGCTCTGTGTTTAAGGGGAATATTTTTCTTTTTTCCTTCTGAGTAAGAGAAGCGTATATGTGTTTTAAGGAAATGGAAACAGCCCCCCAGATAAAGCTTCTCCGGATCCCATTGAAGTCAGTAGGGGATTTGCCACGAAGTAAGGCCCACATTGAATAAAGCACTTAAGTATGTACTTAATTTTAAGCAGTTGCGTAAATCTATTCATATTTAGCAAATCAGTTAAATCCCATTGATAATGGGATTTAAGCACACAATTAAAGCTAGGCACGTGCTTAACTGCTTTTCTAAACCAGGGCCTAAAACTGGGATCAAGCTCCTAGAGTGACCACTCTGATTAAATTTAAAGTAGCTGACTGTTAAATCTTACACACATTTATTCTTATTTGGAAAATATAATCGTAGCTGGTTCACTCCCCTTCCCAAAAATGCAATGGAATGTGCAACAAGTGATCAGAGGAAAAAACAGGGGTTCTGGCGATTTTGGTAAGAGCCGCAAAGGAGAAGTAACCTGAGTATTTGAGCATACAGAATAGGTCACTGATGCTGTGCAGAGACTACATGGTCTTTGTAACTTAAATAAGACTTTTCTGTATATAGGGTAGACAATCGATGAACAACCTTCTGGACTTCTCCAACCACAAAATGCCTCTGCTTTCTCTTCTTTTAAATTATAAACTCACATGTATGTCGCTTTAAAAAGAGCTTAAATGCTGTCTAGCACATCGCATTTGTTTAAGGGCCAACTGTGTTCTGGATAAGTAATTTCAGGAGGCGTGGAGGGTTAATTAAAGCACAGTTTTAGCTTGAATGAAACGCACACACTAACTATTCATCCATTAATGGTTTTATAAACACAAATTGCAGTCCAAGATTGAAGGATTATATATAGGCTATATTGGAAACAATTGGACGCATCTGCTTTTAAAATTCCTTCAGTAGGTGTTTGAAGATTAGCTGGATTTAAATTCAATAAAATCTGGATAGTTGGTTTGTGACTCTGAATAGTAAGTGTCAAACCGCAGAGATAATTTTTCAGTCTGCCATTCACGCTGTTTGCTACAAATGGACCAGGTTACCTGTTGCGCATATTGTGGGATTGGTCAATTTTCCACAATGCAGGCTTTCCCAAGGTACCATGAAAGATGGCAGGATGTTAGCTGACTTGTGGATTTTAAATAAATAAAAACAAGAAACTTCATCCTTTAAATTACGCCCTTACTAGATATATACACAGCAAACTCGTTTTCAGTTTGTATTTGCCTATTTTTTAAAAAAAAGTAAAATGTTAGATCCACTTTGCGGATGGTGTGTGTAAAAATAATCTGATCTTTTAAACTTTTCTGGCCTCAAATAGCCTCCCCAGTATTCAATATAAAGATGAACCAGAACTGTAGGGATATCTGCCTGGTATGTTTCAGGTTGTCATGTCAATCTGGTCAACTAGTTTCTTTAAATCATTGAATGGTCCCGCTTCTGCACCTGTGCTACACTATTGTGTTTCTGCGTAATGCATTTTCGGGGTATTTCTGTGAAGTCCGAACGGCGCTTTCTCCACTCCGGTCACTGCTGAAACTGGGCTCTCTTGCCAGCGAGTGCATTGGGTGAAATCCTGGCCCCACTGAAGTCAATGACAAAACTCCCGTTGGCTCCAGCGGACCCAGAGATCCATGCAGGGTGCCTGCCTGCGCCCGGCTCTGGTTCAGGACACCCAGAACTCTGCCCTTCTCTTTGGCAGGATCTACACGGGCTGCGACATGGACCGGCTCACGCCTTCCCCCAATGACTCTCCCCGCTCGCAGATCGTGCCCGGGGCCCGCTACGCCATGGCGGGCTCCTTCCTGCAGGACCAGTTCGTGAGTAACTACGCCAAGTCCCGCTTCCACCCGGGCGCTGGCGCTGGCCCGGGACCAGGCAGCGACCGCAGCGTGCCCCACACCAACGGGCTGCTCTCTCCACAGCAAGCCGAGGATCCTGGGGCCCCGTCTCCGCAGCGCTGGTTTGTCACGCCGGCCAACAACCGCTTAGATTTCGCGGCCTCCGCTTACGACACGGCCACTGACTTCGCTGGCAATGCCGCCACCCTGCTGTCCTATGCAGCGGCCGGGGTCAAGGCGCTGCCCCTGCAGGCCGCTGGTTGCACTGGGCGGCCGCTGGGCTACTACACTGACCCTTCGGGATGGGGGGCGCGCAGCCCCCCGCAGTACTGCAGCAAATCCAGCTCCATGCTCTCCTGCTGGCCCAACAGTGCAGCCGCTGCCCGGATGGCCACCAGCAACCCTTACCTAGGGGAGGAGGCGGATAGCCTGGTCACCGAGAGATCCCCCTTGCCGGGCGCTGAGGACTCCAAGCCCAAAGACTTGTCTGACTCCAGCTGGATCGAGACCCCCTCGTCCATTAAATCCATCGATTCCACCGATTCTGGGATTTACGAGCAGGCCAAGAGGAGACGGATCTCGCCCTCTGACACCCCGGTGTCGGAGAGCTCCTCTCCCCTCAAGAGCGAAGTGCTGACCCAAAGGGACTGTGAAAAGAACTGCGCCAAGGACATCGGCTACTATGGCTTCTACTCCCACAGCTAGACTCTGCCCCGTCCCCGTGCTTCGCTCTGTAGTCGGTCTCACACCGCCACGATCTCCAGTGAACACAACAGTCCTTTTGCACAACAACGTTTCAGCAGTTAGCGCACTGATCCTAACTTTAGCTGTATCTTTTTATTTCCCCCGTGAGAGAGTTTTAGCTGTAATCCTCGCTCCCTGTTTCCCTTTCTGAAGTGTAAAGAAACCCTATAACCCCTTTAGGAGATCTTGACATTCTTTGGCACCCGGTGCTGGCGCTGATATACGAAAGCAGCAATTCTGCCGTTGAATCTCCTTCTAATTCTCCTAACCCCATTGATGAGCAGGATGACTGACTCTCAAAACCATACAGCGCTTTTTTCCTTTTCCATGGATGGATAGTTGGGGATGTTAGTAATGTTAGTGGAACAAAGCCTGTGAAACGCCTGTACATAGTGTTTAATTTATTGTAACGAATGACTATACTTTTTGTTCCCATTGTGAAGTCCCAAAACTAGATCATGTTTAACTTTCTCGATTTCTCCTTTCCCAACCCCCAAAGTTCACTCTCTGTTCTAAATGCCTCTGGAAACACAAAATGTCCCATAGAAATAGCACTGAATAATGGGTTTCACACTTCCTTACAATCCCTCGCATAGAATAAATTACTCTGTGCCCCGGGCTGACACAGCTAAGGAGTATCTGTGTTTGCCCCTCAAAAGAATAGAAATCTATCTAGTTGGAAAGTCGATTAAGTAGCAGGACGCCTTCAAACAGCGAAGTAACTGCATCTGTAATTTTTTTTTTCTTAAAGAGGAGTAGCTCGATAGCAACGTTATTTTTGCCCTATTTGTTCCTCCCACCCCTCTAAGTGCCAAATCCATTACTGGCCTGTGCAGGTGCCAAATATGCTGGCAAACAGTTTTCAAATTTCTTTGCAGTTTCTCCCCCTTCATTTATATTTCTGTAAATCGTTGTAATGAATAACCTACAAACGATATAGACGACTGAATTGTTGGTAATCATAGTGTAGTCCAGTGAAGATGAGTTGTGAGTTGTATATTTTACTGCATTTAGTTTTGGAATTGACTTTTTCATAAAGTAGATAACTGAATCTAACTTTCTGGGGGTACTGTAAGTATTGCGAGTAAGAGTGATCTATCATCCTCTACGCCTCGCTACGTTTGAGAAGGAGCATTAATAACCCCCAAGCTCTCCCCCGTGAAAGTAGAATAGTAAGTCTTTGAATTCTGAGTAGTAAATCTATACAATTAAATCATTTTTATAAGGAAAAAAAATCAAGTAAAATATGCATCAGGCAAAATAGTCAGCCAAGATTCCAGCCGACGGGGAAATTTTTCCTAATAGAAATTCAGGGTCATAAACGTGTGTATATTTTTGGCTCCTCTGTAAATCAAATGTTGTGATTTTTATATTTGTTCTGTTATGTGTGTGGAACTGAATGATTTATACAAGTGCAAGCTCCATTGAGATGTTTTGTTTTTTGCCCGTTTGTATTGTCTGTGTATAACAAGTAAAATAAACCTGGCAAAACGTTAACGTGGTGTTTGAAAGCAGTTTGCGTTTTACAAAGATGCAATTGAAATGATCTAAATGGACTGGGGGAAGAAATCCCCTGGATACTAATAGCAGCTCACTTTCTAACCTTTTCATGGGTTTCGAGTGATAGATTAAAAACATGCGGTGATTCCATTGTTTCCCTGTCCTATAGTGTTGTGTAGTTCCAGGTTTGCATTTCTGCTTTCCCGGAGGGGCACAGGGGAAGTGGGAGTGGAATGCTTTCTCCTTTCCTATCGCCTGACCAATGTATTGACTTGAGGTCACTAGGAAAAGGGAGAGAGGGTTGAAGTCTTTTCGGAGTTGAGAGGTTTATACCTAAACAATTCTCTACACGTAAAAAGCATTTTGCGAAACGCAGCCTTGTCTTACGTTTGTGTGCGGAGTAGGGGCTGAGCGCTTACGGGACGGAAGCTGTGGCTATAGCAATGGTTTGATACAGTGTCCCCTGAGGTGAGGTTATTGGAAATGCGAGCCCAGGAGGTGCCACTCGCTTTAAAGGCTGAGTTCGTTAGCATTGGCTGGAGCTTTGGAGCAGGACGCCAGACGCATTTTGAGCCTGCATTGTGTGCTGGGTTAGGCTTCCATCCACTCTCTTTGCCCATTTTCTGGTAGCGATGGGAGTTGGGGACTAAGTAGCTTTGTATCCTCTGGTGTTTTTGTGCGGTGTGTGGGCTCTGTGAGCGCCACTCCGGGGTGGTTCCCTCGGTGGAGATCGGAGGGGTGGCACCCTGAAGAGCAAACGTAAACATGTCCCCCCTTTCATCACAGCGAGAGCGAGCATCTTTCTAGCCCAGGGACAGTGCCGAAAATCCTTTCCTGCTTGCTGCAGGTAGCTGCATCTCATTGCTCAGTGATGCTGGTGTGCAAAGCCAATGCACGTCGGCCGAAAAAGTGATTTCTTTAGCCACTTTTAATAGCGCCTCGTCTCTGTCCCAGTGGCTTAAATGTTGAGGAAGGGTTAAAAGAAAAGTTTGAGGAAATGCAGAGAGAAATCGAAAATAATATATAGAGACCCAGCCACAGCATCACCCGGAGGCTGTTGACTGTACCACTAGTCACCACTAGG
This sequence comes from Chrysemys picta bellii, assembly GCF_011386835.1. Taxonomy (NCBI): domain Eukaryota; kingdom Metazoa; phylum Chordata; order Testudines; family Emydidae; genus Chrysemys; species Chrysemys picta. The sequence goes on from NC_088801.1 coordinate 33,100,379, forward strand.
CGGCTCTGTGCTGAGCCTTATTTTGTCTACCACAAATGACAGTATTTTTTTCTGTTTTTATATTAAGAAAAGGGGACTTTAAACAACACTAATGGTTCCAAATAGCAGGTTATTGTAGGCTGTGTGTACTCTGTGCTCCAAATGCCATCTTTCGGTGAGCTCCACGTGTACTACGGGGTTCTCGGTGGCATAAACTCCAGCTCCAGACCCTTTCCACCCGAAGGCCTCTGTTTGACTGCACAGAAACACGACCTGGTTGCCACACAACTTCTCGGGGAACTGGGATGGCTGTGCAGGCACTGGGTCTGCTGTCCTCTCTGCTCAGTGGCAGAGGGGAACGAGCCCCGAGTAAAGCGGAGAGAGAAAACGCGCTGCAGACCCCACGGCCAGGTGTTGCTGGTTAGACTCCAGGCGTGGCTTGTAAGCCCTGTGGAGGGGCGAGGTTAGGCGGGACGGTTCCCGTGCAGGGAGGCCGCTTTCTCTGCGGCATGGACGGGATGAGCGCGAGGAAACTCCGCACCTATTTGCCGTTCGTTAGCCCGCGAACTTCCACCGCCCTTCGCGGGGCGTTTTACAAAGCTGCGGGTCAGACGTGTGGGGCCGCATTGCCAATGAGTGTAGGCGAGCGGGAGGGACAGGCAGCGGCTGCGTATCTACGCCAGGTCCCAGCACCTGCTCCCCGAAGGAGCTGCGCACAGCTCTGTATCCGCTCCTGCCCCGGGGGGCAATCTAGGCAACGTTAGAGCAGGTAGACAAACTCGGACTTGAATTATTGCCAGCAAAGGGCTCTAAATTCTCAAGGTCAACCTGCTCTGAGGTCCAGACGCAGCACGCACTGATGTGTGGTTTTAAAGGGACCTCATTTTCCTGGTGCTGATGGTGTAGCTTTTCAGAAGTAGTCTAGGAAGAGAGTAGAGGCGGGAAACTGGGATGAGGATGACTCGCATTACTGTCTGCCTTTTGCTGTTGAAGTGTTGCCATCCTACAGACAGATTTGAGGCAATGGAGTGGTTTACTTTCTTTTAATCTCTCACTGACTTTGGCTGTGAGGTAAATGTTCAGGCACGCGTTAGTTACCCATACCCCCTTTTCAGTCTCCACTTGAATATCACATCCAGCGGCTCTTCTAACTGTAACCCGAAATGCAGCCATTGATCTCCACGTGGGAAGTCTTGAGCATTTTATAAAAAGCAGATCTATTAAAGCCATAGTTGGTGGAGAACAGCCTATGCTTTTCTAAAGATTAATCCGGCCTCTTGGATTCAAGGCAAGTGCGGCACAAACTGAGAAGCAGAATTGTAACCCAATGGCTGAACAGTAATGTAGGTGTTCAATAGGATTGTTTTGCTAGATTCTGCCTTAAACCTCCAATCTCAGTCTTATTTCAAATAGTGAGGATGCGCTTAAAAATTAAAAAATGCAGGACTCTCCTGAGGAGCAGACAGCCCGCATAAACAAGCCCCCCACCCGACCCCAAGGCGCTCACCATCTAATGCTAAATTCAGAGAGGCATGAATCTCTCAGCCATGCCGTCTGCGTTCGAATGGGCAGGGTTGCTAAAGCAGGTGCACGCAGCCGGGCATGCTTGGAAGCGCCTGATTCGTGTGCACACAAATTTGCTCACGAAATCAGGTGTTTCTTGGGCTCCCCGTCAGTAAGGTGCCTACCGGGGCACTTGCCTGCGCCAATACCAGATTTCCGGTCATGACACAGACCTTCCTTTGAAAATCTGCCCAGAATTTACAATGGGTAACCACCAAAACATTTCGCAAGAACGCGGTGAATGACTATGTTACTATAAGGAATGGTGGAATTTCATGCGCCCCCTTCCCCCCCTCCCCCAGACACAGCAACAACACGGCTATATTTTTAACAGTACCGTCGGAAATAATTCCAGGTATTGCCCATCAGCCAAACCAGTTATTACATTTGGTTAATTTTTAACGTAATTGTCCCACTATCGCACTAAACAAAAGCGAATTAAAGTTCACACTCGGAGGTAAACCCCTGATCTCCTTTTTGCTTAACCAGAAATATAAAATGCAGCTTCTGCCTAAAAAAATATAGACAGTAATTTTGTACACAGCACCAGCTCGCTTATCGGAATGATTTGAGGGACATTAACATGTTCGGATAATCTTGTGGGCTACTGAGTAAATGAATAATGTCTGGGGATTGATCTACATCTTGGGGTACAGAGTTTGCATAAATAGGCTTTACTGTACATAACTGGTTAATATTGTAATTCCACAATTATTTCTACAGGAGATTTGAGATCAAAAGTTTCACTGAAGTAGAAAAGGCTTACTACGTTCCGTAGGTAGGTAAAACAATCTTTTTAGTAATATTACAGGTGTGTGTGTGTGTGTGTGTGTGTGTGTATATATATATATATATATATCAAGCATAGGCTAATTGACATTAAATATTTGTATTAACCTAAAAATAGCAAGTATACAGTTTTTGCCCTAGTGTGTGTTTATGATAATGTACTTGCTGTGTTTTTCAGTTCATCTGAAGGAAAACCCCTTGCCTGAATTTGTTAGACCACCAACTAATTGCATGAATTTTACATTAAATTTGATTTGTGTTAATATTCCAGGTATGGCAAGAGGGGTTTTATTTTAATTCTCCTGTATAAAAATAATAATAAATGCAGTCGCTCTCCTTTCGCTTTATCAAAATGACAGACCAAAATTTCCTCAGATATAGATAATACAGAAGAAGTAGAATGAAATATAGAAGACTATGTACAAATTCTTTTATTGGTAATATTTCCTGTATTCACTAATATTTCACGTTAATACCGCATCAAATACAAGACAATGATTTACACTGTAGCAGATTCTGCAAAATTATGCTATGCATACTTGATGACATTGCATATTTTAAACAGGGCTTTTAATTACTGGTTGAAAATTTTGCTTATGTTATTTTTTGAATGCTAGAGGAGAGAGGCTTGTGGATAATGTGAGTAATAGAATAGTGATACGGATGGTAGGATTTTGACTGATGGCATGAGGAAGCAGATGGATGACGAGGTTGGTCAGAGGTAAAAGATGTCTTTGGCAACTTTTTAAGTTTCTCTGACCATTTCAGTCCAGTGAATCATGCAAGAGTTATGTTCATAACCAAATTCATGCCTCTTCATTGTTTACTGCAGTACCGCTGATCCTTGTCATAAACCCACTCTTACCTTCTTTAGTCACCACTTGATGTATTATGTCTAAACTAGACTGAAAGGTCCGTAGAAGACACAAATCTTGTATTACTTGTCCAAAAAGAACAGTGTAAACTCACGGAGCTAGAAGAGCAACAGATTGGGATAATAGGCGTAACGTGGGACATGTCCCTCTTAATTTTCTGTGACTAGACTTCATTCCTCCCACCCCCACGGGGAGCTCTGGTGACCAATGATGCCCCCCCCCCCCGCCGCCTCAAATTGGCAGACCTGAGTTTGAATAAGTCTGAAGATGAGAGACCTAACTTGCATAACCTTCATTATAGTGTCGCGCAACAACGAGGCTAAAATTATGCTTAAGAAAAGCCTTTCATTCTCCCTTCGAGGTGCTTTTACACCCCCCCCCCCCCCCAATTACAAGCTGGAATTTCTTTTGTTTGTTACTGGCCCAAAGGTGGTTATTTTTGGCAAGTTTTCTCAAATTATGTTTGACTGTTTTTGAATGAGCAGGGTATGGAAAAAAATCAGAGTGCACGTGCACGGAGAAAAGGAGAAGAGATTTCGCATGAAGATTTTTTTTGAGCTCAGTTGACACAAACTTTCATTTTAAAAGATAAAACTCGTTATAAATGTGGTCTCCAAAGGGGAATGTGTGTCTTGCTAAGGGTATAAAAATGGTTAAGGAATAAAGTCGCTATAAACAGATGGAAAATAGGAGACTGCATGTATTCAGTACCCCATTCTGTTAAGCTATCTAAATATATACATATATCTAGACAGCCACACATTAAAATAAATGTACTCGCATTAATTTCAGTGATCACAATGTGTATTTATTTGAATGTATGATAACATATGAGAATACATTAACAAAATGCACTGGTTATATCAGCGTACAATCAGCTGAATCTTTCTTAACCTGCTGAAATAGCTTGACTGTCTAGAGGTTTGTTATTGTGTATAGGTAATATTTTCCATTCACACAGTTAAAACATCCATATATGTAATATGGATTATATTTATAATAAAGCAGAGTACTATCATTGGAATAAGTCTGAATTTTTTTCACCTCCATGTAAAATCTTAACTATAATATCACATTAACATGCAATTATTTCTTAATATTGAAATAAGAAATAATCAGTGATTATTTTAAAGCATAATTACAGTCTCAGAGGCAGAGCTAATACAGGGTTGCCTTTAGGTGTACGTGTGGAACCTTTTCAACATATGCCACTGACAAAAGGAGGTTTACGATGCAAATTTTCACCCAGGGCTGGAAAGTGAGCCTGACCTACACTCACATGGCAGCAGTGGCTCCTGACCTGGAGGACATGGTGCATGGGATTGCATGGTGCTGTGACCCCGTGTGCTAAGTCACATGCCATTAATTCAAAGTTGGCCTGCTCAACTCTCCATATGACAGAGGGGGTGGCAGGGCCAAACCTGAATGGTGCTGTAACCCCGGGCATCATGTCACAATACCCAAGAGGGGAGCCAGGTCCAGCCCCTGGGCACATGAGTGCTGGGTGGACTTGCTCTGAAATCCACATCCAATGATCCTTCTCCCCCCCGTTGCAAAACTTGGCTCCATCACTGGGCAGTCATGTGTCTAAGCGTTGTCAGGATTAGGGCTTCTTTCAATAATACTAAGATTCATGTATATTTAACTAACTGACCAATTAGGAATGCACTTTTATTGGCTTTTATTGTTTTGGTTTAGTGGAAACACAGCATTGTTGAGCTGCTGCAGTGTCATATGAGCTCCCATCGTAAGATAAATAACATTGGAATACTTGGGATTTTTTTTCTATAATTACACATCAAAATATGACATGATGTAACAGACCTCATATAAATGGTCATAATTTAATTTTTATGGGCCATGCTATGGCATTCATTGTTAAGCAGGATTCTCCACTGAAATAAATTTAATCCCAGGTCACTGCTCTGTCTTTGGTTATCCATGGAACAGGAGAACCAACCATGAGACTGGAAGGATAGCAAAGCAATACAATATTAAAAGCCATCCCCACCAATGTGCCTCAACCATGTTTTGAGATGAAAGGGTAGTTTGGCTTCATAGCTCAGCTCTTCAAAAGTATTTAGGCACCTAATTCCCATTGATATGAGCATCTTGGTCCATGTCTGTTCAATACAAGGCTCCCAGTATGTATCCCAGTTTGGGTGGTGACATCTGCCCACTTGGAACTGAACTGAACCAATCAACGTATTATCAGGGCTGCTGTCAGGTTATAAACACTTTAAAGCAAATCATTTCTATAATTTCCTGGGTTGTCCTTATAATCCATTTTATAGATAGGAACTATATTTCCCCTTTTCAAGTCCTCTGGGATATCTTCTGTCCTCCACAAATTCTCAAAGATAATCACTAATGGCTCAGAGATGTCTTCAAGTCAGCAGGGCCTACTGAAATACATACTAGAAAATTTAAAGACTGGTTGAAGGTATCTACTTTCACTCTATGCATCCGAAGAAGTGAGGTTTTTACTCACGAAAGCTTATGCCCAAATAAATCTGTTAGTCTTTAAGGTGCCACCAGACTCCTTGTTGTTTTTGTAGATACAGACTAACACGGCTACCCCCTGATACTTAACTTGTCTAAGTAATTCTTACCTTATTCTTTCCCTATTTTAGCCTCTGATTCTATCCCATTTATACTGGTGTTCACTATGTTAGTTGTCTGATCACTGCTAACCTTTCTGGTGAAAATTGAAACAAAAAAGGCATTTAACACTTGGGCCATTTCTGTTATTGTCTTCCTCTCTTCATTGAGTAAAGGGGCTATCCTATCCTTTATCTTCCCCTTGCTTCTAATGTATTTGTAAAATGTTTTCTTGTTGCCCTTTATGTTCCTAGCTAATTTAATCTCATTTTGTGTCTTGGCCTTTCTAATTTTAGCCCTACATGCCTGTGTTGTTTTTTAATATTCATCCTTTGTAATTTGACCTAGTTTCCATTTTTTGTTATGACTTTTTGGAGTTTCAGGTTGTTGAAGATCTCCTGGTTAAGCCAGGGTGTCTCTTACCATACATCCTATCTTTCCTACACATTGGGATAGTTTGCCTTAATAAATGTCTCTTTAAAAAACTGCCAACTTGACTGAACTCTTCTTTCCCTGAGGCCATATCTACACTAGCACTTACATTGGCAGAACTTTTGTCACTCAGGGTATGTCTACACTATGGGATTAATCTGAATTTACAGAATTCGAATTTTTGAAACCGATTGTATAAAGTCGAATGTATGCGGCCACACTAAGCACATTAATTCGGCGGTGTGCGTCCATGTACCGGGGCTAGCATCGATTTCCGGAGCGTTGCACTGTTAATCATAGAATCATAGAATATCAGAGTTGGAAGGGACTTCAAGAGGTCATCTAGTCCAACCCCCTGCTCAAAGCAGGACCAATTCCCAGCTAAATCATCCCAGCCAGGGCTTTGTCAAGCCGGGCCTTAAAAACCTCCAAGGAAGGAGACTCCACCACCTCCCTAGGTAACGCATTCCAGTGTTTCACCACCCTCCTAGTGAAATAGTTTTTCCTGATATCCAACCTGGACCTCCCCCACTGCAACTTGAGACCATTGCTCCTTGTTCTGTCGTCTGCCACCACTGAGAACAGCTGAGCTCCATCCTCTTTGGAACCCCCCTTCAGGTAGTTGAAGGCTGCTATCAAATCCCCCCTCATTCTTCTCTTCTGGAGACTAAACAATCCCAGTTCCCTCAGCCTCTCCTCATAAGTCATGTGCTCCAGACCCCTCATCATTTTTGTTGCCCTCCGCTGGACTCTTTCCAATTTTTCCACATCCTTCTTGTAGTGTGGGGCCCAAAACTGGACACAGTATTCCAGATGAGGCCTCACCAATGTCGAATAAAGGGGAACGATCACGTCCCTCGATCTGCTGGCAATGCACTCTGCACTTGTCCTTGTTGAACCTCATCAGGTTTTTTTCGGCCCAATCTTCTAATTTGTCTATGTCCCTCTGTATCCGATCCCTACCCTCTAGTGTATCTACCACGCCTCCTAGTTTAGTGTCATCTGCAAACTTGCTGAGAGTGCAGTCCACACCATCCTCCAGATCATTAATAAAGATATTAAACAAAACCGACCCTTGGGGCACTCCGCTTGAAACCGGCTGCCAACTAGACATGGAGCCATTGATCACTACCCGTTGAGCCCGACGATCTAGCCAGCTTTCTATCCATCTTACATTCCATTCATCCAGCCCATACTTCTTTAACTTGGCGGCAAGAATACTGTGGGAGACCGTATCAAAAGCTTTGCTAAAGTCAAGGAATAACACATCCACTGCTTTCCCCTCATCCACAGAGCCAGTTATCTCATCATAGAAGGCAATCAGGTTAGTCAGGCATGACTTCCCCTTCGTGAATCCATGCTGACTGTTCCTGATCACTTTCCTCTCCTCTAAATGTTTCATAATTGATTCCTTGAGGACCTGCTCCATGATTTTTCCAGGGACTGAGGTGAGGCTGACTGGCCTGTAGTTCCCCGGATCCTCCTTCTTCCCTTTTTTAAAGATGGGCACTACATTAGCCTTTTTCCAGTCATCTGGGACCTCCCCCGATCGCCATGAGTTTTCAAAAATAATGGCTAATGGCTCTGCAATCTCACCCGCCAACTCCTTTAGCACCCTCGGATGCAGCGCATCCGGCCCCATGGACTTGTGCACGTCCAGTTTTTCTAAATAGTCCCAAACCACTTCTTTCACTGTTGGTAGGTACCATAGCTATCCCATAGATCCTGCAGTCTCCCCCGCCCATTGGAATTCTGTGTTGAAATCCCAGTGCCTGATGGGGCAAAAAACATTGTCGCAGGTGGTTCTGGGTACAGCTTCACCCCTCCCTCCATAAAAGCAATGGCAGACAACCGTTTTGCGCCTTTTTTCCTGGGTGAACACAGCAGACGCCATACCACGGCAAGCATGGAGCCCGCTCAGCTCAAGACAGCAGTCATGAACATTGTAAACACCTCGCGCATTATCGTGCAGTTTATGCTGAGCCAGGACCAGAAAAACGAGGCAAGGAGGAGGCGGCGATGGCAGCGAGGTGACGAGAGTGATGAGGACATGGACATGGACACAGAATTTTCTCAAACCGCAGGTCCCCGCACTTTGGAGATCATGTTGTTGATGGGGCAGGTTCTATCCATGGAACGCCGATTCTGGGCCCGGGAAACAAGCACAGACTGGTGGGACCTCATAGCGTTGCAGGAGTCGGACTATTCCCAATGGCTGCAAAACTTTCACATGCGTAAGGGCACTTTCATGGAACTTTGTGACTTGCTTTCCCCTGCCCTGAAGTGCCAGAATACCAGGATGAGAGCAGCCATCACTGTTGAGAAGCGAGTGGTGATAGCCCTGTGGAAGCTTGCAATGCCAGACAGCTACTGGTCAGTCGGGAATCAATTTGGAGTGGGCAAATCTACTGTGGGGGCTGCTGTCATGCAAGTAGCCAAAGCAATCATTGAGCTGCTGCTACAAAAGGTAGTGACTCTGGGAAATGTGCAGGCCATAGGGAATCCCATCGCAGCAAAGCCATCCACTAACTGTGGTGGGGCGATAGATGGAACCCATATCCCTATCTTGGCACCGGAGCACCAGGGTACCCAGTACATAAAATCGCAAGGGCTACTTTTCAATGGTGCTGCAAGCACTGGTGGATCACAGGGGACGTTTCACCAACATCAACGTGGGCTGGCCGGGAAGGGTTCATGATGCTTGCATCTTCAGGAACACTACTCTGTTTAAACGGCTGCAGCAAGGGACTTACTTCCCGGACCAGAAAATAACCGTTGGGGATGTTGAAATGCCTATAGTTATCCTTGGGGACCCAGCCTACCCTTTAATGCCATGGCTCATGAAGCCATACACAGGCAGCCTGGACAGGAGTCAGGAGCTGTTCAACTACAGGCTGAGCAAGTGCAGAATGGTGGTGGAATGTGCATTTGGCCGTTTAAAAGGTCGCTGGCGCACTTTACTGACTCGCTCAGACCTCAGCCAAACCAGTATCCCCATTGTTATTGCTGCTTGCTGTGTGCTCCACAATCTCTGTGAGAGTAAGGGGGAGACATTTATGGCGGGGTGGGAGGCTGAGGCAAATCACCTGGCTGCTGATTATGCGCAGCCAGACACCAGGGCGATTAGAAGAGCACACCAGGAAGTGCGGAGCATCAGAGAAGCTTTGAAAACCAGTTTCATGACTGGCCAGGCAACCGTGTGAAAGTTCTGTTTGTTTCTCCTTGATGAAAACCCGCCCCTTTTATTAACTCATTCTCTGTAGGCAACCCACCCTCCCCCTTCGATCACACCTTGCTTTCAAAGGAAATAAAGTCACTATAATTTAAAAATCATGTATTTATTAATTGATTATAAAAAGAGGGAGAGAACTGACAAGGTAGCCCGGGTGGGGTTTGGGAGGAGGATCGGAGGGAAGGAAAAGGCCACTAAAAAAAGGTTAAAATAATGACAGCCCTTTCCTTGGGCTGTCCACTGGGGTGGAATGGGAGGGTGCACGGAGCCTCCCCCCCTGCGTTCTTACGTGTCTGAGTGAGGAGGCTATGGAACATGGGGAGGGGGAAGGGGGGTTATACAGGGGCTATAGCACCAGTCTGTGATCCTGCTGCTGTTCCTGAAGCTCCACCAGACGCCGGAGCATGTCTGTTTGCTCACGCAGCAGCCCCAGCGTTGCATCCTGCCTCCTCTGATCTTCCTGCCACCACCTCTCATCTCGAGCGTCCCTCATGTCCTCACGTTGGTCCCTCATGTCCTCACATTCACTGGCATCTTTCCTATACTTTGAAACCGTGTCCTTCCACTCATTCAGATGAGCTCTTTCATTGCGGGTGGATTCCATGATTTCCGCGAACATCTCGTCTCGCGTTCTCTTTTTCCAATGCCTTATCTGAGATAGCCTTCGGGACGGAGGAGGGAGGCTTGAAAAATTTGCAGCTGCTGGAGGGAGGGAAAAAAGGACAGAATTTTTTAAAAAGATACATTTTACAGAACAATGCTTATACTCTTTCACGGTGAACAACACTATTCACATTACATAGCACATGTGATTTCTGTGCAAGGTCTCATTTTGCCTCTTAATATTGAGTGCCTGTGGCTTTGCTGCTAGAGATCACAGACGCAGGTCCGGGCAACAGAATTCGGCTTGCATGCGGCCATGGTAAGCCATTGTCTTTCGGCTTCTGCGTCCTCCTTTCCCACATACCAAGCAAAGCCTGTTGAGTGCTGCGGTTTTCCTGTTAACCTTCTGCAGCAGAAAACAAACTAATCCGCTCCCATCCAATTCTCTGGGATGATCGCTTTATCCCTCCCCCCACCGCGTGGCTGGTATCAGGGAAGATCCCTGCTAGCCACATGTGAAAAGCTTAGTGCCAATCCCCCCCCGCCGCGCTTGGCTTACTACAGGGAAGGATTTCTTTTCAGCCACAGGCAAACAGCCCAGTAGGAATGGCCACCTCTGTCCCCTTAATTAAATTCCCGTATTTCAACCAGGTTACCATGAGCGATATCACTCTCCTGAGGATTACACAGCGAGCTAAAGAACGGATGTTGCTTGAATGTCAGCAAACACTGGGACCATATGCTGCCAGGCTTTGTCATGCAATGATACCAGATTACTTGCTACTAGCATGGCGTGGTCAAGTGTCCTACCATGGAGGACGGAATAAGGCTGCACTGCCTAGAAACCTTCTGCAAAGGCTTTTGGAGTACCTCCAGGAGAGCTTCATGGAGATGTCCCTGGAGGATTTCCGCTCCATCCCCAGACACGTTAACAGACTTTCCCAGTAGCTGTACTGGCCGCGAATGCATCCCAAGTCCTCAGGGCAAATTAATCATTAAAAAATGCTTGCTTTTAAACCATGTTTTATATTTTAAAAGGTAAACTCACCTGAGGTCCCTTCCATGGGGTCATGGTCTTGGGTACTGGCTTCGGAGGGTATTTTAGTCAGGCTGAGAAAAAGATCCTGGCTGTTGGGGAGAATGGAGTGCTGTGTGCTCTCCCCAAGCTCCTCCTCCTCCTCCTCTTCCCCATCCGCAGAATCCTCAGGTGTGGCTGATGAGATTACCCCTGCCTCGGAATCCACGGTCAAAGGTGGGGTAGTGGTGGCGGCCCCACCCTAGAATTGCATGCAGCTCAGCGTAGAAGTGGCATGTCTGCGGCTCTGACCCGGAGCGACCGTTTGCCTCCTTTGTTTTCTGATAGGCTTGTCTGAGTTCCTTGACTTTCAAGCGGCACTGCTCTGAGTCCCTATTGTGGCCTCTCTCCATCATGCCCTTGGAGATTTTTTCAAAAGTTTTGGCATTTCGTCTTTTCGAACAAAGTTCTGCTAGCACTGAATCCTCTCCCCATATAGCGATCAGATCCAGTACCTCCCGTACGGTCCATGCTGGTGCTCTTTTTCGATTATCGGCCTGCATGGTTACCTGTGCTGATGAGCTCTCTGTGGTCACCTGTGCTCTCCTGTGCTGGGCAAACAGGAAATGAAATTCAAATGTTCGCGGGGCTTTTCCTGTCTACCTGGCCAATGCATCTGAGTTCAGATTGCTGTCCAGAGCAGTCACAATGGTGCACTGTGGGATTGCTTATGAGAAGGTCATGTGAGACAGTTTCAAAAGCCAACTAAAGTCGAGATATATCACATCTACTGCTTCGCCCCATCCACAAAACTTGTTATCTTGTCAGAAAAGGATATTAAGCTGGTTTGACATGAATTGTTCTTGACAAATGTGTTGACTCTTACTTATCACCTTATCATCTTCTAGGTGCTTACAAACTGATTGGTACCGGGAAAGATAATGGAGCAAATAATCAAACAAAGTTAAGAGCTCACTTAATTCTTTCCTGGCCTCTGCCACTGAATGCCTCCATGCATTAAGCTGTGCCCTATCAGTGCTGGAGGACTGCATGAGCTCAGAAAACATGTCATTGCGAGTGCGTTTTTTTTTTTTTTTGTGTGCCTTCTAATCTGTGATAACCTCAGGGACGGAGATGATAGGGGGAGCGTAGAAACATTCTACGCTCTATGATTCTGGGGGGACTGTATGGTCACCTGTGCTGCTGAGTTTGCCACGTTGACCAAACAGGAAATGAAATTTAAAAGTTCTCGGGACTTTTTCTGTGTACCTGGCTAGTGCATCGGAGTTCAAGGTGCTGTCCGGAGCGGTCACAATGGAGCACTCTGGGATAGCTCCTGGAGGCCAATACCATTGATTTGCGTCCACACTATCCCAAATTCAACCCAGCAAAGTTGATTTTAACGCTACTCCCCTTGCCAGGGATGAGTACAGAAGTCGATTTTAAGAGCCCTTTAAGTCGACGGAACGGGATTGGTTGTGTGGACACATTCATTTTTAAATCGACCTAAAGCGGCTAAATTCACCTAACCCTGTAGTGTAGACCAGGCCTTAGAATCATGAACTTTCACCCAAGCTGCCTTCAAATTCTCAACTAGTTCCTCCCTGTTTTTCAAAATCAAATCTAGAACAGCGCCTCTCCCCTAGTCACTTTCTCCACCTTCTATAGTAAAAAGTTGTCTCCAAAGCATTCCAAGAATTTATTGGATAATTCATGCCCCGCTGTATTATTTTCCTAACATGTGTCTGGGTAGTTGAAGTATCCCATCGCCACCAAGTCCTGAGGTTAGAGTTTGGATGATTTTGTTAGTTGTTTAAAAAAAGGTCTCATCTCCTTCCTGGTTAGGTGGTCTATAGTAGAACCCTACCATGACATCACCCTTGGTTTTTACGCCTTTTATCCTCACCCAGAGACTTTCAACAGGTCTGCATCCCACTTCTATCTCAATGTTCCTTTTAATGTTTCTAAAACTTACAAAGGCAGAATGTAAAGAAATCTTGCATAATCTTATGACTTGTTTGTTTGCAACTGTAAATTTTTTTATTAACTTTTCTGATTAAAATAATTCTCAGTGTTTCATGACATAAACATACAGCATACAATCCTACAACTGAGAAGTACAATATTTGCACCTCAATTTAGATTTATTCCTAATTTTTAAATCTTCAATTATCATTCTTAATAGTGGAGTTTTATAAATAGTCTTTCTATTTTTGGACTTTGTGTTACATAGGCTCAGAAGGTTAATTTTTAATAGTGAAAGCTGTAATGTTAGCTTTTTTAACTTTACAGGTCTCATATAAGTTTAATTAATTTGACTTCCATATAATTTTTCTTTTAATTACAAATCAATTCAATTTTTTATTTATAGGTAAATCTGAACAAGAAATGTATAAAGCATAGAAAGGACCAAAGAGTGAAAAATTGTTCATATTAATTTTTAAGTTATTTAATCTATTGTATCACCAGACAAAAGAAATCCTGTTATAAGTTTTCTACATGGAGCTGTGTGAATCTTCACTTGTCTTGTAAGACATAGACAATTATTTACAGTCTAAATGTAATTGATTAATGCCAGGTGGTCCAATGTAGAAGACTTCCATTAGCAACAAATATGACCTGCTTTTTCACATAGGCTGTTTAAAAATAATTGTCCTGCTAGGTTTTATTCTGACCATTTAAATAGATGTTTGGAGTGTAATGCTCCAGTCCTGCAAAGATTAACACAAACACTTGCTTAATTTTACACATTGTGAATAGTTCCAGTAGGAATGTATACAACACATAAAGTTATGCATGTGGTTATGTGATTTGCTCAGTAATCTGTCCTCTGCTGTAATTAAAATGTAGCCCTACATTAAGGATCACATTCCCCCTTCACAGAGGGCCAGCAGAATGTCTAAACTCTATGACTAAGCACTAATTATATCTCATAAATCTTAAGCAGGACTGAAGTGGTGCATATGTTCTGCTGTGCCCTGCAATGATCATCAGCAGTGGGGATTAAATGAGGGACCTCTTGATTAGAGCTGGCAGTTTTGAAAAACTGAAAAGAAAAATTCAGTTCCGGTCAACCTGAAACTGAAATTTTCAGTGAATTGAAAAGTCAGAAAAAAATCATTTTGGATTGAACAAAATGATTCATTTAGTTTCTAGGCATTTTTAACCATTTTTAAAATAAAAGCAATGGAAATTTGGAAATGAAGGGCTAGATTGACAAGGGGCCCTCCTCCATGGTTTTGTGAAACTAGCCTGAAAAATTGTAATGTTTCATTTTGACTATGTTGAGATGAACTGTTTCAACATTTCAGAATTTTTTTGATGAAACAATTTGCTGAAATTGACACAAATTTGCAAAATGTTTGGATTGCCCCAAATCTGCATTTTTTGGCTAAAAAAAATCTGCTCAGCTCTACTCTGGTTCTTAAACCCTGAGCCCCTACTACCTGAGGTAAAAGATCTAGGCTCTGCTAGCCAAAGCTGTAGCAAGCTCATTGACCCCACCCACCACTAGAGAGAATCAGAGTATCACAATGAGTGGGTTATATGTTGGCCTTTGTGCTAGCCCTCTGCGCAGGGGGAATTTTGCCCAAGATGAGTTTAGGTTAGGAACTCTGTGGGTCAAATTCTGCTTGAGTCTACAAATTTTATTGACATCACTGGGTACTACACCTCAACGTTTGATGGAAAAATCTTGTCTCATGGCTACTGCTTTTGAAATAGCTATGGAGTAAAAAGTAATCAAATATCTAAGCATCTATTTGTCTTCTGTCTATTTTTGTTATTGGCTGTTGTCATTGGTGTGTTAGCTTTACCTCCTATAGCCTCCTATATTTTTTTGAACCATTCATCTACGGTTAGGCTAGTTTCCCCCCCAGTGATCGGTAGCCAAGCAGTTACTAACAGACGAGAGATTAATTCTTCATTTCCTTTTGTGTGACCACCAGGCAGCCCCAAGAGGATTACCAAAGGATACTTTGGTAATAAATATCTGACAGTTTGTGAGATTTGGTTATGGACTGCATCCCAATACTCTCTATTGACTGCTCATGACCACCCTATATGCATAACATTCTCTCTTTCACCATAATTTCTCCAACATTTATCCCCATTCAATCTCTCTCTATTTTGTAACATGACTGGTGTAAGGCACCATTGAAACAGTATTTTAAAGAAATTTTATTTTATTGTGCTGCAGAATGAGATTGCTGGTATTCTTTTCCAGGTCAAACCCCATTCCTCTTGGGTAATTTTTCTATCCAGGTTCTTTTCTTAGCATATCACATATGGACATTCTTTTGTTAGGAAAGTTGCCTGCAAAGATTGATATACATTAGTTATATGCATTTTGTTTGTTTGTTAATTTGACTAGATGCCATCACTTCTATTAAAATTAACTTTCTGTATAAAACAGTCTTTCTAGAAAGTAATGCCTAATTTGAAAGTATAGGTATCATGGGAGAATAGGCCAGGTAAAGCTATTTGAGTTAAAAAAATTTCTTTACTGAATACTTGGCCAGCCATATGTATTCCATGGCTCTCCCAACCTTTAAACCTGTCTGGTGCACTATAGAGGTTAAGATTTGAATTATTTACAATAGGTGTCATTGCAAGGGAAAATAATTTATTGACTTTAGTTCTATCCCAACCCAAAGCATAGCCTTTGCTAAAGGAAGTGTTTACCTTTCTGGAGGGCGTGATTATTTTTTTTATTATTATTATTAGTAATGCTTGGCTGCCTAGTGATGTTTACATTCCTGTAGTTTTCTTGTTCAATAAAGACCCAGGGTTTGGTTAGAGCTAGAGTGCCTCCAATGCACTACTGCTTTGAGCTGATTTGCTTGATAATACCACAGAATATTTAGAATAGCTAGTCCATCCTGTTTAATGGATCTGTACAAAGTATCTGCACTCACTCTTGGTCTTTTTTTATTCCATGTAAATTCTAATAACAGTCTCTGTATTCTAGTTAGGGTTTTATCTGGGATGACCACAGAAAGATTTTGAAACAAGTAAGATATCCTTAGCAAAATGTTCTTTCCAACCAAGAAATTGAATATTTCCACCAGCATGCCAGAACTTTTTTTTTTTTAATTTCCTGAAGTAGTGGTTTGTCATTTAAATCATGGAGCTCTTCTAGCTTGTTTGAGATTTGAATTCCCAGTTATCTTATAGAATTTGTTGCCCAGTTGTGCTCAAATGTTTTCGGTAGAAATAAATTTTCAGAGTCTGGAAAATGTATAGCTAGCATTCTAGATTTGACATTAAATCCAGAGGCTTTCCCAAAGTTATGGATTTCTTTAGAAACCAATTTTAGGCAAATATTTAATTTGGATAAAATAATATTCCCTCATCTACATGTAATGCTATTTTCTAATGTGTTCCTGCAAGTTTAATTCCTCTGATTCATTGTTCCTTATCCTCTATGAAAAAGGCTCCATGGCTAGTGCAAAAAAGTAGAGGAGACAATGGACATCCCTGCCTTGTCCCTCTGCGTAATTCAAATGGGAGATTTAACCCCATTAATTCACACAGCGGCTTTTGGGCTGGTGTAAAGAGCAGTTATCCATTTAAGGAACTGGAGGCTGATGTCCCTATGGGGCAGGACTTGAAACAGACTATTCTGTCAAAGACTTTCACTGCATCAAGTGACAACTAGAGAAATCAATCTTTTTTGGTCTGGCATTATGGATGATTCCAAGTACTCTGTGAATGTTGTCTGACATTTACGTATCCTTAGTTAATCCAGTTTGATCTGCATTTATATAAGCTGAGAACATGGACTGCAATCTAGCTAGTATTTTTGTTAAAATCTTTGACTTGATTCAACAGTGATATGGACCTTTAAGAGCTGCACAGGGTAAAGTTTTTTGCCAACTTCAGGGGGGAAAAAAACACAGTAGCTTCTTTCATAGGTTGTCTCCCCTAACAGAATAGCATTGAAGGTACCTCTCAAGGGACCTATTAAATATCTTGTGAAATTCAGCTGGAAAGCCATCAGTTCCTGGAGTTTATCACTTTTCATACTTGCTATTGCCTCTAAGATTTCTTCTGCTGTTATTTCTTTACCTAAAGTTTCTTTATCGATTGTGTTTATCTTTGGAAAATCTGTTACTCCTAGATATTTTGTAATAACTGCAGAACTTGGAGTATCTGAGGAATACAGGTTTTTATAATACACAGCAAAAGTAACACATATTTCATTAGGATGTGTAATTATCTTTTTCTGCTTGTTTTTAATTGGTGGAATAATAAGTTGCTCTTGAATCAGAAAGCCTTTGACAAGGTTCCTCACCAAAGGCTCTTAAGCAAACTAAGCAGTTATGGGATAAGATGGATGGTCTTGAATCAGGAACTGGATAAAAGATAGGAAAGAAAGTGTTGGAATAAATGGTCAGTTTTCAGAATGGAGAGAGGTAAATAGTAGGGTTCCCCCAAGGATCGGTAGTGGGACTTATGGTGTTCAACATATTCATAAATGATCAGGAAAAGAGGGTGAATAGTGTGGTGGCAAAATTTGCAGATTATATAAAATTACTTAGGATAGTTAAGTCCAAAGCTGACTGCAAAGAGTTACAAAGGGATCTCACAAAACTGGGTGATTGGGCAACAAAATGACAGATGAAATTCAATGTTGATAAATGCAAAGTAATGCACATTGGAAAACATAATGCTAACTATACATACAAAATAATTTGGTCTAAATTAGCTGTTACCATTGTAAGAGAGATCTTGGAGTCATCATGGATATTTCTCTGAAAGCATCTGCTCAATGTGCAGCAGCAGTCAAAAAAAGCTAACAATGTTAGGAACTATTTGGAAAGGGACAGACTGTAAAGTAGGAAATATCATAATGCCACTATACGTATCCATTGTATGCCCACACATTGAATACTCTGTGAAGCTCTGGTCAAACCCATCTCAAAAATGATATATTGGAACTGGAAAGAGTACAGAGAACGGCAACAGAAATGATTAGGAGTATGGAAGAATTTCCATACAAGGAGAGATTGAAAAGACTGGGGCTGTTCATCTTAGAAAAGAGATGATTAAGGTGGGATTTGATAGCGGTCTATAAAATTATGAATGGTGTGGAGAAAGTGAATAGGGAGGTGTTATTTACCCCTTCACATAACACAAGAACCAGAGGTTACTCAATGAAATAGTTAGGCAGCAGGTTTAAAACAAACATATGGAAGTACTACTTCACAAGGCACAGTCAATCTGTGGAACTCGTTGCCATGGGATGTTGTGAAGACCAAAAGTATAACTTGGTTAAAAAAAGAATTAGATAAATTTATGGAGGATAGGTCTATCAATGGCTATTAGCCAAGAATGGTTAGGGACACAACCCCATGTTCTGGCTGTCCCTAAACATCCAACTGCCAGAAGCTGGGGCTGGACAACAGGGAATGAATTACTCAAAATTGTTCTGTTTTTTGTCCATTCCCTCTAGGATGTCTGACACTGATCTATTTCAGAAGACAGGATACTGGGCTAGATGGACCATTGGTCTGACCCAGTATGGCCCTTCTTATGTTCTTAAATTTTTGAGACAATAGCTTATCACTTTTTTATTTTCTTTTTCAGAACACATCTGCTTTGAATAACTAAAGGCTTTTTCTGGGGCATCTGTCATCAACATATTCAATTTTCCCCTAATATTAGTTAGCTGTTGATACATTTTTTGGAATCTGTGTTTTTATGAATCTCTTATAATCTTTTTACCTCATGTTCTAGTTCTATGTTGTCTTGAGTTCTTTCTTTTTTCAAGTTGAGAAGCTCTACTTATCAACTGGCCACTAAATACTGCTTTACTTGCCTCCTAGAGAAGACCTCTTCTTATATTGTCCATATAATTTATTTCAGAGTATTGAACAGTGTTCTCTTTAACTGCTGCAACCCAATATTTGTCCTGGAGACATTTAAAAAAATTTTGGGCGCCCATCCCAGCGTTCAAATATTACTTCCAATTGTGGATGTTCTGACCATGTAATGGTGCCAATTTCTGCAGATCTTGTCTGCTTCATTAAGAATTTGGAGAGTAATATTACATCTATTCTACTATAAAACTGATGACTGTGTGAATAAAATGTGTAACCTTTTCCCTGGGTGCAATTATCTCCAGCAATCAGAAAGATTGACTTCTCTGTGCCAACAATTCAATGCTGCACCTGCTTCCATATCCTCCTTGCTTTTTATCATGTAGATGTATCCCACTAAAGAATCTACCCCAGGTATAATTTTCTCATCTCCAAAGTATTGAACTATTTAAAAGGAGTCCTTAAAAATGTTTTGTGCTCTTGACTGGGAGCATACATTGAACCCACTATTATTAATAACCCAGCAATTGTGGCTGTTAACATACTAAACATTCCCTCCTTGTCCTTAAATGATCTTTAATCTAAAAAGGTACATGTTTAGTAAGTATTATGACCAATCTTCGTTTCTTTGGCTGAAGCAAAGACGTGTCTGCTAAAGTCAATTACCTTTTATGTCTACAATTTGCCCCTCCTGAACATGAGTTTCTTGAGGTAGAATACAATGAGATTACGGTTTTATTTTAAAAAAGTTCTGCAAGGGCTTCTCCCCTCCCCCTCTTAATTATATTATTTAGTCCTTTGACATTCAAAGATGTTACTTTAAAAGGAAGAGCCATTGAGAATAACAATTAGTTTACTGAAAAACTTGAAATTGTGATTCTTTAGCTGTTTGATGGCCAAGGTCTCTTTTGTTTCTAATAATGTTATATTGGTACTTATGTGCCTAAATAGGGCTTGATTTTGTTTGTAAACTTCCCTGTCTATTTCTTGTAATAATTTCTCCACCTCCCCAGTTTTCTCCCCTCTCTCGTATTCTCCTTACTTTAAAGTTAAACATAAAACACCAACATATCATGTAAACCAGTGCCCAAATGGTTGTGCTCTGTACATTCTCCAAGAACACTTGGACTGCATCTCTTGCAATCCAAGTAGTTACATTCTTCACCTATGGGACCTGGACTATTGCCTTTAGTAAAATAAGATTACCATCTGATCCTTTGAGTTACATGGGGATGATTTACACAGAACCCCTAAGGGTTCTTCCCTTCCCCTTTCTATTTTCTCCAATCTCCTATCTCCCTGGGACTCACCCCAGTTCCCTCCTTATTGTCTTTTACTTTCTCTACTTTGTAAAATACAGAACACAGCTATCAGAGTTATGATCACCCCTGTTAAAACACACTTCATACTATTAACATTCCCGTCTAACATTAACATGTTACTCTACAACCTTTGGAATACAAAAAACTGGGACATTTCAGATGATTTTGAGCCCATAGACCTGGACAGCTGGCAATGTGTACTAAGCATCCAGATTTCCTGGGACAGCTACCTCAAAAAAGGGACAGTCCTGTGAAAACCTGAACAGGTGGCAACCCTATTTAGAAGTCCCTTCTGGACTACCTTTAGTTAGTTCCTCAGGTATCTGTTCAGCTTCACTTTTGCCATTGCCAGTAAAGTCTCTAAAGTCTTTTATTTTTCCAATCCTCCTTTTCTCGGTTTCATCATCTGCCAGGATTTTTCCAGCATTTTATCCTTGATTTATACCTCTTGTGTGTCTGAGATTTGGAGTTCTATTCCAAGTGACTGGAGTGTATTGTTTAAAGTCTCATACTGTGTAATACTGATTTTTGGAAGCTGAATGAGAGTTTAAATGGGAATCACCATCTGTAGTAGATATCTGCCCTGAGAAATGTTGCTGTAATTTTCCCCAGCTCTCTTCTCTTTTTAAAGCATAGAGAAGAGAGGTAATGGCAAAACTGTAGCTTGTGGATTTTGAGTGTGAGCTCTGAATGCTCTCTGGCTTTTTCCATAATTGAGTATTTCTGCTGATAATGGTGATGTTTCCCAATTAGATCTCTGGGTCTATTATTTTTGCTAGGCCCTGTTGTAGGGCACAGCATCCTATGTGCTTTTTCTATTTCCACCTCTTCCAGAGAGCTCTGATTTAACAGTTTCACAGTTAAGGTTTTTACATTCTGGATCGGGTTTCCTCCTTCAGCATTTTCATTCAGTCACTTAATTCTGATGATGTAGCTTTTCACTCTGTTTTCTACATTATCCAATTTAAGCTGAACCTCTCTCTGCTCCATTAGTGCCACGTGGTTCTGCAGCTCTGTCTCTCTGTTGTTTCTCAGTCTTAGGCCAATCTCTAGCACGGTGACTCTCTTCCAAGTCAGTAACTTCCTTCTTAAGTGGTAGATGCTTTGTTGTCAGATCATCTCTTATCGCCTTTTCATTAGCCCTAGGATTTCTGCCTGACTTGACTACCATCTTATTTGGAATTTGTGAGGTCTCTCCATGCTGTGAGCCAGAAACACTTTTCTTAGTGAAGTACCTTTTTAAATTTTCAGATTATTTTGATGGGAGAGGGGGAGAATTTGTCTTCTACAACCTTCTGCTCTGTATTTTCAGAGAATGTAGGAGGTTTAGGGGGTTGATGGAGGTAGTTACTTTGCTATTCCCTCAAAGCTCAGATTTCATGCAGCCATTTTAGTTTGGCCCCCTTTTGGTCTCTCTTGATATATTCATTCCTAAGGAGGAAACAATTCACAAGTTCTGCTGTGCACACAGTCTAAAACTAAAACATACAAGTCAGTTTGTAATTCACAAAGGTGAGGTCAAAGAGACTGAATCTGATGTGGCAAAAGATAACGAAGAGCGCCATCTATGGTCTGAGTGGTGGGACAGGAAAACGGTTCAGCAGCAGCAGCATTTTGTGATTAATGTTTTTATTGATTTTCATAAAGAAAAAAACAGATGTACAAAAAGGTAAATGACTTACAGCCTGTGTATGATCCCAGATACTGCACAGATACGGATCTCCAATAGAATTATGGAAATATACAATTTTACAATTTGTCAAAGTTGCAAAACCAGACAGTACTACATAGATACAACATGTTAGGGCAGGGTAACAGTAATAAAATAAGAGATGACATACCTGAATGGGAAGCATAGGTGCCGGAACTAGGGATGCTGGGGGTGCTGCCGCACCCCCGGCTTGAAGTGGTTTCTATTATATACAGCGTTTAAAATTTGATTCAATGGCTCTCAGCACCCCCACTATAAAAATGGTTCTAGCATCCCTGATAGGGAGAGGAGAAAAGGGGATGGGATAGGTGGAATGGGGGCCTGGAATTCTTTGAGCTATCTCAGCATTTGTATCCAAATATATCTAGAAAGGGGGTCCAAATTTCTTCAGATTCATATAGTTGTTCTCTATGGTGACAAGCTATTATTTTTTTGGCTGGTAACTCAGATATACCTGAATACCACTGCTCTATTGTGGACATAAGATTTTATTCAAAATGTACTAGACACTACAGAGATAAAAGCCTTGTCTGCTGATGCTTGTTGGTGCTGTGACAAAAGAAAGGAACCCTGATGCATATGTTCTGGGACTCTCCAACAGTTAGGCAGCAACGGAAAAAGGTGCACACAAGAATTTAAAATAGTGCTCAACTTCAGCAGCCAACCCTCAGCCAAAAATTATCCTAGATTATTTACCTGCTAAAATGAGTTTAACTCCACTGCAAAGACTCTGGCTCTTGCAGGCTGCAATAATCACCTAGTCATAGGTGCTGGAACTAGGAATGCGTGGGGTGCTGCTGCACCCCGGGCTTGAAGTGGTTTTCATCATATACAGGGTTTACAGTTTGGTTCAATGGCTCTCAGCAGCCCCACTATCCAAATTGTTCCTGCACCCAGTGAACAATTATACTAAAATAACAGCAGCATGTTGGATAAACTGGAGAGGTGAGAAGCAGGAGAGGTCTTAAAGGAGATGTGCAACAGAATGGCTTGTTCCATGGGCTGCAGCACCTGGGCCTAAACCAACCCCGATTACAGGATTAGCTCCACCTGAGAGGAATTTGGTGATTCCAGAACAAAGGGAGAAGGAAATTGCAGTAAAGGGGGGAAGTACAGAAAACTGAATTTATGGTGGTAGACACTGTAGGGAGCTAGAATGTTCTTGTAATTCCTTAAATCAACAGGAGAAAAGCTCTCCAGGTGGGAACAGACTACAAAGGACCCTCCCACCCCCAGTCCCCTGGAAAGGCCTGAAGAAAAGGACAAACTCCAGGCAGGAGGTGGTTGGAAGCAGAAAGCTAGTCCCTTAGGGAGATTGGCCTGTGCTAAGATGACATGGGAACAAGGATTGAGTGAGTTGTGTTTAAAAATAAAAGACTTAATGTTATTGTAGATTATCAGGAGAGACACACTGAACTGGGGTTGGGGTCTAGAGTGCCACTGTACACCTGAGGACTCAATAAATTGGACTGCAGGAGGGGATTATTTGAGCTACCTTTGACCTGAGTGCCGCCTTAAAGGGCCCTGAAGAAGGGGGTGGGGGGAGGACTGGGGGAGAACAGAGGAAGGGTGCTGTAGAGTGACCTCTGGCCACAAGGGGGGTGCTTGAGAGGTGGTTGCTTGTGTTGCAAGATGGTTACAGTAATCAAAGCGAGAGAGAGTTGTGATAAACCCAAATCTTTTAGCATTGGGGACAGAAGAGATGAAATGTAATCGTGAGGTGGAACTCACAAGAATTGTCTGGGCATGGCCTGTTGGAAAGGCTGGGCATTTAATAGGCAAGATGCTGAAAAGGTAAAAGTAGTTAACATAACCTTTTATTCAGTCTCTTCAATCAGGATCACTAGTAATTGAATGTATGTCAGAACCATCAGTTTGAATGAAGGGCAATGATCACTGTGATTTATAAGCTTTTTTTTTTCACTCTCCTTGTGTTGCTAATCCTTTGTGGATTAGGCCCCACTCTCAATGCAAAATTGTGTTAACATGTGCCTTCTGTTTGGTCATATCTAAAGTATTAATTTACACTTGTTTTTGAGTGTGAGTGGTGTGGCTGGAGAGAGAGAATTCCAGCAGCACTGTGGCTTGTTAGTCCTTAGGCTGGTCTACATACCAAGTTGCCCTGGTTAAATTAAAAGTGAGATTTAAAAAAAATTTGATTTAATTGTAATTTAAAGGTGCAATTGAAACTGATAGAAAGCTAGTTTAAACCAATGAGCGTTCACACAGATTTGTACTAATTTAACAAAATCCTTTTTTTAAAATCAATTTAAGTTAAGGTACTGCAACTTGGGTGTAGAGAAACCCTTAGAAACCAAGTTCTTGTTACTCTAGTTACCTTTTTGATAAGGTCAAAGATATATGTCTGAGCAGATCTACAAAGTGTGTGTTTAAAAAAAATGCTGCATAGTCTAATGACTGTTTTTAAAAGCAAACCTGTTCTCCAAATTTATTTTTTGAAAAGCTAATAAACTATTAAATGAGCAAGTAACACAATATGTAACAATTTTTACACCATTTCTACAGGGCGTAAAATTGTAGTATAAAGTTGGTGTATATTCTAACAATTTACATGTTTATTTTACCATCTGGTAAATGTGTAAATGATATTTTGAGAAGCACATTTCAAATTCACTTTAACAACTTATCCCTGACAATATGTATCCTATCTTATGTACTGACTGGAAGGTTTTTGAAAACCTCTAAAAGAGAGATGAATCCGGCAACAAAACACACTAGTGTTGTAGGGATTTTTTGTTAAATGTTGTTAGTATTTAACACCAAGTTTAGCATGCAATGAAGGGATTTTGCTATTGTAGTATTTTGCTAATTAGTGGAGTTATAGAAGCATTTCAGATTATTCTGTGGATTAGAGTATAGAGGATCATTAGGTTTCTTACAGAAACCATAGGGTGCTTAGGTAGCAATAAAGAAATAAATACATTTTTTTGTAAGTTGTTGTATAACTGTATCACCACCTTTCCAGGGGGTTTGAATTTGCTATCTCTTGTGTCTAAATATGGGAAGCTCATTATTAAATGTGTTACAATGAACCCCAAGCGGATTGCTTTTTTTCATGTACTTTAACAGCACTTTGACACTTTGGCCTTCTGCCTTTTTATTTTAGTCTTCTGCTTACTGGTCTCACTGGAATAAATAGACACTTTCTTAAGCATCTTAAACTAGAGAATAACCTATTTTTTTTAAGATTAACTCTTATTCATGCTTTCTTAACCAGTAAAAATCTATTCCCCCCCCCACCCCCATCTGAACAACAACAAAAAACCTGGTCCTGCAATCAAATCTGTATGGAGTACATCTCCACACTAATTGCCACCTGACCAATCCGCAAATGAGGCTTGAGAGCAGATTTCAAATGTAGGTTTAAGCTAAATTATGCCTTGTATTAGTCCTTTACTATTTACTAAGAGCAAAACTTTGAAATGCATTTAGGCAGCTAAAGAAGCAGATAAGCACTTAAATTCATTTGAATATCTGCACCAAACGTCCAGACTTTGAAATTCGTATTCAGTCAAAATTCCTGTTGGAGTCAATGGGAGACAACAAGAGTTTTGCCTGAATAAGCCTTGAGAAAAAACTTCATGATTTGTCCCTAAAGGAAAAAAATTAGAACTCCTTAATAGCTTCAGCAATACATTTTTAACAAGTATGATATTTTAGAATGTTAAACCACATATTAAAATGGATTTTCTCAGTGGTAACATAAATATTACATTTGCATAGGTTTCTCTGTAAGAATTTGTAATTCTTGCATCTATTTTATTAGCTACAGAATTAATTTTAGTACTGTACTATATCTGCATATTGAAGAAGACTAAATACCACAGATCAAATTCTACTCTCTGAGATACCAATATGAATTTTGAGTAGCTATATAAAACTGTTGACATGCTCTGGATTTATACATGTGCATCTGAGGGAAGAATTTGGCCCTATAACTATAATAATACTTCATCTTTGCATAGCACTATCTTTAAATATTTTAAAGTGCTTTACAAAAGTTTGTTGATCATCACTAAGCTTGGGAATTCTGTTTTATTGTCTTCTTTTTAGAAGATTGAAATTATTTTTCTAATCAATTTGTTCTTTTTCCATTGGCTAGGCAGCTATTTTCCCTCCTCCTTCTCAATGGAGC
This sequence comes from Chrysemys picta bellii, assembly GCF_011386835.1. Lineage (NCBI taxonomy): Eukaryota > Metazoa > Chordata > Testudines > Emydidae > Chrysemys > Chrysemys picta. The sequence continues at coordinate 33,126,480 of NC_088801.1, forward strand.
ACAGACCAACATGAGACTTCCTATTTGTGTATCAGTATACTCAGAAATGACATTGTTAGCAAATTGTAGGTTTTGTTTGTTCACCTGTATTCCCTCTGCTGATTGGCTTACTCTGCAGCAGCTCATTGCAAAAATGCTGTCAACTTTATGTAAACAATAATTTACTGCTTTAAAAAACAAAAAGCCCTCTCAGCAACAGAGTAATAGAAGTTTATAATGTCTACTGCTACAAGAGACTTCATATATGTAAATAGCTAGTTAATAGATAAGGTACCAGTAGAGAGCACTCAAGAACATGTAGCATATTACCTACATTTTGTAGGACCAACAAAACTCCTTGCTGTGCACTGTAAATAGTATTCTCTGTGCAGCTGTTTGTCAGCTGCTAATATCTACATGTTCAAAGAGTTACTTAGACTTGTAGCTGGCTTTAACTGGAATCACATGGCAAATCCTACAAAGCACCTGGAAAATCTGGTTGTTAGAGTCCAGAGGATGCTCCTTCACAAAATACAAAAGTTTGAAGGTAGGTCTAGCCTACTTTGAGCTGCTTAGCTTCTGTTCATTCATATTACAATCATAACATGACAATTTATTTTTACATGAATCTTAGGTCTTGATCCTGAAAATACTGGTCAGGAAGCATAGCACTTACTGGCACAAGTGCTCCTATTGACTTCAAGGTTCAGTTCTGTGAAGGGGTTCACTCATGGCCACATGGAGTCACTGTTATTTCAGTGGAATTCCATGCAGACAGATCCCTTTTCAGGATTAGAGCCATAGTCTATAAATTGTGCCCTTATTGTTTGAAGACACACGACCAGGCCATTCCAAGAGTGGGTTTTTTGGTAAAGTATTTTCAGAAAAGTTAAAACAACAAACCCTCAGCATTTTGATGCGAGTCCAAGACAGAATACCAATTCAGTGGTAAGTATCTTGTGGCATTATTCTTTTGCCTTCATTTTTTCCTCTTATTTTTTTTTTTGCGGGGGGGGGGGGGGAATTAAGGGAATTTAAATCTTTATTTCAATCTCTGAAGTGAGTCTTCTGTTTCTTTTCAGTGTGACTTTTTATTTTACAGATTTAAAACAATGGACTAAAAGAGAACACTATAAAAAAGCATAAATATGTATACTGTCCATTGATAAATTCATTTAGGACTGCCATATGGAGAGGCTCATTCTGAGGGCAGGTGGCACACAAAGCAAATTAAAGTTATTACTTCTAAAGGGGGACCACTGCCCTGCTCTCTCTAGCCTAAACCAATGAGATTGCTAAAAAATTTAAGCTGAGACTAGCCATGTAGTCTTGCACCCTATTGACAGTCCAGTTTTGTATTGAGAAACACACCACCAGTAACTTCCTGGCAGCTAAAATAATAGGGAGGGAGGGAGAAGAAGTGGTTATTCATAGAGAAACAGGAGTTGGCTCATAACAGCCAATCACCTGAATAGCAAATGGTATGACTGACAAAAGATGGAGAAAAGGCAAGTCTACTGGAAAATAGCATTTAAGGGCCAAGAAAAGACATATGGCCTGTCTATGCTTGCATTATAAGACTAGATACTATAAATTAAACTACAGTATAGCCCAACATTTTAACCTGAAAAATCTAGCACATGGCTGTAACTTCTGGTTTTTCATTCTTCCAAATTCTTTAGCTAACGTCTGAGCAATTTGTCAGATTTTGTTGTTAATGCTGACTTTGAAACAAAAACAAAAAAAATCAATGTTCAGCCACTGAATTGCTTACTGGCTAATGTTTGTCCTTTTGTGGTCCTAAAGAAATCTTACTTTTGGAGTAGTCTCTCTTTCAAAGAACTTGCAAAGGTGCATCTATGCCTTCCCTTAAAGCAACATATTTTGTGAGAGGCTAAACAAGATCTAAATACAGTTAATTAACTTAAAGTGACATCAAGCACCTATTTGTGAATTTTTTTCTAAGTAGTTATGTGATAATACTTAGTGCTATAAATCTTCAAAACACAGTACAAACTTCAGTGCATTATCCACTCACTTTTTGTTACTAGTTGTGCTCACAATTTATGTATGTGGTGGTATTTATTCCCATCTTACAGTGTGCATATTTTGAGTGCTTTTAATTTAATGAAATATATTTCAGAGGTTTAGATTAAATGTGATCTTTGCCTCTCAAATGTAACTGGATTTGGTGGCTTCGTACTGGTGGCCATTTGCATCTATATCCAAAAATCACCACGTAGTTTGGAATTAAATCTTTACTAGAAAGACCAGTCTAGACATTCAGATCTATTTTCCCATCAATACACATTTGAATCACAGTTAACTATCACTCCAGTTAATGGGAATAGAAGTTACACTTGCAAATCCCTCCACGCATTAATGAGAGAACAGATCCCCTCAGTTTAGTTAACCATATTCCAGTTACCTGGCACTTTCCCCATCCCTTGTGAGCTCTGAGATATTTTAATTAAAGCCTTCCCTCTCTTTCCCCCATTCTCCTTCCTTCAGTTCATTGGGTTGTAATTTTTGTTGGTCTGATGCCTTGGCAACATTCGGCAATTCTAATTGCCTATCTAGACTGGTCTAATCAGGAAGCCTTTTAACTTTTGATTCAGGCTCCCAGAAATATCAGTCTTATTATTGATCCACTTCCCACTCAGGTCCCTTGATAGCCCTTTAATGTATTATTTGTTATGTATTGAAAGAGCTCCATACTGTTTGTTTTGTTTCCTTTTTGATGTAGTCTTTTTTTCTTTTTTTTTTATACTACTTTAATTTTAAACTTCTAAGGCTGTCTTCAAGTCAAATTAAGGCTACATCTACACTACAGGGGGGAGTCGATTTAAGATACGCAAATTCAGCTACGTGAATAGCGTAGCTGAATTCGACGTATCGCAGCCGACTTACCCCGCTGTGAGGACGGCGGCAAAATCGACCTCTGCGGCTTCCTGTCGACGGCGCTTACTCCCACCTCCGCTAGTGGAGTAAGAGTGTCGATTCGGGGATCGATTGTCGCGTCCCAATGGGACGCGATAAATCGATCCCCGAGAGGTCGATTTCTACCCACCGATTCAGGCGGGTAGAGTAGACCTAGCCTAAGACCCTGCCTGACCCAGAATTTGGCAGTTCTATGGTTACAACAGTAATAAAAAGAATTCTTTTGCCCTTCTATAGCACCTACTATTTGAGGATCTCAAAGCACTTTATAAATAACACCTGTCTCAGATGGGTAAGCATTTTATTTTACAGATTGGAAAATGGAGTCAAAGACATGAAAATTGTTTGTCAAACAGACTGTGGTGGAGTCAGGGGCTGGAACCTCATTTCACTGACACAGATTTTACATTGGCGTAATAGTTTACATTGAAGCACATGCATTAGTAGGTCAAAATATATTAAAATATTTAGAATAAATGGGTTTTTATTTTTGTAGAAGAGATTCCATGACTGTTTTTACTCTCAGAATCTTACTTTCAGTAGTGAAGATAGCTCACCCTCTAAACTTCCTAAAAATGCCATTATTCCACAGGTGCATTGTGCTGGAGCTTTGGAACTTTCCCATAATGAGTATGGCAGGTGACCTAAACTTTGAGAATCACTTCTTTAGATGAACCAGTGATGATATGCCCTGAATGTACAGTACCATCCAAATGATGTCATGAGTCTGTTAAGGCTATTAACTCCTTATACTTACCATAAATATTACTTGCATTTGGTTTTAACTACAAATAGATGAGCTTGGTATGTTGCTAGATTATTAATGTTATGACCAAATCTGAGACCTTCCCACTCTCCTAGGTCACACTGAAGCAGTGGAGGGTTACAGCTCCTCAACCTCTCTGCAGAAGATGGCATGCTAATATGACTCATGCTAGTGTGTGGTTTGTCCCCTTCTAGTGGCTAGACCACATATAGAGGTTTATGAGTCTGTTACAGCTTTTGAGCAAATGACCCTGGTTCTTCAGCTAAGGCAGTAGAGGCTCTCAGATCCAGAGGTTCTGGGTTCAATCTTTGCAGATGATGACCTATCCATAGGTGTTACATTACACTGGGCTACCACTCTGCAGTGGCAACTATCTGGTGGATATGTGCAGTCAGAAGGCCACTTGCACTAGTGCACCATGTGTATTAAAAGCCTCTCTAGCAGGCCAAGGTAGTGAAATCCATCCTCCTCACTTTCTATAGTAGAACCTCAATTGTTCTTCTGGGAGAGAGTCCCCTGTGCTCCCGGAGGCTGGATCTGGTCTTTGGAGGATACTAGATAGTACCTATTAATTTCCACCCATGTCTGATATGAGGTTAGGAAATACCAAAGAAGGCGGGGAAGGTGGAAAAGTCATAATGTGAATATAAGGAAGGAAAGAACAATGACGTAGTGATAGGCTTGAGGTTGTTACATATGTTTACTTCTTTGTTCGATCCATACTGCGATGTATAATAATACTCGACACAGCGCTCTTCGTAGGGCTTTGCACTAGCATTAACTAATACAACATCTCTGTGGATTATTATTATTGTGCAAGTAAAATTTCCAATCTACCGAGGAACTGAAGCAAAGAGGCAGAAGTCTAAATTTTCAGCAGGAGTTGCAGGCCCAAAGCACTTCTGGAAGTCAGTCCTTGGGTGTCTCAGTCTGGGCTCCCAAAAGCTGAAGCACTCAAAAGCTATGAATGTTTTAAAATTTAGGTCTCCGTGACTTGTTTAAAGTCACAGTGGAAACTATTCTCAGAACTTGGGCTAGATCTCAAGAGTTACTGGCTCCAAGTAATATAAAATAACTCAGACCTCTAGACTCTGTCTTTCACAGGGACAGCTATATATTGTATTAATTAATATAATGTAGTCAAAGTATTATGATTGTCTGGCCTTGGAAACAAGAAAGAAAAGTTTGTTACAGGTTATGGAGAAGGTCAGTGTCATCCCACCAGCAGAATATCTGAGTGGTTCCCAACAGTCAGTTGAAAAAAGAGAGGGAGACCAAAAATGATGGAAAGTGAAGTGAAACTATCACTTCACAGTTTTCAATAATGGCATTAGGCTAGTTATTGTAGGAGGTATAAGAAGACACGGTGGAGTGGGAGGCTAGCATTTAGGGCAGATGGTAATGCAAAGTAATATGACCTTCTGGAAATAATCTTAAAATAAGATGCAATCTAGTTATTCCCTGAGAAAAAAGGGCTGAATATTTAACTGTGCAATTTTTCTAACAGTAATAGGGTTTTATTTGAAAAAATGAAAATAACCATCACAAACCCTAGGTTTTTTAATAGTTCCTTGTTTGCCTAGCGAGTATTTCTGGGCTGAGATGTATTGTGTTCCTGTAGGTGAGTTTGTGTCCTGGTGATGGCTAGTGTAATTTTTTGGGTTCAGTGCTACATTGAGTGACTTTTAATGCAATCAGAATGCCATAGACAACACATTAGAGAGGCAAGGTGGGTGAGGTAATATCTTTTATTGGACCAACTTCTGTGGTGACAGATAGAAGCTTTCAAGCTACACAGAGCTCTTGTTCAGATTCTGAGTGTCATAGCTAAATACAAGATGGAACACACAGATTAGCATAAGTAATTAGTACATATTCTAAGGGAGCATTCAGGGTAAAGTGGCCCATTAACACCCCTGTAGTCATAGGATAAAAACGGGGGTTAGTGGCTTAGAGTATTGTTATATGTCATAAATCCAGTGTCTTTATTAAGCCCATGATTTTTAGTGTCTAGCAAAGTTATGAATTTAAGCTCCCGGGCTTCTTTTTAGGATGAGGACTGATAGGTCAGATATAGAGTGATCGCTTTGTGAAAAGTGTTCACCCGCAGATGATGTGGTGGCTTTTGTCTTTTATCACTTTCCTGTGTGAGTTCATTCAAGTGTGAAGTGATTGTCTGGTTTCACCCATATAGTTGTGGTTGGGGCATTTAATGCACCGGATGAGGTACACCACATGCTGTGATTTGCAGGTGTAAGACTTATGGATCTTGAAAGGTGTGTTGTGTGGGCTGTTGATCATTGTAGCAGTGAAGATGCATTCTGCAGGTTTTGCATCTGTTGTATTGTCAGCGTCTGGTGCTGCTTTGAGTTGGTGTGTCCTGATAGACAACAAATGTCTTGTATGCTTTGGCAAGTACTAGTTTATGTCATTTTTTGTTGACAATTGTACGGGGTTTGGAGCGCTTCCATATAAACTCTGAATATAGCAGATTAAGTGAAAACTGCTATGTCTTAAGCATCCGCTGACCTCTTTCTATGCCAGTTTGGTTACTGTTATAGAAGACTTTGCTTTTTTCTTTTAGAAATATCTTTTACTTGTACCCTGGCATCACAACTACTCCAAAGTCAGACAGCAGTCTAATGTCAGTGGCATTTCATAATTACTTTAATCAGTTTCCTATTTTGTTTATTAACAAACTTCCACTTTAACAGATTGACATCATTAAGGGCTTGTTCCTTCACTGTAATACACAGATGCATAATTGATTCTTGTAAAATTAGTCACCATGCTTCAGCATGCATGTAGAATTGATCACTTTACAATACAAGTGGTATATATGCCAGCTGACTCTAAGGGTATGTCTACACTGGCAGAGTTACAGCGCTGGCAGTTACAGTGCTGCTCAGAGAGCGCTGAAGGGAAACTGCTGTTGTGTGTTCACCCTGTCAGCTGCCCGCACAATAGCGTGTTCACACCTGCGGCACTTGCAGCAGTATTCGGAGCGGTGCACTCTGGGCAGCTATCCCACAGAGCATCTCTTCCTCTTCTGCTGCTAAGAGTTTTGGGAAGGCGGAGGGGGTCATGGGGCATCCTGGGTCCTGTCCCAGTGCCCCGTGATGCATTGCTTCACATCCCAGCAATCCCTGTGCTTCCATCCACATTTGGCGCCATCTTTCAATGGTTTGTGTACTGCGCGTTCTGCCTCTTTGGTCTGCAGGAATGAATCCCGAACTGTTGACCAGAATGCTGCTCGCTCTGACGAACATGTCACGAGTGGCAGTGGAGTTATTCCTTAAACTACAAAGGCAAGAGGAGTATGACATTGATCTCACCACATGTACTAGCTGTGACAAGAGATTGCTTGTGGCATTCAGGGAGGTGCTGACCACAGTGGAATGCCACTTTTGGGCTTGGGAAACAAGCACTGAGTGGAGGGATCACATCATCATGCACATCTGGGATGATGAGCAGTGGTGCAGAACTTTCGGATGAGGAAAGCCACATTGGTGGGACTGTGTGATGAGCTCGCCCCAGCATAGGCGCCAACTCTGTGGATGCTGTGGGGCTGCAGCACCCATGGGAAAAAATTAGAGGGTGCTCCACACCCACCAGCAGCCAAGCTCCCCCCACCCCCATCTCCACCTCGCCACCTCCTCTCCCGAGCGCACCACATCCCTGCTTCTCCCCTTCTCAGCATTTCATGCCCGGCGCAAGGACACAAGAATGAGAGCTGTCCTGCCATTGGAGAAGAGCGTGGCGATTGCACTGTGGAAGCTGGCTACTCCAGACTGCTACTAATCGGTCACTAACCAGAGTGGGAAAGTCCACTGTTGGACTTGTGTTGACAGAAGTGTGCAGGTCCATGAATTGCATTCTGCTCTGAAAGACAATGACTCTGGGCAACGTGCGTGACATTGTGGATGGCTTTGCACAAATGGGGTTCCCTAATAGTGAGGGACAATAGATGGCACGCACATTCCAATTCTGGCCACAGACCACCTAGCCACTGAGTACATTAATTGGAAGGGGTATTTCTTAGTGGTTCTCCAGGCGCTTGTGGATCACCGTGGGCGTTTCACAGACATTAACGCAGGCTGGTCCAGAAAGGTGCATGACGCACACATCTTTCAGAACGCTGGCCTGTTCAGGAAGCTGCAAGCAGGGACTTTCTTCCAGGTCCAGAAGATCACCATAAGGGAAGTCAAAATGCCCATTGTGATTCTGGGAGACCCCCACCTACCCCTTAATGCTGTGGCTTATGAAGCCATACACAAGGCAATTTGACAGCAGCAAGGAGCAGTTCAACAACAGGCTGAGCAAGTGCAGAATGACTGTTGAGTGTGCTTTTGGTCATTTAAAGGCCCGCTGATGCTGCCTATATGGGAAGCTGGACCTGGGACAATATTCCTATGCCTATAGCCGTGTGCTGTATGGTCCATAATATTTATGAAGGGACGGGTGAAAGCTTCACTCAGGGCTGCACTGCTAAGGCTCAGCGCCTGGAGGCTGAATTTGAACAGCCAGAGACCAGGGCTATTAGAGGGGTGCAGCGTGGGGCCATAAGGTTCAGGGATGCCTTAAGGCGGCAATTTGAAGCTGAAAGCCAATAATATTTGTTGCTATGCTCGGGAGTGCTGTGCTTATAATGCTAGGAGGTGATTGTGATTGGTGCAGACGATACAATATGAAGGTTTAAGATAATTGTCTGTTGCTTTGCAGGGCTCTGTTTGCTTTCAAGTAATAGAATAAAGATTGCTTTCAAACCAACACAATTATTTTATTAAACTACAACTGGAGGAGAGAGTCACACAAAAAAACACATCAGCACTGAGGGAGAGGGGGGAAGGGAAGGTCCCAGAAGGAGGTGGGGTCCCAGGATGGCTAAAGATTTGTATATGTCCAGGTATCATATCCAACCTTCTCTTTTGGAGTACAGTGCAGCGGGTACTGTACTTCAGCAGAGCCAAACTGCAGAGGGACGGGTGTTGAGTGCAGTGGGTACTAGGAGTTCGCAGTGCTGGACTATGACAGGAGGAGTGGAATGCCGCAGGTACAGACTGGAGCCAGGAGGTTGATAACAGTGTGTTGGCAGTGTCTGGGGGGTGCATGGGAAAGAGTTTTGTGACAGCAGCTGCAGGGGAGGGAGGGAGCTGCTTGGTTTGCAGTGCTAGTATCGCCCGGAGCATGTCCACTTGGCGCTCCATAACGTTTAAGATTTGCTCCGTGGTTTAATTCTGGCATGCTGCATTCTCCTTTTGATCCCTCTTCTCGCTGTCCCACCACTCCTTCCGTTCTTATTTTTCAGCCGCAGAGTGCATCATAACGTCAAACAGAAAGTCCTCCTTAGTTTTTCATGGCTGCTTTCTAATTCTGCACAGCCGTTCTGCCGCCAATAACAAAGAGGGAGGCTGGGCTCCCAGGTCATATCTGTGAAGCCAAAATGCAACATTTTACAGAAGCAGTATTGTTTGCAACACACAACACTGATTCAGTGCTTTAAAACGCAGCCAGTACTCACACACCTGTCACTAACTGGCTGACCCCAGGCAAGCGCACCTGAGTCACAAGACCCCCAAAATGTTGAGTGGCCGCAGGGGCAGGGTAAATCACTCTTCCCGGACCCTATAGTACATGCGGCATGTGGCTCTTGGGGAGAGCCAGCACTGTAGGGGGGCTGATACGCCTTCCTGTCCCCATATTTTCCACAGGCTATGATCATTATGGAAGATATCTTGCTGCTGAGGGTGAGCAGGGAATCAAGGGAGGGTCTTCTCCAAGGTTGTGGCTTCCGCCCTGGACCCTATGCGACTGCCCTGTTTGCAGCAATGGTCCTTTTCTTCCTCCTCTTCTCCCCCCCCCTCCCTGTCCCGTGACGGCACAGTGGCATGGGAAAGTTACCATTAATGGGGCAAGAAACACAGCAGCTCTGCCAAAGAACTTGTGGCAGCAGATTGCCCAATATCTCAATGAGAGTTTTCTGGAAATCTCTTTGACTTCATCACTTCACAGGAATCTGCCTATCAACAGCCTGTTCCACCGCTCAGACTAGGCATGTGGTGGTACGTGAATCAGGCAGACACAAGACTGCTTTCTGCAACCCTCCTGCCCCCAACAACTCGCTTCAGCAATTCCCAAAATCAAATCCATTTACCAGGGGCCTCCTCTCCTGTTTGCGCTTTGCCAAGATCTGACATCTGTGACTGGCTAGCCTCCTCCAGGGTAGAAAAGAGCTCCTGGCTGCATGCATCTCTCACCTTCGAGTCATTCTCTGCCTCTGGTCCCCTCCACATCCTCATCCAAGATTTCCTCCTCCTGGCTTTATCCACTCTCGACTGGCACGTGAGCCACCGAAGTATCCACAGTGGCCTTTGCAGTGCAGGTGGGGTCACCACCGAGTATCGAGTCCAGCTCTTTGTAGAACCAGCAGGTCGTGGGCGCAACACTGAAGCAGCGGTTTGCCTCCCGTGCCTTGTGGTAGGTGTGCCACAGCTCGTTCACTTTGACCCCGCACTGTAATGTGTCCTGATCATGGCCCTTTTCTGTCATGCATCAGGAAATCTGTAGGTATCATAATTCCTATGGCTGGAGTGCAGCTGGGACTGGACAGCCTCCTCTCCTCAAATGCTGATAAGGTCCAGCAGCTCGGCGTTGCTCCAAGCGGGGGTTCGCCTGGCGCGTGGAGCAGACATGGCTACCTAGAAAGATGCGTGCAGTGGTCTCAGCGCATCACCGAGCAAACAGGAAGGGAACTTTCAAAATTCCAAAGGAATTTACGGGGTGGGGATGACGGTTGGTCAGCTGAGGGCAGGGCAGTAGAGTTCAAACCGATGACCAGAGAGGCAAGATCAGGAATTGTGGGACACCTCCCAGAGGCCAAACACAGGGCTGTAATAGACTAGGGTGTCTACACTGACTCTGTGGCATTGTACCCTTGGTGCAGAAAGCTGTATGTCTCTTGTTAGGGCTTCGCTGTGTGTGGTGTGTGTGTGTGTGGTTTTTTTTTTTTTTTTTAACAGCACTGCAACTGCGCAGTTTCTGCCCACTAAGTGGCTTGGCAGTGTGTCCACCTTGGGAGTTACAAGCAGAAAGGTGCTTTACTGCACAGAAACTTGCCAGTGTAGACAGGGCCTAAGAGTAATATCCTAAAGATCTAACTTAAATAAACAATAGCAAGGAAAGTCAGTCTGAAAAATGCCACTCTATCCTTTATTCATCCCATTGTTTAGAAATAGCAGCATAAACAGAATAGGGTATAGCATCAAAAATTCAGAGGCTCCTATAAATACCTAGAGTAGGGAGAAAGTTCATTATTCGTGAACAAACAGCTTTAAATACCTTGCTTATGTCAGTTTTCTAGAATATTAATAGTATTTTAATATAGATTTCTTTTTAGTTTTTAATTATAGTAAACTAATTGGAAGAATTATACTGGGAGGAAAACTGTTACTGTTGTTTCTTCCAACTTTAGCTATAATTTCCCTTATTTTACTACTGTAAATCTCTGCTGTAGTAGAGCAGTCTGCCCTCTGGTGGACTGAGATTACCTGTAATATTGCCTCTTGACCAAAAGGCTTTCTGACAAAATAATGGCATGTGTTGCTATGTAATTTTTCAAGGATACTTTGGTGTATGTGAAAGTCAGAGGAGCAGGCAACAATGGTGACCAATAGGTCTGAGAATAATAGTTCTTTTAAAAAATTATATCTATGGTTTTATTCTTTAATAGATGAAAACGTATAAGAACAAGGAGCTGCAGGCAGGAGACTTGTAGCCATATAGGACCTGTCAGTATTTCCACTGTAAATATCAAGCTTATTTGAAATAATATTGGGTTAAGGATAGAGATGCTATTTATTCCGCTAACTTCACGTTTCATTTAATATTTTTGTTTTAGAAATTTTAAGTTCCTAGTGGTCTAGACTTGGGTTTCCTTTTTGCTATTATCTAAGTTAAAAACAGTTTGTACTTGTACATGTATTTATTGCTTTAATTACAGAAATTAATATTGTGTAACTTATTTTGGTATATTAGATATGACCCTCGGCTGAGACCATAACTTCTTGAACACCAAAAGCAGAGCAATCAAGTGTTAGGGAATAAGGTACGTGTATTTCATGAACATGGACTTTCGATATCTCTCACCTGAATAGAGCTTGAGTCACACAAGAAAACAGTGATGGCAGCCATGTAGTTAGGGGTCTACCAAATTCATGGTCCATTTTGGTCAATTTCACAGTCTTAGGATTTTTAAAATCATAAATTTCATGATTTCACCTATATAAACCTGAAATTTCACGGTGTTTTAATTGTAGGATGCCTGACCCAAAAAGGAGGGGTGTGTGTGTGTGTGTGCGGGGGGGGGGGGAGGTGTTGCAAGGTTATTGTAGGGGGAGTTGTGGTAGTGCTACCCTTACTCTTGCACTGCTGCCTGCAAACCTGGGCCCTCAGTCAGCAGCTGGCACTCTCTGACCGCCCAGCTTTGAAGGCAGCGCAGAAATAAGGGAGGCAATACCACAACCCCTTTAAAATAAATTTGTGACCCCCCCCCTCCACAACTCGCTTTTTGGTCGGGACCCTCAATTTGAGAAATGCTGGTCTCCCCTGTGAAATCTCTATAGTATAGGGTAAAAGCACGCAAATGACCAGGTTTCACAGGGGTGAGACCAGATTTCACAGCCTGTGAGACATTTTTCATAGCCATGAATTTGGTAGGACCCTACTCATAGTACCCCATGGAAGCGGATTCACTTTCTAGGGAGATGCTTGTATGCATTTTCCTGAAAAGATCAGTTATCAGAGGTCATTATTCCCTTCCCAACCAGATGAGTGAAAGAGCAAGAGTGAGACAGGACCTTGATTTTATGTCTCATCTGAAAGATGGCCTCCCCAGCAAGACAGTGCTTCCCATTCCCATGCTGGGGCATTGGTTCAGTACTGACTCAGAGGTCTGAGGGCTATGTAAGTATCTTAGATAGGGTATTGTCTTCATTGCACAGTTATCCTGGGTGATCAGAACGTGGGCTTGAGCCCCCAAATGTGAGCAGCCGCACTGCAAAGCTATACCTGACTTTCTGGCTCCTCATTGTTGCAGTATTCCCCTGTTTGTGTTATTGAGACTTTTGGGGGCAAATCCCATAGTTCTTTGTGATGCAGTAGGTTGAGCTGATCTGATTCTTTTCCAGTAAACTGTAGGAGTATTTGTCTATTTTTTGGGGGCACATGTGGGGGAAAGGGAGATTGTGGGAAGTAGAGCTGGTCATAAATTCTCCAGTGGAATGTTTTTCCATTGGAGAATGCTGATTCATCAAAATTGAAACATTTCATGGACACAGTTCTATTCTGATGACATTGCAATGGATCCCAGACTGGTTTCCTGTCAGCTAGCTCATGTGATGGGGAGCTGAAAGCCGAGGAGGCCTCATCCCCGCTAACCTCTTCTACAAATCTGATAGCAATAGATAAGTTTTAAAACAAAAATCTCTCTAAAGGCCATTCTTGTTCTATGGCAATATGCTGGATTACACATCATTATTAATGTGTATTCTTCTCTAGGATTTAATGTTATGATTCAAATATTAAGGCTCTCCTGGATGTTTCCAGTCTTGTTTGCAAGCTAGCAAGTCATTTAAAGTTCAAGATGGCCCCAATGTTCTCCAGCACCCGCAAAAGCAAAGCTCCTAATCACAAATTCAAATACAAAAAGAAAAGAATTCTCCTCACTAGCCCCATATCAGAAATCCATTGTTTTTTAGTAAGGTGTAAAATAGGCCTGTCAAAGGGCCCTCCCACCCTGTAAGGGAGTTAAACTCAGTCCCTTTCCCTTCTACCTCCCCACACCCATTGTGACTAACTAGCTTTCTCCTAGGCAGGGCCACACAAACTTTTGAGGGTCTGGGGAAAAATCTGTAACTGAGGCCCTGGATCCTTAAAAACAAAAAAACAAAACAAAAAAACAACCAAAACCAAACAAGGGTGCTAAAACAATGAGGGGAGTCCTGGGGCTGGGGGTTGGAGAGTAAGCCTGTCCTGCACTCACCCTGTACTATCAACTCCTCTTCCATGGGCTTCCTGATGTGACCTGGCACAAGGAGTCACAGCGCCAAACCTGAGTGGCACTGTGATCCCTGCACCATGTTGCAATGCCATTTGGTTTGGGGGCCCTCTCAAACAGTGGATCTATGGCAAACTGTAACTTCCCCCCCTTTCTCTGGGCTGCCCAGCTTCCAGGTGATGGCTCTGAAGCTAGGGATTAACTGATGGCCTTTTTGCTAAGGATCACCAAGCCAACAAGCAGCTCAGTTGGTAGCGAGACCTATAGGGAGCAGGCACACTCCCTTAGGATCCCTTGGATCAGTGAAAGGATGTGGTTTAGCAGTTGGCCTTATGTTATACTATTTTGATTTGGAGAAATAAAACTCAACTCTGAAGAGCTGGGACTGAAATCATGCTCTGCTGTGAGGGTTTTTTTGATGCACTTGCTGGTGAGTTTGCCTATTGACTTGCAGGGCTTTCCAGTTATGACCAAATAATCAAATGCCAAATAGGATCTTCAGCTTTCAAGAGTGGCTGCACAGCTCTTGATTTGGTCTTGTGTGAAAACTACTGAACAGACAAAAACATTTGCTTAGGTTGATATTTTGCTGAATCAGTTGTGCGGAGCCAGTTCATTGCTTTCATCCTTGGGAGGAGAGAAAACATTTGTTTTTATGAATCAGGCTCTACTTGTTAGTAAATGTCTTAGCAAACAGGCTGTCTGGGGAAATTCACCAAAAAGTCAAACCTATTTTCCCACAGAGTAGCTACTTATTGTAACTCCCTCCTCCTCACTGAATATCAGTGTTACATTGAACCATTATAACTGACATATTTACCATAACTAATTCTGTTAATGTGATTGGAATTTTACCACAACATAAAACCAACACATGCTTTAGCAATACAGTATTCAGCATTTTGCCTAGTCTCTGGCTACAGAATGAGGCTGAGGTGCACCATGCTAGTGTTTCATGGTGAAGCTTGGCTAGTACAAGCCTGGATCTAGGATGTGTTGTTGAGCCTCAAGGATGTGAGCATTACCTGCAGGGCCGGCTCCAGGCACCAGCATTCCAAGCAGGTGCTTGGGGCGGCAATCTGCAAGGGGCGGCAGTCCCTGTGTTTCTGCCACCCCAAGCAGTGCGCCGAATTGCCGCCGCGGATGGTGGGGACAGTCCGTGTGCTGTTAGGGCGGCATGCGTGTTTCCGCGGTGGTGGCAGCTTCTCTGTTCAGCTGCCCGCAGGGGCAATTCGGTGGCTTCTGTCTTCCGGCTGAAGACAGACGCTGCCGCCGAATTGCCGCTGCCGCGGAAACACGTGTGCCACCCTAACAGCACACGGACTGCTCCTGCCGTCTGCGACGGCAATTCGGCGCGCTGCTTGGGGCGGCAAAAACAGTAGAGCCGGCCCTGATTACCTGACAGAAGAAAATTTAAATGAAATTTTAAATGGATTGATCCAGACTAAATCCTGTTACACAGTGTCAACTTCAGATAATATTTTGAAAAGCCCCACATGGATATTATTTCTGAAAAAGTTCAGTTGGACTTGACAACACCAGAAAAATGTGATGACGATAATTACCCTGGAATAAGTCAAATATATTTGTATGTGATAAGAGCAATTTGTGATCAGTTTTGATAATGATATCACTGTGTGACTCTTCCAAAAAAAAAAAGCCACTTCCTCCTGCTGAAGTTATGGGACTGAATCAGAGCCACATATGTAGCATGCTTCCTTCAGACAGCTTCAACCAGCCCTGATACAATGAAACTGTGAAAACCTTGCAGTTGATTATCAGACTTGTTTATTGATGGCACTACCAAGGGAAAACAGCAGACTGATATACAATAAAGAAACTTGGCAGACTGGATAGTGGCAATCTCATTTTGGCATTTATATTGGTAAAAATAGACTACTGGGCCTACCACAACTCAGACATTATTAATATTATAGTATTGTTGGGTATTGCAGAATCATAAGGCACCCACTGATATACCCTCTTACTTTAGCTGAGAATCTGTCCCTTACTTTTTAATAAAACACATAAAATAGATTTTCCTGTGGGAAGAGCTAAGCTCGCATATCCCTGTCAGAGCTCTTCCCAGCAATGACTCCTGATGCAAAACAGGGGCAAGCCTTAGGTGCAAATTTTACAGTTCCTAGGCACTACTAGTCAATAAGAACACAGCAACTCTTACAGACCCCAGGCTAGTCCATTCATTTACACAGGAAGTTAAGTGGTTCTTTAGTTTCTGACACACTTGTTGTGCAGCAAATATCTAACTAACGTGTTGTGCAGCAAATATCTATCAAGGACCTCAATGTGTATTTTAACTCTAGCAACACTCTCTGGTTCAATCCTTTCCACTGGACACAGATTGTTCTTTCTTTGAATTAATAGCGATCCTTATAGCCCAGGATGATTCATCACGATTGCCAATGCATATTAATAGCAGCAAAATTCATTCAGTGCTAGTAAAGGAAATCATGTGTGAATTTAAGTCCAGTTGGCAAGGTAATAAAGGATCTGAAATGTTGTTGGCTGTGCAGCAGCTGTCATTCCATGCCAATCTAAGCCATCATACAGTAAGCAGGTGGCTCTCACACATTGTTTTTACTACATATTTTAATTTTGCAAAGCCTTACTGAAATAAATAGGAAATGTGTTTTATTGATTTCAATAGGGCTTTTTGTAAGCAAGATGAGCATGTATGTGTTAATACCATGCAGCAATCTACTACACAGGAGGAAGACTATAGCAGCTTGTTATTCCCTTTGGCTGTAGTTCCATACCAGCCTTAAATATAACTCCCTTATATTCATTAGGGATTTTACATAAATCCAGGAAGAAAAGAAAAGCCAAAGATAGTAGGTATTCCTTAAGAACTTTCTTGTGATTAAGTATTGCAGCATCCTATTTCTTATGTTAGACCATCACTGTTACGAGGGCCACCGATGGAGGGCTTTCTACTTTTCTAAGGTTAGTATCTTTTGAGGGTTTGTCTGAGACAAACTTTTGAATCACCATGTCATGTGATGTTGCTACATTATCATGCTACAAACAAGTTGTACATTGATATACAGGTCTGTCGCATCTTACGCGCATTTGACATGCGCAATTTCAACTTTATGCGGTTGGCAAAAACAAAAACAAAAAAAGAAAAGAAAAATAACAATTTTAATACTATACCTGTAGTGCGGGTGATTTCGCCCACCATTGAACTCAATGGAATTTTGGCTATAGGCGGTTTTCGCTTTACGTGCTAACCGCAGAACGGAACCCCTGCGTAAGATGAGACAGACCTGTACTATATCATGTTCACACTGCAATGTTGTGCTGTGACACTGTAACATTTTGTAGGGCCCCTCCCCCAAGTTATTTTGGGATTCTTTAATGTCCTATAGAGTAGGCCTGCAGGATTGAGCATAGGCTTGTCAACTATAGTCATTCTTAGTACCTGCATATACATCATGTGGGGCTCCAATTCTGAATTTCCATGGTTATGTTGGTTTGCTTGATCTTCACTGTAATTCCGTGTATTTAATTTTATCCTGGATGGGTGGCATGACCATCTCTTTTGGAATGAGCATCATTTCCTGCTAGGGTTCTCCCTATTTCCCCCGTCCCCATTAAGTTTCTCCCTTAGTGAATTATTCATTGGGCTGGCAGAATGTCTTGTTTTGTCTGATTCTATCCCTTGCTTCCTATACCCTATTGAGACATAACTGTGGTTGTGGAAGTTATTGGTCATAGAACTGGGAATGTATGAAGTGTATTATGGACTTTCCCATGTGAATTCTTTGCC
Source organism: Chrysemys picta bellii (assembly GCF_011386835.1). Classification (NCBI taxonomy): domain Eukaryota; kingdom Metazoa; phylum Chordata; order Testudines; family Emydidae; genus Chrysemys; species Chrysemys picta. Next base: position 33,144,009 of record NC_088801.1, read on the forward strand.
TTTCATTTACAAAGAGCATTGGGAACAGAACGTCATTCCAAGGGGGCATTTAGATTAAAAAACCCAAACTATTAGACTGGGGGAGGAGTAGTAATTGGAATTTCCTCCTTTCATTTAGGCTGAAATTGAATCAAGATCTCTCAGTCCAGGCCCATGCCCCTTAATGCAAGACACTTTCTTCAAAGTGGACCAAAAACTAGTGATCTCAGTAGTACAGTTACTGTCCAGTCTGGCCTTTCCTGGTTGCCTGTCCTCTTTCTTCCACTTGTGTCTCTCCTTTTCTGGGTCCATTTCTCCTCCTATCTACCTAATCTTCTGCTCACTCTTCCCACTTCTCGTTCCTCTTGTTTTCATCCTGTATCCTTTCCCAGTCTTCTCTCATTACTCTTCTTCTAAAGCCCCTTCCTCTTCTGCATATCATTTCCTTTTTCCATCCTCTTCTGTAATTCTTTTTCCTTGGGCATTTTAAAATTCCAGCAGCCTTTATCCTGCATATCATTTTGTGTGTCACCTGATGCTGTCCCTCCGTTTCTTCCAACACCACAAGTGTGACTGCTACTCATTCAGCTTTTGTGTAAATGCAGCTTGAAAACTGAGGGATCAGGCCAAGGGGTTAAAATATTATGTCCTGGTCTAAAATCCAGTCAGCCCCTATAAAATAAAGCGATTAGTGGGAGCAATTACAGTACACTAAATAGTATAATATATAATGGATCCTAACAGGATGTGATCAACTGCAATTATATTTTGTGAACACTAAGTGGCACTAAAGCCCAGATCACTGACAACATGGAGAGTATTCAAAATTCAGGCTGCTCACTCAGAAGGCTTCATGTTGTTAGTTGGAGTGCTAAGTGGAGGTGGAAATAACTGATAAGACAGGCTTTATGTAGGAAAACCTGCACTAGGCTACATTATGCATGTTACTCATTTCGCTTCTCCAGTTTAAGTTGTTTGGGGAATTCAAAACTTACGCTGCTGCTAGCTGAGGGTACTAGGGTCGTGCGTGTGGTGTAAATACCTAGTTTGATAGATATTCAGGAGTTCTTAAATTGTTCAACCTACCTACAAGGATAAAATAAGAACTGTTTGGCACTCAGCTCAATCTGAGGCATTTCTCTTTTAATTAAAAATGATTTATTCATATTTTTATTAATATTTGCATGTCTCTCCACTTCCTCATTCTAACCTGAAAAGGAAGTACCAAAATGTCAAAGAAATAGTTTTTTGTGGTAGTCCTTGGGGTTGCCAACTTTCTAATCCTAGAAAACTGAACACCCCTGCTCTCTTCCCTGCCCCTTCTCCAAGGCCCTGCCCTCCACTCACTCCTTCCCTCCTCCCCCTCCATTGCTCGTTCTCCCGCACCCTCACTTTCACTGGGCTGGGCCAGAAGGTTTGGGTATGGGAGCGGGTGCGAGCTCCAGCTGGAGTTGTGGGTTATGGGGTGGGGCTGGGGATGAGGGGTTTGGGGTGCAGGAGGGTGCTCAGGGGGGAGGGGGTTGGTGTACGGGAGGGGGTGCGGGCTCCAGTAAGGGGTGGGGTGTGGGCTCCAGCAGGGCGGTGCTTACCTCAGGTGGCTCCCTGTTGTTGGCGGTGCATTGGGGCTAGGGCAGGCTCCCTGCCTGCCTTGGTTCCCTGCGGCTCCTGGAAGCGTCCGGTTCCTAGGCGCAGGCGCGGCCAGGTGGCTCTGCATAGTGTGTGCTGCCTGTGCCTGCAGGTGCCGACCTCGCAGCTCCCATTGGCTGTGGTTTCTGACCAAGGAAAGCTGCGGAGCTGGTGCTCGGGGAAGGGGCAGCACGTAGAGCTTCCCTGATTGCCCCTGTGCCTAGGGTCTGCAGGGATGTGCTAGCCACTTCCGGGAGCTGCACAGAGCCAGGGCAGACAGGGATCCTGCCTTATCTCTGCTGCACCACCGATCAGACTTTTAATGGCCTGGTCAGCAGTGCTGACTGGAGCCGCCAGACTCCCTTTTCGACGGGGCACCTGGCAACCCAGTAGTCTAGATTAGTCTGAAACTTTGAGGATGGGCTTGTTTCTCAAAATTTGGTTGTTTCAAGTGCTTATTTGAACCAGGCTAATCTTCTGAGTTTGCTCCTTTCTGCAACTGATACGTGCCAACTTACTTAAAGTGATGGACGTGGTTTGGATTTTGCAAGTCCTCATTCATTATTCAGGTTTATTTTATACAACCAAAACCAGAGGTAGTTTGGATCCAGGTTGTGATGGTGCATACAGACCCCATATTGGCTGGGAAGGGGTTATTGAGAGCCCTATATAGAGGTCAAGCCTGACGGGAGGAGTTAAGAGGAAAAGCCCAGCTCAGCAGTGGCTGACTGAGAGAACAAGCGAACAACCTCTTGTGCTAGCTTTGGGCAGAAAGGCCTGGTTGGGGCCAGGAGCTATCCAGAGATTGGTTGACATCAGAGCCTTTCTGGTAGCCTGTTGCAGGATACTTATACTTGCTCTGTTACCAGTACTTAATCTCTTCTACTTTTGGGATCTGCAAAAGAAATGACCCCAAGGAGAGGCTGTAAGAAAGAGTTAGAGAAAGACCAAGGGAGGAAGCAGCAGGTCTGAATTGATAGACCTTAGCTGCTCACTACAGGGTCCCTTGCCTGTTCCCTTATCAGCCCACAGAGGTCAGTGGCAGAAAGACTGCCTCCCCACCCAGGAGACAAGAGCTGGAAAGCTAATAAGCCTGAAGTAGGGCTAAAGAGCCAGTGTGAAGCCACTGGGCTATTGCTGTGCTGGGATTGGTTTATCCTGGAAGGGGTGAAACTATATGTAACCCATCTGGAGGGCCAAGTCATGAGAAGTGGAATTCCAGAGAGTCCAAAGACTCTGCAATGCCACACCCAGCCATGAGGGGGTGCACCAGCAGTGAGTTACTCTTCTACAAAATCCCACATATCCAAAACACACAAGTTTGGGGCAAGGTTTCTCTCTTTCCCCCCTGTCCCCTTCCCCCCCTCCCGAATAGTCTATTTTGGCTTACCTCTACTGTAAGCACAGAGTTCCTGTGACTTGTTCATGGGATTTTATGGGAATATATTTCCTACGGTATGCTAAGAGTTAAAGGCTTTGCCAGCACTGAATATAAAAACTGAATCCTGAAGTTTTTACTCATTCCCAACTCAGGCAAAATTCCGAGGATATGGAGAAAATTGTACTTAATAATATGTCTAAAAACTCTTTAGGGTTCAAGTCAAGGCATAATTTGGGCAATGTAGTCAGGATTAAAACAGCACTGCTGGAACATACTTGCAATATTATGTGAAATATAGCTGGAATGTGGGCTAAAAAGTGTGCAATTCTAGGGACAAACTGCCAACTTCATATACACAAAATTATGGCCTTATTAATCATATAACAGTAGTAATACACTCTTGCATAAGTGCCCGTACTACTGTTTTTTCTCAACCTACTGGAGAAGGGCTGTGGTTTGGCAAATGAGGATATTTACCCAAATCATGCCCACCCCTCTCTTTACTCACTCCCTAGCTGTTTATCTCCCTATGAGGCCACTCATCCCTCCGCCTCCCTCCCCCCTGCCCCAATATACACCAAATTTATTTCACTTCTAAGCACTTTAACCCAACTCCTTAATGCCTTCTGAGGCCTGCCTTGGGTTTTAGCCCTTCCTGGGGAGAGATGGGATTGGAAAACAGACTTCTTTCTGTGAATGTATTTTCTATATCACTTTTCCACTTGAACACTTAAATATGGCATATCACAAGTATATAAAATTAATCTAGTTTTCATGCACTAATCAGAGTGTGCATTATTAATCAGAGCAATACTTTGCTATCATGCTATTTTATTTCTCTTCACAGCTGGCAGATGGTGTAGAGCAGATGATTCTATTAGGTGCAGAAGGTTTTAAGGAGGGGGAGTATAATGGTACTCATTGCTTTTTGCCACCTTGCATTGCAGCATTAGCCCACTTGTTCACACCATTTGGTGAGTCAGATAAGAACAACTTCCAGCTAAGAGAAACCGAGCCAGCTGGAAGGTTCCCTGCAACACCTGGAAGAGCCTCTCTTTATAGATATTAAAGCCAGGCCTACACTGGGATCACTGGATTAAAAAATGTCCCTGTCCTAACAATGCTTCAGCTGAACCAGTGCTCAAATTAGAGAGGGAATTGTTGACTAAATGTTTTTTATCAGAAAATGCCAAATAGTCAAAACTGAAACTTTTATGGAAATATACTGGTGTGGACAAAAGAATTCACTGGAAAGTGTCTCAGGATGGAATTTCTAGTCAGAATGTGAGAGAGCAGTCTATCCCTAAAGAGTTGTTAGCCTGGTGATTAAAGCACGTGTCCGTGATGGGGGAGATCTAGGTTCAAGTCTTTGCTCAGAATCAGGGATTTGAAGCTGGATCTCCCAAATACCGAGTGCGTGCTCTCACCACTAGGCTATTGGCTATTTTGGGTAGGGGTGTGTATGTGTGTCTTTCATGAAATATTTCGAAAGGTCTCATTTTTGTTCTGCATCAGAATGAAAACCTCAACCCTTTTTTGGAAACAGAATTCATTTTCTGACTAGCCTTAGTTAAAGCCAGTGGGAATCATAGCTTAGACATGGCTATGATGTCCTGAATAGATTTTAACAGCCTTGACAATGGTTCTGGCTGAAGGAGTCCTGCCTTCTCTAGGGTTACCATTGACTAACACTAGTTCAGTATTTTGGGGTAAAGTTCCTCTGTGTAGACAAGGCCTAATTCTCTGATATGAGTCTTGGCTATAGTTAGGGCCCTACCAAATTCATGTTCATTTTGGTCAATTTCACAGCCATAGGATTTTAAAAAGTCCTAAACGTCATGGGCAACAGAGAGTCCTGTGGAACCTTTAAGACTAACAGATGTATTGGAGCATAAGCTACATCTGTTAGTCTTAAAGGTGCCACAGGGCTCTCTGTTGCTTTTTACAGATCCAGACTAACACTGCTACTCCTCTGATACTAAATGTTATGATTTCAGCTATTTAAAGCTGAAATTTCACAGTGTTGTAATTGTAGGGGTCCTGACCCAAAAAGGAGTTGTGTGGGGCGGGGGGGGGGGTGTCACAAGGTTATTGTAGGGAGGGTTGTGGTACTGCTACCCTTACTTCTGCGCTGCTGGTGGCAGCACTGCGTTCAGAGCTGGGCAGCTGGAGAGCGGTGGCTGCAGACAAGGAGTTCAGCTCTGAATGCAGAGCCACCCCCATCAGCAGTGCAGAAGTAAGGATGGCATGGGATAATATTGCCACCCTTTCTGCTGTGCTGCTGCCCACAAAGCTGGGCCCTCAGTCAGCAGCCACCACTGTCTGGCCACCCAGCTCTGAAGGCAGCAACACAGAAGTAAGGGTGGCAATACCATACCATGCCATCCTTACTTCTGCGCTGCTGCTGGCGGTTCTGCCTTCAGAGCTGGGCTCTCGGCCTGCAGATGCCGCTCTCTGGCTGCCCAGCTCTGAAGGCAGCGCAGAAATAAGAGTGGCAATACCGCAACCCCCCTAAAATAACCTTGTGACCTCCCCCCCCCTCCCCCAGCAACTCTGTTTTGGGTCAAAATCCCCAACTTGAGAAACGTTGGTCTCCCCCATGAAATCTGTATAGCATGGGGTAAAAACACAGAAAAGACCAGATTTCATGGTCCGTGACAGGTTTTCATGGCAGCGAATTTCGTAGGGCCCTAGCTATAGTGTTGCTCAGCTCCCACACGTTTGCAGCTAGTTCAGTCTTATGAAATGGAGGTTGCTTCTGTCTGTCTAAATTTTCTCAGACTGTCTGGTTGCTAGTGTGCAGACTCAACAAACACAGCTGATGACCACTTTACTCTTTTTTGTGCAGTATGTGTGTGTTCTATGAAATACAAGGCCTAGTAATATGTATGATAAAAAAGGAAAGATGGGAGGTAAAGACCCATGGAGGGGACATGTGAAGAGTGAGTGGAGGATGGAGGAAGGATGATTAATAAGCTGTGGGTCTTGGATTTAGACTCTGCAGAAATTGGACGTGGTTTTTTATTGTCATACTATCTTCACACTGTCTGGGGATGAAAGAATAAACTTCATATCTCAGCTATACAGATTATACTGAACAAGAGTTTAGGCTCCTGTTTTGGTCCCCTCTCTAGATAAAAATCCTGGGTCAAATATGCAAGGGAGAGGATCGTCCACACTTACATATTGCTGCTGCAAGTTAGTTGACTGTAGTGTCATCTTTGTCACAATTCCTAATGCAGAGTGCTGCATGTTGTCTGATGTTGGTTGTTCTGCAGCTGGAGCAGGTTAGAGCCATCAGACAGGACCATTGCACAGGTGTTCTGACAGGCTGGCATATCCACTTTCTGACTACCAGCCTGTATGTCTATGGTGATATGACTAAGATATCTATTCCTTTCCTGTCCTTGCATGTTATGCATCAGATAGTTATCATTCAGCGTAGGGCTTCAAAAAGCTATGGAGTTGCTGTTTCAGAAAGAGTGCAAGAAGGATCTTGTAAATTTTGGTAGGCTGAACTTACGTGATTTAATCACGATTGCTGTAAACTACAACAAATGATATGGCAACAGTATTTAATATCCTCCTCTTCCATATCTTGACTGAATTCTTGTTCGTTTCTTTCCTGACAGTGAAGTCTGCAAGTTCATTAGTTGTTACATCTACAACAGACCCACTTCTAGAGTATTAAGTGGTAGATGAGAGACAGGGCCGGCTCCAGGCACCAGCTTGCCAAGCAGGTGCTTGGGGCGGCCGCTCCGGAAAGGGGCGGCACGTCCAGCTATTCGGCGACAATTCGGCGGATGGTCCCTCACTCCCGCTCGGAGTGAAGGACCTCCCGCCAAATTGCCGCCGCACATTGAGATCGTGGCTTTTTTTTTTTTTTTTTTTTGGCTGCTTGGGGCGGCCAAAACCCTGGAGCCGGGGCCTGATAAGAGGGGCAAATAGAGAACTGGTACTTGATGTTGTTTAACAGCATGAATGGCTTTGTTAGCTTTGTGGTCAAAGCTGATACTGTGCTTTTATCAGAAGTAGATCTCTCTGGAAAATGGTAGGCATTTTCTTTTAAAGATTTTTGGCAGAAATTAAAATACAATCTTTTACTGAAAATGTATCTTGTGCCAATGAAAACTGAAATTTTACTGAAAACTGTTTTGTTTTCAATTAAAAAACCTCATTTTGGTTTTTCAGTTTTCTTTAAAAACAAAACAAAAAAACAAAATGTGAGACTTCCTTTTTTTGGGTGGAAGCAGAAGGCCTGTGTTACTGGACCTTACACCTACTAGCTTCCACTCTCTGTCCCTTAGCAGTCCAGAGCCTGAGGCCTGGTCTACACTACGGGTTTAGGTCGACTTTAGCAGTGTTAAATCGAATTAAGCCTGGACACGTCCACACGACAAAGCCCTTTCTTTCGACTTAAAGGGTCCTTTAAACCGATTTCTTTACACCACCTCCGACGAGGGGATTAGCGATAAAACCGGCCTTTGCGGGTCGGAATTGGGGTAGTGTGGATGGAATTCGATGTTATTGGCCTCCGGGAGCTATCCCACAGTGCTTCATTGTGACCGCTCTGGACAGCACTCTCAACTCAGATGCACTGACCAGGTAGAGAGGAAAAGACCCGCGAAGGTTTGAATTTCATTTCCTGTTTGCTCAGCGTGGAGAGCACAGGTGACCACGCAGAGCTCATCAGCACAGGTAACCGTGGTGGAGTCCCAGGATCACAAAAGAGCTCCAGCATGGACCGAACGGGAGGTACGGGATCTGCTCGCCATATGGGGAGATGAAGCAGTGATAGCTGAACTCCGTAGCAGTAAAAGAAATGGCAAAGTATTAGAAAAGATCTCCAAGGCCATGAAGGACCGAGGCCATAACAGGGACACACAGCACTGCCGCGTGAAAATTAAGGAGCTACGGCAAGCTTACCACAAAGCCAGAGAAGCAAACGGAAGGTCCGGGGCAGAGCTGCAAACTTGCCGCTACTACGCGGAGCTGCATGCGATCCTAGGAGGTGCAGCCACCACTACCCCAACCGTGTGCTATGACTCTCTCACTGGAGAAACACACAGGGAAGACGGTTTGGGGAACGAGGAAGATGAGGATGGAGGTACTGTAGGTAGCTCACAGCAGCAAGGAAGCGGAGAAACCGGTTTTCCCCAACAGCCAGGATATGTTTGTGACCCTGGACCTGGAACCAGTAACCCCCGAACTCACCCAAGACCCTCAGGGCACACAGGAGACCTCTGGTGAGTGTACCTTTGTAAATATTTGTAAACATTACACATGGTTTAAAAGCAAGCGTGTTTAATGATTAATTTGCCCTGGCAATCGCGGCCAGTACATCTACTGGAAAAGTCTGTTAACGTGTATGGGGATGGAGCGGAAATTCTCCAGGGACATCTCCAGAAAGCTCTCCTTTATGTACTCCCAAAGCGTTTGCAAAAGGTTTCTAGGGAGGGCTGCCTTATCCCGTCCGCCATGGTAGGACACTTTACCACGCCAGGCCAGTAGCACGTAGTCTGGAATCATTGCATAACAAAGCATGGCAGCGTATGGTCCCGGTGTTTGCTGGCATGCAGACAATATCCATTCCTTATCTCTCTTTGTTATCCTCAGGAGAGTGATATCATTCACGGTCACCTGGTTGAAATGGGGTGATTTTATTAAGGGACATTCAGAGGCGCCCGTTCCTGCTTTTCTGAACAGAAATGTTCCCCGCTGTTAATCACGCGGTGGAGGGGAGGGGTGAAGTGATCATCCCAGAGAATCGTGTGTGTGTGTGTGTGTGTGTGTGTGTGTGTGGGGTGGTTTACTTGTTTGTGCCGCATGTTAACCGGGAAACCGCAGCCCCTCCTTTTACATTGAAAACCCATTTTAAATGGACAACCCAATTCATCCTTGATATGGGAAATACGCTGCTGTTTGCAACCTTTCCCGCATGTTAAGAAGGTTAAAAAAGCCAAAACACTGTGGCCTACCATGGCTGCCTGCAAGCCGAAATATGCGACCTTGTAATGAAAGAGTGTACCCATTGTTCTCTAAAATGTGTCTTTTTTAACCACCTCTCCCTTCTCCTCCACCAGCTGCAAATGTTTCTCCTTCGCAGAGGCTAGTGAACATTAGAAAGAGAAAACGTAGGACGAGGGACGATATGTTCACGGAGCTGCAGATGTCCTCCCACGCTGATAGAGCACAGCAGAATGCGTGGAGGCAGTCAATGTCGGACATGAGAAAAGCACAATATGAACGAGAGGAGAGGTGGCGGGCTGAATGGCGGGATGAAAAGAGCAAGTGGCGGGCTGAAGATGATAGGTGGCGTCAGCTTGCAGACAGACGGCAAGAGTCAATGCTCCGTCTGCTGGAGCATCAAACTGATATGCTCGAGCATATGGTTGAGCTGCAGGAAAGGCAGCAGGAGCAGAGACCGCCGCTACAGCCCCTGTGTAACCAACAGCCCTCCTCCCCAAGTTCCATAGCCTCCTCACCCAGACGCCCAAGAACACGGTGGGGGGGCCTCCGGCCACCCAGTCACTCCACCCAAGATGATCGCCCAAGCATCAGAAGGCTGGCCTTCAATAAGACTTAAAGTTTTAAAATGCAGTGTGTCTTTTTCCATCCCTCCTCCCCCACCCATCCCAGGCTACCTTGGCAATTATCCCCCTACTTCTGTGAGGAACAAATAAAGAATGCATGAATGTGAAAAAACAATGACTTTATTGCCTCTGCAAGCGGTGCTCGAATTGGGGAGGGGGGGTGGGGTGGGGTGGTTGGTTTACAGGGAAGTAGAGTGAACCGGGTTGGGGGGGGGGGTTTGGAGGGTTCATCAAGGAGAAACAAACAGAAGTTTCACACAGTAGCCTGGCCAGTCACAAAACTCGTTTTCAAAGCTTCTCTGATGCGCACCGCGCCCTGCTGTGCTCCTCTAACCGCCCTGGTGTCTGGCTGCGCGTAATCAGCGGCCAGGCGAGTTGCCTCAACCTCCCACCCCGCCATAAAGGTCTCCCCCTTACTCTCACAGATATTGTGGAGCGCACAGCAAGCAGCAATAACAATGGGGATATTCTTTTCGCTGAGGTCTGAGCGAGTCAGTAAGCTGCGCCAGCGCGCTTTTAAACGTCCAAATGCACATTCCATCACCATTCGGCACTTGCTCAGTCTGTAGTTGAACAGGTCCTGACTCCTGTCCAGGCTGCCTGTGTACGGCTTCATGAGCCATGGCATTAAGGGGTAGGCTGGGTCCCCAAGGATCACGATAGGCATTTCAACATCCCCAACGGTTACTTTCTGGTCCGGGAAGAAAGTCCCTTCCTCCAGCTTTCGAAACAGAGCAGAGTTCCTGAAGACGCGAGCATCATGTACCTTTCCCGGCCATCCCACGTTGATGTTGGTGAAACGTCCCTTGTGATCCACCAGGGCTTGCAGCAGCATTGAAAAGTACCCCTTGCGGTTTACGTAGTCGGTGGCTTGGTGCTCCGGTGACAAGATAGGGATATGGGTTCCGTCTATGGCCCCGCCACAGTTTGGGAATCCCATTTCAGCAAAACCATCCACTATTGACTGCACGTTGCCCAGAGTCACTACCCTTGATATCACCAGGTCTTTCATTGCCCTGGCAAATTGGATCACAGCAGCCCCCACCGTAGATTTGCCCACTCCAAATTGATTCCCGACTGACCGGTAGCTGTCTGGCGTTGCAAACTTCCACAGGGCTATCGCCACTCGCTTCTCAACTGTGAGGGCTGCTCTCATCTTGGTATCCTGGCGTTTCAGGGCAGGGGAAAGCAAGTCACAAAATTCCATGAAAGTGTCCTTACGCATGCGAAAGTTTCGCAGCCACTGGGAATCGTCCCATACCTGCAGCACGATGCGATCCCACCAGTCTGTGCTTGTTTCCCGGGCCCAGAATCGGCGTTCCACGGCATGAACCTGCCCCAGTGACACCATGATTTCCACATTGCTGGGGCCTGTGCCTTGTGAGAGGTCTATGTCCATGTCAATTTCCTCATCACTCTCTTCGCCGTGCTGCAATCGCCTCCTCGGGTGGTCCGGGTTTCGCCTTGGCATGTCCTGGCTCTGCATATACTCCAGGACAATGCGCGTGGTGTTCATAGTGCTCATAATTGCCGCGGTGATCTGAGCGGGCTCCATGATCCCAGTGCTAGCTATGGCGCCTGGTCAGAAAAAAGGCGCGAAACTAGTATCTGATGGACCAGGAGAAGGAGGGAGGGCGGGAGGGAGGGAGGGCCGAGTGACGACATGGCGTACAGGTACAGGAACAGGGAATTAAAATCAAGAAAGGTGGCTGTGCATCAGGGAGAAACACAAACAACTGTCACACAGAATGGTCCCCCCAAAGATTAAACTGAAAACCCTGGGCTTAGCAGGCCGTTGATTTCACGGAGGAAGGGGAAGCAAATGAATACAGAACAAATCTATTTTTTACATCTTAAGCTGGCAGCCGACGGTGCAGCATGAGTGATAGCCTCTCCAGTATGATGATGACGGATACCAGTCATAATATACCATTGTCTGCCAAAAGGCAAGGGGCTGCTGCTGTGTAGCAATGCAGCCCCACGTCCGCCAGCCCCACGTCCGCCAGCACCCAGCATCGCCCTCGGCCTCTTCTGGGTGCTTAGCAGACAATACTGGGCAACTGGCAGAAAATAGTATATTACGATTGGTAGCCATCATCATCGAAACAGTAGCATGTCTGCCCAGGTGGCCATGATTGACAGCCACTCCAGTACGACGACGATGGGTACCAATCATAATATACCATCGCCTACCAAAGGGCAAGGGGCTGGTGCAATGCAGCCCTACGGCTGCCAGCCCCACGGCTATCACTCATGCTACACCGTCTACCGCCAAAAGGCAGTTAGCAGCTGCTGCTGTGTAGCAATGCAGTCCCACGTCTACCGGCACCCAGAGGACATATGGTGACGGTGAGCTCAGCTGAGCTGAGCGGGCTCCATGCTTGCCGTGGTATGTTGTCTGCACAGGTAACCCAGGTAAAAAGGCGCGAATCTATTGTCTGCCGTTGCTGTGACGGGGGGGGGGAGGGGTCTGACGACATGTACCCAGAACCGCCCGCGACACTGTTTTTGTATCATCCGGGCATTGGGATCTCAACCCAGAATTCCAAGGGGCGGCGGAGACTGCGGGAACTGTGGGATAGCTGTGGGATAGCTACCCATAGTGCAATGCTCCGGAAGTCGACGCTAGCCTCGTACTGTGGACGCGGTCCGCCGACTAGAGCACCTAGAGCATTTTATGTGGGGACACACACAATCGGCTGTATACAACCGATTTCAATAAAACCGGCTTCTATAAATTCGAACTAATTTTGTAGTGTAGACATACCCTGAGTTCTGTAAGCTTTCAGAGCACAGTGTATGACATATGTTAGGTCAAGATTTTAACTGATCCATAGACTGTATATTCAAGGTCCCATGTCATATGTGATGCATCAAGTCCAAATTATGTGGCAGAGAACCTTAGCTTTTGCTCCCACAAGCCTCCTCCCCCTCTGCTCCAGTACAGTTCAATCAGCACAGTATATCTTCTTTATCAGTTTGTGTTACCCTCACATTTTCACTTTTTAAAATGTATGCTAGTTTTTGTGTTTTGAAAATGCATAGAAGATATCTGAGGAATCCTGGAGGTTTTGACAGCTTGGCAGGAGACAACAGGTCACCTGTGAATACAGTTGGTCACTCCTGTGTTTTAGTAACAGAGGGCAGAACAGGCTTATTGAGCTTAGAATATGTATTGCAGAGAATAATGCACCAGGATGGCAATGGATCAGTTGGTCAGGTCTCTCCCCTCTCTAACTCCTATGATTCTGCTAACAATATGGCACTTGTAAAAATGGTAGATATATTAGGTTATATGTACATATTGGATTAAGTGTCTGCATTTTTCCTTTGTCCTACTCTAGACTTGCAAAACTGCAAGTATATATTAGAAAAGTTGTTTTTTACTTATCTGTGTGGTTAAAAGTAGGCCTTTAATATTGCTGAATTAGTGTTTCTGTTTGTAGTTGGGAACACTCTTTTTAATTATGCATTTTTCTATTTTATTCAGATGAGCGATAGTATTTATTTTAGATTTCTCGCTGTCACTGGAAGGTGTGGAATTCAAACTTTATATTCATATTTAGTTTTTGTCCCCTCTTAATGGCTTGGTGGTAAAGATGTCCTGATTAATAACTCTTTTTAGTTCTTTTGTAAATGTAGTTTTGTTGGCTGAATTGATGGGGAAGGTATGAGTGTTCTCCACAAATGTCTTGCATTGTCATGGGATGGACCTTTACTTATTGAGTATACTGGTTATTTATTTCCATGAGAACCCCACATGCTTTTTATTCATCACAGCTCCTTCAGTCTTTTCACAGTAGATAGATCTCTAGGTAAAATGTGTTAGTCATATACTGAGTAATTGCTAGTTTTCTTCTATAAATAACTTATCAGGATATCTTTTTTTATTTTACACTCGTCTTTTGTCCCTCTATCAGGGAGTTACTAATGGTATAGCTGTGAATAGAAATTTGCATCAAAAGATATCATACTATGATTCTATCTTTCTGGAGATTTATATTTTGAATATATAAAGAATCACTTTATCATATGACATAAATCAGTCCACGAAGTACACTTATGCATTAGCTAATCTAATTTTAACGAGGGTGAATTATGTCTGGTTCTTTTTTTAAGAATTTAGAATTTCACCCTGTTACCTCTGTTTGTCATGAGAAGTCTGATGTCATGAGAAGACTAAAGATACACAGATCATCCAACCCAACTTCCATCAGCTTGCTTCATAATTGGTGTATGTGGAACAAACTGAGGATACTTGTTTATTTTCCTAGCTATTCCCTATTAATGTACTGGTGTTTTTTTTTTTTTTTTTTTTTTAATGCTGAAGAGATGTTTTCAACTGTTTAGCTTCTATTTTTAACGAAGCTCTGAAACTTCCAGTATGATTAGATTTCATGTTACAAGATTGGCAATCAGAAGCAAGGACCTCTGATACATTGAATTATTTTTGCATGTCAACTAGATTACATAGGTTGTTGGGTTTCCTCTTACTACAATCACACTGATTGGCACAAAGCTACAGAGATTATACTGGGAATGGACACTTGGACAGATTGCTTCAATTTACTGGAGGAAGAGTGCTGCAGACAACAATCTTGCAGATATTCAGTACCGTATGTATTTGTCCAATACAAGCATCATAAAATGTATCCCAACCATCTGACATATAATGTGAGGTCATGTGGACACTGATCCACAGTAATGATGCCCTAAAATAAAGTACCCTAAATCTAAAGCAAGTGTAGAAAATAACAAGAGATATAAATGTTAATGACCACAGCATTTGCTCTTCTGGGATCTACTCTCCTTCTGTGGTCTCTATAAATTAACAGAACCAATCCTGGTGTTAATACCTACACTACCTTTTCAAAAATATGCCTCATTAACACAAACAGCCACAAAGCAAGATCCTGATCAAGATTCAAAGTATTTGTGTTTTTTCAGCTTTGCTGCATAGGAAAGTTCTTATGGAAGCTCTCTCTTACAGCATACAAACTGATTTGGCAAAATGTGTCCAAGAAGACTTAGATTCAGGTCCTTTGAGTGGCAGAGAAGACATGCTAAACAACTTTTCCCTCCCTTTTAAATAGCTGATGAAAAAAATTTAGATGGGCTGCCTGGTATATTGTATAGGAAGAACAATATGCCAGAGTGACAAGACATCAATTGGAGGACTATAACACTGTGGAAGCTACAAGACAGTTTAGAAACAAGCCATTACAACACAGTGAAGTAGATTCTTCACATCCCACTGCAATCAATATGAAAGTTTAATTTAAATGGCCCCGCCTGGTGGAGAAAACAGAGTAGTAGAGTTTAAAGCCAGAAGGGACTATGAGATCATTTAGTCTGACCTCCTGTATGCAATAGGCCACCAATGCCACACAGTACCTGTACACTAAACCCAACAACCAAAATTAGACTAAAGTATTACAGCCCACAAGAGACTAGACTATATGTAGCACAGGAAGAGAAGAATAGGCTAGAGGTGGGCAACCTATGGCCTGTGGGACCCTCCTGCCCGGCCCCTGAGCTCCTGGCCTGGGAGGCTAGGCCTCTGCTCCTCCCCTGCTGTCCCTCCTCCCCTGCAGCCTCAGCTCACTGAGCCACCGGCGCAATGCTCTGGGCGGCGGGCTGCGAGCTACTGGGGTAGCGCAGCTGCAGAGCCCGGCCTGACCTGGTGCTCTGTGCTGCGCGGTGGGGTGGCTGGCTCCAGTTGGGCAGTGTGGCTGTAGCGCCGCCAGCCACTGGCGCTCCAGGCAGCGCGGTAAGGGGGCAGAGAGCAGGGGGGGTTGGATAGAGGGTAGGGGAGTTTGGGGTGGTGGTCAGGGGTGTGGATAGGGGTCGGAGTGGTCAGAGGGTGGGAACAGGGGTTGATTGGGGGTAGGGGTCCCGGGGGGGGGCAGTCAGGAATGAGAGGAGGTGTTGGATGGGGCAGCAGGGGGGGCAATCAGGGGCAGGGATTCTGGGGCCCGTCAGGGGATGGGGGGGTGGATGGAGCAGGGGTCCTGGGGGGGGGCTGTCAGGGAACAGGGGGGTTGGATGGGGCAGGAGTCATGGGGGGCTGTCGGGGAGAGAAGCACGGGGAGTCGAATAGGGGGTGGGGCCGGGCCATGCCTGGCTGTTTGGGGAGGCACAGCCTCTCCTAACCGGCCCTCCATACAATTTCCGAAACCCGATGTAGCCCTCAGGCTAAAAAGTTTGCCCGCCCCGGAATAGGAGGTAGGCCCTCCAATAAAAACAATTTCTCTCAGAAGAAAGTGGCCTCTACCTCACATTCTGGAAGGGTATAATGACCTGTTGTCTAGCAAGGAGTCAATAGTTTAACTTCTAGACTATCACAATTGTCTTATAACCAGAGAGATTTTTGTAGAGCAGTATAAAGCTATAGATCAACTTTTGAAGATCTCACAGGTCGGATGCAAATGTTCCTCTCATTCCCCAGTATGAAAAAAGTTTGGACATAGTAACAATATAATCATCTAAAGTTGCAGAATTAGGTGGTAGTTTAGAAATGACTGTGCATGAAATCCACAAGAAAAGAAATGCACACCATCATTGAGTGACAACAGCTTCCCTGAGAACATGATGGGAGAAAAAATGTATTATGATTTGCTCTTTGCTTAACTCTTTGCTAGACTTTCAAGCAAATTCATATCTGCATTACTGTGTTTCTTGTTAGAAATTCTTCTGGAAAAGATTATTGCATAGCTTTCACACTCTGCAAAAGTTATGAGATCATGAGAAGACTGAGAATGGGTGTCATGCTTTCATCACTACTGAGCTGTACACTAAAGGTCAAATGGATAATTTCATATTTGTAACTGCATATTGTTCAATCTCCTAGACTACGTGCCAACCATTTCCCACAAATTACCTTCTGGAAACATTAGTGCTGTATGTTTAGGATTTCAGGCCTGGGTTACATAGGCTATCAATGGATGATTACATAGGAACTGTAGTATCAATTCCCAAAATTTGCTGAAAGATGGAAAAAGTAAATTCTGCCAGAATCTCCTGATTAGTCATCCTGACAAGATTGGGGAAAGTCTTCTTCCTATCCATAGTAGCTGTGAATCCTAAAACCTACCATAGAATTGAAGGACAATCTTGCTCCTAGGATTAAATCCCTGGAAAGGATTAAATGATCATCCTTTCTCATAAGGAACTGTATTTCTAGCAAAGAACTATGTTCACAAATGATAACTATACAATGAGAGTTGTCTTGCATCCGTAAACTGTTAAGGCCTATTTTGGTTCACTATCTCTTAGACAGGTATTTTAAAGGGCTGGTGCAGTGAGAGTATATAGAACAGCTAACCTTAGGAGTCATGTGTGAATTTTCAGCTTATTTACTGTTCTAAAACATAATTCTGGGCTCCACAATGTGCTTTCTGATCTGCCTAGACTTTTATAATGCACTCATCACTTGGGTGAAGTCCCGGCCGCCCTGAAATCAAATAGAAGTTTTACCATTGATTTCCAGGGGTCCAGGATTTCAGCCTTGGTCTTCTGAGAGCCTTTGTACATACTTATCTGTGTTGTTGCTGGCCTTATAGAAAATGCAGGTGAATTTGGTCACTGGTGTAGACTTTATAACTTGTATGAGAAATATCTGTCTGGCTTTAAAAATGTTTTGCGCTTGTAGGTAATGTTGCATGCTGTGGAAAGTTCTCTCAAACACTGCTGCTCTCTACCAGAGTTGGCTGCTTTTCAGGATGAATATACTCCATTTGTATCTTCAGTTCTGCTAGTGTCACTGTTACAGACAGAAGGCCCTGCTTAGTGCAGTCTCATGTTCTGAAAAGTGAACTCGAAAAAATCTTTGCCTTTTAACATGGAATTCATATGATAAGGCCAAATGGGAAAGAATTGTCAGATTATCGTCTATAAAAGCACAAGAACAAACAAGTGGTGAGGGGCAGTTATGAAGGTAAGAACTTGAAGGTTGAACTTGATGTGGTGCAGGGACTCTAGTAGAGCATGATTTAGTTAGAATGATGGGCAAAGGATCTTAGTGGCTGCATTTTATGAGGGGAGCAGAGAGGAGGCCAGAGAATAGGAGGCTACGTCAGGCATGTCACTATGGGGAGGTGCTTGGTGGGGATCCCCTCCTCATTCCAGTTGGTTCTCTGATTTTTCTAACCCAGAACACCTGATTTAAAGCTCTCATCATCTTTAGGGAAACTCCTCCTCCATTTCTATATAGCAGAAGTATGGTTTAGAAGGGAGTCAGGCAGCTGTTCTGTCCTCAATCATAGTTCTCATTTTTAGATTTACACCAAGGACCAAAATTTGACCAGGGGAAGCCACATTGCTAGAATATTTCTTGGGAAGCCAGGGTGCAGTAACAAAACTCTATGGCTCAAGTTTATCCAACATTTTCAAAGAAGCCCTTAACAGGAATACCCAGGCAAAAAAAACAACAACACTTTTCTTGTCTTTTAAGGAACTCAAAGTCCTTACATCCTTAATTTTTAGCTGTTGATTTCATTCACCAGGTCAATGACAATTTATTTACCTGACTGGTCTCAATAAATACATCTTTGGCAAGACAATCTCTGGAGACTGTGATTCCACTATCTGTAATTTGCCTGTAATTTCCTTATCCCTTTTTTCTCAGTTGAAAACCATCTCTTTTGTCAAGGGAAACACTTATGCAGGAAATTCATGCATTTATTATGGCGGTCTCAAGGTGAAATGTTTGCTTTTAGATCTTACTACCAGCAGAAGCCACAGACGAACAGCATCCATCTTTAAATCTCTAAATACCAGATTAAAACAAAACCCTTTTGATAAAGTAGGTTTAGTCTTGTGTGCGCTGATCCACAGCAACTTTTTACATTCATGACTGATGCAGCAAACCTAGCGGAGCTGGGGCTCAGCCCTGGCACAAATTAAGCACTGCTTGTGTGTTACCAAGTTCTTACCAAAAGTGACACAGATCAATCTATCATTTGACTGGGCCAAATAGTCCCCTTCCACTTGAAAAATGGCAAAGGATTCTGGGGGAGAGAACCTCAGATTTTCCCAATCCCCCTCAATTATCTGGTGTGTAGGGGAGATGAGATAGAGGTTGACCCCTTTTCCCTGCAATAGAGAAAGGGGCGTGTGGGGCAGGCCCCCTCCCCCTCACAACGCTTATGGATCTCCAGGGATCTGTGGGAGAATAGGATCGTCCAGGTTGAGGCCTGGTGACTTCAGGGCGCTGTTGGAGCTGTGCAACTGCAGATGCCTCAGTAGTGGCAGTGCCTCCAAGGACCCAGAGGGACTGTATGGAATTCATAGGAAGAGGACACCTCCATAAGTAGATCAAAAGAGACACTGTGGTTCACTGATACTTAAGAAATTAGTCTTTGGCTGTCACTTGTGGGAATTTAGTGGTGTTTCAAAAGAAATAGGCAATTAGTAGTAAAAATAATTGACCTAGGGCCAAATATTTAAAACACCAGTCCTTTGGTGGCTCACATGCACAACTGGTAATCCAAGATATGAAAGGAAGGCCTTATAAAACTTTTGCTCCTAAAACACAACTCAGACACAACTGTTCATATTAAAACCTCCATGCATAAATACTATTTCTTCAGATTGGCTTTAATCTACTGTTTCCTTTGCTTGCTCAATAAAGAGTTTAAGTATTTTCTTTTAATAGTGAAGACTGCATTTTCAGATAGTGGACGCTGCTTGTGGCTATAGAGTACACCACACACAGACCTGTATTTGTGCTTGTGCTTGCCACTACCTATAGTATCTGTGCATGAAAATCTATTTTTTGAATGAACGCGTCCGTACATACATGTTTTTTCAGTGGTCACACATGTGCGACTGCTCTTTCAAAATCTGGCCCTGAGAGGATAAAAGAAACATTAAAAACACTCTACTACAGCTTACCAGGACTGAAAACCACCAGATGAAGGAAGCTGAGGCACACAGGTCACCTACAGGCAGAGCCAGGAATAGAACCCATGTTTGCAGAGTTCTAGGCTGGTGCTTTATGTACTAGGCCACAAAGTCTGTTTTCTAGTATACAATCAAATCTACAGGCATGTACAATTTTATATAAATCACACCTCAATTAACTGTTCTGCTTCATCATTGTAAGAAAACGAAGAAGAATTTTCTTGCTTTTCAGCTAGCTTTTCTACATAAATAAAGTAGCTATTAAAATGATTTTTGGACAAGACAGGAAACGTGTAGGTCTGTACAAACCCCCAAGAAGAATAAAGATTTAGGCAAAACTTCCACTGACTCCGTGGGGCCAGACTTCACTCGTAGTTCTTGATGATATTGTCAGGGCTAAACGTAAGATTCCTAATCAAAGTTCCAATCTTGATACCATTGGAATCCATGGCAAAACTTTAATTGATGCTAATGGCAGCAAGATTAGTCAACAAGTTTGGTCTTTTACCAAGATAGTAATGGTTGTGCTCACTTTTTAAGTTGAATCCAGTCACTACCATGATTCTCAATTTATAGAGCTTTTATTTTCTGTTAAATAGTCATGAAGCATATATGATTGGTTTCCATACTGGTATATTTTACAGAAATTTATTATTGAATTATGTCTCCTGGATTAATCTTGAGGGATTCACTTATGGTTTTTATTTGGAGTACAAAAAACATATAAGGCTGCAAATTAGACTATCCTTGAGAAGCTCCATTTTTAAAAAAAAAAACCTTTTTGATTCCTATGCAGAACTTGAACACTAGAAACTGATGATATTTTTATTTACTGCTGCTTATGCTTGAGTGTGTATCTCAGGCATATATAGGAGAAGAAGACCAAGCTAAATATATAGTGCTTTCACTGTCCTATTTTAAGTATTGGACACATTGCTTGGTCATTTTGCTATTAAATCTACTGGAAACCTTGTGTGATCTGACAGGGCCCAAGTTGTTTCAATTTTTCTGAAAAGGATCAGCCTACAGATAGGCATAAACCCCAACCATTGCATATAGTTTCAAGACTTCTAAATGTGGAAGGCTTAAGCACTGTAGAGCTTATCTTTCTGACCTGGCAAATTTTTCCATGGACCTCACCACGTTAATGCACTCAATCCCATTTATTATGTTTTTGTCCTTCCTGGTTGTTCCTCCATCTTCTTCAGTGTTCACCAGTATTTTGTCCTGTTTCAAAGGCTTCTATAAGGCTTCCCTGTGCTTCTTCTTGCTGCTTCACTGAGCTGCTCTTCTTTACTTCTCACTCCTTGGTGGCTGAAGTTTATCTAACAGGCTCTCCTGCTTTGTGTGAGACCAGAGTGTTTTGATCCTGCAACAAAGCTAAAGCATCACATTGGCTTTTGTGTATACGCTTGCAGAATGTAAATTTGGCATCTGACCACATAATTGCTATCACTAACAAAAGATCTGATTTAAATCTCGACTTTACAGAATCCTGATGGCAAAACACATAGTATTCACCTATACTGGACATGCTTAAAAAGCTCACTACATTTACAAGACAAATTAATGTCCAAATAGACTACATCTTCAGGGTGTAACAGAAGCAATAAAAAACATTAGTAAGAAAAAAATGGCTTCTCTCTCTTTTTCTTTCTCTTTGTTGTATAACGGGAGTTCTCTGCAATAGAATCAACACTAGAGCTGACTGGAAAACAAACAGACCTTTTGAAAATTTCCCCCCAAATAAGTGACCATGTACTTTTAGAATAACCAAAAGCCCAGTGATCAGGGAACTCACCTGGAATAAGGGAGATCTGTGTTCAAGTCCCTGCTCTGATTCAGGCAAAGCATTGAGCTATTGGCCATTATGGGGTAGGTCTCCCCTTAAAACTCCATCCTGGACCTGAGGAAAGCTTCATCGAACAGGCACGTTTCCACACAACATAAGAACAGCCATACTGGCTCAGACCAAAGGTCCATCCAGCCCAGTATCCTGTCTGCTGACCGTGGCCAATGCCAGGTGCCCTAGAGGGAGCGAACCTAACAGGTAATGATCAAGTGATCTCTCTCCTGCCACCCATCTCCACCCTCTGACAAACAGAGGCTAGGGACACCATTCCTTACCCATCCTGGCTAATAGCCATTAATGGACTTAACCTCCATGAATTTATCTAGTTCTCTTTTAAACCCTGTTATAGTCCTAGCTTTCACAACCTCCTCAGGCAAGGAGTTCCACGGGTTGACTGTGCGCTGTGTGAAGAACAACTTCCTTATATTTGTTTTAAACCTGCTGCCCATTAATTTCATTTGGTGGTCCCTAGTTCTTATATAATGGGAACAAGTAAATAACTTTTCCTTATTCACTTTCTCCACACCACTCATGATTTTATATACCTCTATTATGTCCCCCCCCTTAGTCTCCTCTTTTCCAAGCTGAAAAGTCCTAGCCTCTTTAATCTCTCCTCATATGGGACCCGTTCCAAACCCCTAATCATTTTAGTTGCTCTTTTCTGAACTTTTCCTAATGCCAGTATATCTTTTTTTGAGATGAGGAGACCTCATCTGTACGCAGTATTCAAGATGTGGGCATACCATGGATTTATATAAGGGCAATAAGATATTCTCCGTCTTATTCTCTATCCCTTTTTTAATGATTCCTAACATCCTGTTTGCTTTTTTGACTGCCGCTGCTCAATGCGTGGACGTCTTCAGAGAACTCTCCACGATGACTCCAAGGTCTCTTTCCTGATTAGTTGTAGCTAAATTAGCTCCCATCATATTGTATATATAGTTGGGGTTATTTTTTTCCAATGTGCATTACTTTACATTTATCCACATTAAATTTTATTTGCCATTTTGTTGCCCAATCACTTAGTTTTGTGAGATCTTTTTGAAGTTCTTCACAGTCTGATTTGGTCTTAACTATCGTGAGCAGTTTAGCCAAACTTTGCCACCTCCCTGTTTACCCCTTTCTCCAGATCATTTATGAGTAAGTTGAATAGGATTGGTCCTAGAACTGACCCTTGGGGAATACCACTAGTTACCCCTCTCCATTCTGAAAATTTACCATTTATTCCTACCCTTTGTTCCCTGTCTTTTAACCAGTTCTCAATCCATGAAAGGATCTTCCCTCTTATGCCATGACAACTTAATTTATGTAAGAGCCTTTGGGACCTTGTCAAAGGCTTTCTGGAAATCTAAGTACACTATGTCAACTGGATCCCCCTTGTCCACATGTTTGTTGACCCCCTCAAAGAACTCTAATAGATTAGAAAGACATGATTTCCCTTTACAAAAACCATGTTGACTTTTGCCCAATAATTTATGTTCTTTATTCTTTACTATTGTTTCAACTAATTTGCCCGGAACTGACATTAGACTTACCAGTCTGTAATTGCCGGGATCACCTCTAGAGCCCTTTTTAAATATTGGTGTTACATTAGCTATCTTCCGGTCATTGGGTACAGAAGCTGATTTAAAGGACAGGTTACAAACCATAGTTAATAGTTCCGCAATTTCACATTTGAGTTCTTTCAGAACTCTTGGGTGAATGCCATCTGGTCCTGGTGACTTGTTACTGTTAAGTTTATCAATTAATTCCAAAACCATCTCTAGTGACACTCAGTGATTCCTCAGATTTGTCACCTACAAAGGACGGCTCAGGTTTGGGAATCTCCCTAACATCCTCAGTCGTGAAGACTGAAGCAAAGAATTCATTTAGTTTCTCCACAATGACTTTATCATCTTTAAATGCTCCTTTTGTAACTTGATCGCCCAAGGGCCCAAAGTTTTGGTTTTGATGAATAAATACTTTCTGATTGTAAAAACATTTAGTTGAAAAATTCCTGGCTAGCTCTTGCAATCACCCCTCATCTCCAGTTAATAAAGCCATTGGAATGTGGTGTCTTGTAGAGACTGACCAATGGTCTTTATACACATTCAGCTCTTTATAAAGATGCTAAAAGGCCAGCACCTAGGATTATAATAATCCTCATGCATAACAAGTGCACTTGTTGAACCAGGGTAACAATTCACATGTTCCATGCCAACTCAGGGTCACCATCAGATTCAGCACCTTTCTCCACAGCTGGAGGAAGAGGTTGTTTAAGCTAGAATTTGACAGGCATTGACACACATCCTTTTTAAAAAAAATTTTTTTGGCTCTTTCACAGCTCTTGGTCTTTTTATAGTTCCTGCAGTTGAGCTCAAAGAGGAATGGATAATATACTGACAGCTCTTATATTGCAAGGCACGTTAATATTTGCTAAGTCAAGGTGGAAAATTTAGCACATAATATCTGGTAGCTTTTTGTTGTCACTTCTCAGAGCAAGCACCAAGCAATAGCATACTTTGGGTTTTTATTTAATACAGTGTTTAGAAAGTCTCCATTTTTTACTATTTTTATTCTATGGGGTGTTAGTTCATATTCTTCTTTCTCATTCAGATTTCTGCAATTCTGTTTAGGGTGGACTTCTTAGCTCTAGCCTATAGACCTTCTATTTTCTTTGCAAAACTTATCACCTTGATTAATTTACAACTCATTTTGGTGTCATCATGGTTTCACCTTTTTAGATAGTCATTGGATATCATTAACTTTGTTTTTACATTAAAAAAAAATCACAAACTTGAAAAATTGTAGCACTGATCTTGTACATCTTCAAGAACTTGCATCATGCTATACTTCATTGCTTATTTTTCTTCATACAGAACTTTCTCATTCACCCTTTTACAAAGCAGACTTGCTCCTCTATTGAAATTTTCATATTCCTTAAATAACATGATTATTTAGAGTAGAAAGTCTATCATAACTGACAAGACTTAGCTCTGAATATGTCAGACCTTCAAGAATCTAATCTCAGCCACATGAATTAATTTGGGTCTCTTCCTTTCAGCTGAAGATGTTTGACAATAGGACATTTTTCACTCTTGCCTGTGGAAGCTATACTATGTGCCAATTTTGCTGTCTGATTCCACATTAACAAAACGTTCTTCTGAGGCTGGCTCAGCTCACTAAACACACACTTTGCTTCTTCCCAATATATTTTTATAATTTATCTTGTAGAAAAATTACAATTGTTTTGTTTTCTTTAGTCAGTTGTGCCCTGATGACAGAAGATATGCCAAACATGTTAAAATTGTGTTAAGCAGAGGACACATCTTTTGGAATTGTTAAAGTACACGGGCAACATTTTAAAAATTCAAATGTTTAAACAGTTTTTATGTGATCCTGAATTGTAATGTTTATCATCTCACTTTACTGGAATTGTTTTGAATGCAATTAAATGATGATGTAAACAATTGGACCTTTTCAAACCATATGTGCTATCCCAAACTTTTATGAAGCAGACTTCCATCTTTTATTTCTATGGTTATTTTCAAGGACACACAAATGTGCTAAGTATTGCACATAAGTCAAGACAGGAGGTGAAATCCTGGTTTTGCTAAAGTTAACAAGTTTTGCCACTGACTCAAGAAGGGCCAGGATTTAACCCATATTCCCTGTCCTGAGGAACATATAAACTAAAATTCAACAAGACGTGGCAAATAAAGTTTATAAATGGACAAGGGGAGAGGAAGGGCAAAGGAGAACATGCCTCATTGCCACATGGTTGTCACATTGTTACTGATGGCTAAAAATCCTTTTGTGGGTGTTTGTCTATTTCCCCTTCACCTCTCATGGATGAGACAGGAGAAGTGAGTTTTTAAGAGGGATTGGTATGTGGCAGAGGTGGCGGCTTTGCAAACAGATCTGTGGGAAGGTGTTCGAGGCTTAAGGGGCAACATGAAGGGAGACACTGATGAAAGGAGTATTGAAGCTGGTGTTACTTCCATAGTGAAAGCAGGGGGGGGGGCGTGCGGGAGAGGGAGGAGAATGTGGAGACCAGATCAGAGATGTAGGCAGGAAGTGCAGGCAGAGGCTTTGACGGCAAGGATGAGACGTTTGAATTCAATCTCAGTGAAGAGCCACTCAAGTGACTCAGGTGGGTGTGGGTAGGAATGCGGGAGGAGGGTGACACGGCTGATATGATGTGATCAGAGAGAGAGGATTCTAACAGCAGCATTTTGGATATTCTAGAAGGGCTGAGGCTGGTAATAAAGGGACCTGAGAGGAACGGGAAATGATTAGCATGAACAAATGCTCTAGCTGCTGGAACTACACTTCTTCCTGTTTTCTGGATCTATTATTTTTTCCCTTTAGACCCCAATCCTGGTTTCTTTGTCAGTCTAATCTTGGCAATGCGTCTGGTTTAGATACGGACTTGGGACATTGACTTTTAGCTGGACATTCTTCTTTTACTTCCTCAATGCTGACCAGTGGAAGATTCTCCTTGGGGGATTGGTGCAAGTGTTCGGTAGAGTTGTTGATATATTTCTCTTCTTGTGTGTTTATCAACACACTCTTTTTGTGTTCTCCACCAGTTTGGAGGCTATTGAGTTTGACCGGATTTTTGGTGGTTGGAATTCTGTGGATTAGGGGCACCAAGACGTGGTAGTAGTGTCCAGGCTCAATGACTTGAATGTGTAAAATTAAGGTTCTGCATGAAATCAAGCCAGCGCTGGCGTCTTGCTGTGTCAAGGGAGTGTAGCAGGGCTTTTGCGGTATGAGAGCTCCTGATCTCATTGTATTGCCAGAGCAACTCCCGCATCTCTCTCTCGTCCAGCAGGAAGTGTGAGTTTTCTGGAAGCCCTGGGGAATGTTCTTCTTTCCTGCATCTTTCAGGAACCCTGGGAACCATTGATAGCATTCTGGTTTTTCTGGAAACTTTGCAACAGTTTTCTCAACAGTCTGTTTGTAGGCCTCCCAATCAGCTTTATCAAAACTCCATCGTGGTACCTGTTTCAGAAAGAACACAGGAATTTTGATGCCTACGTAGATCATTATAGGCCTGTGGTGGCTGATTGGAAATACTGATAGTACTTCACATGTTACGATGAGAGTGTTACCACTTTAGTCTTTAAACACGAATGTTAGGTCTGGATCGTACCCACGTGGCCAGCGGATTGAATGGAATGTTGATTGTTGTTTTAGTTCATAGATTAGTTGTAAGTCTTGTGCAGTTATCCAGTCCATAAGATCTTCACCATTGGTTTAATTTGTTTTATAGCCCCACATAGTGTGGTGACTATTAAAATCACCTGCATAGATGCATGGAATAGGAGTGCTGGGTAGAGCTGGTTTTGGCCATCTTGTGCTAGGGGCTTTATATCCATTGGTAATGTGGAGCTCCCCTACTTTGATAGTTGTGGTAAATGTAGTCTCCCCTTCGATTGATGGAATAACATTAAAATCTGTGATGGTGTCCTTGATCTATAATGCCAAGCTATATTTAGGATGATAATGGCTAGCTGTTAGGTTGTATCCATAGATACAGTAGTGCCTAGCCTGTTGGTCGTTGCCAACATGAGTCTCTTGCAACCTGAGTATATCGCTGTTGTAAGTCTTCAGCAAGTTTACAGAGTACTCGCATTTTGCCAATGAGAGTCCTTCAACATTAAGTTTCAGGATTCTTATTCCAGGGCCTATTTGGCACGTTGTAGAGTCCTGAGGAGGACCTTTAGGATCTGTTGAGTTGTTGAGAAGAACTTGCCACGATGAAAAAAGGGAAGGCTTCAGACCCTGATGGTATTCTGCCAGAATTCCTCCACCATCTTGGCCCCAAGGACTCCAATGGCTAGCAACATTGTACTCCGCTACTTTAAGGACAGTACAAATCCCTGAAATATGGCATGAGGCAATGGTAATTGCCATTCCAAAGCCTGGAAAGCCCCCGATGAAGCGGGAAGCTATAGGCCAATTTTTCTACTATGTACAACCTATAAACTTCTTGAATGTATCATCCTCAAAAGAATACACCATTTTACTGAACCAATTATCCCTGTCAAACAGGCAGGCTTCTGGCTAAAACATAGTTGTTGTGACCAAGTTCTGGCACTCACAACACACATTGAGACTTGCTA
This sequence comes from Chrysemys picta bellii, assembly GCF_011386835.1. Lineage (NCBI taxonomy): Eukaryota > Metazoa > Chordata > Testudines > Emydidae > Chrysemys > Chrysemys picta. The sequence goes on from NC_088801.1 coordinate 33,171,453, forward strand.
TAAAAAAAAAAAACCTAAAGACTGGCACAGCATTTGTTGACCTGTCATCTGCATACAATACTGTATGGATTAAGGGCCTGATGCTGAAACTTGATAAAATTATACCTTGCTACCAAACACTTTGCCTGCTGTGGACCATGCTGAGTAACAGACGCCTACGGGTGTACCTGGGTAATAAGACCAGCTCACCCCGTATCATAAACAACAGGCTACCGCAAGGCTCTGTACTTGTGCCAACCCTTTTAAATATTTACATAAGTGACATGCCTCCAACTAAAAATTTGGATATGCAGATGATCTTGCCATGACAATCCAAACATCAAACCTCCATGACATTGAGAAGGCATTAACTGAGGATCTCCAAAATATGCTTGCACTAATATTTCCAGAAATGGAGGCTCAAACCAAACCCTGGAAAAACAATAGTAAGTGCATCTCATCTTGATAATAGGAGTGCCAAAAACACACTTAAAGTAGCTTTCTGTGGTAAAAATGTGCAACGTGATTACACTCCAACATATCTTGGAGTGAAACTCGACTGACCCGCTCCTTCCATGAGCATCTTGAGAAGGTAGCTGTAAAGATTAAAAATGATCTTTTAATAAATAATCCAGAAACTCGCAGGTACAACCTGGGGTGCATCAGAATCAGTATTGCGAACATCTGCAATAACACTTGTAATTCAGTAGCTGAATATTGTGCACAAGTATGGAGCAGATGCAGCCATACACAACTTGAGGATACCCAGCTAAATACAGTGATGCGGTGCATCACGGGGACTCTTAAGTCGACTTCAACGCCATGACTACCTGTCCTGTCTAACATTGCTCCCCCACCAAGATGCCAAACTGCTGCAACTTTCCACGAAGCTCAGCGAACCTGTGAAAACAGATATCTACCTATTCACAAGATCTTGACAATGTCCTCCCCCCTCCTTCCTCCTGCAACATCTTATGTTCCCAGAAAGGCTTGCGAGACTTTGCATGAGGCTAAATAAATCGGGCTATGATCAGGAGGAGGTTTGGAAAGCAGATTGGGCTAAACAAGACTTAAAAAATAAGCACCTCATGCCAAAACCCAATGCAGAAGGTTCCTGGGCTTGACCTTCCATAGTCATCTTGGTCAACATCGAACTGAATTAGAACCAACCATGGTAGATGCGGCTATCTAATGCACACATGGAAAATCGAAGACTCCCCGATGTGCGAGTGTGGTTCCCCACGACAGACCATCAAACATATCACTACCTACTGCCCACTTTATAAATATGAAGGAGGCATTACTGCAATAAATTCTGCTACTCTTTTATGTTGGCTTGATCAACTTCAGGTGAAATTGTAATTGCTGCTCTACACCAGCCATATGAAAGAAGAAGAAGCTGGACATTTGTATGGCATTTAAAATTAGATGACTCTTAAACCAATATTCCTGGAATGTTTATGAACAATACAATTTTACCATCATTTAAAGCTGCCTGGCAGTAATGCTGAGGGAAAAAATGAATTTCACTGAACCTGAAGGGCTAATAGGACTGTATCAGCTTGTCAATAACTGTGAGACCTGCTGCTTAGATGTGTGTCCAGGAGGAGAGGGATGGAAAGCCAAGGAGTCTGGCCAACTGTCAGAGCCAGCGCTCAGCTAGAACAAGACTTTACAAACCCTTATTCATGTGAGTAGTTCTTACCCATGCAAGCTGTCCCATTCAAGTGCCATGTGAGTAAAGGTTTGCATGATCAGACCCTTACCTGTTTCTGCTTGCTTCCTTTGCTTGTTTTGTTTTTTCTCTTATGTTTGCCTGGAATGAAGGAGGGCGAGCACTAATTAAATTGTGAAAGGATTGCATGCTTGGGTTTTTCAATCTGCCTTAGTGAGTAAAAGAATTGAGGACTTAACATCCAATAAGTGTTCAGCATAAGTGAAAAATCACGATGTGATCCAACTTTCTATTCAGTTAAAATACGGCTTAATGTCATGACAAGTGCTCCTTAATACAATACATCATAAACCTTCTACATTGCCAGTCTGCAAGGTGAGCCCCAGATCCTGAGCTGCTGTTGCAGAGCATTTGGCATTCCCTGTCCTGAGGCATGCTAAGGTGGCTTTGAGCCACCTTTATACACACACCCCCCTCATTGTGGGTCTGCTTGGAGACTGTCAGTGCCTGAAGTAAATTAGAGCAGCCCAAGGATTGCCTCTAACTTTCACCAGCTGCCAGAGACTCTTCTGGCAACTGCAGTGTAAGGGAGTCCTGGTCACATCCCTTTTCCCCCAGCTGCACCTCTTGTGCCAGAAAGAGGGTGGTATAGAAATGCAGAGTGCCCAGGGAACTGCTTAGGCAGGCTTAGGGCAGCTTGAACTACCGGAGCAGTGCAAACCTGTCTTATAATGGGACTAGAACTGGGCCTGAGTCTTTAACTTTGTGATTAAAAGCTACAGTACATATTGTTACTATTTTTAATCTTTGGGAGCACTCCCCCTATAGTGATACGGGCCATATAGGTTCTTAGGTCTATTAATGAGGAACTATAACAATACAGTACTGGATAAAATAATCTATGAATAAAACAATTTATAGAATATACATATTTCAGCTCTTTTTGTTTGACAGTAAAGGAGAACAGTGTGAGAAATGTAATATTTAATTTCATTATGGTAGCCTCTAGAAGCTTGATCAGGACTTCTTTCTGTTTAGCGCTATATGAGCACACATGTAAACATACTAACTGGGTGAAATTCTATGGCCTTCTATGGAAATTCTATGGTTTTATACAGTAGGCAGACTTGATCATACTGGTCCCTTCTGGCATTAAAATCTGCGAATCTATGATAGTCCTTGCCCTAAGGAGATTTAATTCTAAGACAAGTGACATGAAAGATGGTTTCAGAGTAGCAGCCGTGTTAGTCTGTATCCGCAAAAAGAACAGGAGTACTTGTGGCACCTTAGAGACTAACAAATTTATTAGAGCATAAGCTTTCGTGGACTACAGCCCACTTCGACGGATGCATACCATCACACATACATTTTTATAAACACATGTATATGTGTAACTTTAAAAATTTACAAATCGATAAAGGCACAGCCAACCTTATCTGCCTTTCAATCCTGCCATCATAAATGTAACTGAAAGCTCTGATCTTGCAACCTTCACTGTTGCAAACTCAGTGTGATGCAGTGGCTGAGTGTGCTATCATCATCCTTGGATGAAGAAGTGTAAGAGGGGTTTTGGTAGTATGTCTGTACATGCTACAGTAGTGGTGAGGCCATTACTAGAATGCTGCCTTCAGTTCTGGTGTCCACACTGTTAAATGGATGTTGACAAACTGGAAAGTGTTCAGAAAAGAGCTCCAAGAATGATGAAAAGTCTGAAAAACCTGCCTTGCAGTGAGGGACTAAAGAGGCTCAGTCTAGTTTGTCCAAGAGAAGGATAAGAGGTGACTTGATCATGGTACCTGTAAGTATCTCCATGGAAACAAATTTCTGATGGCAGAGGGCTCTTGAATCTAGCAGATAAAAGGATAACAATGACTGAATGGAAGCTGAAGCTAGACAAATTCAGACTAGAAATAAGATGCCAATTTTTAACAATGATGGTAATTAAATTACATCAGTGATTATCTACGGATATGGTGGAGTTTCACTTTTAAAATAAAAATTGGCTGTCTTTCTGAAAGATATGCTCTAGCTCAACCAGAAGTTATGGGTCTGATTCAGGAATTATGGAGTGAAATTCTATGACCTCTGTTATATAGGTCATTTTAGATAATCACAGTGGTCTTTTCTGGCTTTAGAATCAGTATGTCTTTGAGAAATCCCATTGACTACAGTGAGACTACTCAGGTGAGGAAAGATGACTGGTTAGTGACCTAAATTAGTGACATCTTGCATGTGCAGTATGTGACTTTCTTTTAGTCACACAACTGGATAATTTTTGTGAACATTTTTTAATAAGATGAATTTTCAATGTGTAAAGATGTTTAAATAGTTTCTTACAGTAGCACATTAACTTGACATATGGGCCAGTAAAGTGAACAGCTACAATCTAGCACAAAGTCTAAAGCAGAGTACAGACATTGTTTTCCAAATTCTTGATTGATGAACCTCCCTTGGGAACAGGGCCGGCACTGGCTTTCTGGCCGCCCCAAGCAAACAAACAAACAAACAAACAAACAAACAAAAAAACCGCGGCCTCCAGAACAGCAAAGCAAAAAAAAAAAATAAAAAACCTGCGGCGTGGCCGGAGCCAGGGTGCAGGGGGACTCCCTGCCCTGCAGATGTGCCCCGGCTAGTGGGGGGAGAGAGAGAAGGGGTGCCGTCCCGCGGCCCCTCCCGCCGTGCCCCCTGCCGGGAGGGCTCCGCACCACTCCAGTCGGCTGGGAGGGAAGGATGTGGGCTGCCCTGCCGGGCTTGCTGCACGGCACTCCCGTCCTCCACACCGCTGCCCCCTACAGGGCGGCCGGAGCGGAACAACAACAACAACAACAACAAAAAAGCAGCCATGCCGCCCTAGGATTAGGCGGAATGCCGCCTCCTACAAGCTGCCGCCCCAAGCAGCCAAACAAACAAAAAAAAAGCTGCGATCGCAATCGTGATCTGTGGCGGCAATTCGGTGGGAGATCCTTCGCTCCAAGCAGGAGTGAGGGACTGTCTGCCGAATTGCCGCCGAACAGCTGGACGTGTTGTCCCTCTCCAAAGTGGCTGCCCCAAGCACCTGCTTGGTAAGCTGGTGCTTGGAGCCGGCCCTGTGTGGGAAAATGAAACTGATCACACCAACTTTAACCCCTGGCATGTAGCGTTAAAGAGCTACCTGTCATTTATACACTTTCCACATTCTTCCTCCATCCATGTTCAGCAACTCCTGTGGAGAGGGATGCCCCATCCTTTGGGAAGTGCTGCTCTCATGAAGGTTGCCATTGACAACAATGGGATGACTTGTTTAAATAAACGTTGGAGGAAAGGGTCCCTATGAATGCCAAGTGCTAAGATTTTAGTTAGGTGCAAATCATATGTTTCTCGAAATTACATAACATGGCTAAAGAATGTTGTGATCGGGAGCCAATTGAGGACTGTCAATTAGGATTAACTGCAAAGAATGAGGCAGGCAATTTCCAAAACGGTTGGATTTTCCAATACTTAGATTTACCAAGCCAGCACAGAACAGCTTCTGTAATACCTCACTGGCTACCCAGAAGCCAACAACACAGTTCTCTTAAAGCAACCCAGCCTTAGGCCTCCACCCAGAAACCCAAGTCATTTATGATGAGGATTACTGAAAATCTTATTCATCATATAACAAAGTTCTGCCAGTCCCAAAGGATCAGATCTGTTATCTCCCAGGTTAATAAATATTCCAGATCTTACCCAAATTCATACTTGCAGCCAATTCTTATTAACTAAACTAAAAATTATTAAAAAAGAAAAGAGAGAGAGAATTGGTTTAAAAAATCAGTATACATACAGACATGAGTAAAATTCTTGAGATTCAGATTCATAGCAGAGATGGTGAGCTTTGTAGTTGCAATGAGTTCTTTCAGAAATAATCCATAGGTTATAGTCCAATGTTTGTATTCAGGGCGGGCCAGTCAGAAATGGGATCTCAGTCCTTGTGGCTTAGGCTTCCCCTGCATGAGGCCTCAAGCAGATCTGAGATAACAGGATCAGGACCCAAGCCATTTTTTATACAGTTTCAGGCCTTCTTTGACAGCTCAGAGTCCCTCAGCGAACAATAGACATTCATTTCCTAAGCATTGCCAGTAATTATTCGCACAGATTAACATAAGGCAATTGCCTGTTTTTTCACCATTTGCAGATGATTTGCTATACATATCTAAGAGAGATGAATACAGTGATATCCTATGTTTACAGTTCATCTAAATGTTAAGATGTCCTTTTGATGTCTGAATTAACAGAATACAGCATAGACAGGGACTGTTTGATTACATTGTTGACCTCTACTAATGTGTATATATAAATATACAAAAACACAAATATTATCTACCCATATGTTTTTAAGGGTTGAATTTGAGTCATTTATGCTGCAGGATGCTTAACCCTTTTTGGTCATGCGTCACAAATGTAAATAGGATTTCATATACAGGGCAAATTATATTAGCGCACAGAAAAGGGGGCATAAATGTGGTGTTTAGATGTTGCTTGTAATTATTAGAACTGGGAGCACTGGCTGTTGGGAGTCTGAAAGGACAGGAAACAGGAAGGAGGGGGGAGGAGTTGAGGAGGCAGAGTGAGAGTTACAGAGGGTGCAGCAGCAGCTTGGTAAAGAGGTTTCCACTTTAAAAATAAAGTCCTGTTGAAATTTGTTAGTACCTTGCCTGGTTGTTACAACAATAAATCACTAGGGAACAGTACACAAAGCTGGACCAACACTGGACCTTCTTGCTGCCTTTTTCAGCTGAAACAGAGCAGAGTCAAATCACCTCTACCATAGTGGCCAGGGCCGGATTAACTTTTTGTAGGCCCGGCGCCAAACATATTTGTGGGCCCCCATTGGGGAAATAGGGCATGTGATGGGGGGTGGTCCGCAGGGCGAGGGGCCGGTTGGGGGGCAATGAGACGTAGTATAGCGGGAGCGGCCCCACTCAGCCCAGCACAAGGGCACTGTTTACAAACCCCAAACTGCTAGACGCACACTGGCCCACCCAGCCCTCTGCCAGCGTGCCCCTTCCACACTGCCCCCGGGCCCAGTGCCCTGCCCTTATGCCAGTGCCCCCCCTCACCCAGAGACCTCCCCCACAGATCTCTATGTCCAATGCCACCGGACCCGCTATGCCCAGCACCCTCTCCCCAGAGACACCCCCCGCTGACCTCCCACCACAACTACACAGCACCCTGCACACCATACCCCTGGCCCAGCTCCCCCTTCACAGTCCCACCATTACAGCTGTACAGCACCCCATATCCCTGGCTGGGATGATTTAGTTGGGGTTGGTCCTGCTTTGAGCAGGGGTTGGACTAGATGACTTTCTGAGGTCCCATCCAACCCTGAGAACGGGGGGGCAGAGAAGAGTGGTCCTGGTCGGGGGCCCCCCTGGAGTGTGGGCCCGGCTCCTGGCGCCAGTGGCTCCATGGTAAATGTGCCACTGATAGTGGCAATGGACGTCAGCAACAGAGCAAGCACCTCTGCTTTTCAATAACATGGGAAACACAACTTGGCACCACCTGTCACAAAGGCACCACAATGGATCAGATGGTTATTTATTTGCAGAGAGGGAGGCAAAAAATGGTGCCAGAATCTGCATTTTTCTCTGTCCGCATCCTATCATGGAGTTGGTGTCTGAGTTTGAAAAAAACAAAAACAAAACAAACTCCTAGTACTGAAGTATATTGATGGGATATTCTCATGGATGCCTCTAATTCACTTTAACATGAATTACAATATGAATTGAGAATGCTACATGAGTGCTCTTTTCATCGTTGCATGATGTACCAGTGTGGCAAGAAATGGGCTGAAAGAAATTTTGGCTACTTGATAGCAATTTTTTCCCAGTTTAGCAATAATGTATATTGCTGTAATGGATGGATAAGAACTGATAAACTCAGGGCCTCTCACTAGAGCTAGAATTATAACTGGGGAAGTAACATTCTCCTTATCTACTGAGGATGGGACAAGAAGTAATGGGCTTAAATTGCAGCAAGGGCAGTTTAGGTTAGACATTAGGAAAAGCTTAGGGTAGTTAAGCAGTGGAACAAATTACCTAGGGAGATTGTGGAATCTCCATCACTGGACGTTTTAAAGAACAGGTTAGAAAAACACCTGTCAGGGGTGGCCTAGATCAGTGGTCTCCAATGTTTTTATGCACAAGATCACTTTTTAAAATTTAAGTGCAACCCATGATCTACCCTGCCCCTTCCACAAGGCCCCACCCCTTCCCTGAGGCCCCGCCCTGCTCACTCCATCCCCCCTCCCTCCATTGCTCGCTCTCCCCCACCCTCACTCACTTTCACTAGGCTAGGGCAGGGGGTTGGGGTGCGGGCTCTGGGCTGGGACGTTCAGAGGTGGGAGGAGGCTCCTGGCTGAACCTGGGGCAGGAGTTTGGGGTGTAGGCTCTGGGAGGGAGTTTGGGTGCAGGAGGGGTATCCAGGCTGGGGCAGAGTGTTGGGGTGCAGGAAGGGGTGCAGGCTCTGGGAGGGGGCTCAGGGCTGGGGGTTGGGGTGCAGGCTCCCGCTGGGCAGCACTTACCTTGGACGGCTCCTGGACGGCGGCGCAGCGAGGCTAAGGCAAACTCCCTGCCTGCCCTGGCCCCATGCCACTCCCGGAAGCAGCCAGCACACCCCTGCGGCCCCTGGGGGTGTGTGTGCACGCATGGCTCTGGGTACTGCCACTCCCTGCAGGCACCGTCCCTGCAGCTCCCATTGACCACAGTTCCCCATTCCCAGCCAATGGGAGCTCCAGGGGCGGTGCTTGCCAGCAGGAGCAGCACACGGCAACCCCTGCTCTCTCTCCCCCCCACACCCCAGGGAGAGATGGGCTAGATGACTTTCTGAGGTCCCTTCCAACCCTGAGAATGGGGGGGCGGAGAAGAGTGGTCCTGGTCGGCGGCCCCCCTGGAGTGTGGGCCTGTGGCTCCATGGTAAATGCGCCACTGATAGTGGCAATGGACTTCAGCAACGCAGCGCAGGGCCAGAGCAAGCAGGGAGCCTGCCTTAGACCCACTGCGCCACCAGACGCGATCTTCCGGTTGGTGACCACTGGTCTAGGTAATACTTAGTCCTGTCGCAATGCAGGGGATTGGACTAGATGATCTATTAAGGTCCCTTCTGGTCCTACATTTCTAGGTTTCTAAAACATTTAAATAAACAAGAAATAAAAATAAACAGTAATCTGTAAAGTAAATCTGTACTAAAGCTTGACTAGATATATTCATAAAATGAAAACTAAGACAAATGTACAATGACAATAAAAATCACAGTAAAGGATATAAAGCCTGATATTGCAAGCCTCATGGAAGTCCTCTTTAATTGCATAAGTAGCACCATTTACTTACAGGATATCTCTTGCTTGAATTCCAGTTGGAGAATATCACCTCCAATATCTAAGCACTAAGGGATGCAATATGATTTCATGAATAGGGTGCTCTTTAGTGCAAACATTTAATTAAAAAGACATATAGTAGTAGTAGTACTGTAACACTTTGGGTATGTCTACACTACGGGATTAATCTGAATTTATATAATTCGAATTTGGAAATGAGAAGATGAGAGCAAATTTGAAAAGATGAGAGCAGCCCTCACAGTTGAGAAGCGCGTGGCGATAGCCCTGTGGAAGCTTGCAACGCCAGACAGCTACCGGTCAGTCGGGAATCAATTTGGAGTGGGCAAATCTACGGTGGGGGCTGCTGTGATGCAAGTAGCCAAAGCAATCACTCAGGTGCTGCTACGAAAGTTAGTGACTCTGGGAAATGTGCAGGCCATAGTGGATGGTTTTGCTGCAATGGGATTCCCTAACTGTGGTGGGGCGATAGATGGAACCCATATCCCTATCTTGGCACCGGAGCACCAAGCCACCGAGTACATAAACCGCAAGGGGTACTTTTCAATGGTGCTGCAAGCACTTGTGGATCACAAGGGACGTTTCACCAACATCAAGGCGGGCTGGGCGGGAAGGGTTCATGACGCTCGCGTCTTCAGGAACACTACTCTGTTTAAAGGGCTGCAGCAAGGGACTTACTTTCCGGACCAGAAAATAACCGTTGGGGATGTTGAAATGCCAATAGTTATTCTTGGGGACCCAGCCTACCCCTTAATGCCATGGCTCATGAAGCCATACACAGGCAGCCTGGACAGGAGTCAGGAGCTGTTTAACTACAGGCTAAGCAAGTGCAGAATGGTGGTAGAATGTGCATTTGGCCGTTTAAAAGGTCGCTGGCGATCATTATTGACTCGCTCTGACCTCAGCCAAAGAAATCTCCCCATTGTTATTTCTGCTTGCTGCGTGCTCCACAATCTCTGTGAAAGTAAGGGGGAGACCTTTATGGCGGGGTGGGAGGCTGAGGCAAATCGCCTGGCTGCTGATTACGCGCAGCCAGACACCAGGGCGATTAGAAGAGCACACCAGGAAGCGCTGTGCATCAGAGAAGCTTTGAAAACCAGTTTCATGACTGGCCAGGCTACAGTGTGAAATATCTGTTTGTTTCTCCTTCATGAAAACCCGCCCCCTTTATTGACTCATTTTCTGTAAGGAACCCACCCTCCCCCTTCCCCCCAGCTTTCTTTCAAACCAAATAAAGTCACTATCATTTAAAAATCATTTATTCTTTATTAATAGATTAGAAAAAGAGGGAGGGAACCCGGGTGGGATTTGGGAGGAGGATCGGTGGGAAGGAAAAGGCCACTAAAAAAAGGTTAAAAAAATGACAGCCTTTTGCTTGGGCTGTCTACTGGGGTGGAATGGGAAGGTGTACGGAGCCTCCCCCCCCCGCGTTCTTACACGTCTGGGTGAGGAGGATATGGAACATGGGGAGGGGGGAGGGTGGAACAGGGGCTGTAGCAGCAGTCTGTTTTCCTGCAGCCATTCCTGAAGCTCCACCAGACGCCGAAGCATGTCTGTTTGCTCACGCAGCAGCCCCAGCATTGCATCCTGCCTCCTCTGATCTTCCTGCCGCCACCTCTCATCCCGAGCGTCTCTCCTCTCCTCACGTTGGTCCCTCCTCTCCTCACGTTGGTCCCTCCTGTCCTCACGTTGGTCCCTCATGTCCTCACGTTCACTGGCTTCTTTCCTATACTTTGCAACTGTTTCCTTCCACTCATTCAGATGAGCTCTGTCACTGCGGGTGGATTCCATAATTTCTGAAAACATCTCGTCTCGCGTTTTCTTTTTACGACGCCTTATCTGTGATAGCCTTCGGGATGGAGGAGGGAGGCTTGAGGAATTTGCAGCTGCTGTAGGGAGGGGAAAAAAGAGAGAATTTTTTAAAAAGCTACATTTTGCAGAACAATGCTTATACTCTTTCACGGTGACCAACACTATTCACATTACATAGCACATGTGATTTCTGTGCAAGGTCGCATTTTGCCTCTTAATGCTAAGTGCCTGTGGCTTTGCTGCTAGAGATCACAGGTCTGGGCAACAGAATTCGGCTTGCATGCGGCCATGGTAAGCCATTGTCTTACAGCTTCTGCGCCCTCCTTTCCCACATACCACCCATACCAAGCATAGCCTGTAGAGTGCTGCGGTTTTTCTGTTAACATTCAGCAGCAGCAGAAAACAAACTACCCCCCCCCCCCCCGCCATGAATTCTCTGGGATGATCACGGTACCCCTCCCCCCACCGCGTGGCTGGTAACAGGGAAGATCCCTGTTAGCCAAACGCGAAAAGCTCAGGGCCAATTTCCCATCTGCGCTTGGCTAACTGCAGGGAAGGATTTATTTTCCGCCACAGGCAAACAGCCCAGTAGGAACGGCCACCTCTGTCCCCTTAATTAAGTTCCCGTATTTCAACCAGGTTACCATGAGTGATATCACTCTCCTGAGGATTACACAACAAGATAAAGAACGGATGTTGCTTGAATGCCAGCAAACACCGGGACCATACGCTGCCAGGCTTTGTCAGGCAATGATACCAGATTACTTGCTGCAAGCATGGCGTGGTCAAGTGTCCTATCATGGAGGACGGAATAAGGATGCACTGCCCAGAAACCTTGTGGCAAGGCTTTTTGAGTACCTCCAGGAGAGCTTCATGGAGATGTCCCTGGAGGATTTCCGCTCCATCCCCAGACACATTAACAGACTTTTCCAGTAGCTGAACTGACCGCGAATGCATCCCAAGTCCTCAGGGCAAAGTAATCATTAAAAACCGTTTGCTTTTAAAACAAGTTTTATATTTTAAAAGGTAAACTCACCTTTCCCATGGGGTCAGGGTCTTGGATACTGGGTTGGGAGGGTACTTCAGTCAGGGTCAGAAAAAGATCCTGGCTGTTGGGGAGAACGGAGTGCTGTGTGCTCTCTGCAAGCTCATCCTCCTCCTCCTCCTCCTCCTCTCCCCCATCGGCAGAATCCTCAGGTGTAGCTGATGAGACTATCCCCGACCCGGAATCCACGATCACAGGTGGGGTAGTGGTGGCAGCCCCCCCTAGAATTGCATGCAGCTCGGCGTAGAAGCGGCGTGTCCGCGGCTCTGACCCGGAGCGACCGTTTGCCTCCTTTGTTTTTTGATAGGCTTGTCTGAGCTCCTTGACTTTCACGCGGCACTGATCTGAGTCCCTATTGTGGCCTCTCTCCATCATGCCCTTGGAGATTTTTTCAAAAGTTTTGTCATTTCATCTTTTAGAACGAAGTTCTGCAAGCACTGAATCCTCTCCCCATAGAGCGATCAGATCCAGTACCTCCCTCACGGTCCATGCTGGTGCTCTTTTTCGATTATCGGCCTGCATGGTTACCTGTGCTGATGAGCTATCTGTGGTCACCTGTGCTCTCCACGCTGGGCAAACAGGAAATGAAATTCAAATGTTCGCGGGGCTTTTCCTGTCTACCTGGCCAGTGCATCCGAGTTTAGATTGCTGTCCAGAGCGGTCACAATGATGCACTGTGGGATAGCTCCCGGAGGCCAATAACATCGAATTGCGGCCACACTATCCCTAATTCGAAATGTTAAAATCGATTTTGGCGCTACTCCGCTCGTCGGGGTGGGGTGGAGTACAGAAATCGATTTAAAGGGCCCTTTATATTGAAATAAATAGCGTCGTTGTGTGGACGGTTGCAGGGTAAATTCGAATTAAAGCTGATAAATCCGAATTAAAGTCGTAGTGTAGACCAGGCCTTAGTGGTTTAAAATTCTGTCAGACTTAGCTCTTTGTTTTGGTCCAATTCTTAAACTCGAATTTTGCAGGCACAGATTTTAGAGCCACAATTATGGGTACAAGTGCTAGCATTGAGCCATCTAACCATTTTGTGTTCAAACATCAGGTAGTTAGATGGCTCAATGCTAGCATTTATGCTTGCAATTAACTCTGCCCCAAATGGGAGAATGGGCCGAACCCTTTAAAACTGTGTCCCTTTTAAGGAGTAAAAATGGTTTTCAGTAGGGCTTAAAAACTTCAGCCTGATCCTGGGCTGTGTCAGAATTGTGTTCAGTACAGAGCGGAGGCGGGAAAGGGGTTAAGTTTGGGGGGGGTCTTGCCCCACTTTTTAAATTTCACCAAGACTGAGGCTAGCTGGGGACCAGGTCAGTTTCTGGTGTAAATTTAGAACACTCTCAACAAATACACAACCTCTCTCTTTTCAGCTGCTTAATTTGGAGTTTTATCAGCATAAACCTAAAAATGGAAACCATCATTATCATGTTTATGTAATACCATCATAAATATGTATAAGGACTGTGTTAAAGTCTGGCATAAATATGAAATAAAAGTATTTTAATTATCCTTGGCACTACTGAAATGTTAAAACTCTAAAAGATGGATATAGTGCTCAGTGTCCATGTTTCATTGCAAATGTCACACTATATAGTGTGTTCTTGCTTGAAGTCCCAGATCATGGAGTTAAATGATTACCATAGAACTCCTATTTTATGAACTAATGGGGGATTGAGAAGTTCATAAAATTGAACACTTCAAAATTACAGTAGGTGCGGTGCGTAAGTTGCAATATGACGCACTACATTGCGTTCTTCTTGCCCTTCAGTCCACTGCAAAGCAATTTCCAGTGCATTAAAGGCATTGAATGTGAAGGGATGTTTATTTGTTCTTCAATATCAGTTTTATTATGTGATTTCTTCCCCTCCCCTCTCCCCCAAAATCAGGGGAAAAGGTTCGTATAAGTGATCAGACTAGTGTTGGTAAAACTGAGGTTCTACTGTATGTGAAAATCTCAGCTCTCATTAAAAAAAAAAAATTCTAGCCCTTGTAGAGGTAAGCCTGGATCCAGTTATATGCTACAGGCTCAAAAACTAGAAGGCAAAGAATAAGAACCCCAAATTTATTATTTTTAAAAATGTCATGATTTTTAACTCATGATGTTTGGGGGCCTCACTCATGATTTTTCAATGTTTGGGGCTGGCTAAAAGAGCATTCCTGGTCAAAGTCATCCTAATAATAGAACAAGACTCCACAAGGGCAACACAAAACTGAGACCTTTCAGTTGGAAAGGAAATGGTGGTGGGGGAAGCAATCAATTATTTCAAAATAAATATCAAACTTATTCCTGCCATATAGCTTGGTATTTATTTCTGTGTTACTATGTTGGTACAGTGTCATTCTAGTTTAATTTAGATATGAAACAACAAGGAAACATTCTGCATATGAATATTTTTGTAATATTTACAATGGTTTTAAAATATTATGGCATGTTAGGCTGATCCCTCTGCCATGTACATGATTTTAAATATTCAATCTCTTAGCTATTTCTAATTAAGTACAAAAGTGTGGGTCCATTCCTTCAAGGCCTTATAGTATGATTTCCCACTCCCACTGGCTTTAACAGGCATTCCATGCATGGAGACGCTATAGCATTGGGCTTTTTATAGTGATGTGTTTCTTACAATGTAGTTTTAAGAGTATTATGTTATAGGCATCTTTAACGTCTGGAAAAAATAAGGTTCTAGGACAATATTTTGGCCTTGGATACTAGTTTGCAGGTCCATAGTGAGTCCTGAGGTGATATATTAATCCAAAACATGTAACTCAGTTTTTATTGCTGTTCTTATCATTCGAAAAATCCAAACAGATTTTCACAAAACTAGGTCCATTTTTAAGTTGGGATGAGGTTGATAGTGGGATGCGGAGTTTTTTCAGTATTTCACATATGTTCTCAATCAGTAGTGACTAAAACTTGATCCTGCAAGCTGCCCTATACCAAGGGACCCTGCACATGCAAACAGCAGCTTCTTGGATGAGGGCCTGGATGCCATTTGATGGCTGGTAGGTGGCCTTTGTGAAATGACAAGGAGTCCAGTGGCACCTTAAAGACTAACAGTCTTTAACTAAACAAGTTGTTTGTGTCAGTCTACTTTCTAGTGGTCAAGTGTTTGCATCATAAAAGCAGCACCACAAATGGCTGTAAGTTGTACTTTAACTGGCAGTTTCAGCAAGAAGCCACTGACTGAATGGGCACTGAACTGCCCTCTTATTCCTGGAAGACATGTAGCCAGAGAAGAGTAGGGACGCTTGCAGTAATGCTGCTCATTGTCATACGTGCTCTGTAGACGGGAGGTTGTCAATCCAGTACCTTTTGCAAATGATATACTCCTTTAAATAAGAAGATTCATAAATAAGAAAAATCATTTTTAGACTGCAACATTCTTTCTCAAGCTTCACCACAGAGTGACGTTTTACAGCTTAATTATAAGCTCCTGCTAATAGGGTTTTACAGTGTAAATGCTGACACAGCCTTAACTTTAGTGACATGAATGGTCCTGCTATGTTAATTATTGAAGACCAGAACCATGTAATAAAATGTGCTTCTACTCTGTTTCTTTTCTCAGGCCAGGAGCACAGTTTTATATTTATCTGTGAAGTGCCATGGTACACATGATGCTGCACAAATAATAAATATCAGTTGATACTTCAAAAATGGCTCCCTCATAAGAAGCTGTTTTGAATCCTTCTTTCCCCAGAATTATCTCCCCAGTTGTGTCTGTGTTGGTGTGATCCTTCAAGATGGAATGAGATGAGGCTTAACAAACTATTTGCTGTTCTACTTTTAGACTGCTAATGACATCCAAAATATGGGATATGGCAAAATCACTGCCTTTTGGGGGCAGGGAGGACGTAGTGGCAACAGAAGATGGAGGATTGTTTGAGATTGTTATTACTGTCATAGTCTTCCTTAGTGTGAGCATGCATGCATGCTTAATTTGAATATATGTATGTGAATGTGCATATTTTTGGGGGAGTCTGCTTGGGCAATGAAGGATATGGTAATTTTCCAGGCTCAACTGTTTACAGTACATTTAGCTTGCTAGGCAGTGCTGCAGTTGCATAGTTAGAAGTCCAAGTCAGGTGATTGAATGTCTTGTGGACGCTTTCAATATTGGATGTTGTCCTTGGCTTGAGTAGCTAGATGTTGGCACTGATACTATTGGGACAATCTCACTGTTGGCTCAGGAACTTGGAGCAATCAGCATGCAGTTTGGGGGCTTGGTAAAGACTGGATTGTGATATGGCTCTGAATCCCCATTGAGATCTGGATTATTCTGGTGGACTAGGGGAAGCTGCATAAGTACTAAGTTTAGATGGTAAACCTGGGAATTGAACCTGCAAAAATTAGTTGGGTCCAGCAAGATACAGGTGCCAAATTAGAGTTTTTGCAGCTTTCTGGTATCAGGATGTGTTGGGGTCCAGATTATTTTGATGTACTAGCAGAAGGTTGTTCTCTTTTGATGGCACAATTTCTGGGTTTATGGCCAAAGTTTGGTGGGATCCAGATGCTAGATCTGGATTTTTGCAGTGCTGTTATAGTGGAGCTCATCAGGGTCTAGATATTTTTTGGGGTAATAGTAATGGCTAAATATGTTCTCTTTAAAACAGTAGAATTTAGAGGATTGCAGTCAAAATCTGGCAGGATCCTCTTGTGGATCATGTGTGGTGTTTGCAGTGCCGTTGCACTAGGATGCTTTGGGTTCTGGCTTTTCTTCTTCTTCTTGGAGTAGGAACAACTGTACTGGTTCTTTACTTACGCAGTGGAATGTGTGGGCTGGGGGCCAAATATTGATGGATGAAGCAGGATCCAGATGCCAGATCCAAGTATTTGAACCACTGTTGTGCCAGGATGCGCTGATGTCCACTCTCTACACCTGCTGCCCAATTATGTCTCAGAATTAGGAGATTGGGGCCAAAATTTGGCTGGATCCAGCAGGATCATGGTGCCAGATGCGAGTTTTTGTGGTGCTGTTGTACCTTGGTCTGGGTTTCTTGGTGCAGTAGCAGCAGGTAAACTTGTTCTGTTTTGTAAAGTACCAATTTGGGGGACTGGGTACAAAAACCGGCAGGATCTGGCAGGATCCTGCAGGTAGATCCAGCTTTTACCTTTTTCCTGCAATCTGGCCAACAGCCTCATGAGTGAGCAGGAGCCATGTGACTGTGGCGAGTTGGGGTGTGCAGTTGCCTCCTGCTTCAGAGCTACCTGATCCGAATACTAAGCAGAGCTGCCGCCGGAGCTGTGCATGTAACACGCTGAAGACACTGCGGAGGAAGGTGCCCGTTCCAGAGGCAGCTCGGAACATGGAGATTAAAGACCAAGGAGCGCAAATGGAGCCGTTGCTACCCACGGTAAGATGCCGCTTGCTGCAGTCTGCCGCAAACCCCGCCAAGCAAGCGGAGCGGCGGCTGGGGATGCGAGCGCGTTGCGAGGCACAGCGAGAGATGCTCCCCTGCCTGCTTCTCTCCGTGCCAAGGTCTCTCCTTCCTTCCCCGGAGCCGGGGAACCGAGGGGGCTGCAAAGCCCGCAGGCAGAAGGGGCTTTTCAAGACATTTTTTTCCAATATGGATGTGCCTTAGGTCATAATGCGTGTTTCTTACTGAGTGAAAAAACGCGATGGTTTACTCCAGAGCTGGGAGCAGCAGCCGGGGCTGCTGTGTGCGTCTCTCGGCTCCAGTACGTGCGGAGGCGCCTGCCTGCATTTCTGTAAGGAGGGAAGGGGGTCCCCCCTTGTAGGGGGAGTGATAGTCCCTCTCGCCATACTCTCGAGGGTGGGGTGGGGTGGGGGGCACAAGTTGGCGCTGCTGTGGAAAGGGGTCCCCTGAGTGTGGGGGTCCCCGTCATTCAAATACCGAAGGGGTTCTCTCTCTGGCAGAGTCCCTGCCTCTCTCACAGGAGGTCTGTCTGGGCGCCTGTCTCTCACATTCACCCCCCTCTGTTTCCCTGGGGGGCCCTAGCCCCCCAACTTGCACAGAGGGACAATCTGTTTATCTGTGAAGCTCCTGTCACTTGTGCTCCTGTACAGGGTTGGTCAGTTGGTCTGTGGGGGGGTCCCTGTCACCCCTGTATGTGTGTATATATACACATACACGCACACATGGTCAGTTTGTCTGTGGGGTCTCTGTCACACACAGACATACGCATTGGATCCCTCTGTCTATGGAGCATGCTTTCACACCCAGAGGGGCTGTCTGTTTGTGGTGGCCCTGGTACAGGCAAGCAAACAGAGGCTGCCTGTGGGTGTCTCTGTCCCATGCACAGAGTGTCAGTCTGTGAGATTCTGTGTCACACACTGAGGGTCAGTCTGCCGGGGTACCTGTCATCCCCACTCACAGGGTCTGGTTCTAGGCACGCGCTCTCTCTCTCTCACATGCACAATTAATATCAGTTCAATGAGACTTTATTAGCATGACAAGTTGTACACATTTTTCCAAAGCGTAAAAGGGAGATGGACCCTTCAGCTCTCTGTCAGAGGTGGATAACATCCACCCATCATAGGGCTCTGTGTTTAACATTTCATCTCCTGTGGCCAGTTGTTGCCAGTACCTGTTCCTGATCATTTGGTGGGACAATGGCATCTCTGTCATCTCTCTCCTTTCTCCTAGGATGAGGCACAGTTTTTCCACATTGGGGTTTGGATGAGAAGGCTCTTACAATTCCTGATAATTTTGAGGAAATACCTTTTGTTGCAGTTCCTTCTGTTTTAGACTTTGGCATAGAGACATTGGAGACATTATCTGTTAGTCTTTTCTCTGCCACACTGGTTGCTCTGGGCTATGCTTTGTGTCTCCCAATTTTCACCTCTAGTTTGTGGTCACTGATTCAGTATTTGGTGAGAGACTGCCATAGTTTTGTACATGTCACAAGAGTGAGATGGTTTGATGGTTCTGTGCAAAGGTCTGTAGCAGTCTAATTTGTGGATGTTTTTGATTTCTTCTTGCTAGTGGCTCTTATACTGGTTTAGGTGCTGATCTAGCATCTTGAAAATATTTTGGGCTTGGGGTGGGGGTTGTTGGTTCCACTGATCAGAATTGCTGTCTCTGGGGAGTGACATAGGGATGGATTGTGTTGCATTCGGATTTAATTTTTGATCCTCATTGCTGTGTTGGGTGAGAAGCTGAATATTCTTTCCCAAATGTTGATTAGCAGAAGGAATTGGCCCAGTTATGTTCTGCAGCCCTAGTTACTGGAGTTTCTGTGCACATGGAGTACTTTTTCGCAGTTGTGCAAACATAGGATTTTTTTACGGTTTTATCCCAAGTAGATATTAAAGATGGACCCCAGCTTTTCCTTCCATGTAGTAGAATGGGTTGGATTCTGCTGTCAAATCATTCTAGCAGCAGTTTTATTAGTGTGTCTAGTAGGTTGATTGTGTACTCTGCAAGACTCTGTCTATGTGATGGATGGACTCACACATGCTCTGTCTGGGAGGGTCTCTGAAGCCCAGAGAGGTAGCATTGTTTTCCTGCTGTAGCAGTGATGCGAAGGCACAGCTTCCCCAGTCTTGAAGTTAGTTGCTCTGCAATGCTGCTCTGCACGGGGCACCATGGACCATGGCAGTGCTTCTGCAGCACTCATCCCAACTGGTGACTAGGGCCAGGCGGACACTGAAGCCAAAGGACCTTTATGTGCTGTCAGCTCTGAGTGTGTGGGGTCCTTGTAGCAGAGGACTCTGGCAGGGCTTAGGTATCTGGAGTCAGTGTTGCCTCCCTCACTGCTAGATTATAGTGTGAGATAGGTGGTAGTATTTTTGAGAATTAATCTCCCCTGTTTTTTTTTTCTTTCATGGTCAGTCCCCACCTCACACAGCTGTAAATAAATTCAGCTCCAGTTTAAACTGTGCAAGGACCCCAGTCCTGGAGCAAATACATTTTTTGTTTCCAAATTTTATTTAAATCTGGTTTGGATTCAATTGGATGTGAAGAAAAAGCTCCCAGCCCCGAAAGTTTGCTGGCTTCAAGTTATCGTCAATACATACAAGAGCCAAAGTTCACCAGCCTCTGAGGCGGCATCTCTCAGTGAAACTTCAGCTCAGTATCTCATGGTGGGGCAAAAAGTTGTTAGTCATGGTGAGAAGATGGCAAATGACAGTCCTATTTAATTTATATGTCCTAGTGGTTCTCAGATATTGCAAAGGTCATAACCTAATTTGCCAATGAAATTCCACATTCAGATTAACTATGAAAAGAACATCTGCTTTCCTTGTTACCTTGAGACCTATTTGGTAATTATTTTAGAGTGAAAACAACAAGGAGTCCAGTGGCATCTTAAAGACTAACAGATTTATTTGGGCATAAGCTTTTGTGGGGAAAAAGCCCACTTCTTCAGATGCATGAAGTGAAAATTACAGATGCAGGCATTATTATACTGACACATGAAGAGAATGGAGCATACAGACTAACACAGCTACCCCTTGATATTTTAGGATGTGAGTTCATATTTAAACAAGACTCTCTTGCAGTTTGTAGAAGGTGATGAAATGTTTTGTTACCTGCTCTTCTGAGGAATTATGTGGAAGTAGACTTCCTCTTCACCTTTTCCTTATTAGAGTCTCGTTTTACTAACTCCTTTTAGAAAAGTTCCTCACCAGTTACAGCACTTCTACCTGCACCCGGGGAGCCACTTTTTGATGTGTTTTGCAAAATCAGGTACTGTGTGTACATTTCTTCATGGATTCCTAAGATATTTTAGTCTTTAAAAGCTGTACTGGGGGAAGTAGAATTAAATTAAAAATGGAAAATCTGAAGTAGAAACAATCTTTTCAAACTGCTGTTTTAGAAAGTGCAGATATGGCATTGCCACATTTTAGCATTCAATAGAGAGACTAATGGAATGGAATGTAAAATTAAAACGGTCATAGAGGAGTTTTTAAACTAAGGCTTGGGGGAAAGCTGACAGGTTCGGAGTATCATGTGTTTGAGACAGATGCATCCCTTAGGGGAGGATTTATTAACAGGGATTCTCTATATCCTAATAAAGAGAAGAGGATAGAAATTGATAAAGTACAGGTAAGAACTGAAGAGAAACTGTCAAATGAAAAACTGTCCCCATTCATTTACATCACATGAAGGCAGACAACTAAATATTGACAAATTTTATAAGTGCTGGTATAGAAATGCTTGAAGTTTAAATACTAAGATGGGTAAACTAAGGTCCCAGGTATTAAATGAGGATATTGATACAATAGACATCACAGAAACTTGGTGGAATGACAATAATCAGTGGGATATGGTAAAATCAGAATACAAAATTTACAGGAATGACAGAGTAGGTCAAGCTGGCGGGGGAGTGGCACTATATGAGAAAGAAAGCATAGAATCAAATATATTAAAAATTTGAAATGGATCAAAATGTACCATAAAATCTCTATTGATAGAAATTCCACACTTGAATAATAAGAATATAGCAGTAGGAATATATTACTGACCACCTGACCAGATGGTGATGGTGATTGTGAAAAGCTTAGGGAGATTAGAGAGGCTTTAAAAATAGAAAATTCAATAATAATGGGGGATTTCAACTATCCGCATATTGACTGGGTACATGTTACCTCAGGATGGGATGCAGAGATAAATTTAATTATATTATGGTCACTATTACCAAGTGGTTCAGCTATATTCACCTCTTGGACCAGATCATGTGCCACTTAGGACTAAATCAAGAATTGACTCTCCCTTTTTGGGTTTCATGACTAGCTGCTCCAAGAAGCAGTCATTAATGGTGTCTAGAAATTTTAATATTGTTCTGGGAGGGAAAATACCAAAGAAACCTACCACAGTAGTATTTAACTTCAGAAGGGGGAAATACACAAAAATGATGAAGCTTGTTAAACAGAAATTAAATAGAATGGTCACAAAAGTGAAAAGCCTGTGAGCTGCATGGAAAATTTTTAAAAACACCATATTAGAAGCTCAAATTAAATATATACCCTAAATAAAAAAGAGGACCCAAAAATTGTCACTATGGCTAAAAAAAAAAAAGTAGACGCGGCTAAAGGTGTCCTTTTAAAAACTGGAAGTCAAATCCTACTGAGGAAAATGAAAAAGAGCATGAACTCTGGCCAGTCACGTATAAAAGTATAATTAGACAGGCCAAAAAAGAATTTGAAGAACTACAAGACACAAAAGACACAAAAACTAAAAGCAAAAAAAAAATTAATTACATCAGAAGCGGGAAGATGCCAAGCAAACAGTGGGGCCACTGGATGATTGAGGTTCTAAAGGAGCACTCAAGGAACATAAGGCCATTGTGGAGAAGCTAAATTAATTCTGTGCATCTGTCTTCACTGAAGAGGATGTAAGAGAGATTCCCACATTTCAGCCATTGTTTTTAGGTGACAAATCTGAGGAACTGTTCCTGATTGATGTGTCAAATTGATAAATTAAACAGTAATAAGTGACAAGGACCAAATGGTATTCACCCAAGAGTTCTGAAGGAACTCAAATATGAAATTGCAGAACTACTAACTGTGCAATGTAACTTATCGCTTAAATCAGCCTCTACACCAGGTGATTGGAGAATATAAGAATGGCCATACTGGGTCAGACCAAAGTATCTTGTCTTTTGACATGCATCTGACGAAGTGGGTATTCACCCACGAAAGCTTATGCTCCAAAACGTCTGTTAGTCTATAAGGTGCCACAGACTCTTTGTCGCTTTTTACAGATCCAGACTAACATGGCTACCCCTCTGATACTTGTCTTCTGACAATGGCCAGTGCCAGATGCCCCAGAGGGAATAACAGAACAGGTAATCATCAAGTGATCCAGCCCCTGTTGCCCATTCCCAGCTCCTGGCAAACAGAGGTTAGGGGCACCATTCCCGCCCATCCTGGCTAATAGCCATTGATGGACCTATCCTCCATAAATTTATCTAGTTCTTTTTTGAGGATAGCTAATGTAATTTCTATTTTTAAAAAAGGCTCCAGAGGTGATTCTGTCAGTTATAGGCCACTAAGCCTTACCTCAGTACCCAGCAAATTGGTTAAAACTAGAATAAATAACAGAATTATCAGACACATAGATGAACACAATATGTTGGGGATGAGTCAACCTGGCTTTTGTGAAAGAAAATAATGCATCATAATGAATTCCCATTAGAATCCTTTGAGGGTGTCCACAAACGTGTAGACAATGTTGATCCAGTGGATATAGGGCAATTGGACTATCCGACAAGGTCCCTCACCAAGGATCTTAAGTAAAGTAAGGAGTCATGGGGAAGAGGGAAGGGCCTCTCATGGATCAGTAACTGGTTAAAAGACAGGAAACAAAGGGTAGGAATAAATGGTCAGTTTTCAGAATGGAGAGAGGTAAATAACAGGGTCCCCAAGGGATCTGAACTGAGACCAGTGCTGTTCAACATGTTCACAAATGATCTGGAAAAAGGGGTAAACAATGAGGTGGCAAAGTTAGCAAATGATACAAAATTACTCAAGACAATTAAGTCCAAAGCAGACTGCAAAGAATTACAAAGGGATCTCACAAAACTGGGTGACTGGGCCACAAAATCGCAGATGAAATTAAATGCACATAGGGAAAATATAATCCCAATTATACATACAAAACAATGGGTCTAACTTAGCCGTTACCACTCAAGAAAGAGATCTTGGAGTCATTATGATAGTTCTTTGAAAACATCTTCTCAATGTGCAGCAGCAGTCAAAAAAGCTAACCATGTTAGGAATCATTAGGAAAGGGATAGATAAGAAGACCATAAATATTCTAATGCCATTATATAAATCCATGGTACTCCCACACCTTGAATATTGTATGCAGTTCTGGTCATCCCATCTGAAAAAAGATATTAGAAATGGAAAAGGTACAGAGAAGGGCAACACAAATGACTGAGGGTCTGGAACAGCTTCCATATGAGGAGAGAATAAAAAGACTGGGATTTCTCAGCTTGGAAAAGAGATAATTAAGGGATGATATGATAGATGTCTATAAAATCATGAATGGTGTGGAGACAGTGAACATTTTAGACAATGAACATTTTAAAATTATAAGAAACAATTGTGGTTAATAAAAGATTGCTGTGAAAAAATTGTGAAAGATAGTTTGCAGATTCTCTCTGTGAATGTCTCGGGCAGGTTCTCAATTAGAGTCAAACGCATTTCCTTCGCCTGTCTCAGTGCGATCCTTGCATATCCATGATGTTGCAAATGGTTCCCCAAAAGCACTTTGTTTATATACAGACTTGTTTTAATATTATTTAGGAATAAATGTCTATTTTAATTGTGTTTTAAGACTGTCATTGTTATGTTTTAAAATAAATATTAGTGACTGACTGATGTAAGCTGGATGTCTGTGTATAGCAGGAGCTTCATCCTCTCTTCGTATCTACGAGAGTATTTGTACAGACGTACTGATACTTTTTTTCATGAATGATTGCATGGTATGTTGTTTTTCTTGTTTTCTCTAATGACAGCAGTGGCAGTAACACCATTATAGTTAATGATGAATCGGCTTTTCTGTTCTAAGATCAGACTTTTATCATCTTGCCTCTTTGGACTGAGGCTTTGGCAAAGAAGGTTTCAGCTTATACTCCCCTCTTCCCCCAGGATGAGTGGAGCAAAAACTTTGCCCTGTCTTAAACCTTGTGCAACCTCTTTGACCAAAATGAGCGACTCAAGGAAGAATTTGCCCATAGTTTTAAAGGTTAGCCTATTTTATTTTATTTAGATTTACTGTATATCAGAGTACGCTTAGCCTCGCTTTTAGAAGCGTTTTTCCACAAGTTCTGGAAAAAAGGTCTAATATATGTAACACAGACAAGATTGCAGGAAGTTAGTCCATAATAGAACTTAGCAATGTATATTTGCATAATTATGCTTTTGGTTATGATTTTATAAGGTTGAAAATGGTTATTGTGAAATCAAGAAAGATCAAACATATTTAGGCACCACTCCTGGACATAGATTAGCACAGTGGGGCTCTACACTGGGGTGTTGGGGGCTGCCTGCATGGATGCATTTTAGGATCAGGGATTCAAGGCAGATGGATATCAAACAATTGAAAAATAACTAAAACAATACATAATCTTACAGCACTGGATTTCATATGTATGTATGCTTGTGTGTGTGTCCAAAACTCTTGTTAGTGCTATACAGACAGTAGGGAATTCTAGGAATCTTTTACAAAATCACATTACTTTGTTGCGCTAAGGGAAGACAAATGAGAGAGAAATCAAGTTGTGACTGTTTTTGAAAAACAGTGTAGCTAGTAAGTGAGAAACTACTGTTCATAACAGGCCAAATTCTGTCACTCTTACTCATGCTGAGCAGGACATCCAGTGGGACAGCATGCAGAGTCAAATGTATTACTTAACAGGAGCATAAGTGGCAGAATGTGGCCCAATATGTTTTATAACTATTAATTCCCTGTTCACTTGACCAGGATTTAGGATTATCGCAACAGTTTTACAACAGTTAGGGCAAGTTTATGAAGACAGTGTTACAATGTCAATGGAAAAAAGATAGAGACAATGTTACATTTTTCTGTCATATGTACAGAGAAAATGTTACAAGTTAAAAAAATGCAATCACAAGGATAATGTTAGAATTTTATTACTGCTTCATCTGTTTTCTTTTGTTGCCACATGGCCATAAAGTCTGAGTGAAAAGACAAGTAATTTTTTCCAGAAAGTACTGGAACTCAGTACATCTCTTTATACAATAAAATAATTAAAGTCACACAGACAGCCTTTATAAACACACACCTGCCAATGTCATGATTAAGAAGAGAGGTAATTAAAACCCTAAGACATAGTTAACATGTGGCATACCAGACTTATGCCTGTAAAGAATAATTTGCAGCACAGCATGTGCTCACACACAAACTTTAGAAATGATGTGAATGAGATACATTCACATTATGGAAAACATTAAAACAGATTATTTTTAAATGTGTTAGATTTGAATACATCCGACACTTTCTATTGATCAGACACATTTGTGTTTAAACTTCCTCTTACAATAACTCCATCTTTTCTTCCTACTTTTCCCTTGGGAAAATCATGGAACCGAATGTATGATAAATCACTTCCATAGAACCACTCTGTAATGACATAAAAAATTGTTATGACTTCAGTGTAGTATCAAACAGAAGATTTAAGCCAGTGGGGGGAAAAACTTATAAACATCTTCAATGATTAGCAATATAATGGGTATGAGAGAATGAAACAAAAGAAATGTACTGTGCTTGCAGTTTTCAGTACATTGCTTTTGTTTCAACATTTTCTATTTCAACCTTGCACATTGTAGAACTCCCTCTTTATAAATATGGCATGACTAATGTAATATCAAATACAATTTAACAGAAATCCATGTGTTCCTGAAAGTTTGCCACTCTGTGAGGCAGTAGTCCCCAACTGTTTTCGTCTGGCAGGCACCAGACGACGAGCCACAGAGGACCATGGTGGTGGTCGAGCATCCGCCGAAATGCCACCGACAAGTAGCAACATCAATAGGTGTCACCGCTGAAATGCCGCCGAGAAGCAGTGTCATCCGGAGGTGTCGCCTCTGAAATGCGGCATTTTGGCGGCGATGCATCTTTTTCTCGGTGGCATTTGAGCAGATGCTTATCCACCAGCCAGTACGCGGGCGCACTTAGACGCCCTGGCGGGCACCATGGCGCCCGTGGACACCGCGTTGGGGACCCCTGCTGTGAGGCATATACAGTGTAATACAGTTGAAAACAAACTGGCCATGAGTACAAAGAGCAGGTAGGTGCTTAAAACCACCCTTTCTTCTGGAAAGCTATTCCCAGGGTAAGCTGGGGTTTGAAGCAAGGTGAAAGTGTGAGGAGGAGAGAAGGCACTTGAGGGGTGTGAGTGTAATGCCGACAGACCCAGGGCAGGATTGAACTGGGGACCTCTGGAGCTTAATGCATGAGCCTCTACAGCATGAGCTAAAAGCCATCTGCCTGTTAGCTAAGGCTGTAGAGCAGACTCATTTTATTTCTCTCTCTAAGTGGTCTTGGTGCCACTAGATGGGACACAACACCACACCCAAAAGGTGTGTGGGTTACATGAGGAAGAAGGGGTTTGCAAGAGGAAATAAGGACAGAATTTAAGAGTGGAAAGAGCTATGCATGCCTGGAACTTCAGGACATTGCATTTGAGTTTGACGTAGAAGGAAAGAAGGGGCCATTGAAGCTATTTGAGGAGTAGGTGTTGGGATTAGACCAAGATAATGAGTACCTGAATCATGAAGAGAGTTTAAAATCTACGTGGACAAGCTGAGAAACCACGTATCCCAGTTAGCTCATAATATTCCCAATGCAGATAGGGAGCACTGCTGAATTTTAGTTGAAGGACAGCAGCAAAGTTCCTACATCCTCACTTAATTCCATCCAGTATTTTTTTATTTGAATCAAGTTATTTCTAATTTAAATAGATATTTTGATTTACTTGTTGATAGTGCTTTTCTTTCTATTTTATAGTCTTAAATTGCTAAAATGTTTTGTACCTGTTTCTTTAGTTCCTAATAGTTACTAGAATTTCAGATTTTATAGTCTTTTTTTTTTTCTCAGAAGCCCACTTAAAATGTTCATATACACCAAATAAGACAAGTCCCGGGGTCTCATTAACATACTTTGTTATGATAACAGTATAAACTTACACACACAACTGATAAGCAAGAAACCCATGCTGTGTTTGTGACCCACACCACCTTCTTGATATACTGAACATCCACAAATTGAAGACTGCCACAATGCTTTGACTAGACTACATCTCTATTAGGGCTTTCAGTGGCTCAGTTTTCAGAAACTATTTATCTGGGTATTCATGGGTGGTGTATTGTGCACAATGAATTGTGTGTGCTACAGGAACTGTTGAAGGAGGAGCTGTTTGCTTTTGTGATGAGCACTGGTGCCTTCAGTCATTTATATTCTTCTCAGTATTTAACTATATTTACCTAATGATATAATCAAAAGGCGTGAAAGATCTAAGAACCAAGTGACAAGTCTTGTGATAAGAGCCATTGTTAAAAATATGCTGGAAGGAAAGAATATAAAATCATATTACTTATGGAGCCAGTCCTGCAATGTGCTACACACATGCAGATTCTTGCACCTTCATGGAGTCCCAGTGACTCTGGGGTCCATCTGCCTGTATGGCTGCAATTGCAGTATTGGGGACTTTGTATCTGACAGCTGCAAAATGGTCATCATTTGGAAAAAACAAACAGGAATGTGGCTGTGCATTTGTCATGCCTCAGGAAGTAAGGTGTAATACTGTTACAGATTGCTTGGAAGTTTCTTTTGGAGTGGCCTAAATTAGTGAACATCTGTGAAGAATATAGACAGGAAGCTGACTGTTTGCCAGAAGGTAACAAATATTAATCTTAAGCGGTTTGCTGAAGAATTGCTCCAAATCATAGAATTGTAGGACTGGAAGGGAACTCGAGAGGTCATCTAGTCCTGTCCCCTGCACTCATGGCAGGACTAAGTATTATCTAGACCATCCTTGATGGGTGTTTGTCCAACCTGCTCTTAAAAATCCCCAGTGGTAGAGATTTTACAACCTTTCTGGGCAATTTATTCCACTGCTAAATCACCCAGACGAGAAGTTTTTACTCATGACCAACTTAAACAGCCCTTGTTGCAATTTAAGCCCATTGCTTCTTGTCCTATCCTCAGGGGTTAAGGAGAACAATATGGAAGACAGTTACAGTGGTGCTGGATCCTCTACACAGGAAGTCATATTCCATGGTTCGAGCTGTTGAAGTGTGGAAGAAGATTGAAAAATATCTTTACTAAATTGCAATTAGAATCTGGCAAAATGTGTATCATTATGATCAGGCTTAATTCCATGTCATTTTTTTGGATGTAAGATCAATCCCTCGCATATGCCAGGTTCCACTCACAACAGAGGAATTATCACTCAAGGTATGTCTATGTTGCAAACAAAATGTGTGTTCTTAGCTCAAGTTAGCTAATCTGGGGTTATAATAGCAGTGAAGACATATCAATGCTGGTTTTAACTCAGATGAGTAGCTCAAGCCTCAAACTAAAGTCTATAGGGTGAGCCAGGGGTTGAACTTGCTCTGCTAACCTGAATTAAATGCTAAATTATTGTGTCTTCCCTGATATTTTAACCAAGAGGTTAAGAACACACCTTTTTTTGCAGTATAGCTGTAACCTTAGTTTTGAATATTTAGAAGAAGGTTGGAAGTGGTTTTCTGTCAATAGTAATTACACCTCTACCCCGATATAACACGAATTCGGATATAACGCTGTAAAGCAGCACTCGGGGGGGGGGGGGGGGGGGCAGGGCTGCACGCTCCGGTGGATCAAAGCAAGTTCAATATAACACAGTTTCACCTATAATGCAGTAAGATTCTTTGGCTCCCAAGGACAGTGTTATATTGGGGTAAAGGTGTAATTGCATGCCAAGTCTCCTCCTTTTCAGAAGACTGTATCTCTCAGATGAAGCTATAATAGCGCCTCAGTGGTGGAAACATCAGGTAAACACTTTTTGAGAAAATAAAGATATGATTATGAGAGTGGTGTCTCAACTGCTATGGATTCTTCTGCTGGTGTTCAATGGAATCAAAGAATAGAATCTGCATGGGAACAGAGCTTCAAAGTTTTTTTTCCTTCTTGAGCATTTTAATTTTAAGGGGCAGGAAAATACTTTTGAGTTTGAGTAATGAGACTCGCAGGTAATTCACTTGTGATTTTTTTTTATCACTGATTATAACTGTGTAAAATGTTGCATTATGTATTAATGTGATATTAATACTGATGTGTTAATAAATGAGACTGTAGTGAAAGCTTATATAATTTTAAACAATTTAAATATTGAAACTTTAAACAACTTAATGTTAACATTGAAGTTAAATTTTATTCTGCTTTGGATTTATAAAAGTTTTGAATAAAAATAAACTGTAACCTCTCATCTTGCAAACACAAATGCATGTGCATAACTTTAAGCACAATTAAAGCCAATGACACAGCTAATGTGGCTAAAGCTGGCAAGTGTTTGTAGGACAGAGGCCTTAAATTTTCAATATTTTGTTGTGTTTACAGCAGTTTCTTCATATTTAAATAAGGTACCTGACCTGTAATGACATTATAATAAGAGTGTTTTTTTAATGAATTTTAATCTAAAATGGCAATAGCCATTTTTTCTAATTAACTTAAATCTCTGTAAAAGTGATTTAAATCAATGATTTAAAAAACAGGCTATTTAAATCAAGATGATTTTTAAACAATCATTGACTTATGTCACTTTTTACAATGCAACAGTCTAACTTGAAAATTTGTAATATAAGTGCTTTTCATCTGGATTTAAATCACTTCATGCTGTTTGAAATGTACTGGTGGAAACTCCCACAAATTCTTCTGTGGCAAAAGATGAAAAAGGTCTAACTGCCATACTATAGAAATGTGCACCTCTTTTCAAGGGAGAACTGGAGAATTGAAGACAAGTAAAGCTTACTTGTAAGCCAGTCAGTCAGCCTAAGTGTTGCAAGACAAGGGTACTGCTGTGGGTATCTGGAACTCAATGGAGAAATTATGCTCTCTGTCCACACAGAAAACGTCCACACAGAAAATGGGTATCTTCCCATTGAGTCAGCATTAAAGAATTTGTGGAGATCTCAAAGCGACTATGCAACCACTGTACTGAAGATCTCTTCCTTTCTTTAGCCTGGAGTTCAAAGTTTTACAAAACTGATCTATGTTAAACTTACAAATGCATTTGGCGGAAAATTCCCATGAGTTGGTAATATAGTGGTACATAAAGACCATACCAATACTAGTATTCGTTTTTTGGGATAACATTGACACCAGCCTTGTTCAAGTGGAGTGATGGATCAGAATTTGAGAGAGCTCGGAGGAGTACAGTACTGACTAGATGGCATTCCATTGGCTGGCAAGAATGATAGTGAGCATCTTAAGAAACTAGATGCAAACCTGCAAAGATTGGAGGTTTATGGCTGGAGAAATGCATATTTTCCAGGCATACCTTTATAGTACAGGCCTGGTGATAAATGCCAATAGTCTTCACAAAACATCTATAAAAAAGGGCCATGGTGGATACCCCACTTCCTGCAAATGTAGGTGAGTTACATTCTTCTCCAGAATAATCCACAGGTTTGAGAGAATTTGAGTTAATCTCGCCATGTGTACTACTTAATAGCCATGTTAGTAGAACCTTCCTACTCAGGGGGAAGGAGAATGTTATATTAGTACTTTAAATGTATTTATGTAATATGAACAGTGCATGTTAAAAATAAGTTTTATGATAGTGGCAGTCATCTTAAGTCTGTGTTGCTTGTAAATAAACATCAGTTTACAGTTGTTGCTGATTTATATCTGGTGTTTTATGTTCACTCTCAAATAAGTTCCAAAGTACCAGCAGTGTCAGCACAAGTGATTATGTACTCATTGTAGGTTACCTGTGTTGTCAAACTGACTTATCATATTCCTAATGTATCTCCCATCCTCACAATCTGCCTAACATGTTTTGTGATAACATGAAATCCAACCCATATTACTACTGCTGTAGACACTTTTTGAAACACTGGCATCCAGTAAACATAGTTCAGATTTTTTTTTAAAGTATCTTTTCCCATATATTTGAAGAGACTCTGTCAAATGCTTTAAGCACAAAACTTGACTAACTATATAATTAAGATACTTCCTCTTATTTTAAACATCTTTTCTCCTAGTGTTCACCATTATAACAAAAGACTTGACTGTGTCTATTTGTTTTATCGCACCATTACCACACTTCTAGAATTAGCTGTGAGAAGGAGCTGTAAAAGGACTTGTAAACCTATGAGTCACTTATATTTGTCTAAAAATACATTCACGGTGTCATTAACAGTAGCTGTATTCCATAAAATTGGATACTATTTAAACTTTTCAGAGAAAAATATCTGGATAAATCCAGCATGGATTAATTTATACTCTAGTTGTGTTAGAAAGTGGCGAGGCCTCCTCACAGACCCTTGCCAATATTACACAAAGGAGGTTTTCTGTAAGTGTGTGGCCATCGCTTCCCCCTGTAGATCAAATGTGTTTCATAGTCTTGGAATACCTGACCCCCCACTTCCACAGTGGGGAATGGGAGACTTGAACTCATTCTTTAATGGCCAAAACAGCTGACTACCATGTGTACAAGTGTGCTTGAAACCATAGAAAATGCAGGTAAATTGGTCTAGTACACACAAACTATTTAAGAAATTATTAAGGTTGCAGAGTCAAGCATCAAAAGTTAGGAAATGCCAGCATTAAGGGTGCCTGTGCAATCTTAATTCATCCCCACCTTGTGCATGAGCCTGATGATACAATCTTTAATTACAGGCTCACATCTATTTTTTTTCCTCACAGGACCCCCTACATCATTCCAAGTACAGGATGGTCAATGTTCATTTAATGAGCAGCTATTTAATGTTTTGTTTTCTCCTCCATTTTTCAATGTGTGGCCACAGGCATTATTTAATATACACTATTCCAGGAATTGGCAACCTTTGGCACGTGGATCGCCAGGGTAAGCACCCTGGAGAGCCGGGCCGGTTTGTTTACCTGCTGCGTCCGCAGGTTCGGCGGATCGCGGCTCCCACTGGCCGCGGTTTGTCGTTCCAGGCCAGTGGGGGCTGCAGGAAGCGGCGCGGGCTGAGGGATGTGCTGGCCACCGCTTCCTGCCGCCCCCATTTGGCAATCCACGTGCCAAAGATTGCCGAATCCTGCACTATTTAAATCCTGCTCTGAAGATAGAATTATTAATTTCCTTATGGGCTTTTCTGTGGTGCATCTAAGTGCTTCACAAATATTAATGTGTTTTCACGATACCCCTGTGATGGGGAACTGAGGCATAGAGATTAAGGTCCAAGAAATTCACTAATTTTGGGTGCCCTGTGTGAGACACCAAGGACCTGACTCTTTCAGAGCACGTAGCATTGTATGGCAATTAATATGGTCAAAACACAGCTCCCATTGACTTCAGTTGTAGTTGTGGGTGCTCAGCACTTCTGCAAATCAGACGCTATAGTATCAGGTCAGGCATTCAGAAAATGAGTGACCCCGCACTTGGTAAGGCAACTCCCATCTTTTCATGTGCTATAATATATATTCTGCTTACTGTATTTTTCACTCCATGCAACTGATAAACTGGGTTTTAGCCCACAAACGCTTATGCCCAAATAAATTTGTTAGTCTCTAAGGTGCCACAAGGACTCCTGGTTGTTTTTACTGAAAAGATAATGACTGACCACCTTGGAAAAAGTTTGGTTTAAATGACTTGCTAGCATCACCTAGGAGCAGCTTGGTGGTAAATGCTGCCCTGTGCTTCTCAGTCCTCTTGTCCCTTCTGCATTCCATTCAGCAGTTTCTGTGCCCAGATCCATCATGGCTCAGAGCAGCTGAAAGTGCAATTGCAGAGTAAGTCCTGCTCAGCCCGAGGGATGGAGCATGCCCAGTGCAGATGGAATCTTCAAGGAATTAAGCTGCCAAACTCTAACAAGTCTCTGCTGAGCATTTGTGAACTGTTATTTTTATTTCAAAGGCTTATAACTTGTCAAATTTGGGTGGATTTTGACAGGGGCCACAAAAGGTGCATCCCCTGTCACAAAGGCTACCTCTTGCCAAATCTCAGATCCTTTCTCCAAAAGTGTGGAGGCACTAGAACTTCTCAAATAAAAGGTCACCAGGTTTTTTTGTTTTTGTTTTTAAATTGGGCAAAACAATATATTTTTTTCCAGTCTTGTTCTTGGAAATGGCTGGACCGTTCTGGCTGAAATTTAAAATAAATAAATAAATAAATAAAAATATAAAATTCAGTCTGAAGCAGGTACCCAGCATGGAAAATTTCAGTCCATACTGCTAAAACTTATAACGGGAAGTGTCAGGCAACCTTAATAATAGGCAGTTCTAAATACACCTTTCTCTGTTTTGCAAACAAGTCTGGCAGCAGCTGAGCAATGTTGACCTAAAAAGTGTCTTTGTAAACAAGCGGAGGGCTGTAAAACTAAGCTCCGAGAAGAAACATTTTCAAATATTTTTTTTCTGGCGATATAACATAATCACAATACAGTATGTGCTCCTTATTCCTATTGTGCCAAAGCATTTGGCAAATAAGCAAGGCTAAACATGTTTGTTTTTCATCACAAACAATCAAAGCCAAATTATAACTTAAAAAAATAGTCACAAATACACTATATGGGCTTGAAGGCGAGATCTCCTAGTGGAGATTCTGCTTTTGTTAGCTTCAATTCAGAGGAGGGACCAAGAAAAAAAGACTTCTGACTCGTAGCTAAGATTACTTGATTATATAGTTACCTAGAGAGCTTGTTAGGAGAGCAAAATGAAAATGAACAAAAGCCTTCAGAAGAATGAAGAGATGGTACTATGACTAGAAGCCAGGTGTCGTCCCAAACCCTCATTTAGAGTAATAGCGAATAAGTTAATACAATCACCTGTTCTCAATCATTCTCTTGTTTTAGTGAAGATGGTTCTTTATCAAGAGGGGGAGACATTGGTAATACTTTCTTGCTGAGCAGAATTTGCTTCATGTGCTGCTGTACTGTGAGAGAGTACTGTGATTCCTGAAAGCTTCTTAGTGGCTTAACCTTCCTTGGCCTTAGCTGCCCACTCAAAAGTTGATGATATATTCTAAATTCAGTGCAGATAAGATAAAGCTTCTATATTTTATTTTGCATCTAAAGTCCAATTATTGTCAGAGCAATAACCCCATTTCCCAAATGATGCCAATCCTGTAAAGACTTTGCCTTATGCCTGTAGTTGCACTGCAGTCTATGGGACCACTTGCCATGCATAAAGTTAAGCATGTGTGCAAGTCTTTGCAGGATCAAACGTGATCCTCCAGAGACTAACTAACCATAATACTCATTTTATTTTTATTTTTCTAGCTTGGCCTGTGACACTGTTGTTCAGAGCTAGTTCTTGGGAGTGGGGCAGGCAGACATAATCAACAGTCCTAGTCTGAGAGCCCTTGCCTAAGTGCTCATGTCATGAATGGTCCTGTGACAGTAATTTGAGTGCTAGTGTCATGGGGAGCATAGTGAGAAAATCTGTAGGTTTTTTGGCTAATGTCATTTTAAAGTGTCACTTTTGGTATTCTGATTTGTTTCACTGCTGATGAACCAGACACAGGTGAGTAAACAACCTTTCTCCTTTATTAGCCTGCTCAGCCCTCAGTATTGCCAGCTCATGCTTTTATTGTGAGTTTTATGATATTCAGTGTTTGTAAATCCTAAGTTCCTGGAGTCGAGTGACTACATGGAAATCTCAGCTTTCATTTAAAAAGTTGCCAGCCCTTGTAGTTATGGGGAAAAACGTGAAAACATGACCAGAGCACACCCTAAGGGCTCAAAAATCAAGAGACCAGTTAAAAGAAGCCCATTGGCCCATTGCTATTTGTTACAAACGTATGATTTTTGGAGGCCTGACTCACGAGTTTTGAAAGCTTGGGGTTGCCAATATTGCTATTTGAGACATTTTAGTGACGCAAGTGGTGTGCAGGTTATGTGATCTGACTGTTTAGGAGCAAGCGAGAGATTATTGCAACACTCTGAAAAGTGTTTTGAGATGAAAGGTGCAAGGCAAGTGCAAAGCAGGCAGCAGTATAATCATGTAATAAGGTGTTACCTGGAGGTTGCCCCAAACTATTTCTGATTTGGCTTCTGTTCATTCTCAGCAGGAAGATCAGAGTATTCCCACATGATTGCAGTGGTCTCCGGTGTCTCTTTTGCAGTGCTACATAAAAAATAATGCATCTCTTGATGAAGTATTATAATTGCCTTCATAACTGGGCTCCCCTCTTTTCTCTCCCCCCCCCAAAAGAAGATAAAAGAACAAATTCATAGGCCATTGGTGTTTCAGTTCTAGGATTCAAGTTTAGAGGGTTGGCTTCAAGAAATTGATAATCTACAAATGTTCCCTTTCATTTGATTTCCCTTGTTTAACAGGCCACGTCTCATCACTTGGTACAATTTTAAGTAACATTTGGGTACAGTTGTTATAGGAATCTCCTTTTGTTGTGGGTTTGTATGTGGAGCAATTTTGTTTGTGAACAAGATGATCTTTTTCTTTCCTGTATTGGTGGAATATGTCCAGGTGATTATGCTCATTCTCCCAAGTCTGTTTTTTCACTGATTGCTCATGGAATTTGCTGTGCTATTTCATAGAATCCCGGTGACCATAATGATATAATGTGCTCACCAGTAAAAGGATTTTTTTTTTAAAGTAATACATTAAAAATACCTCTTGTGAGGCAAAACATAGAAGTTGTTTCTTGAGGGGGGAAGTGGAGTGGTATGTACTATAAGATGTTTTGTTTTGATTTCTAAATTCTTGCTTTTAATACAGTAAAAAGTATAATTTCTTGGCATAGCAAATAGCAAGTTGATGATTTACTAGTAGTTCTGTTTTATGTGGATGCAATTAAAAACATTTCTAGTCTAAAGAGAGGATTATGATTAATCTAGTTTAAATACTGTAATCCACAGACGGTTATGCTGTAAACCAGAGAAGCTATATTGGAACCAGTGGGCCTCAAATTTGCCCTTTTGTGATTACAGCAGTAATTGTGCATATAGAAATTTTATCATTAATATCCATTTAAAAAAGTAAAAAACAAGTCTTTTTAGTCTGGTATTAGTGGCTCAAAAAACAGGCTTCAGACAACAACAGGAGATTTGGTAAGCGCTTTGTACAAACCAATTATAACTCAAGGCTTTGATAAGAAGCCTTGTGTCTTTCTAACAGTAAAGTGGTGAAATCTATTTTTGCTACAAACAAGTTTTTTTTGTAGACTAAAATATCGCTGATTTATAATTTATTAGTAATTTAGAACCATTTTTTTTACTTCGGTTTGCTCTGTTTGAGTCCTGCTGCTGCTGTTTAGTCTTTTATTAAACCACCTTCTCATAATGTAAGTTAGAAAGCAAAACATGAAAGTATATTTG
This sequence comes from Chrysemys picta bellii, assembly GCF_011386835.1. NCBI lineage: Eukaryota > Metazoa > Chordata > Testudines > Emydidae > Chrysemys > Chrysemys picta. The sequence goes on from NC_088801.1 coordinate 33,208,256, forward strand.
GTACTAATGAGATACAGATATTTTTATTTGTTACATATTCATTTTGTCAACATCCAAGAAAGATTGGGTTAAATAATTTTTTTAGTTTTTTTTTGCCATCACAGACTCTTTCTAACATACTGCAAGATGGGTGAGTGCATATGCAAATAGGAGCCTATATCGTAAGGGCCTGAGTCTCAGGGAACTTCCTTCAAGCCTGAATCCAATTTTTATGTATAATATCTCTTTGGGGATATATTGGTCAATATAGCTATAAATAGGTACTGTGTAATAAGTTTAGTGGCCAGGATTTTCCCACGTGCCTGAATTTGGGGTTCTTCAGTTTTGGGGTACCCAACTTGAGAGCTCTAACTGGGGCTTACTTTTCAAAGGGTGGGTGCTCAGCACTTTCTGAAGAACAGGTGCCTTACAGCTCCAGTTGAGCACCCAAAATCACTAACCACTATATATGTGTGTAGCCAAGTTCTGCGCTCTCACTCAAGCAACTCCAGTGACTTCATGGGCTTGTACTTGTGTAATTGAGGGCATAACTGTGTGTGCTTTGTATGCGTATATATATTGGGTATGTATGTACATACTGTATACCTATATTCTTTTGATAAATTGTACTGTCATGCAATCATTTATTTATTTATTACTCACTATTAACTACATCACCCCTCGTCTGCCCGCTCTTAAAATGTATTCTAATTCCATATCAGCTTTAAATAGCTTCCTTTAAAACAATTACCATACCAGCAAAATGTTTCCTCCTCTTTCCCCCAATTGTGGAATTTCATCCCAAAACCTGAGCCCAAGGACCAGGATGAGGAAGATTGAGTACTGGGTCACTGTCAGGATTTCTGTATGTGAAATCTCACAATTTTAAAGTCACATATGTTATGGCTGTGCAGGGATAGAAGTGGGAGTGTATACCATTTGGAGGTGCCAGTTTTGCTACTATGTTACAAAGTTATGAGACACCCAGGTACCTACAAAAATCATGAAATCAGCTGGAAAATCAAACGGTTAGGGGAAAAATCTTGTGTTTTAGAAAGAGCCCCCGATCCTCCCATAGATGTTTGTGTTTCAGCAGAGTTGCCACCTCTTGTAATTTTTATCACAAATCTTTGCAATATTTTGTGTTTTTCTTAAAGCCACAGCTTGTACAGTCAGATGATGACATGAAAATCTCAGCTTTCATTTAAAAAAATAAGTAAGCTTTAGCCCTCATGGATATAGGGAAAATACTAGCCCTAAAAGCTCAAAAAACAGAAGGTAAATCAAGAGATCCCAATATGTAGTTGGTTTAAAAATAAGATTTTAAAAAATAATCTCATGATTTTGGAGTCCCAATTAATGATTTTTGAGCACTCAGGATTGGCAGTACTGGGAAATGAGCATACACAAAAATAAGGGCATCTTCCTCCTGACCATAGGATGCCTATGGAGGTCATTTCACTCTGTGACAGTTTGCACCCCTGATTATCCTTAGTATGTTCCACCTCTCCTTACTGTCCTGGCTTCTTTTCCACATGCCAGATTCCACCGCTCCAGTTGTGCTACCTCTCTTGACTGACACACTTCTCTGGCTCCCCCATCCTGTTGATTACATCTCCCACTTCGAAGGGAATGTGGGGGGGCTGCTGCAGTGCTTAATTTGTAATGAAAGAGGTGCTGGGGCTCAAGGAACTAGGGGCCAGAGCTCAAGCAATTTTTTTACTTTCATAACTGATGCAGCATGCCCAGAGGCAACGGGGCTATGAACTGCCAAGCCTAGAGGTTCCGGGGCTCAGTCCTGGTAAGCCCTGGCACAAATTAAGCACGGGGCTACTGATAGGCTCTGGGATCTGGCTCCAGGTGTACACAGGATCCGCAGGCAGCAGCAGCTTCTAATGCTTGCCAGTTTAACAAGCTAATTGGTGGACTCTGGTGGCTATTCTTCAGACCTGTAGGCAGTTCATCTGAAATTCCTGAGCTTCCCTGCATTTTTCCTGTGACTATGACAAAGTGTTCCCGGACTACTACACTTTTAATAATACCATGACTGCTGGCAACTTTGATAGCTTCCCATGGATCCCAGCACTCGCTTCTAGCTCTGTACAGGGCCAGCCCACAACATTTTGGCACCTGAGGCGGGAAGCTCAAATGACGCCCCCATACCCCTTCACTTGGGCCAAAACTTTGAAAGGTCTCAATTCTCCCTTCTTCCTGTTCTACTCCGCTCATGGTACTGCTCTGCTACCTACCCCAATAAAAGAGAACTAACAACTTAAAATGCCTTGTTCAAAAATTTTAAGTAACACTTAACTTTCAAAGCTTGAACAGCAAATGTAACTTTTCTTGTCTGCATAGTAAACACTGGCATTTTTATCTGTTTGAATAATCAAAGTGGTGCTTTCCCTGCCTTCTTGGTTGCAAAGATTTGAACTGCTTCCTGAAGGTCCACAGTCTGGGCCAGCTCATGCTCTATTGAGATGGTTGTAAGGCCGACCAGCCTCTCCTGTGTCATTGTGGCACATAGATGTGTTTTTATTAACTTCAGCTTGAGAAACTGCATTCTCCACTGGCAACTGTTACAGGAAGTGTTAGAGGTATGCACACAGCAACAAAAGCATTTGGAAAGAGGGTGGTCATCTTATTTGTGCACATATATTCCAGAACAGCCTTTGGAGTTGATCCTGCTGAAATGTATCTTGAAAGGGCTTTCAGTTCATCACCTAAATCACTTGCATCAATATCGTGCATGTCATCATGTGTCAACACTGTCTCTAATGCCCTGCATTGCTGGTGTAGGTCTTTTTCAGGTATAGTGAGGAGTTTTGGAATATCATACAACATCCCAAATATACTGCTGTGTTCCTTGAGCTGCATGAAACGTTCTTCAACTGACTGTATTGCACAATCTAGCACCTGGTTAAAGAATTCAACTTTGAATTGTCGTCTGGGGTCTCTTATGGGATTATCCCATGCCTCGTAATCAAAATGTCTTCTTCTTTGGTGACTCTTGTATTCTTGAATGGGTGGGAAAATAGCTTCAGTGTGAAGTTCCTCTGCCAACTTCTGGGTACCCTTCAGAACGTTTTGAAATCCCTCATCTGACCGGTAAGACTGTAGGTGTGACTTTGCTTTGTCCAGTTGTTCCACTGCTCCAGATATATCAAGGTCAATACCTTGGAGTCTCTTGCTTACAACATTTATTTCAAACAGTATGTCATGCCACAACACTAAGCAATTTGAAGTTATGTATGTTTCTGGTGATTCCATTTCCCTCTGCCACTGTTCTCCCATGAACAGTTCCTGTCATAGAATTATCCTCCATAATGGCAACTATGGCATCATCTATCTTCCCAATTTGGTGTTTGATAGGCTTTATCGCCTCCACTCAACTTTCCCATCGTGTGGCACTCAGTGGTTTCAGTGTCAAAGAGGATGTTCCCAGATGTTGCTTCAAAATTTGCCATCGATGAGTTGATGCAGAGAAAAATACATAGATGCTTTGAATTACATTAAAAAATTCAGCAGCCTCACTAGAAGCTGACGCTGCATCACTGACCACCAAGTTCAATGAATGAGAACTGCATGGGGCAAAAAAAGCTTGAGGGTTTAACTCTCGGATCCATGCTTGCAATCCTCTGTTCTTTCCTCTCATGTTGGCACCATTATCGTAGCCCTGTCCTCTCATGTTAGCTATCACAATTCCCGTATCTTCCAGCTTTTTAAGAAGCACATTTGTTATATCAGTTCCTGTAGTATCATCAATGTCAATAAATTCTAGAAAATGCTCTCTGATAGTCACCATTGCAGGGACATTTTCACTAGGTTCTGTTTTGTTACAAAACGCACCATTAAAGTCATTTGTTTCATATGCTCAGGTGTGGAGTCCAGAATAACAGAATAATATCTTGCTGATGTCAGATCTGCCACAATCTTCTATTTGACTTTTGTTGCCAGTAACTGTATGATCTCATTTTGAATTGTTTTTCCAAGGTAGTGGTGTGTGTACATTTCTTGGGTGGTGACTCTTCTTAGATGCTCCTGGAGTACAGCATCAAACTCAGCCATCAGCTCCCCAATTTTAAGGAAGTTTCCATTGTTTGGCACATACAGCTGATCTGAAGTGCCATGCAGTGCTAGGTTTTGGGTAGCAAGCATTCTCACAATAGCAATGAGCCTTTTCAGAACATTTTGCCAGTAAAGAGACTCTGATGCAATCTTCTCTTAATGCTGATCATCTATGGTGGCCTTTAATTTTAGTCTCATCTCAAGCTCTTTCCACCTGTGGAATGCTCTCTGGTGATTTGCTGCCTTCTCATGGCATGCCAGATTTCTAGCCAGATTTTTCCAGCCCTTTGTTCCTGTAGAACCCAATGTGGCTGGAACATTAGACTGGAAGAGTTGGCAACAAAAACAGTATGCAGCATTCTGGGTTTTTGAGTACATAAGCCATGGCCTCTCCACTTCGTCACCATTGGGGATTTCACGGCAGTAATGTGTTGGATGGAAACTTCTATTTTCATTGTCTTTGAGGATCATGAAGTTTTTCACTTGCTGTGGCCCATGCAGTACAAGGAAGTCCCTCAGGCTACTGCTCAAGTGGGTCCACAGTCCTGAATCATCTAGACTTAAGAAACTAAACTCAGCAGCAGTTGTTCCTTGCGCCTCCACCACACTCTTCTCTGATCTACACTTTTCTTCAGGAATGTGCATGGTTACATCCATTTGAGATGGAGATATGGATGCTGCAGTAGCTGCCAGGTCACCTGCACTCTGAGTAACTGGAAGTTCAGGCATCTCCTCACCACATCCTCAGTGGGGCTGGAAGGCTCATTGTGAACATTTGTGTCTATGTATTTCAGGAGAGCTCCTTCCTGCTTAGATAGAAATGCTTCCTTTGCTTGCTTTCTTTTTCTGAATGCTGCCCCAGAGGGGTGTTTTCTCCTTTCGCTCATGACGTCTGTTCTGTGCCAGCTATAGTGGCTCTCAACACTCAGTTGAAGGGGACAAATAAGCAGGCTGGTAGCAGGACCTGAGTGAGGGAAGATATCAGCGTCTAACTGGCTCCTACTACTTCAGTTGACTGCCTGTTCTCCTCAGGTGGGTTCAGGGAAGCAGTAGGAAACAGGAAACTCCCTGAGAAGCTGGTGTTAATCAGTCCAGGCTCCTGGTGGGTTCTAGAGAGGTACATAAGAGGCTCCTCCTTCTCTCTCTCCCTTCAGCTCCTGCTGCTTTCTGTTATTCCCTTTCACCTTTTCTCCTGCCTGCCTGTTATGTCTCTTGTGCCCTCCTTCCTCCAGCATAGCATTCCGCCATCTCTGTGCATCTAGAGCAGAGAGAATACATATTCACCATCTGCAGATAAAATTTTCAACACTCTGGGTCCTAGTGGCGCCCACTCCCACAGTCTGGCCCTGAGGCGACCGCCTCAGTTCGCCTCATGGTAAGGCCAGCCTTGGCTCTGTAAGATCTGGAGATAGACTTTAAAGTCATATAATTCAGAATTTCTTGGCCAGATGGATCACATTCTTCTTTTTCTTCATCAGGTCCATAAGATTTGTCACTAGCAACATTGCACCTGGAGCTGTGGTATCAGGCATGGACCAAGTGAGGTCTGGGTCTGTGGGAAGGAAGGTCATTCTCGCTGACTTCAACAACAGCAGTTTGCAAGTTCCCTTGTGAGCGAGACTTTCTTAAACTTGTAGTGTGACTAGAAGGTGTGTTGGAAATCGCCAGTGCACTAGTTTTACTTTCATGTGCCACAAGGTTCATTCTCTTTGATACTTCCGTGTCTCTGAAATTTGCTGTTGAATCAGACGTTGAGGCATAACTATAATCTTCAGCAAGCTGCTTTTGTTGAATGTGGTGGCAGAATGAGTGGAATATCATTCTCAGCTCTATAGGGCCTCTCCCATAGGTACAGAAATCTTTTGCTAAACCTGGGTGACTTCAAGGGCTTGGTGACCTCCCTCCCCACAACTCCTCCCTGGGTCTAGGTGGTCGCTATGCTTAGTCTTCAGGAAGTTTGTGAATTTTATTGCTGTGTTTACAGATCATCTGAACCTTGAACCCAAGTTATGTTCAAGTAGGTTCAAGAGTCACAGTTCAAGAGTTGTTTGGGTCAGCTGTTAATAGGATCCAACTTTGCAAAAGCTGCAAAGTGTCAGTTCAACAACTCTTGTCTGCCATCGGATTCACTTCTTGTGGTGAGGATATGCCCACACCTTCTTTAGAAGCTTTATGAAGAGCTTCAAAGGCGGGGACAGAATTACCAGTCAGCCAGAGATACTCACTGAAGAAACTGACAAAGGCTGGTCAGTGTTTTACTTGTTGTTTTATTAATTATAAAACATTCTATTAGGCTATGCTTAGTTGCTTCATTAGGCCAGCAGCAGTTAACGCATACTTGCTGTAACTACTGCCAAGGAGCGTAGAAAGGATTTCCTGAGGCTTTGGCTGAGTGTTGAGTACAAAAGCAGATGCCATGTTCTGTGGAAGCTGCCGGGGGTGGGCTTGAAGAACAGTTTTGCTTGGCTCAGTTTTTGAACTGCCACAGAGGACTGAAATCAGTCTGGACCCAATGTCCATGATGAAGCAAGGACAGGTACCACAGGAGCAAACATCTTGGTATTCAAACCACATCCTGGCGTTTCAGCAATAAGATAGAAAATTATTTTACTCCTTGTTTTGCTGCAGTGACATACAAATCTTTCATGTTTGATAAAACAACCACTCCTTTGCAAAGTTAGAATATGGATTACCAAGGGAGTGCTTGTTGCATTTTTTCATCTACTTCTACTGTAGTACTGCATATGTAGTAAAAGTTGAGCAATATTTTGGACAACAGTCTTTATATACTGACAATTGGCTCATGGTTCCCTTTTCATCAATCTCAGACTCTAGTCTCACTGTTTCCCCAATACATGACTGAGAGAAAGATCTGGATGAAAGTGAACTGGCTGCAAAGACAAATGCTCATTGGTTGGCAGGCAGAAGCAGTTAGAGGCAAATACAGATGCAGTATCTCCACTGTCTACTGAGTGTGTGTGCTCCCCTTTCACCAAAATAGCTTGCATCCCCTGGTTTCCATTAGATTCATCATGGTTCCTGGATTTCCGGGGAGGAGCTATACTTGTAGTCCAATTTCTCTAGTACATTTGACCATTCCTGGCACTGGGGATCAATGCTGCCTTCACGTCCAAACTTGACTGCTGTGCTGCATTTTATTTAAGACTACTCTTGAAGACAATTTGAAGTCTTCAGCTAGCGCAGAATGCAGAGTGCAGAGCTGCAGTGAACACATACTAGTAACTCCTGTACTCAAAGCTCTGCACTGGCTCCTCTCTTTTCTTCAAGTTGCAAATCAGGATGTTGTGGAAAACCTTTACATCTTAGAATAATTTGGGACTTGCCTACCAGAGAGAACAGCTCCCATCTGGTATCAATACCAACTTAGATCAACAAGGATGTTTCTTTTGTCAGTCGCTGGAGTTAAACTCCCTAGAACTCACTGCAGAAATAAAGCATTATCTTTGGGCCTTGTTCTATTTGGCAGCCCACCACAGCCCAGCCTTGGGACACCGTCAAGGCCTGATGTATTGGTGTTTACTTTTCAGTTAGAATTTGGTTAGTTTTGCTGCTTGTTTTGGTTTTACTTTATTCTTAGGCTGGCAGCAGTGCTTATGCTACCCCTTATGGTAGATCGTGGGCTCAGTTGTTCTAGGGTTACCATATTTCAATACTGCAAAAAGAGGACACTCCACGGGGCCCTGGACCAGCCCCAACTCCGCCTCTGGCCCCGCCCCAACTCCGCCCCTTCCCCAAAGTCCCCGCCCCAACTCCACCCCCTCCCCTGAGCACCCCGCATTCCCCCTCCTCCCTCCCGCACCCCCGGCTGCTGCTGCGCTGGGGAAGTTGCTTCGGCCCCCGCTGCAGTGGAGAGCGGCGGGAGCCAGGAAAGTTGAAGCCTGGGGAGAAGGCGGTCCCTATTTTCCCAGACATGTCTGGCTTTTTGGAAATTCCTCCTGGACGGGGATTTGAGGACCAAAAAACCGGACATGTCTGGGAAAATCCAAACGTATGGTAACCCTACCCCAGAGCCACCTCCCGTCTGCTTGCTGGACCTCCCCAGACCGCACTCCAGAGCCGCCTCCCGCCTGCTGGCCGGAACCCCCAGACCTCACTCCAGAGCCACCTCCTGCCCGCCCGCCGGACCTCCCCAGGCCTCACCTCAGAGCCACTTCCGCCCGCCCACCAGACCCCCCCCCCCCCCAGGCCTCACCCCAGAGCTGCCTCCTGGCCGCCTGACCCCCCAGGCTCACCTAGGGTGACCAGATGTCCCGATTTTATAGAGACAGTCCCAATTTTTGGGTCTTTTTCTTATATAGGCTCCTATTACCCCTACCCCCTGTCCCGATTTTTCACACTTGCTGTCTGGTCACCCTAACCTCACCCCAGAGCTGCCTCCTGCCCACCTCATAGACTCATAGACTTTAAGGTCAGAAGGGACCATTATGATCATCTGGTCTGACCCCCTGCATGCTGCAGGCCACAAAACCCTTCCCTGGACTCTGCTGTTGAAGTCCCCAATCCTGTGTTTCAGTGACTTCAATCGGCAGAGACCATCCTACTAGTGATCCCTGCCCCATGCTGCGGAGGAAGGCGAAAAACCTCCAGAGGCTCAGCCAATCTACCCTGGAGGAAAATTCCTTCCCGACCCCAAATATGGCGATCAGTAAGACCCCGAGCATGTAGGCAAGAGTCTCTAGACTGACCCCTGTTGGCCATTATACTATTTACGTACCATTGCTTGGTTTTCCTTGGCTACTACGTTTTACCATTAAACCATTCCCTCCATAAACTTATGTAACTTAATCTTAAAACCAGACAGGTCCGTCGCCCCCACCGTTTCCCTCGGAAGGCCGTTCCAATATTTCACCCCTCTGACGGTCAGAAACCTTCGTCTAATTTCAAGCCTGAACTTCCCCACGGCCAGTTTATATCCATTCGTTCTCGTGTCCACATTAGAACTAAGCTGGAATAATTCCTCTCCCTCCCTTGTATTTATCCCTCTGATATATTTAAAGATAGCAATCATATCCCCCCTCAGCCTTCGCTTTGTCAGACTAAACAACCCAAGCTCCTCTAGTCTCCTTTCATACGACAGGTTTTCCATTCCTCTGATCATCCTAGTAGCCCTTCTCTGCACTCGTTCCAGTTTAAGTTCATCTTTTTTAAACATGGGAGACCAGAACTGCACACAGTATTCCAAATGAGGTCTCACCAGCGCCTTATACAATGGAAGCAGGACCTCCTTATCCCTACTAGATATACCTCGCCTAATGCATCCCAAGACTGCATTGGCTTTTTTCACCGCCACATCACATTGTCGACTCATAGTCATCCTGCGGTCTACAAGGACCCCTAGGTCCTTCTCCTCTTCCGTTACTTCTAACCAATGCATCCCCAGCTTGTAACTAAAATTGTTATTAGTCATCCCCAAGTGCATCACCTTAGACTTCTCACTATTAAATTTCATCCTATTTCTGATACTCCAATTCACAAGCTCATTCAAGTCTCCCTGCAGAATATCCCTATCCTCCTCCGAATTTGCAACGCCTCCCACCTTCGTATCATCTGCAAACTTTATCAGCCCATTCCTGCAATCGGTTCCAAGGTCAGTTATAAATAGATTAAATAAAATGGGTCCCAAAACCGAACCTTGAGGCACTCCGCTAGTAACCTCCCTCCAACCTGACAGTTCACCCTTTAATACCACCCGCTGCATTCTCCCCAGTAACCAATTCCTTATCCACCTCTGGATTTTCATATCGATCCCCATGTTTTCCAGTTTAACCAATAATTCCTCATGGGGTACAGTATCAAACGCTTTACTGAAATCCAGGTATATTAGGTCTACCGCATTTCCCTTATCTAATAAGTCTGTTACTTTCTCAAAGAAGGAGATCAGATTCGTTTGGCACGATCTGCCCTTCGTAAAACCATGTTGTAAATTATCACACTTGCCATTAGCCTCAAGGTCCTCAACTAGTTTCTCTTTCAGAATTTTCTCCCAGGCCTCGCCCCAGAGCCGCTTTCCACCCGCCTGCCGGACCCCCCAGGCCTCACCCCAGAGCCACCTGCTCTCCACAGGGCCCATCCTCAGCCTTCTCCTGCCTCAGTGCCCCCTCTCCTGAGAGCCTGCCCTCCACAGCCCCCCCACTCTCCACAGCCCCTGCCTCAGAGCCCCCCACCCCTCCCATAGCCCCCACCTTCCATAGCGCCCCCCACCTTCCACAGCATCCCCACCTCAGTCCTCCTCTTCACCTCCCTCCATAACCCCTACCCTTCATTTCTCCACCTCCTCGCATAGCCCACCCATTCTCCACAGCCCCTGCCTCAGAGCCCCCCACCCCCTCCCATAGTCCCCTACCCTCAGAATCCCCCCCATCTCAGAGTCCCCCACCCTTCACCTCCCTCAGGGGAGCCTCCACCCTGCTCCCAGCCGGACCCGGCAAGGCTGCGGCAGCTCAGGCTGCGGGAGGCACTGCAGCATGGGCCTTTCCTGGGTGGGGGAGCTCGGGCTCCCGGGAGCCGCTGCTACTGCGCACCGAGAAACTTTCCCCTGCGTCGGGACCTGCCCCTGGGCAGCGGCTCCGCTGGGGGGGAGGCAGCCCTCTCTGCACGGACCGCTGGCGGGGGGGCTCCTTGCACGGCCGGGATGGAGGGGGGAGACTGAGGCTCTGCCAGAGCCGCTGGGGATGCTCGGAGGAGGGAGAAGCGGCCGCGGGTCCCCCGCACCAGCAGCTAGCTGAAGAGACGCCACCGCTCCTAGCTGTGGGGCGCAGGGTTGCAGCAGCATGGGGGGGGAGGGGTTGCAATCCACAGGCTGAGCGAGCTGACACCCCAAGAGGAGAGGGGGCACTGAGTAGGGTTATCATACGTCCGTATTTTCTGGACGTTTTTATATATTTAAAAAATCCTCCCGGACGGCAATTAACAACTAAAAAGCCAGACATGTCCGGGGAAATACAGACGTATGGTAAGCCTAGTTGTCCCCATCTGTTGCATGATATGCAGTGGAGCAAAAATTAATTTACATGTTACACCCTCTTTTTAGCAATGTATGTGAGCCGAAAGCAAGGTCAGCCTGTGGCAGCAGCACCTCACTCTTTTGCCCTGTGCAGAGAGTGTGTTTTTGAGAGTGGCCTTAGAGAAAGAGGGTGTGGGTACAACATCCAGCAGAGCATAGAATAAACTCCTGATTGTCGTGACCACCGGGTCTCAAACCTGGGTCTGCAGGGTTCATGGGAGTGGATGCATTGCAACCCTCTACCTGGCAGCTTACCTAGGGTTACAATATCTCATAAATAAAAAAAGAGGACCCTCCACGGGCCATGGCCCCGCCCATTTCCCCACCCCTAGCCCCGCCCCAACTCCGCCCCCTCCTCCCTCCCACTCCCAGCCAGGGGGAAAGGGCTGCCCCAGTGCTACCAGCATCACGGTTTCCCGGGCAGCCCCCAGACCCTGCGCCCCCGGCCGGCGCTTCCCCAGCGCAGCTGGAGCCCGGGAGGGGAAGCGCCCAGCCGGGGGCGCAGGGTCTGGAGGCTGCCCAGCAAACCGTGAAGCCGGTAGCGCTCGGGCTTTGGGCAGCCCCTATGCCTCCGGACCCTGTGCCCCCAGCCGGGCACTTCCCCTCCGGGACTCCGGCGGCTCTGCGTAACTTACACTGTATAAGTTACACAGAGCCGAAGAGGAGCAGAGCCCCCGCAGCTGGAGGCTCTGCTCCTCTTAGGCTCTGTTTAAGAGCCGGGCTGCCCCAGCGCTACCAGCTTTGGGCAGCCCCCGTGCCTCCGGACCCTGCGCCGCTGGAGCCCGGGAGGGGAAGTGCCCGGCTGGGGGCGCAGGGTCCAGAGGCAAGGGGGCTGCCCGAAGCCGGTAGCTCTCGGGCAGCCCGGTTCTTAAACAGAGCCTCCAGCGGCTGGGGCTCTGTGTAACTGACACTGTGTCAGTTACACACAGCCCAGGGGGCTGGAGGCTTTGCTCCTCTTTGGCTCTGTGTAACTGACCCAGTGTCAGTTACACAGAGCCCCGGGGGCTGGAGGCTTTTCTCCTCTTTGGCTCTGTGTAACTGACACTGTGTCAGTTACACAGAGCCCCCGCGGCTGTAGGCTCCAGCCGCCCCGGCTCTGTTTTAGAGCCGGGCTGCCCAAGTGCTACCGGCTTCGGGCAGCCCCCGTGCCTCCAGACCCTGCGCCCCCAGCCGGGCACTTTCCGTCCCGGGCTCCGGATGCGCAGGGTCTCGAGGCACGGGGCTGCCCGAAGCCGGTAGCTCTCGGGCAGCCCGGCTCTTAAACAGAGCCTCCAGCGGCTGGGGCTCTGTGTAACTGACACTGTGTCAGTTACACAGAGCCCCGGCGGCTGGAGGCTCCAGCCCCCGCGGCTCTATTTAAGAGCCGGGCTGCCCGAGTGCTACCGGATTCAGGCAGCTCCCTGCCTCCAGACCCTGCGCCCCCAGCCGGGCACTTCCCCTCCCGGGCTCCGGCGGCGCAGGGTCTGGAGGCACGGGGCTGCCCGAAGCTGGTAGCGTTCAGGCAGCCCGGCTCTTAAACAGAGCCGCCATTTTCCCGGACATGTTCGGCTTTTTGGCAATTCCCCCCGGACGGGGGTTTGACTGCCGAAAAGCCGGACATGTCCGGGAAAAAGAGGACATATGGTAACCCTAGCTTACCGACAATTACTTGGGACCAATGAAGACCAGCCCCAGTGTGAGGCTTTGCCCCTGAGGTCTGATTGGCAGAGTCCCAGACCAGTGATAGGAACAGGAAGCTGTCTGAACAACTGGGCTCCACCCTGCTCTGGACACTGTGCCTCATGCTTCCTGACCCTCCCCCCTGCTTTGATTTTCTGGCATCCTTTCCCAGCTTGACTCCTGGCATCTGACTCATGGTTCCTGATCTGCAGTTTGGCTCCTGCCTCTGACCTCGTGGTATCCAGACCCAGCCGAGACTTGGTTCCTATCTTATGACTGATTCAGTGTTGATAAATGCAAAGTAATGTACATTGGAAAGCATAATCCCAACTATACGTATAAAACGATGGGGTCTAAATTAGCTGTTACTATTCAAGAAAGAGATCTTGGAGTCATTGTGGATAGTTCTCTGAAAACATCCACTCAGTGTGCAGGGGCAGTCAAAAAAGCAAACAGAATGTTGGGGATCATTAAGAAAAGGGATAGATAATAAGACAGAAAATATCATATTGCCTCTATATAAATCCATGGTATGCCCACACCTTGAATACTGCGTGCAGATATGGTCGCCCCATCTCAAATAAGATTTATTGGAATTGGAAAAGGTTCAGAAAAGGGCAACAAAAATGATTAGGGGCATGGGGCGTCTGCCATCTGAGGAGAGATTAGTAAGAGTGGGACTTTTCAGCTCAGAAAAGAGATAAATATGGGGGGGGATATAAAATCATGACTGGTGTGGAGAAAATAAATAAGGAAGTTGTTGTTTACTACTTCTCATAACACAAGAACTAGGAGTCACCAAATGAAATTAATAGGCAGCAGGTTTAAAACAAACAAAAGGAAGTAGTTATTTACACAATGCACAGTCAACCTGCGGAACTCCCTGCCAGAGGATGTTGTGAAGGCCAAGACTATAACAGGGTTCAATAAAGAACTATATACATTCATAGAGGATAGGTCCATCAATGGCTATTAGCCAGGATGGGCAGGGATGGTGTCCCTAGCCTCTGTTTGCCAGAAGCTGGGAATGGGCGACAGGGGATGGATCACTTGATGATTACCTGTTCTGTTCATTCCTTCTGGGGCACCTGGCATTGGCCACTGTCGGAAGACAGGATACTGGGCTAGATGGACCTTTGGTCTGACCCAGTATGGCCGTTCTTATGACTGGGGACTATGGCTCTGACTATTAGGTCTGACTGCCTATGACCCATCCATGGCACTGATCAACCTGAGTGCCACAGGCCCAAAGTGGAGCATAAAATAAAGCTACCCAGGCAGCTTTGAAGGAGTGCAACATAGATCCAGGAATGAAGGAGCATGTGGAGTAGCAGCAAGGAGTAGGTATGTTGCATTAGGAGAGTAACCTGTTGCAGCCATAGTGTGCCATACTTTAGGGAGCCACCTGGATGGACACTGTGCTGTACTGACTTGCAATTTTCTAGTTCCCAATCAGCAATTCAAACATGACTGTGGGCCTGCCATGGCCAGGTGTGTGGGCAGGTCTGAATATAGCCTGTGGAGAACTGCTTTTCTTGCAAGGCCAGGCGAAGGGATGAATCAATTTTTTCCTGATCTTTCCAGGGACTTTCTCAGTTGCACTCTCTGGCGCTTGCACATGATATCTACTGTGACCGGACTGTGCCTTAACGCTTCTCTCGCTGCTTAGCCAGTCTCAGAACAATATGGCTCAGTACTTGCTTTCTCATTTCTTACTGGCCCCTTTGTGATGCTTTTGTCTTTGCCATAGCTGCCTGAAAACTGTGTTGTTGTGTTTTACCATTTAGCCACTGGCAAGTGTGGCCGAGTTGGTAGCTTCTCAGTCCTCAGATGGAGCACATCTCTGAGACATGGGCCCTGTTTAAGAGCCAGAGTTCTGTGCTGGGGCCAACTATCACCACATGTAAAGAGGATGAGCAGGACAGATTCTGCCCAGCCTGAAACTCTGATGAATCATGGACTCTCAGCAGGAATGAGCTCTGACTAGGGTAGCGTATATCTCAAGACTTTTGCTGTCTTCAGAGATCTGTAGCTCTTTATTCCTAAAGCACTGAAGTCACTGGGAATGAGAAGTTCCTTTCTTAGGCTGGTGTTCCTTGCTTTCTAGCCACATTGCTCCTCAATGTGTTAAACTGGAAGCCCAGAGTGCCCTCAGCCTAGGTGGAACTCTGAGGGGGTGTGTATAAGTGAGTAGGGGGCTTGAAGCCTGAAGCACTACTTTCAGGGTGTAAGGGGGCTGATCAGACACCCCACATCCCAAGGAAGGGAGTTAAATAAGAAGTCTAAGCCTAGGATTACATCCTACAGTCTCAGAGCTCAAAACAGCATCTAGACTCAGCTGGCTTGTAAGCATGTGGGACTCAGCAATTGGATTCACTTACAACAGACTGGTGACCATACAGCAAGGTACTGGGCCAGTAGTAATGGTGGTTATCCTTAAATGTTGGCTTTTATGACTCTAAAAGAAGTAACAAGGAGGCTGAAGAAGTGGGCTTTTTACCCACGAAAGCTTATGTCCAAATAAATCTGTTAATCTTTAAGGTGCCACCGGACTCTTTGTTGTTTTTGTGGATACAGACTAACACTGCTACCCCCTGATACTTGACACCATAAAAGAAGTAGTTACTTCCTTCGCAGTACCATGGAAAGGGACCTCCTTCAGGGGTGTCCCCTTCCTCTTATCCCTTTTTGTAGAACTGGAGTAAAATATCCCCCCAATTTCCCCTATTATTGAAAATACAAAAGGAAATCTGCATGGAGCAAATAATGTTGCTGAAATATAATTCTTCCTGAAGTTTTTGCTGTGCATGTCTTTCTGATATTCTCTGTATACTTGAGATGAGCACTGGATTCTCGGATTGAAAATTCATTAAAGTAGCTGCAAAAGACAAGATAAGGTGCTGAAATGTTCAGAAAAAGTGATAGCTGAGGCTATATTGACAACATAATCTTCTAATCTAACTGTAAATTTAGGTTGAGGAGGCAATGTTTAGATCCGGATTGCCCAGGAAACCAGGCATAGTTTGAAGGTTCCGCTTCAGATTTGGATTTGTGGGCAGCAAAATATACTGAACTGTTCTGGAAAGATTTCAGTTCCAAATGGCAGAAATCTTGATCTGCTGCTCTCACTACATTTCTGCTGTCTTGAGTCAAAATCTTATGAGAAGTGTTCTTGTGAGACTTAAGCTGCCTGTGAACTAGGATCTGACCTATAATGAAAATTGTAGCGGCAGGTTTGGGGATGTGATTCCATAAATATCAAAATCCAAGAGGTCTGGATTCAAGATTCCAGTTTGGGCTGTTTTATTTTCTAATTATATATGGCCAAATTCTTCTCTGATTTACATTGGCGTAAATCCAGAGTAACTTGACTGCAGCCGGTAGAGTTGCTCAAAATGTACAGCAGTACCACTGAAATGGAATTATACTTGTGTGTGACTATTTATACATACATATGTGTCTCTACATTAGTTCTACACACACCCACACCATGCGGCCTCTCTCCTTGTTTCCATATGTTTCTCTTTCCCTTCTCCTATTTTTCCTTTCCTGTTTTTGCGCTCGCACTCTCTCTCTCTCTCTGTGCACACAGTGCTCCCAGCAGCAGAAGAGGATTATCACTCAGCATGATCATGCCTCTGCTTCCGTACAATATTGCTTTTCTAATCCTGACAGCCCCAACAGCAGCAGTTTGAAATCAACTGGATCCTACTCAGCCAACTTTGTGTTACTTCTACCAGCTACACCGGGGTTCTCAAACTGGGGGTCGGGATCCCTCAGGGGGTCGTGAGGTTATTATATGGGGGGTTGCGAGCTATCAGCCTCCACCCCAAAGCCCGCTTTGCCTCCAGCATTTATAATGATGTTAAATATATAAAAAAGTAGTTTTAATTTATTGGTGGGGGGGTCGCACTCAGAGGCTTGCTATGTGAAAGGGGTCACCAATACAAAAGTTTGAGAACCACTGAGCTACACCAAGAAAGTGCTATTGCACAGGTACCTTGGTGTGATAGAGCAGAATGATTGTTCTTAGGAAGGATTTCTCATGTGGAAATAAAATATTGAAGAATGAAAAGGAACACATCATATTGCCTTGATACCATGCTTGGCACAGAGCAATACATAATTATGAATTTTGTACATACCTCCAAGTTAATCACTGGACTATATTTTGTGTTCTGATTCAAAAGGTGTAAGAGGACCACATACTTGAGACTTGTTCAATTTGGGGTACATCATTTCTGATGCAACAATATTGTCTTTTGCACGGGCCCAGTGGCTATGTGGAAGAGTCAGGGGGCGGAGCTGTGCTAGGCTGCATAGGTTGGAGACCCTTGGGAAATCCTGACCCACATTTCTTTAGTCATATGATTAGAGGGACTTGTCCCTCCATGTGTGTCTTAGCCTGCTGCCCTCCCACAATGCCAATGCTGCACCCAGACTGTGGCTGTAGTTTGTGACCCTTCTGATATATTTTCTGCATTTTTTTTAAAGGGGTGGGCTTGTAGTTTCTAATTTGTTTCTGGTCTATATGTAAGGGGTGTATTAGGACTGAAAGAGCAGTGAAAATTATATGCATAGACTAAGAAGGGAATACACATTTAATTATCCATTTTCAGCACTTGAGAACATCTGCTGAATAGCTTTACCCTGCACAGACTTGCAGGTCTGATTAGATGAACTGTCTTTAGTCTGGACACTTAGCATTTGTTGTTTATAATTTCTTTTCTTTTCCATTCCATTTAGGCTGGGATTTTCAAAGAGGACTAAAGGAATTAGATGCCCATATACCACTGAATTTCAATGGAAGTTGGGTGCCCAAATCCCTTAGCAGTAGTTATTTTGTTGTGTGTTGCTAATCCAGATGCGAATGCATGGATTACACCTGGAGCATATAGCAGCAGCTATACTTAAGTCCGTGTAAGCATTTAAAAGTCTTTATAACTCTCTCAAAGTTTCATGCAGACAAAATTTCCAAGTGTGATCTTAACTCCTGTGAATTTTTTGAAAAGCTTGAACAAAACCCATTTACCATTTTGGGGTACAGACAAAGTAAATCAAATAAATTTAGGCTATTATAAACAAATATTGGCCACCTTTTTATGACAAGCATCAGTGGTTTGGAACAGAAATTTGAAATCTGGCAAGTTTTGCAGATGTGATCTTTGAAATCCATTTTTGTTTAGCTAAGTTATAAGGGTAAAAATGTACTTTATGCCTCTGTGCTGATTTATACTGGGATTTTCCTGGTCTTGTTTTTACTAAGTCTCTCTATTACTAATAGTTTTATTGCTCTGTGTTTGTGTATTTGTGAAAGTTAAGTTGAATGTGGACTTTAACGTGCAGGTGCATGTGGAATATTCATTGGCAGGGTGTGTATGGAAGAAGGCAGGGGATTGAGAAGGGATGTATGTACACGCCTGAGACACGTCTTCATAGGGTCCTGCCTCAGTAAGTGCTGAAAATTGCTCATCAGGGCTTGATGTAGTGTCCGTTGAAATCAATGGAAAGACTCCTGTTGACTTTCAATGAGCTTTAGATCGAGCCCTTAGTGAGGCAGAGTTCCACAGGATTGTGCAGCAGATCAGGATTGCAGATTCCAAACATACTCCTCTATACAACTACTTTAAGAATGCAAAGGTTGAAAATGAAGCACTGAAAAGCAAGAAAGCACTATACTTACAGTTACTTGTATACTGTAACTCTGCACTCTGTGCACCAGAATTAGAACATTATTTTTAATTACATGATGACTATGTACTTCCCCCCCCCCCCCCCCCCGCAGGATCCCTGCCACATGTAGTGCAAAGATTAGGTAACTAATGCAGCAGATGTTAATGAGGAGAAAAAAATAAATTAAGGCGTGCTTCCCTGCCTCATTTGCTGAACCTCAAACATCTCCTGCATTAGGTGAGGGAGTGGTCTTTTATTTATTTGTCTATCCATTGATCTTAGGGTTTTATACTGCTACCCTTTACCATAGTATCAAAGCACCTTCCAAATAAAATCAATGGCAATAGTGAAGTCCCTAGTGGATTTTTTGAAGTCTCTGGTGTTTCTCCTTTTTTACAGAGTAAAAATTCTGCTTGGCTGTAGGGTTTTTGTACATGGTTGATAGGGGTTATTGGATCAAGGGAGTTGTCAGTCTTCTGGTAGAAAGGCTTTTATAAAGAGTAAGATTTTGCAGGCATTTCCTACAGACAGTTGGACTCTGGATTGGCCTGATCTCCTCTGGAAGTTTGTTCCATAGCTGGACTCCCTCCACCAACAATGCTTTATCCCTCATTCTCACATGCATTCTGCCAAGCTGTGTTTTCATTGTACCACTTGAATGCAGCAGTTGCAGTGGGTCATAGACTGATATTTGGTCTTTGACATAAATGTGGATTGATCTGTTAATTGCTTTGAAAATTAGGAGCAAAGCCATATACTGGCACTGGAACCAAACGGGGTGCTAGTGGATGGTCTGGAGCATAGGTGTGATGTGTTCATGGTAGTCCAAGCTATGGAGAAAGTGGGCAGCCTCATTCTATACCAGCTGGGACCTGTGCACTGTCTTCACAGCCAGCCTCAGAACAGGTCTTCACTACAGGGGGGGGGTGGTCGATTTAAGATACGCAAATTCAGCTACGCGAATAGCGTAGCTAAATTCGACCTATCGGAGCCAACTTACCCCGCTGTGAGGACGGCGGCAAAATTGACCTCCGCGGCTCCCCGTCGACGGTGCTTACTCCCACCTACGCTGGTGGAGTAAGAGCATCGATTCGGGGATCGATTGTCGCGTCCCAACGAGACACGATAATTCGATCCCTGAGAGATTGGTTTCTACCCGCCAATTCAGGTGGGTAGTGTAGACCTAGCCTCAGAGTGAATTACAGTAACCCATCCTGGAGGTGACAAATACATGGATCACTGTGGCCAAGTCCTCGACTGGAGAGAAGGGACAGTGTTTTCTAAGAAGTGGAATGTGAAAAAAGACCTGTTTAGATGTCTGCCTCATTCATTACATACTGTCTAGTGAATTTTGAACATCAGAATGTCCATACTGGATCAGACCAAAGGTCCATCTAGCCCAGTATCCTGTCTGACAGTGGCCAGATGCTTCAGAGGGAAGGAACAGAACAAGGTAATTTTGAGTGATCCATCCCCTGATGTTCAGTTCTAGCTTCTAGCAGTCAGAGATACAAGGACACCCAGAACGTGGGGTTACATAAGAACGGCCGTACTGGGTCAGACCAAAGGTCCATCAAGCCCAGTATTCTGTCTTCCGACAGTGGCCAATGCCAGGGGCCCCAGAGGGAGTGAACCTAACAGGTAATGATCAAGTGATCTCTCTCCTGCCATCCATCTCCATCCTCTGACAAACAGAGTCTAGGGATACCATTCCTTACCCATCCTGGCTAATAGCCATTAATGGCCATCCCTGAACATCTTGGCTAATAGCCATTGATGGATCTATCCTTCACGAACTTATTTAATTATTTTTTGAACCAAGTTATAGTTTTGGCCTTCACAACATCCCTTGGTGAGGAGTTCACAGATCCAGAAGAGGATCTTCCCTTTTAACCCATGACTGCTTACTTGGCATAAGAGCTTTTGGTGAGGGACTTTGTCAAAGGTTTTATGATAGTCCAAGTAAACTATCTCCACTGGATCACTCTTATCCAAATGCGTGCTGACACCCTCAGAGGATTCTAATAGATTGGTGAGGCGTGATTTCACTTTACAAAAGCCATGTTGACTCTTCCCCAAGAAATTGTGTTAATCCATGTCAGATAATTTGATCTTTACTGTAGTTTGAACCAATTTGCCTGGTACTTTTGTTAAGCTTACCGGCCTGTAATTGCCAGGATCGTTTCTGGAGCCTCTTTTAAAAATCAGCATTACATTAGTTATCCTCCAGTCAACTAGCACAGAGGCTGATTTAAATGATAGGTTACATGCCACAGTTAGTAATTCGTCATATTTGAGTTCCTTCAGAACTCTTGGGCAAATATCATCTGGTCCTGGTGACTTATTACTGTTTTTAATTTATCATTTAGTTCCAAAACCTCCTTTGAAGTGTGTAACTTGGGAAAAAGGACTTTTGGGGTAAATACCTATGCATACAACCTGTGACTTGAATGCACTCACCTATATATTTGTGCATGGCTACAAAGTTCCATGAAAACAAATTAGACATGTCAAAAAGTATGTGCACTCTTGCATGCACATCTATGAAAATTTGGCCTAATATGTACAGATATTTTTCTAACTGTGCTATGCATGAAATACAAATGTGGCATTTTGGGTTATGGCATGGACAACCCATGGTATAAAACCTGCTCTGAGTGCATGATATGTAAAATATACCACATTTTCAAAGTTAGGGTGATATGTTGGATTAATTGTTTTTTGAATAAGGAGAATATGGAAACTTCCTTAGTAAAATTACTAGGCTTTTAAATAAAGTATTAATGATTATGTAGAGAGGGATTATGCTCATTTAGGAGCCAGAACTTCCTCCAACTGTTTAAAATTGGATAATGAATTTAATAGTCTTTCTCCCTTTGGAAAAGATTTGTTCAGATTGACTCATGCAAAATTTCTGAAAATAGGGAAACTGTTATTACAATATAAGAACAAAAATATTTAGTGAAAGAAATCATTTGACTAATGTATCTTTTGATCGGGGTCTTCCTTTATTTTCAAGATCAGTGCTATAAATATCACAGTTTTTAGTTTTCAGTAGAAGAGTCAGAATAAGAATTGTCCTGAGATACTAGTAACGGAGATTTTGGCACATTCCCTAATGATCATTATAGGGGTTAGAAGATGCTGAAATATGAAGGCTGTGATTTTTTTTTAGTGGTACCTAAGGAATTTGGATGCTCAGTCTTCATTAATTTTAATGACATTTGAAAATCTCCTACTGAAGTGCATATCTTTATTCCTGCATCTTATTGATTACCATTCAGATAATTTTCTATCCAATGTAATTTTTCACTTGAATTTTAACACCTCACAAGACCCTCTCTTCACAACGATTTTTCCCATGACCCTACTCACCAGATTAAGCTAGTGTTTTAAGTTAGTTGCTTGTATCCAATCATGGACATGTTCCCCCCCATTTCCTGGTGTGAGTAGTTTCTGTTGAGGAATGAAAGACTAAATGGAGGCTTCTTTATTACTTGATTGAACCTCTTCATCTGATCTCTTTAGACCAAAAATGTTCGTTCTTTTAATTTTAAAAGATCAATTTAGCAGTGAGCTATTGTCTGAAATATTGGAAGCAGAAAAGATCAATGATGTTAGCCCATCATCCCTGACAATGCAGGTACTTCTCTATTGTGCATTTCCTAGTGTTTTATTCAGTCTGGTTTTAGATGTCTCAGGAGATGGTGTTTCTGTAATTTCCCATGGGAGAGCTTCAACAGTACTAGAGGTCTTACTGGCAGGAAGTTCTTTCTGATATTTAGCCTAAAGTTTTACCGTTAAAACTTTAAAAGGTTACTTTTAGTTAATGCCTGCTTATATCACCCTTAACAATTCCTCTTTCCTTTGATATTTATGCCTTTTTAAATATTAACTTGTCATTTCCCCTAAAAAAATTTTTAGCTATATATTTGTTTTTTCTCTTCCTGTTGTGCATGGACATCTTTTAGTACTTTATTGTCCTGATTTTGTTAAAATTCCATACAACGTTTTCATAAAACCCACAATTACCTGAGTTGGTTCTTCTGGCCAAATTCAGAAGATGATTTTTTAGGAGAATAGAGCCCTACATTTCTGTAAAATTCATTTAGGAAATTGAAGTGCATCTTGTCCTCTTGTCTGCCATGACACAATTATCTTTACAACATGTATTGAAATGTCAGTAGGAATTACCACTTTCTTCTTTGATACAATATTTGCTGTTTTAAAATTTATTGTTTGTAAGTGTTTCTTTAATACTCAGCACCTTAGTATCTGAACACCTCATGAGTCTGAAGATGTCATTACCTCTGCAAGTAGAAATGGCTTTTCTTTGTCTATTTATCTGGTTCCTGACAGCAGGATAGGGTGATAGTTGTCAGTTCCTTTTGGATTGGGTTTCCAGGGACTGCCAGTACATGTAATTTAGTCATATATGTTATTCCAGTTAGGTCCTGAAACCATGTATGTGTCTGAGTTCAGGACATTTCAACATGTGCTGTTTGTATAATAGACATGCTCTTGACATAGACATCTCGCTTTATGGCCTTCATCCTACCATGGTCAAATCAATTGAAAGAAGGAGGATAGAATGTGGAACTCAGAAAATGTCCTGATTTTTACACTAGCCTTAGGTTAATTAGTGGCTTCCTGTTTTTTAACAGTGTTGATATTCCCTGTTTACAAAATTAACATATTAATCTCAGTTTTCTTTATGAAATAGATATTTGAAAAATTGTGGTTAAAATTTTTTTCATAGTGTGGGCAGAACTAAATGCTTATGCAAATACAAACCGATTTTTTTTATAGTCGTGTTGTAAACATTAACAGTTAAGTATTGTTGAATCTGTGAGCATGTAACTTTTCCTATGATAGAACATTGTATCTGAGAGGAATTCATGGGGTTTGAAATGATGCTTTCTTTGTTAGAGTGCTAGTTCCTTTGGTATGTGTTTTCTTATGTCACCTGAGGCTATTTTTCCAACATGTAACACGTGATGTTTTTTCTGCATTCTGAATAATCAGCTTTTCACTTTGCTTATTAAGCATAAAAAATACCGCCAAGGTATTAGCACAATGCAAGGTATTAGCAGTGGCCAGTCTCCACCAAATACCAAGTTCCTTTTCTCTGTTGCCTAATTGACATACTTTAATGAGTTCACTAAATTTAATGAATATCTCATGTAAAAGTCATCACTTTCTATCTCTAAGATAACTGTGACACTCAATCTAACATATCTAACTGGGATGTATGAACAATTAATAAATTCTGTATTTATTATTGTACTTTAATATACAGAAAAGCTTGAAAAATTAAGAGAGAAGCTTGTGCCTAAAAATTGCCTGTATGTGTGTGGTACTTAACATAGTGGAACTCTTTCCTGAAATCTATAGTAAACTGTAGTGCTTAAGAATATTACCAAGCAACTTATATAAATTGTTACTAAAAAGAAAGTATACATGCTAATTATTTTTAAAACGCAGTAGAAAACTATTGAATACAAAAATGTCAGTGTTAGAAAAATGTATTTTTTAAAATAGATCCACTATTTTAATTACCATTTTTATAGTGGATTGTACTGTAAAATCTTTTAAATTATGGGAAATGAGATTTACT
This sequence comes from Chrysemys picta bellii, assembly GCF_011386835.1. NCBI lineage: Eukaryota > Metazoa > Chordata > Testudines > Emydidae > Chrysemys > Chrysemys picta. The sequence continues at coordinate 33,232,273 of NC_088801.1, forward strand.
TACCTGAAGAATAGGGGAATTGCATGAAAAGGAGAGATCCGTTTACCTCTTGTTGTCATGTTTGTATATTTTGTGTTTCTACTAATCAGTTTGGCCCATTGTGTTTAGTGGCTTGTGAGAATTTTCAGCTTCCAGAAAAGTCTTCTGGCAGATGGGTGCTCAGACTTTTTGCATTCTCTTTGGCACCATCTGTGGCTAGTACCTAATGCTCAAAGTATATTGGATGATTTAAAGAAGACACATGAAGCTGTCAGTTAGAGGGCCACATTATTCAGATCCTCATTGCTGCTTTTGATAAGAAACTAGTGTTGCAGGAAGACTTTGTGTGTGGCAGGAAGTAGAAAGGATAGAAGATACTGAGGTTTCCATATGTGGGCATAATGCCATTCTAGCTATGAAAACCAAGGTCATATTGATGACCTGGAAAATAAGCTTAGGCTAAGGAATGTCAAGTTGGTAGGGGTCCTTGAGGCCATGAACAAGGAAAGTTGATGCATTTTCCCTCAAATAGATTATGACAGTGCTAGGAATGGGTGATTTGGATTTTTCTTGTCAATGCCTTTTTAGTTATCATATTCTAGGGAAAGGTAATCAGGTGATGCTCCATGCACTCTAGTCTGAGTTTAGCTTTCAAGGTTCAACAATCCTACTCTAGCCAGACCAGTTCTGTTTCTCCTGATGGCAAAAGGCATATTTTTGTTTGTTTTCAAGGTGAGAAAGAAGCAGAAGGGCTCAGCATTCATATTGTTTTAAGCTGGAAAATTCAGGGTCTGATTTCATTGCCATATGCATCTTTCTCTTCCTCACTAATGTAATTTTTGATAAGATGCTACAGCCTGAAAAGTGAGGAAGTGCTTTCCAAAGACTGACACACATGTAAGAAATTCACTTTTCTTGTGGTTCAAACTGCTTCCCGATCATACTACAAGACGCTGTCTTTATCTCTACACATAGGGAATTATATTAGGTGATGATGCTTGTTACACAGTATCCTAAAAGCTGTTCATGTTCTCCCAGTGTGTGTGGTGTGAAGATTATACTTTTATGTTGACAATTATTGTCTTAAGTGGAATGTTTTTTGTCATAGCAATTCTTGTAGTTGGAACATTTAAAAAAAATTAATTGGCTTGTGATAAATTAGCTGCTTCATGTGTAATGTGAAATAAGAAGTATAATAATAGGGAACAATTTTATGTTCAGAGTTTTTTTTATCTTCAAACAGATGCTGGCTGCCATATGTTTATTTATGAAATGATGATGCTCTGTAGGTTAGGGCAGAGGCTGTTTGTGGGGTTTATATCTTCTCTGGCTGATTGTGGGAGAGGGTCCTGCATATAGCTGAAACATTCACGAATTTACTTCTTGTTTTGTCAAATTCCATCTTTTGGGTTAGTTTTTATATTGCCGTATGAATATCTGTATATATTTTTGTGTTTTTTTTTTCCTGAACTTCCAAATAATCCAATGAGTCTTATCACCACAAAAATTCCATTGTTAAGGAGGAAATAAACTTGATGGAAAAAGAACTTGTCAGATATGTTGAGTTGAGAGACTTGAAAATTATCTGAACTGTGGAAATAATTCTGTGATCCTTGGACTACATTCTGATGTGATCTGATTCCATATTATATTGTGCCTATCATTAAATATATTCAAGAGCTCATTGAAAAGAAAATAATAATAATAGTAAAAAAATAAACAAACAAAATTGGTATGACCGAGCTTTTGTTTACATTTACTGCATGTGTCTAGAGTGCCAGTTAATTTTAAATTAACTCAGAAATTCATGAGTCTTGTCTTTTTTCAAATATATTGTTTTGCTATTTTGAGTTGCATAATTTTTACATGTTTTTTTAATTTGAAAGTCCTTAAAATTATTTTTTGGCATTGTATAATTCTTTTTTGTCCAATATGATAGGAATGTAAATAAACACAAAGCAAGAAGCTGATCTATTCTAATCTAAACAGTTTATAAAAAGTAAGTTCAGTAATGATAATACTAAATGTCACCACAACAAATGTTTTCAGTTTTTGTAGCTAGCTCGTTACAAAAATTTCTAATTGTGTAGCCAATCGCACTTCAAACTGAAGAGCTTTTTTTGTTTTTGTTTTTGTGCAATCAATTACTTATGCTACTTTTCCCTAAAATGTCTTTAATTAAGCCTATCCAAAAAACAAAATAAGCTTAAAGTGTCTGGGCTGATGGTGATGACTCATTTATATATGTTCTTTAAACTAAAAACCTCAGTGTGGGTCATGGTATTTCTACACAGAATCATAGAGGTTAGACATGGAAGAAACCTTTTAGTTCTTCCAGTCCATCTTCCTGATCCTGAAGAATATTTTTCTGCAGTAGATTCTCTAGCACTTTGTGCAGTCTAGTTTAAAAAGTCCCAGACAATGGCATTTCCCCCACTTCCCATGATAGGCTGTTCCACAGCCTAATACATCTCATTATACATTTTGCCTTGTATTCATGCGTTGAATTCACAGTCTTGAAAATACCAGTATTTCCTCTAATGAAGAGTAGAGAAAAAATCATAGGGCTTCCATTTGTATGTAATATAGAAACATTCTCTGGAGTAATCTGAGTCTTTTTGACTCAGTGATGTGGTCTGCTATGCCTAGAAATATTGAGAAGGAAAGACAGAGTGGAGGTCCTATACTTGAATTGCTTTCCTTTCATGGGATTTTGCAACACCTTTCTTTCACCATGAAGTTCAGTGTCGTCATGGTCCTCCATTCAGTTCCTTCATAGTGCAAGGACTCAGTGCTCAAGTGAACCACCAAGGACAAGAATGCATAATCAACCCTTTGGAAACAACACAAGTAGCAACAATTAAATTCCCATGCCCTTTACATTAATAAAGCAGAATGCTGTACATTTGAAACTCCTGCCAAATTGCCTCCTAGTGCAGCACGATTCAGTTCTTAGGCCACATGCAAACCTGGAGTAACGGGGGGAAAACGACATCTGTTTGCAGTTTGGCCCTCTAAGTGGTCTTCCCTGAAAAGTCATCAGGAGATCATTGGACATAATGGTTACAAAAGTAAGAGTGCCTTTCTAGCGTATTTCTGGGCACTGAAGATGTGTTCTAGTCAAATTCCAACTTGGTTATTTCTCCCCTGAAGTTTTGATAGAATATGGTGCACAGCCCTAAACAATTGAGAAGTACTAATGGAGTAAAGTACTAATGGAATAAAGTAAAGGAGATGGCAGGAGGCATAGCTCTTCTGCCCATGCAAAAGCAGAATGAAGACTTTTTTCCCCTTTTGAATAACTCATCTGTACCAGAGCCCATCCTCCTGCTGTCTTTGCTGACTTGAGAAACAAGGTCTCCTCTAGGGTTACCATTCGTCCGGATTCCCCCGGACATGTCCGGATTTTTGAACTAAAAATAGCGTCCGGGGGGAATTTGTTAATGTCCGGACTTCCCCTCCCCCCCCCCATGCAGAGCACGCGCGGCTAACAGGGCAGCCGGATGGTGCCACTTACATGGGGCTCCGACAGCGAGAGGGAATCCCTCCTCCCCCTGCAGCAGAGCTCACTCACTCCCTCCCTCCCTCCCTCCCTGCATCGCAGATCGGCTCCGGCAGTCTGGAGCTCCTCCCCCGCTGCTGCCCAGCGGCTCAGGCAGTTCCTGAGCAAGTTCACCAAGACGTTAGGTGAAGAAAGGCCAACAACAAGGGGGCCAGGGGGTCGGAGAAGGGGCAGGGAGGTTCTGGAGGGGGCAGTCAAGAGACGGGGGGGGTCGGGAGTTCGGGGGGGGGCTTTCTGGGGGTGTGGATAAGGTTTTGGTCAGTCAGGGTACAGGTAGGGGGTAGGGTCCTGGGGGGCATTTGGGGGGGGGGTCTTAGGAGGGGGCAGTTAGGGGATAAGTAACAGGGAGGCTTAGGTAGGGGGTAAAGTCCTGGGGGGCAGTTAGGGGCAGGGGTCCCAGGAGAGGGCAGTCAGGGGACAAGGAGCGGGGGGGAGGGTTGGGGGTTCTGAGGGGGGTGGGAAGTGGGTGGGGCAGGGGCGGGGCTAGGGCAGGACAGGGGCGGGGCTAGGGCAGGGCTCCTCCCGTCCTCTTTTTTGCTTGCTGAAATATGGTAACCCTATCTCCTCAAGCAGGAGGACCTGAAATGGGAGCAGCAGGAGAAGCTTCTGCCTGGCTGGGAAATTTGTGAGGCTCAAAGTCTTCCCACCAATAAGCAGTGCAGTACTGGCATATGATGATAGAAAAAGAATTGTCCAAGTTGGGAGTCTCTTATTTGCCTCCTTTCTTCCTCAAGAGTATGTCTCTCCCCTCAACCCCCAATTCCTCTTCCTCTTCAGGGAAGAGATCAGGAGAGAGCTTGCTGTCTCCCTCTCCTTGCTGAGGCAGATTCCCATGACAAAGAACAGTCCTGTCAGTTCCTTTTACCCACCCAATGCTCTGTATAGAGATGGATATGTGTGGTTGGGAGCATTGTACTCTGACATAATTGCACATTCTGTGCATACACATGCATACCTCTGCTCTCTTATGTTTTGGCTGGCTACATGTCCCATCACACAAGATGATGCATTGCCATTTCCTCACATGATGTCAAGCGCCACAACAACATACAACATCAAAAACTGGGGAGCTCCTCCTCCTCCTCCTATCTGAATTTTCTTTAGCCACTGGTTGTTAGACAGCAGCCACATTTCATCATGTAAGTAGCTGTAAGCTTCATTGATGGGCAAAGTGATCTGTGTATATGATGTGCTCACTAACTCTAAAACTTCCTACAATCAGTTTAAATTTATAAATGCTTTGTGATCACTTGTGATGAAGCATTCTATATGTAGCTCTAAGATTATTATTATTTGATAAGTGCCTTTTCATTACAAGAATCCCCAATCAGCCTATCGACAAATAGAGGCTAAGAAGAGCCACAGAAATAAGTTTGTATAATAGTTTCAACAGAAAAAACGTTAAGAATAAACAGTGAAATAATGAATATTTTTCACTTAGGGATACAGCCTCCTTACAGTGGCACCATTTAAAATTGCCTATTTAGTGACTCCACAGCATTTAAATTAAGCATGGTGTCTGCAGTATTGGTTTTATTTAATGGGAAATACTGTGTTCAATAACTAGTGGGGGTAGTAAATGACCAGTTTTTAATGGTGCTTAGTGTTGCTGTATCATCTTAACAGCAATTAACCCCCAGTCTATCTCCCTCCCTCAAACAACTGGAATGTGCCCCCCAAATCTTTAATTTTCTTGATCTCCTTATCACAGTAGCACTCCCTTGTTCTTTGCATTGTCACTCTTGTACTTAAGTAGGTTAGCTGAAGTGCTGTTCCTCAGGGAGACAGTGTATGTTCTAGCAGGCTCTTTGTCCCAGTTCTCTATCTTTTAAAGCAATTACTGGTTAGCTGACTTCCTTTAGACCTCATCATTTTAATCAATGTCCTTGCATTGTATGTTCTAGCTTTGTTTGTAAATTCTATGTATATATTTAAAAATTTGGAAACTTGCATCACAGTTTGAAAGCCTGAACTACAATATTTGTAACGAATGAAAACGTTCAGACTGATTTTCCCACCCTGTTTTCCTGTATAACAGCATATCTACAATTCTCCGTTGGCTCACAATAATATTCACATGCATGAAATGCATTAATTCTTTAGGATCCCAAAATATTTTGCAAACTGTATCTGTCTATCTAATCTAATAATTGAGTGAATAGGGGATACAATTATTTATAAATCTGTATTTTAATGTGAAAGTGAATTTTATTTGATGGTGTTCCCAACTTTTCATGTTTTGCTTTCTGTGAACATTCTAGGATTCTGGTGCCACAAATATTTTTGCACTTTATCACAAAAGTGAATTTTTAACCTTAAAGTTCAAATATATGCCAAAAGCAAATATTTAATTAAATATTTTATTGTAATATGCATTGGTTAAAGAAATCATCCAATCAGATAATAGAAACAATACCAGGTGATGTATATAACTAACCAACCCAGTATGAATTTTGAATTATGAATATTCACAGCTTTTCACAAATGATCTGTAGACAAAGAGTGACTCACTGAAGAAATTTGCAATCATGTTCAATAACTAATGTTTGTAAATAAGGAAAAGACACCATACATTTCTAATTATTTGTTCATCTGATAAATCTTGTCATTACTAATATCTGTCATGTGGTGATATCCATCTGATAAATTATATAACTGTGTGATACATTTCATTTATCAAGCAGCTTTCATTGCCTAACCTCCTCTCTTCCCATTAATTAGTCTTTGCCAGAATTTTTTCATATATTCCAAACTTTTTAGACATCTATCATTTCTGCATCTGCCTCCCAGCATGGTTGCTTCTTGGCTTCTAAACATGGAAATTCTAACTCAAAATTATAATCTTCTGAGGGTGAATGATCTAATGTCTTGGATCAATGGCAGATTTGAACTGTGATGTCCTGTGAAAAATAAATGCTAGAAATGTTTGTTGCATATAATCAGTGAATGAGGAATCAGAATTCACCTCTTCTAATAGCCTAAGAAGTCATTTGTTCCTGGTCCTAATACAACATGTGATATCAGGCCTTTAAATTTGTCATTATGATGTGTGGAATAACTATTTTAAAGATTTTTCTTTTTAAAAGAATTTCTAATTTTTTATTTGAGATCTGTAGAGTCAGATTGCACCTCCAGCACAATGATTTCTTTAACACTATGCTGACTCACAGGATAAATAGCATTGACTAAAATTAGTCTTAACTTACTGGATAACCAACACCACCTCCTACAACCCCCTTTCTTTTCCTTTGAGGTCTCTTATTCAAGCAAAGACCAGGGCTGCCCTATTTATCTAATAACCTGTGAGAAATGACTCATCAAAGTAAAAGGTGATACAGATGCAGATCTATGAACAACATGGCCTCTTTGACATCAATGGGAGTTTTGCCATTGACTTCAGTGAGGCCAGGATTTCATCCAATGTCTTGTCTACCTGCTTTTTGACAGCTAGGACAACAGTACAGATATCTCCTGCCTATCTATATTTCATTTCATAAGACCAACCTTTCAAACTTAGTTTGAGCACACAAATGATGATGTGCAACTAAACTCTTATTTGGGCACACAAAAGGGCATTTGTAAATGTGGATTGGTCAAGTGTGTAGCTAATTGCATGTGTACTTCAGGGGTTGCATGCACAGGCAGGTGAGCAAATACATAGATCACATACAATGATGAAACTGGTATGATTGTTTTGGCTCTTAGTTTCTGGCTATGTATTTTCCTTCTTTAGAGCTAGGTGTGAATCTGTGGCAATTTAGATATATTCTATTTGTATTTCATTAAACATTCCTCTGAGAATACAGACCATGTTTCCTTCTCATAATGAGTGTATCTGTGTGGAAGCTCAGCAACATGGCAGAGTAAATGTAAGGACAAGTTGAAGAGATGCTTGAACTATGTATGGAAACCTTGTCTGTTCTAACTCTAAAACTCTATGTAAACTGGTGTAACATTTTGGGATTAAATCACCTAAGAATCTGTCCACATGCCTCCCGGAGTTTGAGTGAGATAAGCATCTAGGAGAGGCTATTTCCCTTACCAAGTCTGTGACACTTCAACGTAGCCATTGTAACACAGGGCAAGGCCTCTACTTTCCCTTGGGCTCAGAAGGAAATTATTTTCAGTAGGAGAATATTAATCTTACTTCTCACATAAAATCAGCTGGCAGGGTAGATTTTTATTTTACCTGGTCTTCCTCTTCTGTTTCCTCTAAGGGAATGCACAGAAGTTTTAAAATGGGTTTTATCTGTGCTAGGAAAGAAAGCTGGCATTTTGCCCTTATTTTCCACTAGTAGAGAAGATAATAATTATATATAATTAAAAGGTAGCATTCCTGTGGATCTTTAAGACAGAACCTCTCTAATGAAAAATATTTAGGAAACACAGATCTATTCCAAGCAGGGCAAGAAGCCAGGATAAATTAAATGAGAAATCTGCTTAGGGGGGTGGGGAAGTTTTCTTCCTACCCATTTCTGTCTCTCTCCATTGTCACTGACTCCTCAGGAAGAAAGACAAGACATCAGGAATTTAACTAGGCCACAACTTTATTTAATAACACATCTGGGAACTATCTGGCAATAACTTATTCAGTGAAGGTCATCTTTCTTCCTTTATAATCTATTCCACTTGGTGAAGAGCTACTGCCAGCCACTCTTCCCCCCCTCAACTAACCTGGTCCGAGTGATCCCACTGCTGGGATCCTATTGCCCTCCCCTCTTACTAAGGATGAAGGGGTGGGGCAGTGAGGGTTGTTTCCTTGCTATACCAGATACTAGGCATCCCAATTACATTCCGCACCTTCTTTAGGAGAAACCTTCTCCTCAGCTGCTTCCAATTCTGGTTTCTCAGGGAACCAGATCCCTGTTGAATGGTTACTTACAACATGGCAGATACCTAGTGCATCAACAAGAATTTTACAACCTTGCCAACTGGGTCTCTGGGCTGCTGAGTGGAAGGCAAAAAACACACCCTACTGTGACAGAATACACCCCTGAATTCACACCCTACACACTATTGTAATAATATTTGTATAAGGCATGTCATGTAAGGTATTGTTTGAAAACTCATTAATGTGCTGGTCAATATTGTCCTGATAAAATAAGTGTAGCAACATTGTATGTGAAGTTATTTACACATGTTCCAAACCCCACAGCCCTGCCCAAGCAGAAATTGGCAAACAGGGCAGTCCTAAACAAAGGAAACTGTGCTTGCTTTAATTTGCATTTAAGATGTAAATAGAGTAGTCAAGCAGAAAGGGAAAACAAACAACAGGTGAAAAAAGCCAATAGAGAACATCCTTCTACATAGACTTTTTGTCTCCTACTTTCCAACTAGAAATATTTTTTTCAAGGAGGGATTGAAATTATAAAAAGAAGGGGCAAACATCCGAAGGCACCCTCTCTCTTTCCCTATCTGTTTCTGGTATCATACAGAACAAGACAAAGGAAAACAGTTGTTGGCCTTTGGGGGTAGGAGTCCTGACCTCAAGAGTTTGGTCAGTAACCTGTCAGGAAACGTGGTGAGAAATTTGGCTTGAATCTACTATAGGCACTAGTAAGCATTTTATCTTTATTTTTCTTGTAACCATTTCTGACTTCTATGCCTCATTACTTGTAACCACTTAAGATCTATCTCTTTGTAGTTAATAAAATTGTTTTATTGTTTTATCAAACCCAGTGTGTTTAAATTAAGTGTCTGGGTAACTCCATTTAAGGTAATAAATTGGTATATTATTTCCTTTAAGGAAAACCGACTTAATATGTTTGTACTGTCCAGGAGAGGGCTAGGCAGTACAAGACATACATTTCTAGGGGGGGAGTAATCTGGGACTGGGGATGTGTTGGGGTCACCCTGCAGTATAACTGAGGCTGGTGAGAGCCAGAGTGTAACTGGCAGGCCACAGTTGCGCACACACACACTCAGGGTGTGGCTTGCATGATGCAAGACTGTTTGTGAGAAGCCCAGTTGGGAGCTACTTCAGCAAGGCATTGTAAGGTACCCAAGGTTGCAGGGCAGGAGTGACACAGCCCCCCACTGGTCTGAATTGTACCCCAGTCTGAGTTGTACTGCCCAGGCCAGTTTGGCAGTGAGGAAAAAAAATATTTCTCTCATAAGGTTCCATAAACCTGGTTAATCCTACTTGAATCTCAAGCACGGTGGTTGGCTTTTCTCTCCAGTGTCGAATGGCACCCTCAGGCAGGGGTAGGGCTTATAAACTTTCCCCTTGGGGTGTGCAAGAGCCAAGAGACACCTTTTTGTCCAACCAATTAGCCAGAGAGCTGCCCGCCTCAATCCCAAAAGGAGACTGAGTGCCATAAGGAAGCTAGTGATTGCAATCCTTAAAGGGGACAAGCCCCGCCCCCCCCAGCTCAGACAACCCCCTCCAACTCTGGGGGGTGAGGGAACGACAGTTATTTTTTTCCTCAGAAGATAAATCCACAATATCTACCAAAAAAGAGTAGAAAACCTACCAGCTATCTAGATCTACTTGTTTTGTGGATGTCCCTTCCACAGAAGAAAAGGAGTTTTCTGATTTCAGTTTGTAAGCTCAATATAGCTTTTACTGTGGTATTCTGGGAGAGTTTCTACCTTGCAAAATGGCTGTTTGTCTAATGACTTTTCAGTTGCATTTCTCTAGGTCTCTTCCAGCCCTACATTTCTATGATTCTGTGATTATTCTGATATCAGGATCCTCCCTTTTGAGTAGCATTTAGTTGCTCTGGTGTCTATTCCTGCAACCCCACATCCACTGTTCCAATCAATGAATCAGAAACTCTTGCACTTCTGCAAATTATGGGAAGAGTGAAGACCGCCATCTTCCTGAGAACACTCTTTATTGAGCAACCAATTCCTTGATCTGCTGCTTAGGGCAGTGTTTACAGTTAGCTTTCCAACACGCCATCTGGACAAGGCACTAGCATTGCCATGTTTGTGTCCAGGCCTGTATGTGACGGTGAAATCATAGCACTGCAGTTTTTCCATCCACCTGGCAAGTAGTCCTTGGGGATTGGTCCTGCTTTGAGCAGGGGGTTGGACTAGATGACCTCCTGAAGTCCCTTCAAACCCTGATATTCTATGATTCCTGAATCTGAAGAGCCATTACAGTGAAGTATGGTCCTGTTCTGACCATAAACTTCCTTCAATATAAATAGTGGTGAAAATGGTCTTTCGATCTAAGACTTGGCAGGAGTTACTCTTGGGCTATGTAATAATTTATCTCAGGAGATCTTACACTTTGCTGCAATAAGACACCTCCCTCTCAAGTTCCTTGTGTTCTTGTGTCAATATGACTCCCCACTTTATAAGCACTAGCATCTGTGACCAATATGAAAGAGGTTTTGAAACATGGGTGGGTCAAGACAGGAGCATCCACAAGAGGCTCTATCTGCTCTAAAAATGCTCAATCACACTCTGCTAATGACTGAAATGGATTCCCTTCCTCATTCAACCTATGCAATGTTTCTGCACTTTTGGCAAATCCATAAATAACCCTTCTTTAACGAGCAATGTCATACAAAATTCTTCACAGCTGAGTATCTGGGGAGTTTGCCAGTTCTGTGCAGCTTCAATTTTCTTTTTGTCAGTGGGAATTGCACTAGGTAAATTTCACCTCTTTTTTGAAACAACTAAAATTTCTTTGGGTTTAACTTCAGAATGGCAGCCTGGAGCTTATCACAGACTATTTGTAATTATTTCAGTTCTTGTTCAGAGACGTTAGCATGCACTGGAATATTGTCTAGGTACAGTAGAACTTCAGAGTAATGAACACTTCGGAGGTTGTTCGTAACTCTGAAATGTTCGTAACTGATCAAAACGTTATGGTTGTTTTTTTTTCAAAAGTTTACAACTGAACATTGACTTAATGCTGCTTTCCCTTTATGTTTTCCCTTAATGTAACGCTGACTTTTAAAAAAGGCTCCAGAGGTGATCCTGTCAATTTCAGGTCCGTGAGCCTAACTTCAATAGCCAGCAAATTGGTTAAAACTATCATAGAATCATAGAAGTGTAGGGCTGGAAGGGACCGCAAGAAGTCAAGTCCAGCCTCCTGCACTATGGCAGGATGAAGTAAATCTAAATCATCCCTGACAGGTGTTTGTCCAGCTTGTTTTAAATGCTTCTAATGATGGGGACTCCATGACCTCCCTTGGAAGCCTATTCCAGGCTTTAACTACCCTCATAGTTTTTCCTAATTAATAGTTAACCTCAATCTCCCTTGCTGCAGATTAAGCCCATCACTTCTTGTCCTACTTTCAGTGGACATGGAGAACAATTGATCACCATCCTCTTTATAAAGCCCTTAACATATTGGAAGTCTATCAGATCACTCCTCAGTCTTCTTTTCTCAAGACTAAACATGCCCAGGTTTTTTCAACCTTCCCTCATAGGTCAGGTTTTCTAAAACTTTTATCATTTTTGTTGCTCTCCTCTGGACTCTCTCCAATTTTTCCACATTTTTCCTAAAGTGTGGTGCCCAGAATTGGACATAGTACTCTAGCTGTGGCCTCACCAGGGCCAAGCAGAGTGGGACAATTACCTCCTGTTAATACACCCCAGATTCATATTAGCCTTTTTTGCAGCTGTATCACACTGATGACTCATATTCCATTTGTGGTCCACTATAACCCCCAGATCCTTTCCAGCAGTAGTACCACCTAGACCAGTGGTGGGCAACCTGTGGCCCATCAGGGTAATCCACTGGCAGGCCACGAGACAGTGTTTACATTAACGGTCTGCAGGCATGCCTGCCCGCAGCTCCCAGTGGCTGCAGTTTGCTGTTCCTGGCCAATGGGAGCTGCAGGAAGCAGCGTGGGCTGCAGGGATGTGCTGGCTGCCGCTGCCCGCAGCTCCCATTGGCCGGGAATGGCGAACCACGGCCACTGGGAGCTGCGGGCAGCTGTGCCTGCGGACGATCAATGTAAACACTGTCTGCCAGTGGATTACCCTGATGGGCTGCTTGCGGCCTACAGGCCGCAGGTTGCCCACCACTGACCTAGACAGTTATTCCTCATTTTGTAGTTGTGCAATTGATTTTTTTTCCTTCCTCAGTGAAGAACTTTGCACTCCAAAAGCTCTCAAGAATAATTGGTAACAGCACTGAGATTGATCCAGCTAAGTCCTTCAGTACCCTAGGATGAATTTCATCAGGCATTGCTGACTTGAATACATCTAATTTATCTAAATCTTCTTTAACCTGTTCTTTCCCTATTTTGACTTGCATTCCTTCCATTTAGTTGTCAGTATTAATCACAAAATTACTCAAGATAGTTAAGTCCAAAGCAGACTGTGGAGAGTTACAAAGGGATTTCACAAAATTGGGTGTCTGGGCAACAAAATGGCAGATGAAATTCAATGTTGATAAGTGCAAAGTAATGCACATCGGGAAAACATAATCCCAATAATACATACAAAATGATGGGATCTAAATTAGCTGTTACCACTCAAGAAAGAGACCTTGGAGTCATTGGGGATAGTCTCTGAAAACATCTGTTCAATGTACAGTAGCAGTCAAAAAAGTTAGAAGAGTGTTCAGAACCGTAAGGAAAGGGAGAGACAATAAGACAAAATATCATAATGCCATTATATAAATCCATGGTACACGTTGAATACTGTGTGCAGTTCTGGTCACTCCATCTCAAAAACAATATATTAGAATTGGAAAAAGTACAGAGAAGGGCAACAAAAAATGTTAGGCATATGGAACAGCTTCCATATGAGGAGGGATTTAAAAAAAAACTGGGCCTATTAAGCTTAAAAAAGAGATGACTAAGAGGAGATATGATAGAGATCTATAAAATCATGAATGGCGTGGAGAAAGTGAATAAGGAAGTGTTATTTACCCCTTCACATAACACAAGAACCAGGGGCGGCATCATGAAATTAATAGACACCAGGTTTAAAACAAACATAAGGAAGTAGTTCTTCACACAATACACAGTCAGCCTGCGGAACTTGTTGCTAGGGGATGTTGTGAAGGCCAAAAGTATAACTGGTTTAAAAAAAGACTTAGGGTATGTCTACACTACGAAATTAGGTCGAATTTATAGAAGCCGGTTTTATAGAAATTGGTTTTATACAGTCGATTGTGTGTGTCCCCACATAAAATGCTCTAAGTGCATTAAGTCGGCGGACCACGTCCACAGTACCGAGGCTAACGTCGACTTCCAGAGCGTTGCACTGTGGGTAGCTATCCCACGCAGCCAGACACCAGGGCGGTTAGAAGAGTACAGCAGAGCACGATGCGCATCAGAGAAGCTTTGAAAACCAGTTTTGTGACTGATGCCAGGCTACAGTGTGAAACTTCTGTTTCTTTCTCCTTGATGAAACCTTCCCCACCCCCGGTTCACTCTGCTTCCCTGTAAACTAACCACCCTCCCCTCCCCCCTTCGAGCACCGCTTGCAGAGGCAATAAGGTCATTGTTACTTCACATTCATGCATTCTTTATTAATTCATCACACAACTAGGGGGATAACTGCCAAGGTAGCCCGGGAGGGGTGGGGGAGGAGGGAAGGAAAAGGACACACTGCAGTTTAAAACTTTAACACTTATTGAAGGCCAGCCTTCTGATGCTTGGTCAATCATCTGGGGTGGAGTGGCTGGGTGGCCGGAGGCCCCGCACCGTGTTCTTGGGGTGAGGAGGCTATGGAACTTGGGGAGGAGGGCTGTTGGTTACACAGGGGCTGTAGCAGCGGTCTCTGCTCCTGCTGCCTTTCCTGCAGCTCAACCATATGCTGGAGCATATCAGTTTGATGCTCCAGCAGCCGGAGCATCGACTCTTGCCTTCTGTCAGCAAGCTGACGCCACCTATCATCTTCAGCCCGCCACTTGCTCTGTTCATCCCGCGATTCAGCCCGCCACCTCTCCTCTCATTCATATTGTGCTTTTCTGCACTCTGACATTGACTACCTCCACGCATTCTGCTGTGCTCTGTCAGCGTGGGAGGACATTTGGAGCTCTGAGAACATATCATCCCGAGTCCGCTGTTTTCTCCTTCTAATCTTCACTAGCCTCTGCGAAGGAGAAACATTTGCAGCTGGTGGAGGAGAAGGGGAGAGGTGGTTAAAAAAGACATTTTAGAGAACAATGGGTACACTCTTTCACGTTAAATTTTGCTGTTCACATTACACAGCACATGTGCTTTCGTTACAAGGTCTCATTTTTCCTCTTATATTGAGGGCCTGCCGGTTTGGTGTGAGAGATCACTCACGCAGTGCCAGGCAACAGTATTCAGCTTGCAGGCAGCCATGGTAAGCCACAGTCTTTTGGCTTTTTTAACCTTCATAACATGTGGGAATGGTTTCAAACAGCAGCACCCTCATTTTCCATACCAAGCACCCATTGGGTTGGCCATTTAAAATGGGTTTGCGATGTAAAAGGAGGGGCTGCGGTTTCCGGGTTAACATGTAGCACAAACCCAACTAGCCCCCGTCCCCCCCACACACCCAATTCTCTGGGATGATCACTTCACCCCTCCCCCCCACCGCGTGGCTAACAGCGGGGAACATTTATGTTCAGCCGAGCAGGAACGGGCACCTCTGAATGTCCCCTTAATAAAATCACCCCATTTCAACCAGGTGACCGTGAATGATATCACTCTCCTGAGGATAACAGAGAGAGATAAGGAATGGATGTTGTCTGCGTGCCAGCAAACACCGGGACCATATGCTGCCATGCTTTGTTATGCAATGATTCCAGATTATGTGCTACTGGCCTGGCGTGGTAAAGTGTCCTACCATGGCGGACGGGAGTTTTTTTGCAAAGGCTTTGGGAGTACATGAAGGAGAGCTTTCTGGAGATGTCCCTGTAGGATTTCTGCTCCATCCCCATACACGTTAACAGACTTTTCCAGTAGCGGCACTGGCCGCGATTGCCAGGGCAAATTAATCGTTAATCATTAAACACGCTTGCTTTTAAACCATGTGTAATATTTACAAAGATACACTCACCAGAGGTCCCGTGTGTGCCCTCAGGGTCTGGGAGCATGCCTTGGGTAAGTTTGGGGGGTTACTGGTTCCAGGTCCAGGGTGATAAACATATCCTGGCTGTTGGGGAAACCGGCGTCTCCGCTTCCTTGCTGTGAGCTATCTTCATTGTCTTCATCATCATCTTCCTCATGCCCCGAACCCGCTTCCCTGTTGCTTGATTCTCCATTGATGGAGTCAAAGCACATGGTTGGGGTAGTGGTGACTGCACCCCCTAGCATGGCATGTAGCTCCGCGGAGAAGCGGCATGTTTGCGGCTCTGCCCCGGACCTTCCGTTTGCCTCTCTGGCTTTGTGGTAGGTTTGCCTTAGCTCCTTAATTTTCACGCGGCACTGCTGTGTGTCCCTGTTATGGCCTCTGTCCTTCATGGCCTTCGAGACTTTTTCTAATATTTTGCCATTTCGTTTACTACTACGGAGTTTAGCTAGCACTGATTCGTCTCCCCATATAGTGAGCAGATCCCGTACCTCCCGTTCGGTCCATGCTGGAGCTCTTTTGCAATCCTGGGACTCCATCATGGTTACCTGTGCTGATGAGCTCTGCGTGGTCACCTGTGTTCTCCACGCTGGGCAAACAGGAAATGAAATTGAAAAGTTCGCGGGGCTTTTCCTGTCTACCTGGTCAGTGCATCTGAGTTAAGAGAGCTGTCCAGAGCAGTCACAATGAAGCACTGTGGGATAGCTCCCAGAGGCCAATAACGTCGAATTCCGTCCACACTACCCCAAATCCGACCCACAAAGGCCGATTTCAGTGCTAATCCCCTCGTCGGAGGTGGAGTAAAGAAACCGGTTTAAAGGGCCCTTTAAGTCGAAAAAAAGGGCTTTGTCGTGTGGACGTGTCCAGGCTTAATTCGATTTAACGCTGCTAAATTTGACCTAAACTCGTAGTGTAGACCAGGCCTTAGATAAGTTTATGGAGGATAGGTCCATTAATGGCTATTAGCCAAGATGACCAGGGTTACAACCCCATGCCCTGGGTGTCCCTAAACCTCTGACTGCCAGAAGCTGGGAGTGGACGATGGTGGATGGGTCACTTGAAATTGCCGTCTGTACATTCCCTCTGAAGCGTCTGGCATCAGCCACTGTCAAAGGACAAGATATTGTGCTATATGGACCATTGTCTGAGATTGTGTGACCATTCTTATGTCTGGTCTAATAACTGTTTTGCTTGCGCCCATGTCCACTATTCTCATACATTTCACAAATCCTGCTACACACTCAATAGTCAAACTTCCATTGTTATTGTTTTACTGACGAGACTAAAACTTAAACGGTGGGACTGATCTTTGTACAGTACAGCTTTGGCCCCCTCAGAAGGACTTTCACTTTGTGATGCTCTGTCCTGGCAAGCCTTATAATTATAATAATTCTTTTGTGGACCTTTTTTTCCCCCCCAGTACCAACATTTAATTGAACTGCTTACTTTAATTTCTGCATTATTGCCAATTTCAACTGTTTTACAAATTAAATGTATCACTTTTTCAAATTGTCCAAAAATGTCACAAACTCTTACAGAGCTTATGGCAATCACCTTTCCATCTTCCTTACTAGCCTCTGCTTCCTTCTCTGGTGTGTTGCTGCAAGGAAAAATTCAAGCTCTGTGGAAATTCAACAGATTCTTGGGCTGTCTCTCTTCGCTAATCTTGATCTGCAAGTTTAAGACCAGCTGAGCATCTATAAATTACCCATTTATCCTGAAAGTCCTTGTTGATATCTGGATATGCCAGGAGCACAATCTCTGCAGGTCCTCTGCCAACTCAGGGTGGAGTACGTTCTTTCTAGCTCTCAGCTGTGCCCTGGACAGCTCATCTTGATAGCTCCAAACAGCATAGCAAGGCTTTGGATAACTCAGACTTTTCTGGGGCTAAGTTCTGAGCACCGTAAAAACTGGATCACTCAAGTTGTCTGCTAAAAACCCCCTTTCTGTCCATCTTCTCAGTCAGTCTTTTCAGCTATATTTTTGAATTGAGTCAAATAAACCTCCCAGGGAGCTTTTTCTCTCAAAGATCGTGGCTTTTTACATTATTTGAGCTGGAACAATCTGATCTCTCTCCTCTGGGCCTTTATGGGTTACAAACTGGGTAGAAAACTTGTAAATATTCAATCTTACCCAAGCCCTGTGACTGGCCCCATTCCATATCCAGGTGGCTACCTTCTGTTTTGATCTATAATCCTTTGATTTCTTTCTCAAGATGATTTTTCAGCTCTTTAAGTGCTTGCTGCAGCTCATCTGTTAGTAAGTTCCAGGCTGGCTAGAGTTTTCTTGGTCGCCATTCTTCCCCCTGTTTTTGTAGAAAATCTTTGGTCCATGACAGTCAGGTTGCTGGCTCACCTTCTCAATCCGTTGTGCCATTCCAGACTAAGAGTGTTGTAACTGGATTTCTCAATCTATCCAGACACTTTGTAGTTGTTGCTGCATCAGATTTCACCTCCACCTGCAAGTCATCTCTTAGCCCTTTCAGGGACACCTCCAGATGCTACTTTAATTCCTTTTGCAAAGCCTCCAGCTATTTCAGAGGAATCAAACTGCAAATGATATTTTCTTCGCTCATAGTTCCAAGCCTCTTTCAGCCAGCACTCTGCTCCAGAAGCTCTCTCTCTAGGTTTTTTCTTCAGACTCCCAGTGCTTTTTTTTTTGGCTTTCTACTCCTTTTCTGTGTCTGTTTCTGTGGTGTTTCTCACTGCATCAATCTCATGCACACCAGTCCAGTCCACTTAATCCCCTGTCCCTGAGTTTCAGATCATAGCAGAAAGCCCATTGGGCCACATGGCTGATTCCTACTCCACTCTGGCATGTGGCTTTGTTTTGAGATGGAGTCCTCTATATTGTTTCAGCTGACTATTCCATAAAGGAGCTCAGTTGCTGCCTTCTTAATGACAAGTTAAAAGGTTGTGGTACTAATCTCCAGTTGCGTGAGGATGAATTTGTGACCTCAGTTTTTCAGTGTTACTTGAAAATCTGTGTGCTTTGTTTGAGTTGTGGATGCCTACATTGTACTACCTTAGTGGACAGATAGCATGACCTGGTTTTAAGCTCTGATTCTTGATTTCTGTATCAGTACTGTGGTCCTGTAGAAGACCTAATAGTGACTTTTGCACCTGCTTTTAAATCTTGTGTGAAATACTAACAACTGCTCTCTTTGTACCCTACTAAAACTCTGACTGCTGATCCACCTGAGGAGTGTCAGCCACCAGCTGCTGCAAAATCAGCAGAGGCCGGACTATTCCTAGTACCAGTAACAGCAATTCTATGTTGAAGTTTCTTCCTTCGTAGTGGATAATCCCATCACACAATTTAAAGAGTCTTTAACCTCAACTTGTGCAACAAACAGAGCCTTTCCTGTATTTGAAATGCTTATAGATAGAGAAAATGTGTATATGCCATCCTTTTACCTCTGACCACAGGATCCCTGTTAACATTGTGCTGAATCTGTGTTTCACAAACAGCATGTTTTGTGAGCATCTGAAAGGAAGTGATTCTGACTGAGATACAGATTCTGCACAGTGGTACAAAGCAGCTGAATAACTGCATATGAAGAAATATAAATGATTTTTAGCCACATCCAACATTCTCCAGGATTTTGTAAGTGTGTGCCCCGGTATCTCTTTCACTTGGAAAATAGTCTATCAGACTTAGCACGTTTAGTGGCACTCTTTTGATTCTAAAAAGCAGCCATTTTTAAACTTATGGTTGCAAACCTCTCATTTATTTGTTATGAGCAGAAATGAGTAAGGACTGAGCAAGGGTTGTGGGATATGTCCCAAAATGCACAAGACGGAAGGTCTGGACAAATTTTAAACATATCTATACATTTGAATATCAGAATGAAGATAGTTATAGTATGAGAAATTATAAAAATAAGTATAATGAAATACACATTTGAGTCTGGGATTTTTTTCCCTCTTGCCATCATATATGAATTTTCCGTAATTTTTGTTTGAAAACCTTTGAGGTGCCTTATTCGTACATATTTAAAAGAAAAGAGAATTCTTGGGCATCAAATATTTTTTCCATGGAGAAAGTGGTTTATATCTAGTGGGCTGAATGCTCGAAAGGGTTAGGCTTCTGTTTAGGCTCCTGACTTCCATTTAAATAGGGAAGTTAGGCGCTTAACTTCTTTTGAGCATTCAGCCCAGAGGGATTAAGCAGATGTTCTTGTTCACCTGAGATGCTCTCAAAGCCTCGAATGTTATTGGGTTGAAGGATTCCCTTCCCCATCTTTGATTCCCATCTTAAAAGAGTA
The DNA here is from genome assembly GCF_011386835.1 of Chrysemys picta bellii. NCBI lineage: Eukaryota > Metazoa > Chordata > Testudines > Emydidae > Chrysemys > Chrysemys picta. The sequence goes on from NC_088801.1 coordinate 33,252,039, forward strand.
GTTTCTGGTTGATATTGACCACTTTGGAACTTCATAGTCTGCAAGAATCCCCAAATCTGCAGCTTCTGCAATCCAAGCAGGTGCCACTCCAGTGAAAACCTTTGAGCCAGCCTTTGCTGCACTTTTAAATATATTGTGTTTTCAAAAAGGCAAATTCTTTGTGCATCTTGCTTTCCACAGTTCTTTATGTCAAGCTGTGGTTGTGATTCTAGAAGGGAGTCACTTAATGGGCATGTCTATCCTTGCCTTATTCCTGAACTCAATTTTGCCTGTGCTTCCCCACTTCCATCCTTCTCTTATTTTATCAATGTTCTTCCCAAACGTTACAGTTATATTTAATAAACAGTAGCTTTTTAGAGATATTCCTTATGCACAGTCTCCTTGCATCCAGTGATGCAATTGTTGCAAAAAGCAACTGTTCTTTTGACCTTGAGAAGGCTCTCAGGCCAATTTTCTCTAGCTTTCTTTTAACCTGCCTTTCAGTGGTGCTTGCTGTTACAGGTATTTTTTCTAGACTCTATTTCCTCTTCTGTGGCACAGTGTCTAACACCTCACTGGGTTTCTTTTTCTTTCCTTCCTTTTCCTTTGTGTCTCTGAATGGCTCATTCTGTAACCCTTGCAAATACTGCAGTTTAACAACCTAATTCTTTCCCTTTCAGGTGCTACTTTAGTAGGAAATCTCACACATATACACATTGGTGTAAGTTGCCTCCCCACCCTAACCCTTGAGCGTGAAGCCAATGGCTTGTGGAACTTTCACAACTGTAGACAAAACAGCATGTTATCATTGCAATAATGTTAGTAAATTAACATTAAATACTACAGCTTCACTGCTGTGTCTTCTTTTTAGTCAGACCCTTTTGAACATCTGTTTTACTACTACAACTCTACCCCGATATAATGCGACCCGATATAACACAAATTCCAAATTCAGATATAATGCGGTAAAGTGCTCCGGGGGGGTGGGGGAAGGGCAGGGCTGCGCACTCCGGCGGATCAAAGCAAGTTCGATATAGCGCGGTTTCACCTATAATTCGGTAAGATTTTTTGGCTTCCGAGGACAGCGTTATATCGGGGTAGAGGTGTACCACTCTGCACTGGGAATACACATTAAGGGCAATAGACATGGGGATAGTGGGACACTGTCCCTGGAATAGCATATAATGGGAAGAGAAAATGTTGTTATGTTTTCCACCTTATGATCGTTTCTCTTTATGGCAGAAACTTTGGGGAATTAAGGTCTAATCCTGCAGTTTAGATGGGGACAAAACTGTTTTGACTTCAGAGGGAGTTTTGCTGGGATAGGGAGTGCAAGATTTTGATTCTTCCTTGACACTCCTTTTTTCATCTCCAAAGTCCTTTTCCTTTTCATTCTGTTTTTCCTTTGCCCTTTTCCATCATGTATAACTGTATCCCCTCTTGATACTGCTCTTCCCACCTTCTCCAGGAACCAGCATTTCCATCCAGCTCTCTTTCTCTGTCCAACATAAAATCTAAAAAGGAAACAATAGCTTTATTTATACTTTTTAAACAGAGCAAAGAATTTTGTGAAGCAGCCTTACAAAATAGTTTGCACTCCATATCTTTGATAAGACTCCCACCCAATCTTTGGATTTCCCAGACTCCAAAACCTACATGATCTTCTTATCTCAAAGCTGTTCCGTCATGAAATTTGCACTGCTGAACACATGGCTAAGATTCACTTCAAGACCAAATTGAATGGTAGATTTTTTTTTTTTTGCCTCCTCCACTATGAGACACAGCTTGCTCTTTTGCTAAGTGCAAACCAGCTCATGCTGGTAGAAACTGTTTTTTGCTTGAGGCAAAATGACTGGCACTAAACATGGCCTAAGCTATAGGAAAATCTGGATTTGCAATTTTTGTGTGTAGAAGGAAAATGGCAGACACACAAACTATACTGTGGACCATCCTTAGCTGGTGTAAGATGATGTAGCTCCATTGACTTCAAGATCTTTTAATGCAAAATTATCTCCACTGTATAAGATGATACTATACACACTGCATATACTATGCAGTTCGTTGTAACATTATAAAATGAAACAGCTAAAATTGTTTGCTACTAGATTTACAAAGTAGTAATTACAGTGTCATAGAGAAGAAAACTGAGCAGCTTATGGGTAGAGGTGTCAGTAACTGGATAGTATTCAAAATGAAATATATACTTTTCACTGTTTTTACAATTTGTGTGGAGACTGATGATGGCAAACAATTCAGGAAAGCATCTCTCTGCCTGTCCCCAGTTAGCTTCTGGCTCCTTCTAGTGGCCAGTTGGCAAGGAAAGTGGAGAGGTTATTTACTCTTTGTGGACAGACACTGTAAACTACAGTTCTTGCATTAGTGCTTAGAGTGCTAAACTTTGTATTTTCATCCTTTAAAATGATGATATAGCTCTGTTGCTAGGCTAAATCTCATCACATAAAATGGGATGTGCATACACAGAGCATTGATCACAGACATCTTAGCAACATATATTGTTCATCCAGTCATTTTCCATTTCTTTTCTCTTTCACCTTTTTCACAACTATATAATAGGAAAGAAGCTTGCTGAATTTTAGAGGGTCATGTCAGTGGATTATATATATGAAAAGATCTGTTATACTCTTTTACATGTGCTTATGCAGCCATCGGTCACAATATGATACTTGTGCAGCAGTAAATTTGTAAATGGCAGCAGCTGATTGTACAATCTTGTAATGCTGCATTGTGTTATAAAAAGGCTGAAAAGTTTTCCCTTGAATCAAACGATGCTGCGCTGAGAATTTGTTCACATTTTATATCGGGTAAAGAAGAGTTGTTGTTCTGTCCACATTGTTTGCAAGTCACCCGGTGGCGGTTGAGGAAGAGGTGGTATTGTTTTAAGCCACTTTGCACTTCACCAATCTTGGCCTGATCTGGTCTCCTAGTGCAGTTTAGAGCAGCCTTGAGACTGCTCTAAGTTGCACCAGTTGCCAATGGCTGTTACAGCAGCCAGTGATCTCAGGACATAGGGCCATATCAGATAAGCCCCTTTGATGGCATGCCCCCTGCACCATCTTCACAAAGCATAGGAGCTGCAATAGTGAGTCTCATTAGGATCCCTATATGGTTCTTCTGTGACTAGTTATGCTACCTTTAGCACTACTTTATTCTGGGGGAGTGGTACAGAACTGCAGCCCAGGGTCTGGCCCATTGTATGCTATAAAACAGTTAACATTTAGAACAAAATAAAATTCCTTCCTTAAAGGTAAACTTGAAGGTATTCACGGAAGATACCATTTTGCTGTTGTTAGTCATAATATGAATGCTTCATGCCAAAGCTGATTAACCGGAAGTTGCTAAGAGCAATTACTGTTACTGTATAGTAACACTGTTAAAGTAGCTGAGTAGAATGGATTTGGGTGACTTTATTTAGAAACCATTTACTTCTGGCTGAAGTTTCTTATTATTCAATGGTAAAGATGGGAAGCTAAATTCCACCCAATGGCATGCAAGCCACTTGAGTCAATGGAATTACATCAGGGATGAATTTAGCCAAGCTGTGTTTATTTAAAACTTGGTAAAATGTAGCCATTAGCAGTATGTTTAGAAAATATTCTGAGGAAATATTCCTGAATTTTCAGGCAGATGAACTAATAGTAGTTTCCAAATGCCATTAATAATTTAAATTATTCTATGGCTTTAGAATTCAGGAAGGAGCTAGGAAATGATAACTTCACAATTTGTCAGCTATATATGTTCTCTTTAATTCTGAGTAGAGCTGTCAAGTGATTAAAAAAATTGCGATTAATTGCATGATTAAAAAAATTAGTCATTAATTGCACTGTTAAACAATAATAGAATACCATTTAATTAAATATTTTTGGATGTTTTCTAAATTTTCAAATATATTGATTTCAATTGGAACACAAAATACAAAGTGTACAATGCTCATTTTATATTTATTTTTTATTACAACCTAATACAAATACTGTAGTGCAATCTCTTTATAATGAAAGTTGAACTTACTAATGTAGAATTATGTACAAAAAATAACTGCATTAAAAAATAAAACAATGTAAAACTTTAGAACTACAAGTCCACTCAGTCCTACTTCAGCCAATCGCTCAGACAAACAAGTTTGGTTACAATTTGCAGGAGATAATGCTGCCCATGTCTTGTTTACAATGTCAGCTGAAAGCGAGAACAGGCTTTCCCATGGCACTGTTGTAGCCGGCATTGCAAGATATTTACGTGCCAGATGCGCTAATGATTCATATGTCCTTCATGCTTCAACCACCATTCCAGAAGTCATGTGTCCATGCTGATGACAGGTTCTGCTTGATAATGATCCAAAGCAGAGTGGACTGATGCATATTCATTTTCATCATCTTAATCAGATGCCACCAGCGGAAGGTTGATTTTCTTTTTCGGTGGTTCAGGATTTGTAGTTTCCACATCGGAATGTTGCTCTTTTAAGACATCTGAAAACATTCTCTACCCCTTGTCCATCTCAGATTTTGGAAGGCACTTCAGATTTTAAACCTTGGGTTGAGTGCTATATCGACTCTTAGAAATCTCACATTGGTACCTTCTTTGTGTTTTGTCAAATCTGCTGTGAAAGTGTTCTTAAAATGAACTTGGGCTGGGTCATCATTCGAGACGGCTATAACATGAAATACAAGGGAGAATGTGTGTAAAACAGAATAGGAAGAACAATTCTTCCCCCAAGGAGTTCAGTCACAAATTTAATTAACATCTTTTTTTTAATGAGCATCATCAGCATGGCAGCATGTCCTCTGGAATGAAGGGACATATGAATCTTTAGCGCATCTGGCACGTAAATGCCTTGCAACGCCAGCTATAAAAGTGCCCTGTGAATGCCTGTTCTCACTTTCAGGTAACATTGTAAATAAGAAGCAGTCAGCAGTATCTCCCTGCTAAATGTAGACAAACTTGTTTGTCTTAGCAACTGGCTGAACAAGAAGTAGGACTGAATGGACTTGTAGGCTCTAAAGCAGAGGTGGGTCCTGCATGGCCTTTGAGCTCCCGGCAGGGGAAGCTAGCCCCCGGCCTCTCCCCTGCTGTCCTCCCTCCCCTGCAGCCACGCCGCTGCGCGGACAGCACAGTGTGCGTCTGCCCACCTCCCAGACTTTCCAATAAGCCTATCCTGCTGCTCTGAGCAGCATTGTAAGGGGGTGGGGAGACGGGGGGAGGTCCCGGGGGGCAGTCAGGGGACAGGGTGCGGTTGGATTGGGCGGAGGTTCTGGGGGTGGTGGTGGTCAGGAGACAGTGAGCAGGGGGGTTGGATAGGAGGTGGGGTCCCGGGAGTGGGCGGTCAGGAGACAAGGAGCAGAGGGGGTTGGATAGGAGGTGGGGTCCCAGAGGTTAGGGGCGGGGGGTCCCGGGAGGGTCAGGGGACAAGGAGCAGGGGGAGTTGGATGGGTGGTGGGTTCTGAGGGGGGCAGTCGGGGGCGGGAAGTGGGAGGGAGTGGATAGGAGGCGGGGGGCAGGCTGTTTGGGGAGGCACAGCCTTCCCTACCTGACCCTCCATACTGTTTCGCAACCCCAATGTGGCCTTCGGGCCAAAATGTTTGCCCACCCCTGCTCTAAAGTTTTACATTGTTTTGTTTTTGAGTGCAGTTATGTAACAAAAAAACTACATTTGTAAGTTACACTTTCATGATAAAGAGATTGCACTACAGTACTCGTATTAGGTGAATTGAAAAATAGTATTTCTTTTGTTTATCATTTTTACAGTGCAAATATTTGTAATAAAAACAATAATATAAAGTGAGAACTGTACACTTTGTATTCTATGTTGTAATAGAAATCAATATATTTTAAAATGTAGAAAAACATCCAAAATATTTAATACATTTGAATTGGTATTCTATTGTTTAACAGTGCGATTAATCACGATTAATTTTTTTGAGTTAATGGCATGAGTTAACTGCGACTAATCGACAGCCTTAATTCTGAGAAATGACATTTTGTCCATGTATCATTGTTCTAGCTCAGTATCCGTCTTAATGTTAATCTAACAATAATTGTTTTATAACTGTCCTGCTGTGCACTGGTATAAAATAACTAAAATATTTGTATTATATAGTTAGAATACTATTGTGTATTGTAAATAAAACAATTTAAAATTACTGAAAGGGCATTGTAAGTCTTGCTGTCTTGAAAGGTTTATAGGAACTAAACAAATACAGATACATGATTGTTTTGTTTGGTATCAAAACACATTTTTACTGTCCTAATACTGGCATGTTTTCAAGGCATGCTGTTTTCAGAGCTGTTAACATGTTAACAATGCAGTGAGCATGCAAATTCTTGAAAAGAAACACAAAAATTATTTAAGCAAGCAATATTTTTCATTTAATAAGGACTGAGATTTGTAAATTTGTATTAAAAAGCTGTTTAAGTGCCATATAGGTATTTAAATGCTTTGCTGCTTTGGAATTGTTTATGATCTTTCTGGTAATTTTCCCTTGGATCACATTTTGATGCTTCTTCTGGATAGCAATATTGCTTGTTGAGAAGTGGTCATGCAAATAAAATTTCATAACCTGGATATGTCACATTTGCTGTTTGCTAATGCAAACTGGGTTGCATAATATCGGTCTCCTTTAGCTGACCAGATATAAAAACAAAATCCATAATGGCACTCTAGTTTTTATAGTAACGCAAGTGAAGAGGTGAAGGATGTGGCTTGCTCTGTTTGGATGATGCAGGATTGCTTTAAGCAGTAAGCTTACTGTTTTCAGATAGCATTAGCAGCATCAGTGATATAGCTGTTTCAGTCTCCTTGAATACTGGATGCCTTTGATCGCACAGAGGAAACTATATTTAAGATCTAATTTCTTGATGGCAATGACTTCAGCAGTTATTGATGGGCAGATCGGCTGTTGATGCTTTCTTCACTAGCCTACAAGATGCTGACAGAGAGATGGCTATGTAATGTTCTTTTATAAGATAGGAAATGGAATATTTGGGGGTTTCTGGAAATAGGAAGGTCATGCAGCTTGGAACCGGTGAGCCATTCCAATCTATAAGTCATCAGGTATGACCTCATGATTTATACAGTACTAATTTCTAGCCTAGTGTTTGTTTTTCAGTGGTAGGCTATATTAGTTTGTGTTACTGTTTATTGTGGGATTTTCTACAGGATTTAGAGGATAGACTGTTTACCTAATACATAAGCAAACCAAATATTTTTTGGAAATTTAACATGCAGTTAATTGCCAGTGAACTAGCATAAGAGTACTGATTATATTTTAAATGTAAATTTTAATATGTATATAATTTTTTCCAGTTCAAACATGGTAATAGATTTTGAGGTTATAGCTTTTGATATGACGTAAAATAAAAAAGAACGAGAAGATGGTATTGCATTTTATATTGCATTATCGTTACACAGCACCTTTACACCTAATTGTTAACTAATATTGTACATCACTCTTATGAAAGCAGTTGTTTTACCTACCATGGCAGGTTATTTAAAACAGTTTATCACATTGTGTAACGAGTCTGAGTTATTCTGCAAGAAGAGATCTTTGCTTTATGTTGCACTAGCAGGTTTTTGCTCTATTTCTGGTCAGTTTTAAGAATAGAAGCTCATTGAAAATGAAAGCAAAAGTTTGGCAAGCTACTTCTCAGTTTTAATTTATTAGTGTTGGTGACTAATAATTATACTAATGGCCTGAAAACAGAGGTGATTGATAATTTAAATATTTAGAATTTTCCCAAAATGTAATTAAAATGTACTTTAATATGCTATAGCATTTTATATTTTAATCATTATCAACCTTATTGAAAGGGTGTTATCATGGGGTTCATTAATGTACTGTGGAGTCAGGTAATAAAGCCTATCTATAGAAATGAAAGCAACTGGGATGGTACTTTATGTAAGATTTTTAATGCAGCAATAATAGCCTAATTTTATGTGCTGGACACAAAATGAAATTGAAAATACTGTAATCAGCTTAGCTGTGTTCCTTACAAATGGTGGATAAGAGTCATGGAAAGCAGTTCAATTTTGGGCATCCTGTATACAGTTTAAGGAGATTATATTTGAAATTAGGAGAGAGATTTATTTTTACAAATGATATTTAGCCCCATTTTAACAGATTCTAGCTTTTTCCCCCCAGAAGATTTCCATGGAAACACATTTGGTTATTTATTTTAAAAGCTACACTCAGGGTTGAAGGTAACATGAAATGCTTCCTGTTACCCGCTTTACCCTCTGCACATGACAATTTTCACATATAATTGGAGCCCAATTTGGCACAAATAGTAGGTATTTCCTGACCTCAAAGCACAGGATTAAATGATCAAGGATTTAAAATGTTGTTTTATGTTTCAAAAATGTAAATATATAAAATGCATAAGGGGATTTTCATTATTCTTTTGGTCTGGATTTTGCAATTAAAGGCATATTCCAATTTCCCCATAGTTTAATGACAGTCAATTGGAAAGTGTGCTGGAGAACACAGAAGAGGTCTAAAACTCCAGCATGTGCAGGGAATTGATTCAGTAAAAGTGGCTGGCTGTCACATCATTTTTAATTAAAAACATATTTTTAAACAATATTCTACTTACTGATATTGACTATAATTTATAGGTTTCCCAGTCTACTTATCCAGCTTATGTTCTTATTAATAATAGGGAAGATTGCCATCCTCTTAAGCTTGAGTAGTTTTGGAATGATTTAACTATACCTTTCAGTTGCTACAAGACTTGTTTAATCTGTTAGAATTTATTTTCAGTATTTTAATGTATTAGTCACAATGAGTACATTCTGTTTCTTGGCATTGCTGTGAAATTCCTGAAAGTATTGGTTTCATGGTATTTTGGTGCTTTTCAGTGTATTCAAGACCTTCTCAAAAGGACCAAATCACCCAAGCTTCTTTGTTCTTTTAGACAACTGTAATTTAAAATGTTGATATACCTATAATTTTGCACCTGCTCCTATGATCCTCCTTGCTCAGGTAAAACTCTTTCGCCTTGATGGGAGTTTTGCCTGAGTAAGAACTGCAGGGTCATGCACTTTCATAGAACTGGATCCTATTTAATCAAAAAAAGAAAACATTTCTATTAGTTCTTCAGGGCAGAGACTGTCTCCTTACTATGTGTTTGTACAGCACCTAGCACAATGGGGTCCGGTCTTGGCTGGAGCTCTAGGTACTGTGGTTGTAAAAGTAATAATCAAATATTAAAAATTTTTGGACATGAATTGACGGGGTGTCCTGCATCCAACTGAATCTGCAAGGGGAAATAAAGTGGCAGATTGTAATTACTTGCGCTAGAATTTGTCTAGGACACTAAGATTGACATTCTACCTCTTTTAAAAAGTGCCATGGGGTTATTAATGATCATAGATGCTCAGAATTGTGGCCTTATCTCTCATTCAAAGACAATCCAGCAGTTTAGGTGTGAAGCTGTTTTTTTGGAGGATCAGAAGGCAACAGGCCAGAGAAGTACATTTAGGAAGAGCAGTTCATTTCTGGGACAACATACAGCAGCAAGATATATGTAGATATATGCTTGAGATTTGGGATCTCTATAATGTGATGTGAATAGTTAAACATAGAGGAGCCACATTTGCTTGTAAAGATAAAGGGTGAAAATCTGCTGTCAGATATACCAGTGTAACTTTGGCTTAGTGGAAGTTAATGGAGTTACATTGGTGTAACCAAGAGCAGAATTTGGGCCATCGTTTATAATGGTCACACTTTTTTTAAACGAGCTTATTCCAAACATCAATAACTAAAGAATGGTATCCTAAGGAGAAAGGAGCACTCGTCAATATGACTGCCACTAGGCACACTGCTGCAACAGCAGGCCATGCATGCATTTTATTAATCATTATGATTTTTCTGGCTATTAATATTTTGTTTATAATACTATAACTCGTAGGAGCACCAGTCCTGGACCAAGACCCCATTGTGCTCGGTGCTGTACAAACACAGAACAAAAAGACAGTCCGGTGCCAAGATAGGGATATGGGTTCCATCTATCGCCCCACTACAGTTAGGGAATCCCATTGCAGCAAAACCATCCGCTATGATCTGCACATTTCCCAGAATCACTATCTTTGGTAGCAGCAGCTCAGTGATTGCTTTGGCTACTTGCATCACAACAGCCCCCACAGTAGATTTGCCCATTCCAAATTGATTCCCGACTGACCGGTAGCTGTCTGGTGTTGCAGGCTTCCACAGGGCTATCGCCACTCGCTTCTCAACTGTGAGGGCTGCTCTCATCTTGGTATTCTGGCGCTTCAGGGCAGGGGAAAGCAAGTCACAAAGTTCCATGAAAGTGCCCTTACGCATGTGAAAGTTTTGCAGCCACTGAGAATCGTCCCACACATGCAACACTATGCGGTCCCACCAGTCTGTGCTTGTTTCCCGGGCCTAGAATCAGCATTCCGCAGCTATAACCTGCCCCATTAACAGCATGTTCTCCAAAGCGCCGGGGCCCACAGTTTGAAAGAATTCTGTGTCCATGTCCTCATCACTCTCCTCGCTGCGCTGCCGTAGCCGACTCCTCCTCGCCTGGTTTTGCAGATTCTGGTTCAGCATAAACTGCACAATAATGCGCGAGGTGTTTATAATGTTCATGACTGCTGTCTTGAGCTGAGTGGGCTCCATGCTTGCCATGGTATGGCATCTGCACTGTTCACCCAGGAAAAAAGGCACGAAACAATTGTCTGACGTTGCTTTCCCGGAGGGAGGGGAAGGATGTATCCAGAACCACCCGCGACAATGTTTTTGGCCCATCAGGCATTGGGATCTCAGCCCAGAATTCCAATGGGCGGAGGAGACTGCGGGAACTATGGGATAGCTACCCACAATGCAACGCTCCGGAAGTCGATGCTAGCCTCGGTACATGGACGCACACCGCCAAATTAATGTGCTTAGTGTGGCTGCATGCACTCAACTTTATACAATCGGTTGCCAAAAATCAAAATCCCATAGTGTAGACATACCCTTCTGAGTTCTACAGATTTCCTTCCCTTCCCCCCCCCCCCCCCGGCTTTTTTTTTTTTGTGTGTGTGTAGAAATTATCTTGGCTTTTTGGACTGAACAAGTCCCAGGAGATAAATGAATGCTTGGAAATGCTGGATGGCCATAGAAGAGTAGAACGTTTGCAGAACTGTTTGAGGCACAGAGTAGTCTCTTCCTCCATCTACTAACTCCTCATCCCTCCACAACTCGCTCTGCTGAATCTGTTTGCTTCCCCTTCCAGCCCCTGCAAGATCTGCACAGCCTATAGGTGTGAGCATTCTGGTGCAGAGACAACCAGTTCACAACTCTGACCTGGAAGTAAAGGCAGTGTGATGAACCAACTATTCCAGTCTGCTGTGGCTACTGGAAGGGATTCCCTAACTGGAGTTTTGCTGAGGGTCGCCTTCCTCCCTCCTTTCTCAGCAAGAAAGAGCGCACATCTCTAAACATGTGCTGCCTGGTCTTCACCCATTCCTGTTTACATAACTTGAAGATGGGCATTTTAACGTTGGCTTCTTTGTCACTGACAAAGGAGCCAATATGGTCAAACACTTAATTGACACAATGGGGCAAATGCTCATAGGAATGACTGTTATGCGGAATGGGCAGATTGTGTGAGAAGAGTATGGTATTATTACAGCTCACCACTTTCCCCCAACACTCACACTCACCCCCCCCCCCCGCTCCAAAGGCTGCCATTTTTCACTTCACTGCAGCAGCTTCTTACCCTCAGAGAGCCATGCTCCTTAGTGCAGATTTTTCGCAATGGTGGGACATTACTAGGGCGAAAGGGAACTGCTGGCTGAGTTCTGCAGACAGTAAAACTTGAAACTAGAAGGAATAAGCTCCTTTAGGACTGAATTGGAGGCACGCAAGCCCAGCCTGGGCCTGACCCACCCCACTGCGCTCCCGTCCTGTTGGGGGGTGTTCACCCTCTACTCAATCATCATAGCAACTGCTTGGCCCCTGACTTCTCTTGCTGTTCAGCACTGTATTCTTCCCCTTGCAAACTTGCTGACTAGGGAGTCTGTCTCTCACTTTATCAGCTTCCTCCCTCCTGCAGCACACCTGTCTTCATCACTCCCCCCAGGAGATGCTTGTCCCATCCCCTTGTCCAGATCAGCCTACCATAAACTGTACTGAGCTGGACCAGCAATTTTACCTGTCTTCATAATGGACTCCATCAGCACCTTTACCTACTGCACAGATTCCTGTTCTGTCCTTCAGGAGGTGAAACACTCTCCTACTAACTCCTGAATCCTCTCATCTCTAGCAAATGTAGGTATCAGTATCTTCACACCATTCATGTGAGAGGTAGTCCTGTGAGGGGAGACATCAATGCAGAATTCACTCCTCTGAGTTGTTCCACTCCTCTGAGTTGGGTCAGTTCCATGGATGGTGCCCTGGGGAGAATTAGTACCATGGCAGTATCAACCCTTTCATCTTATGGTCACCAATACCACTCATAAAGGCATTAACACCATCAGACACTATTGCAACAGAATACAGCACCTTGAATATTTCTTGTGCAAGCAGCTGGTTATGTTTAGCTCATGGTAATGGGCATACCACAACAAACACTACAGCAGGCTGTGAAGTCCTCACTGCAGGCCAAATCCAGTGTAGTACGGAGCATCTGCTAAATACTTCTAAATTCCATGGACAGGTATGCCTCACCAGTCACTTGAACAAAAGCAGGCTCTACATCATATGAATGAGAGAAAGATACCCATGTAGTTAAGGCAGAAGAGCAGGAGGACTTGTGTTCTGTACATTTCAGTTGTGCCACAGATTTCCTGTATGACCTGTTTGCAGGTTAACCTTAAATTTGTTAAAGCACTTTATGTTGCTGGGAGGGATGGAAGATGCTAAAGGAAAATACTGTATTCATATGGGTACTCGTAGTACAGTGATATATGTGGTATAGACATGTCTAAATTAGCAATGTTCATATTGTAGGACATAGACACTTGATTGTGTTATTATGCCACTATGTTTGGCTCTTGATGGAAGCACTAGTGAGAGTGATAGGTCTCTTTTGACTGCAGCATGCACAATCTCAGTGACACTGCAGCATCACTGATCTGAATAATTTCTGCAGTGCATATTCTCCAGTCTTCCATGTCTTAACTGTTGTAGCAGACAAAACAGGAAACTGAATATGTCCTAGATCCCTGCTGAGGCTGCTGCTATTGTGTATGTTCTGGGTATAAGTCAGCACATTCAGTCTGTAGGTGCCTCTGACAGAACAGATTATATCTTTCACTGGCACTGGAACCTCACTTTGAATGTGAGGGCTGCATCTTTGTACTAAACTACTGTGCTGGGGAATGGGATAGCATGTGGGAGAAGAGGAGGAGGGGAGACAGGATAGGCAGTAGGATAGTCCAGTGAGTCATCACAAGACCCTAGCAGTGATGAGAGATTCACTCGTGACTAGCTGCATTAAAATTCTTTCCAGGAGAGGGGCTAGAGCTGATTGAAAAATGGAAGGAAAAAAGTGAAATTTCCCCTCCCCCCACATGTTTCAACCAGCTGTAGGGAGCTCCCTGTCTAAATTTCCCTCCAAAATGATGTGAAATGAGACTCGTTTTGAATTATATATGGATGAAGACTGAAAATACTCAGCCTGTAAGCCTATCTTTTGTATATGAGCCTCTAAGCTACAATTAAACTCTTCACCTAATCGACTCACACCAGGTAAAGTGTAAGGCAAGTTAGAACATACAAGCAACCCCCTGAACCAGCCTGGGCAGCACTAATACCATCACTGGGGCTCCACACAAGGGCAGGGTTCCTCTTGTGAGGGTTCCACTTGCAAGACTGGGTCCTAAGGATAATGTTTCATTGGTAGGAATGACTTAATTGCATTAACATATACGGAATTCTGAAAAGTATTGATTCTAATCAGTTCCTTTAGCTTGTGTGTGTTGTTAATGTCTCTCTGCATAAAAATCTTCAATAAACTGAATATAAATTAATAAATTCATTAGCATTGAGCTGTCAGGAGAGAGAGGGATGAGGAGAAAGAATGTGAGAAACTGTGGCCCAGTTTTGAAGCAGAGAAGTCTTTATGTACACATTGATTTATACAGTGAGGAGATCAATGGAGAAACGTTTTTCAAAAAATGTCTAAGATTTTACAAGCCTCCAAATCTCACTAGCTGTACCCAAGCCTACTTTACATTTTCATTCAGTGCAGTCAGCTGAATGTTGTTGGATCTGCTGCATTTGCTGTGTAATTTGGGACCTTTCATGATACTCCGTGGGATTTGCTGACATTTCTCTAGCAGTAAATAGATAATGTATGCTGTGTGTATTGGAATCATAAGGTGTGAATTTTGATAATTTGCATGAATTTGCTACATGTTTTGTTCAGTTCTTCCTACTAAATTGGCTTAGCTTTAAAAATGAAAGTTTATGGGTCATTAGTCCTTTATGTAGACTGGGGTCCTTGGAATTTATATTCTGTAAAAAATGCTTTGAAATAACGGATGGTTTAATTTCAAAAACACCTACTAAACCTCACACAAGCTATTTTTCATAACTTTTCTACTACAGAAATTTACTAGGCAGCACTACTATTTATAATTTTTCAGTGCATTTAGGAACCCTCATTTTCAATGGTTACTATAACGTGCTTTCCATACTTAATTTTCTGATCTGAATTTTCTTCACAGAGAAATGTTTTAAATCGTAACATTTATTTTCATTAACAAAAATGCAAGAATCATTACCTTTTTCAGATTTAATATACTTAGTTGGTCAGGCTCTAAGCCTCACATTATGAGTTAGCCCATAATATGAACTGTTTGAAGTGCTGTTGTTACAGTGTTGATCCCAGGAGATGAGAGAGACAAGGTAGGTGAGATAATATTTTTTTACTGGGCCAAGTCCTGTTGGTGGAAGGTACAAGTTTTTGAGCTTCACAGATCTCTTCTTCAGAACACTCTTCTTCCTGCCCCAGGGCTGAAGAAGAGCTCTGTGTAGCTCAAAAACTTCTACCTTCCACCAGCAGAAGTTGGGGTAATAAAAATATTATCTCACCTACTTTTTGTGTCTCATAATAGGAACTGCAATTTTTTTAGACCTTGATATTCAGAGGAAGGATATTTCCAGTGGTTAGGGCACTATTCTGAAACTTGGGTTCAATTTCTTGCTGTCACAGACTTCCTGTGTGACTTTGGGCAAGTCGTTTAGGTTCTTTGTGTCTCAGTTCCTCATCTTAAAATGGGGATAATAGCATTTCCCTCTTAGAGGTGTTGTTAATACATTAAAGATTGGGAGGTGCTCAAATAATAAATGACTGTGTGGTAATGGAGCCATATAAGTATTGGATTGACATATTCAGCAGGTACTTAAGCATGTGCCAAAGTTTCATTGACTTGAGTGGGATGTAAGTAGGGCTGGCCAAACATTTTTCTGTTTAGAAACAACACAGTTTTATTGACACTGAAATGCTTTGTGGAAACATATGGGTTTCTATGAAAATGTTGTTGGGAAGATTTCTTAGGTCTGGGATGGAATTCCAGGGAGGAAGAGAGAGGCGCCCACCCCAGAACAGCCTGGTGGTTAGAGCACTTACTTGGGATTCTGGTTCAAGTCCCTGCACTGCCTGATTTGAAGCGGGGAACACTGGTCTATAGAGTCAGTCTTTCTTTCTCTTTCTGGTCCCATGAATATGTAGTCATTTATACAACGTGGAACAGCTCCAACAGGAGAGACCGACTTAATAGCCCAATGGTAGAACACTTGCCTGGGATGTGGGATACTCAGGTGAGTGACCTAATCACCAAACTATTGGCTATTCATGGATGGGTGATGGCTGTTCTCATATTTTTTTGCAAAACAAATTCTAAAGTTCTTGGTTTCATTCCCCAGTGGAATGAAAACAAACTCTGAAACCTTGGAATTGTTTTCTGGCCAAGTGCTTTGCCTAACTGGGGTCTTTTCAAGTAAACTTCTGTTTAAAAAGGGGCTTCCTATCTGGAAGGAACAAGTCAGAAAAAAATAGGAATGATTGTAGACAGCAAATGAAATAGGCAGTGCGCTCACAATGCAAGGCCATAATTAGAAAATGTTGCCCTGAGACGTACAAAAAAGAGTGTTGGGGAGTTTATAAACTTTCATATGGTTGCCTCTGGAATATTGCATACAGTTTTGGAAGGTATAGAAAATCTACAAAAAATACACAGTAGGGAAAGCTGAACTGTTCATCTAGGTTGCCTAACTATTCCCCACATCTTTAGCCTTAAGGATTCTGAGAAGGATCTAGACTATGGTCATTGCAACTTTTTATTAATCTTTTCTTTTGTGGCTCTGATTTCTTCCAGTCCGTCTTCCACCTCACCAGAAATATGTCTCTTTGTGGCAGTTGACCCTTTAAGCTCCTCTGCAAAAGCTGAAGCAGAGAATTAATTTGCCCTTTTAGCCATGTCTACATCATCTTCTGAAAATAAATTAACCCTGTAATCTCTTAGAGGCTTTTTTGTTTCCCTCACTGACCTCTTTTTATGTTCACAAAAATCTCCAGTCACTAATCACTAGTTTAATCTTCCTTTCATTTTTCTGTTTTTGACTTACTCTATTATACATGTTTATGGTCTCTTCTGTAATCAAGCTGCAAATGTAACAACATGTAGCACAGACTTGGAGAGGAGGTCAGATGATCACTTCATTCAAAGCTCTCCTGTTTTTGAATTCTTCTGTACTGAATTTATTGTTCCAGCTCAATTAAAAATAATGGATGAGAAATTAATAAGGTTGAAAGTAATCATGAACTGTAAAACTGCCAAATGTATAACAGTATCTGGTGGGGTAACTGTGGACAAGGCTAGAAATGGGATCTTTATACTATTGAAAAAAAGAAGAGTTCTTAATTTTCATAGAAGTATAGCACTTGCTACTTGCTTCTAGCCTAGTGGGTGAAAGCTGAATGGATTCAGGTGGGGTAACTGGCTGTTTCACTGCCTATTTAGAGTGAATCCTGAGACTGTAGGGGTGAGGGAGCAAGCCACCTGCTTGCCTTATGAAAGTGAGACCAATTGCTGAAGGGAGGAGCGGGGATGCAAATATATATATGTGTTTGTTTTCCCCAAAGGCAGCAGTTCTTGCTTATTTCCCTACTGATCTTGCCAAGTGATTTTCTTTGTGGCTTGTCTTTCTTGTGTGTATTTCACCTGAATAGTAGGTCTGTATTTACGATTCTTAACATGGAAGGCCCTTCATTTTTCTTTCAGCTTTATTAGTGTAACCCCCCCTAGGGATTAGAGAGCATGGCTCCTTTAAAACCTCATCCTGAGGCAGAGGAACTGCTGATGGTTCCATAAAGTAGTAGTCATGGTTTTCGAGGGGCGTGGCGAGAGGGGGAGCAACAGGGCGTGTGTGTCTGTAGCTCCGGACAGAAGGGCTGCAGCAAGCAGGCCTTGACATAGTGAAGCAGCTGAGAACCTGCCCAAAGCCTGGGAGGGACAGAACTGTTGGCTGGGGATGCCCCAGGACAGGAGCCAGGAAGAGCAGTGTGCCAAGGTGGAATCACCTAAGGACAAACCAGAGCCAGACCCAGTATCACTGTTGCCCGGAGTGACTTAGCATTGGGAATCAAGAGGGTGGTTGTATCCAGCTAAATGGGGAGGTTGTTGCTCTTTGTGGGTTTGCAGAGAGTGACAGAATTGGGCACCAGAGGGGTTTGTTGCAGTAAGTTTATTGGTGCCGAAGATGACCAGGAGCACCCAAGACTCCATGCCGGACTTGAACTCTGCTCAGGATTCCTGAGCTCTGAGTCTAGAGGCATTCTCGATGTTTACCCTTTCATACTGTGGTACCACTGGGCCTGTGGGTCCTTATGTTGGATGTCACCCTATTTTACTGCTCCCTCTCTCTTCTCCCCTGTTGTTTTTCTCCATCAATTCCTCTGGAAATAAATATATCCCTTTCCTATATTGATTGTAATGTTCAGGTGTGTGTGTGTTTACTCCATGGGGGTTGGAACAGGTGCCTCTGGGGTGGAAGGGAGTTTCCCTGCTGTGTACACCTTTTCTTGGGTGGAGTAGCTTGCAGAGCAGACTTGCAGAGCAGGCCACATGGGTGCTAAACTTACATTAATTCAACGCAGGGGAACCCACTACTCATAGGCAATATGCACACATGCTGTAGCTGCAGGGCTAGTCTTGGGTTATGTGAAGCTAAAAGGGAGGAGGTTAAATAAGAACCTCAACTCTGAATCTTTTCAGGTGACACTGAGGCTATGGCTACACTAGAGAGCTTACAGTGGTGCTGCTGTAAGCTCTCTAGTGTAGCTGCTGTAAGATGATGAGAGAGAGCTGTGCTGTTGATTTTAATCAACCCACCTCCCATGAGCAGTGGTAGCTATGTTGGCGGGAGAAGCTCTCCCATTGACACAGTGCTGTCCATTCACACAGTGCTTAGGTCGGTGTAACTTATGTTGCTCAGGAGAATGGCTTATTCACACCCCTGTGCAACATAAATCATACCGACATAAGTAGTAGTGTAGACATAACTTGAGAGTCAGATTGCTGCATCTGAACCTGCCCCTAGTGTCCTGATCCTGGTTTGAATCCAAACCAGACTGGCCTATTTTCTGATTTGCCACTTAAGATGGCAAAAGTCTCATGATATTATCTGATTTCTTGAGACTACCCCACCATTCAGAGCCAAACTCTTACAAGAACACCTGGGAGATTTCAGCACCCTTGAATCCAGATGCAAACAGCTACCTTGATTTAGCCATGAACCCAAGACCTATCTAATCTATATTGGAATGCTACCCCGCCAACTTTAGAAACGAGTGTGCACCAAAATTTAAAAAAAACAACCACCCACCCCACCCCAGCCCATGTGCACATTGTGATTTGTTCTCCATAAGAGTCAAGTCTGGCCTCTTAAATTTATCTGCTGCACTATGGCACGGCTAAATGTCTGTGCCTCTGACTCCTATGTGTGCACGTTAGTGACTCTAATAACATCTCTGATTATCAATGTGACAGAGAAGGGATGTACTCAGCTGGCATCTTTTCTCTCAAGTGAAGTTAAATCCTAAAGCTTTAATTTTGTTAGAGAAAATCTTTGACCCTGATGTGGAGCACTATAATATAGCCTCAGTTGGGAACCAAAAGCTCTGTCATGCTGCTCCATATAGCTGTGGTTCAAAATCCATCAGCTGACCTATCCCAAAACTATACTTAGAGCTATTGTTTTCAATTCTGTGCTTTAAAACAAGCCAAAAAAGAGAGTTGAAGCTGTTATACAGAAGCAGCATAGCAAGTAAGCTTTGCAAGGGCAAGAGAATTAGTGGGCTTAAAATAACAAAATAAGCTACTCAAACAGACTCTTCCCCAAAACTGAGGACACTGCAAAACACTGAAAGAGGAATATGCCAGTCTCGCTTGCATACCACACAGTATCAGAAGAATGAAGCAATTGGTACATAATGCTCTTTGCAGGCCAAAATAACTGTAAACACAGTGCAGACTTGAGATGAGTACCTTGCAGAATGGAACACAATTTTTCCACTCTAAGGCCAGGTCTATACAGGAAAGGTTTGCCAGCACAGCTATACCAGTATAGCAATACCAGCATCTACACTGGAAGGACTTGCTACTTATACCAGCAAAAAAGTGCTTTTGCTGGCATAGTTTATATCTGAATGGAATAAACTATACCAGCAAAAACATTTTTATGCTGATATAACTGCATCTAGACTAGGACTTTTGCTGATATAGAAATGTCACAAAAATCACACTCCTAACCTACTATATCACAAGAGTTTCTAGTGTAGACCTGGCCCAACTTTAGTTCCTAGATTCTCCACTTAGGCCTTGTCTACGCTACACAGTTTTGTTGACGCAAGTTACGCTGACAATCAAAAACCGGTATAATTACATTGCTTGTGTATGTTCATGCAACACTTCTTCTGTCAGTGGAGTGTGTCCAATGGGAGCTCTAGCATCGACAGTGAGAGCCGTGCACAGTGGGTAGCTTTCCCACTGTAGTACTCGCCACCGCCTGCAGCTGGGAGTTGTGGGAAGGCGGAGTGGATCGCAGTGCATCATGGGTTTTGGCTCAACATCCCATGATGCAGTTTTTTGAATCCCATCATTCCATGGGCTTCCAACTGCATTTTGTGTCATTTTTCAGTGGCCCCCTATATACTGTGTGATCCTGCATTGCTCTCTACTGTTGTGGTCACTGTTATGAACACATCGTGGATGGTCATGCAGTATATCAAGAACTTCCAATCTGAACAGGAATCAGAGTTGCCTAACCTGCTGTGTGCCATGGAAAGAAACTACACCTGGCTTGAAGTGGTTTCCATTATATGCAGTGTTTACAGTGTGCTTCAATGGCTCTCAGTACCCCCACTACACAAATTGTTCCAGCACCCCTGCACACTGCACTGCTCCTTCTGCCAACAAAAGTCTCCTGCTTTGCCGACAAAATAAAACCACCTCGAAGAGAGGTGTAGAGTTTTTTGTGGAAAAGTTATATCGACAAAGTGTCAGTGTAGATGCTGTGCTTGTCACTGTAAATGGCCTCTAGGAGGTGTCCCACAATGTCCATCCTGACTGCTCTGGTCAGCAGTTCGAATTCCGCTGCTCCTCCCCCTCTGAAGTCCCTCCCCCTCTCTGGCTTCTGCCTTCTCCCTTGAAACTGCTCTCACCAGGGTTCCAGATGACCTCTTCCTAACCAAAGGTCCAGGCCAATTCTCCATCCTCATGCTCCTTGACCTATTGGCTGCATTTGACACTATCAACCATATTCTTCTTCTCATAATCCTGTCATCCCTGGGCTTTTTTTGACATTGTCCTCTGCAGGTTCTCTTCCTACCTTCCATATTGCTCATTCAGGGTCTCATTTGGGTGGGTATTCCACCTCCCTCTCTCTCTCTCTCTTTCAGTGGGGTGTCTCATAGAGCTACATCCTCATTCCCCTTCTTGCTTCCCTCTGTACTCTGTCCAGGTAACTCATCCACAAACATGGATTTGACTATCATCTTTATGTCACAAATTACCTCTTTACTCTGGAACCGTCTTCCTCCATCTACACTAAAATCTCAGCCCGTCCTCCTTACATCCTGGATGTATAGCTATCAACTGAAACTTAACATGGCCAAAGCTGAGTTGTCTATGACCACCCATTCCCTTTCTCTAATAGGCTGAAACCAAAACAGTCCTCTCTGTCACTCACGTCCTTAATCTTGGGCTGAATCAAAGATGAAGCCACTTTTGACCCACAGATCCAGGCCATGTCTAAAGTTTGCTGTTGCTTCCTGCACAACATCTTCAAGATCTGACCTTTCCTCTCTCCCCATTCTGCCAAAATGCTCATCCAAGTCTTGATCATCTCCTGCTGTTTGGCCTTAATGCCTGAAATCCATTAAAAATGCTGCTGTTAAATTCATCTTCTTGGCTTGTCACACTGACTACATTACCCCTTTCCTTTAGTCCCTCCACTGGCTCTACTTCCATAGCATCAGATGCAAACTTCTTGTTCTTACTTTAAAAGTCCTCCACAATTTAGCCCTATTCAAACTATCTTACCACAATCCAACAATGATGTCAGCCTTGATTGCCTGATTCTCTGTTTATCCAACAAGCTCTTGTATGCTTTCTCCCATGCTGCCCCATACAAATGGGGAAAGGTCCTTATCAAAATCCTTGAAGCTATCCCCTTCTCCTCTTTCAATTTCCTTCTCAGAACTCAACTCTTCTGTAGTACATAAAGTAAAGTACAACCTGATAATGGCTAGGCAGACGGAGAGCTGTGGTTACTCATGCTGGCTGGCTAAGAACTTGCACATCCTATTATTATTTACAGATTTTTTTTCTACCATGTCTTCTCCACTCCACTCTGCACCAGCTCAGCCCTGTTTGTATCATCCACTTGTTATATCTTGTCTTTTAGACTCTTTGGGGGTAGTAACTGTCATTTATTAGATGTTTGTATGGTGACCTGATGGTGATACTGCAGTGTAAATTTTAAATAATGCCCTCCGCCAAAAAAACCAAAACACAAAAAGCCAGTTCCTGGCCAGCAGAACTTATATTCTTAAAGACAGACATAATAGAGGTGATTATTATTATTGTTATTTACTTTGTGACCCATTGTACTAGGCACCGTACAAAGCTATAATAAATGAATAAATAAATTGCTTAAAATCTAATGTTTTTTTCTGTTTCTTAAATCATAAGGGTTAGTTTAATGGAAAAATGCTTTTTTTAAGGAAAGGTGAATTGGATGTGAAGGGCAACTATCTCATACTGATGGTGTTCTTTCTAAACTTTAACATTTTTATACATAAATGTTTCACTATTGAAAGTAATAATGTAGTGCAGTGAGACTAGACCACTGTTTTCTCAATGGTCCACTAACACGTGAGATCTGGATCTGAACTTTGCAGTTTAGTCCACTTCTAATAAACAATCAGTAAAATAACAGCCAGCATATAAGAAATGCTGCATAACTTTCCTCTTCCGAAAGGCCTTTACACCATAAGAATAACACTCATAAACATTGACAAAGCCTTGGACCCAAAAACTTTAACCAACCAAAGCAAACATCCCCAAAACTTCTGAAACAAGTCAATCTAACAGCCCCTCCCCACAACAACAATAAAAATAAATTAACAAAATAAACCCTCCAAAATGCTATTGCTATTGATTTTATGTGGAAGATGCCAGATGATGGCAGTAATATCAAACCCGTAGGTAAAAAGAGAGAGATAATAGGAAAAAGAAACTGTAAAATGTTGGATCATGTCTTCCAAGGTTTGGATGGAGATCCTTCCATCTTTCCCTGGATGTCTGCTAGCTACTTGCGCATCAATTTAGTGACCTTATCAGAGAATCTGCAATGGAAATAACCTCTTTTCCCCAAATAGAATTACTTTTATTCAAAAGCACTGATAAATCATATATATATATATATATATATATATATATAAAACCTGAAAATGAGAGGGCAGAATTTTTTCCCGTATCTCACATGATTATATTTGCTGCTCTTACTCCTTGAAAGATTCTGTTCTGTAATTTCAAATTAGAACATGTTATTAACTTCTCATCACTATGTTTTCTGACCCCAGTTTGTTCTCACTGGCAAAGATCATGCTTAGTCCAGACTGGTAGGATCAGGAAAGTGATGGCTTTTAAACTCTCTGGGTTCCATTAGATAAACAATCCTTCCAAAGTAACAGTTCTCTTAGAGCTAGGAAGCCTGACCAGCCTAACATTTGTAGCACACATCCTGTTCTCAGAGGATTCATGTTTACCTTTTATTCTGTGATAATCCTATTTGAAATCCTGAAACAGTGTATCATAGACTTGTGCTTGCTAATCTCTCTAAACTGTTTAAATCCCTCACTATTTAGTCTCTATTTTGATCACTTTGCCAATATGTTTTGGTTAAGCCTTTGATGTAAAAATTCTTTCTCTGTATATACAGTATGACAGGTTGCCTTGCATTCTTTGGTGGAAATTGTGCATTTAAAAAAAGACGTAGAAGCAACTTCAAATTAATTTTGAGATTAAACTGGAATTTGTTGGTATTTGCTCTGTTATTTCTCAAAGCACTGTATTACCTATTTCACTATTTAATTTATTTCTTTTCTGCTCTTTCTTTTGTTAATTTTGATGCCTCTTCATTCCTTTGTGCTGGTTATTGTAAATCCTCTCTACAAAATCCTGCTGTTCTTCCTGTTCACTGGTGCAAATGCTAAATTACATTAAAGATTATTTAACCTTTCTCTACTAGTATCAGCAATGCCATCTTCAGCATATAGATAAAAATATTTAGTATGACAGCTCTAAGATTAATTCAGTATTTTGAGCTATTGGAAACAGAGGTAAGTAACCATTTTATCCAGCAGAAAAAAAGATTTGGTTTCAGGGCATACCTTTCTTCTTGGGGTCCTGTTGCAGACAATGTTCAGAAAATAGAACACAATAGCAACAGCTTAGAAGGACTTTATAATATTTGTCCTCTTCTGTCAATAGAGTGCCCCCTAAATGTCTTCTTCTCTGGCTTTGCCCTCTTAATTCACACCATAGTTTATAGATGATCTGAGACAGAAGAAGTGAGAGGGGAGGTGGTTAGCGTGCCAGTGGCAAAGTCTCATGATAAGTCTGCCTGATTGTGACATAAAGAGTTTTTATGCTGTGACTCTGTAAGAGGTCAAAAAAAGGCCTCTTCATCTCCATCAAAGCAACTGCAAAGAACCATTCTGGGCAGTGGATAGCCTGTTTTTTCCAGCTTCTTCCACTCAGTTAGATTTGAGAGTTTCTTGCTGTTACTTTATGAATGAAATATGGACCAACATATCCAAATGTCTTTTGGAGACACATGATATCAGCTGAAACTCTAACAGATGACTTAGCATTAACTGAAATGCTAGTGATGCTGGGGCATTCCAAGCTACATACCTGCAGTTAGATCTATCGCCTTCCTGACAGCGAACAAGTCCAGCAAGAAAATTCTGGGCTACTTTTTGGTCAACTTTGTCAGTGCCTTCCTTGGAAGGACATGGTGCCAACTCCTCTGCAAGGAAGTTAATGTGAGGCTTCTGTGCTGGTCTTTGTTAATTATTGGGTGCTGTTCAACCTTTATTCCTTGAGAATGATGCTAGAGGCTGTTGTCATAGACAACTCTGGCACATCTGAAACCCTCTGATTTCATTGACCGTCGGCAATCTGGTTTTATCCTTGGGCATGGTACAGAAATGCACTGGTGTCATTAGTCAATAATTTCTCCTGGCAATGGATGAACATAAAATGTCCATGCTGACATATTTTAGATCAGCGATCAGGAAGTATTGTTAACACATATACAGTTCTTAATAGGAGGGATCAACCCCTAGTAGGATAATGAGGAAAAACTGGCTAAGATCTCTTAGGTATGATGATGAAACTCAGCTTTGTATCTATCTTGGAATAACTCACTCACTGCCTGAATGAGATTGGGACTTCTATGAAGGCTTGTTTGCTGACATCAAAATCTGACAGAATTGAAGTATTGGTAGACTGGGGAAAAATACACAAGAATTGGTGAAGATTATATCAGCACCTCAACTGAGGGAGAGCATCCACTGTTTGTTATGCAGGTTTGCAATTAGGAGGAATTGTTAAATTCTAGGTAGTTCCTGAATGCTCAGACAGTTACTATGGCCAACAACACTTTTCCATGTGTATCTGGTGAGAAGTGTGCAACCTTTTATTCTTCATGCAGGCTTGCTATGGTTATCAATGTCTTTATCACCTCAAGATTATATCACTTTCAGAGCATACTAAAAGCTTGTTAATACACTATACATTGCCTGTTTATTGAGTGGTGTTTTACATAGGCAGCAGGTTGTGCTGATGGTCTATAATCCGATCACTTTGAGTGGAGTTCAAGGTGTTGGTTCTGCTGTATAAACTGCTAAACTGTTTGGGAGCTGGCTATCTGAATAACTGCCTTTCTTCTGGGTAATATCCCTGCAGTTGCAACCCTTGGAGGTGTGAACAGCCTGCTACTGTAAAAGGGAGTGGGGCTTATTGCCAGTCAATAGCTATAGCATTGCCACTAACAATGAAGAACTCGCTTCTTGGTTCTCTAGCAATATAGGACAAAAGAAGTAAGAGAGAAAATTTGAGCTTTGGTGGTAGAAATATGAGTAGATTCAGACAAGTTACAACATAACGAACATTTGTGAGCCTATGACCTGGACACAGAAGAACAAAGACATTCTACCTCTTCATCATCATAGTAGCTATTAAATTAGGGCCTGTTGAATTATTACAGACCACGAATCACCTTGCTAACTCAGGAAGCCTCCACACAACTGAAGAGCCCAGAACTTTCTGCTGTGCAGAACTATGAGCCTACAGAGAAAATTTCCTATATCTTTTACTGCTTCTCAGGACAGCGGGGACCTCCTGTCAGACACAGGTTTGATAACACCCAGTCTTGCCTTTTTGCATTTGCCACTCTCATGATAGCAAGTACTACATGAAGACTGAGCTACCTTCTGTCATTTTGCCTCACACCCTTTTTGGCTAGTGAAAGAGAGTTGAGAACATCTGCAACCTTTACCAACTGAGATTGTGAACACCTCCTTAGGGGGCAGGAAATCTACCCAACCTAAATCACCACATAATTTGACCAGTGATTAAGAAACTATCAATCAACACAATTTATTTTTCCACCCGCTGTCCAGTAACTAACTTTCCATTCCTGAGCAAACTAATTGAGAGACTCACCAAGGGTAGTCTCCAACTCAGCCTAGATACTGATAGTATTCTGGACCTCTCCTAGTGAGACTGCAGGCCAAGACATGGGACAGACAGGACACTAGTGCTACCGATCTAGATTCTCCTTTTGGTCCTGGATAAAATTCTTACATCCACATTCATATTGTTGGCCTTCTATGCAGCAGTTGACATGGCTGATCATGGAATCCTTTTGTCCCATCTCAGAGATGTGGTGGGTGCTAATGAAATCACATTGAGATGATTTCAGTCGTTCCTCTCAGACTCCAACCAGAGAGTTATAATATATCCATCTGGAGAATGCTGACCTATGGTGTCCCATGGGGATGTGTTCTCATTTCCACCATTGTCAACATCTGAGAGACTCCAGAAGAGAGAAATGTGAAGCAGTGTGGGGTAAAATGTCAGCATTATGCTGATGACCTTCACAATAGAGACAAGCAGCACCATCTACCAGCTATTCAAGGACCTACTTGGA
The DNA here is from genome assembly GCF_011386835.1 of Chrysemys picta bellii. Lineage (NCBI taxonomy): Eukaryota > Metazoa > Chordata > Testudines > Emydidae > Chrysemys > Chrysemys picta. The sequence continues at coordinate 33,278,765 of NC_088801.1, forward strand.
ACCAAAAATTGAATGAAGAGCAGCTTGCAAAACCTGAATCCAGAAAAGGCTGATGTGATATTCTGGTGGGGAAAGGGAAGCATTGTGAGGAACTTAACAGCTCTCTAACAAAACTTTCAATTGGACATTGAAAAGTGCCCAAGTCACTTTTTAAATGAAACTTAGGCTCCTAAGTGCTTTTGAATATTATACCCCAAGTCTTTTTTTTATTTCAGCCCAAAAATGGTCTATGAGGCATTTAAAACCTGGTAAAAATGGAAGAGCAATTAAAATTAAACACTAATACTCAAAACAAATATTGGAAACAACCTTAAGCCTTATGTTCTTTATATTATTCCCTAGTCCATCAGCCCAAGAACATTGTAAACTCTTTTGGGCAGGAACTGTTCCCTTGTTTTGTGCTTGTACAGCCTCAAGCACAATGGGATTCTAGTCCATGACTGGAGCGCCTAAGGACTGCAACATTATAAATGAAATTGTTTGTTTGTTGGTTTATTACATCTCATGTTCTTAACTTTTCTGTTTCATTTTCTTTAAATTATCCTATTTTCTCTTGCACAAAGGGATATGAAGAACTTGTATGTTAAAATAATACATTTGCTTTGCATAATTAAATGAATGTATTGTTTACAAAATTAACTTCCTCAAATTAATACTTTAGGCAAGAACAGCACTGTTTTAATGCATTTATATACTAGCATGAGATAAAATTGATCTATTAGCTGGCTAGTTCAATGATTATACATTTATTATGCCTCAACTCAGACAGTATCTATCATACATATTTGGATGCAAGCAGCTCTGAACTTTACAGTATAACTAAACACAGGAATAATACTTTATAAATCCGTATTTATTTGCCTCTAAGACTGCATTGCACCAATCTAGTCTGCATTTTCTTGGTTTGATTCCATTTAGTTTCATCAAATTTATAACAGTTTGTGCTTAGATTTAATGACCACAGTGATTACCCATTTTTACATGTGAAATGAGATTGTATGCTTACTATATTAAACATGTACTCAATCTAAGTTCGCTGGCACATCAGTCCTCCAGAGCTAATGTTGATTAGTGCAGATTTTAACATTGTTGTAGAAGATGGTATATCTTTACGGATACATACTGAGAATTATCTTAGCTCTTGCTGCAAAGAGAGAGAGAGAGAGAGAGGGCAAAGCTGTCCTCATGCATATGACATGCAGCCCTGGGGAAGATATAAATCTGGAATGAAAACTAATTGCTTTCTACTTTGCTGCACATCCTGTAGTATGCAGTATGGGGCTGGCCAAAAGGAATATATGCTATACATCAGCCATTAGCGATTACTGCAGAAAAGTACCGCAGACACAATAAAATGAAAAGGAAGGTTTTAAAATAATACTTTGGAGAATATAGACTTAATTGCATTTTAAATGTGTTTTGATTGCTCTTTGTTGATAGATGAATAAGAAAAAAATATGGAATATTTGATGTAGCTAGTGGAATGGAAAAAGCAGTTCTTTTGCATCTGAAAGATAAAATTCACAGCACTTTCCACATCTGCAGATATATAATGATATATAATGTAAGCAATTCAAAATGATGATAATACACAGGATTACAGTCTTTTCTTGTCTCAGGAAAGAGAAAGGAATTGTAGCATCTAAAGTGTAGACACACACTGGGTGCATCAAATTAATTTGGTGTGACTTTGTCAGCTCAAGGACACTTCAAAGGACAAAGCTGAGCAAGGCAGCCACCAGTGATTTCTTTACTGCAACAATGTAACATGCAGCTACACTGAACAGTTTTTTTAGGGACTTAATACAATTTTGTAAAGGATATGTTTCACATATGCTCTTAGCAGCTCTTGAGTTCAAATAGCACACGTTTCTATTTCTTTAATTGTGCTATTTTTTGTAAATGTCAAGCTGAAGTTAACAGAAGTGATTTTGAAACAGAAATGCCTCATGAAACCAGATACAGCCAGAGAATATCTAGATAATATAACAGTAAGATACCTCCAAACTGTGAAAGCAGTCAAGTTTAGGCTAAACGATTAGTATGATCATTTTAAGCATGGCTTTTTGGATACAAAGGTTAGAATCTTATTATAAAAATGCAAGAAAGTACAGCATAGGATTTATGGTCTATGTATCTAAATTCATAGGTTCATGAAATAACATATAAACTAAAATGTATTCATTATTCACAGACATATGTTAAATAATTATAATCATGCAGATATTTAGTACCAAAAAAGATTTAATCTTACTATTTCTATGGTTGTGTTTTGAAGGAAAACATCATTTAATGTTCTGCAATGACAGGCTTTCCTAAGCTCCAGATGGCATTTAAGACTTATGTAGGACATCTAATAATCAATAAATGGCTTATGCAGTGAAGTCCTATTAATTCCATAATTATTTTAGTTATGTGTCAGCAGTCGTGTTGTGTGCATAATTTCGAATGAAACGCTGTACAGATGAGAACCGGATTTAAGGGAATGAAGGTTTCTGCATTGAAATATATTTTACATTAAGAAAGGATGTTGAAATAGTACTCTTTTAACAACATGGTCTGTATCCAGAAAGTATTAAGGGTGTAATTAACAGGAATATATATGATCTGAACATCTGTAAACCTCAGTAGATTTCTATAACATTTGCTATTTTCCCAAACAATTCTGGGTTAGTCTTTTCACACAAAAAAATTCAGTTTTAGAGAAAGCAGAGTATCGAAGGAGTGGAGAAGGGAAAGAAATATGCATAAAGGATTTGTGAAATAGTGAGGAGGCTAAAATTGGGTGGGTAAGAGGTAGAGGTAGTGCAGGGAAAGGGATCATTTCCAGTTTCTCAAATAAAATGCATATTTTAGCTGTGTATTCAGTTTATATTTTATTTTTGTTCATAATGTATTCACACCAAAATACAACATACCAGTGTAACGGAACCTTTAAGTGGGGCTGAAAAATGCATTTCAGTGCAATCTTTAAATCTTCTTATAAATATTGCGTATTTATACTAATTGTTAAAACATGGTTTCTTTCTTTGATAGGGTTACTGGCCTAATGGATAGGAGGGAATCAGTAGACACGATAGATTTTGATTTTTAGCAAGGCTTTTGACTTAACATTATCTGACATTTCTCATAAGCAAACTGGGGAAATGAGATCTAGATGAAAGTACTATAAAGGTGGGTGCACAACTGGTTGAAAGACTGTACTCAAAGAGTACTTATCAACGGTTCTCACTCAAAGTAAGATGATGTATCTAGTGGGGTCCTGCAGAGGTCTGTCCTGATTCTGGTACTAGTCAATATTTTCATTAATGATTTGAATAATGGAGTGGAGAGCATGTTTATAAAATTTGCAGATGATATCGTGCTGGGGAGGGAATGCAAGCACTTTGGAAGACAGGATTAGAATTAAAAATGGCCTTGACAAAGTGGATAATTGATTTGAAATCAACAAAATGAAATTCAGTATGGACAAGTGTGAAGTATTACACTTGGAATGAAAAAATTGAATGCACAGTACAAAAGGGGGAATAACTGGCAAGGTGCTGGTATTCCAAGACAGGATCTGGTCGTTATAGTGGATCACAAATTGAACATGTGTCAAAAATGTGATGCGGGTGTTAAATACCATTTGGGGCTGTATTAACCGGAGTGTAATATGTGAGACATGGGAGGTAATTGTCCCCCTGTACTCAGCACTGGTGAGGCCTCAGCTGGAGTACTGTGTCCAGTTTTGGGTGCCATACTTTCAGAAAGATATGAACAAATTGGAGAGAGTCCAGAGGAGAGCAGCAAAAATTATAAAAGGTTTAGAAAACCTGACCTATGAGGAAAGATTAAAGAAACTTGTCCTGTTTAGTCTTGAGAAAAGAAGACTGAAGGGGTAACCAATAAGTCTTCAAATATGTTAAGGCTGTTATAAAGAGGGTAGTGATTGATTGTTCTCCATGATCAATGAAGGTAGGACAAGAAGTAATCAGCTTAATCGTCAGCAAGGGAGATTTAAGTTAGATATTAGGAAAAACTTTCCAATGATAACGGTAGTTAGCACTGGAATAGTAGGGTGACCAGATGTCCCGATTTTATATGGACTGTCCTGATATTTGGGGCTTTTTCTTATATAGGCTCCTATTATCCCCCACCCTCTGTCCTGATTTTTCACACTTGCTGTCTGGTCACCCTATGGAATAGTCTTCCAAGGGAAGTGTGGAATCCCCAATATTGGACGTTTTTATGAACAGATTGGACAAACACCTATCAGGGATGATCTAGGTTTACTTGATCCTGCCTCAGCGGAGGATTAGTCTTGAAGTCCTGTTTAGCCCTTCATTTCTATGATTCTATGTTTTGTATACTGCAGCAATCTGAGTGAGTCTGGGCACTTGAATGAGGTATTTAGGTAGTTTTTATGACATATGTTTATACATTTATTTTAAAAAATCATGTATTTATTTTGCTTTTTGTGAATTTATAAATAACATGCATATTTATCTCTTAGGTTTTAAATACTGAAATGTTGTCATTAGTCTGTTGTGAAGATGCTGATATATATACATCTACAGTTCCATCACCCAGAAAAAATCTGAAGAGAGTGTGTGCATACGCGTGTGTGTGATACTTTGGTGGAAGCAATGTGATAAGTTGGATTCATTATGCAACTTTAAACATCTCATCTGGACTCTGCCTGCTAGTCCATCTTTAACTGGGACTACTACTAAGATTGCAAACTTCTGAGCAGCTTACAACAGCTATTATTAAAACACAAACCTGTCATAGTCTACGCAACCACTTATGTTGGCAAAACTTATGTTGCTCAGGGGTGTGAAAAAAACACTTTGACAGACATAAATTTTGCTGGCATAAGAGGTAGTGTGCACAGTGGTATGTTGGTGACAGAGCTACCACTGCTCGTTGAGGTGGTTTTATTATGTCTGCGGTGTGAAATGGGCAATATACTGTTCTGAAACAATGACAGGTTTAAGGATATTGATCTCTGCAACATATATATGATTAGAAATTAGGGCTTATACAACGGAAAAGAGTTGATTCCCAGCTTTCCAGAGTTCCAGCATTAGAACGTTCTGGGATGTTAGGCCTTACAATTATGACATAATTGTGTATGGAAAAGCTATTTTAGATACTTCCAGCATGCTAGTTCAATCAGATCTTGTGTGGGTATGTTTCATCGAGCTGGAAATTACCCTTCCAGTTTGAAGTGTAGACATATCCTTAGGTACCTGAACTGTGCTCATCCTCATGCATTTGAGTATTTTCAGATAGTAGGAGACAAAAATTAGTACCAGTGCAATTTTTAAAACACTTGAAAACATTTAAAAATAGTTATTTTTTGTAAAATATCTGACATATAGGAAATGTGAAGTGGTGTGGAATAAAGGACTTACTGGTATTCATTTGTGATGATGTAAATGGGTGAAATCCTGTTCCCAATGAAGTCAAGGATCAGGGTTTCACCCTAAATAGCACAGGGTTTTCACCCAAAGCCCTAAAGGACTCATCTTGCTCTTTTTGTTTTACCCTGGATGTTTTGTTTGATTATTGTACTGTGTGTTTAAATTATTTGATTATTTCTAAGGAAATAATTTTGTCATAATTTTTTTTAAGGAAAAATCACAGCCTGATAATTGTATAAAGGGCATAAGGCACCAGTAAATGGTAAAAAAAGACAGAAATTATTGCAGTTTTTAATACAAAAAAAGCCAGATTCTCGTCTAATATCAGTTTCACAGTAGTGTTACTCCATTGACTTCAGTAGAATTACTCCTAATTTTCAACCTATGTAAATGAGATGAGAATCAGGCCCAAATGTAAAACCCCGACAAAAATATTGTCTGTAGTTGTGCAGCAGTGAACCATTCCAGGGCCTATGAGAATCTATCTTTTTTTGAGAAAGCATTTTATATATCCCTAAATGTTACGGTTTTATTGCTCTACTGCTATCTATCAAGACATCTTTACATATGGAAAATGAGCACACTATAGAATTAAAATACTAGGCATCCTCCAGCTTCAAAGTGCTGTACAAGTATTGATTAATTATGCCTCAGAACACCACTATGAGGAAGTATTATTATCCCTATTTTACAGATGGGGAAGCTGAGACACAGAGACTAAGTGACTTTCCCAAAGCCACACAGCAAGTCAGTGACAAAGCCAGGATTAGAACTCAGGACTTTCCGGAGCCCACTCCCAGGCTTTAAGCACTAGACCACATTGTTCACTGAAGTCAACAAGCATCTCAATGCAATAATGGACAATTCGAAGGACTCTTACATGGTCAGTGTGTCCATAAATTTACTTGCAAACTACTCCAGTATAACAAGATAATTTGAGCACCTTAGTTCTGTGTCATATAAATTGTTGAGTGTGCAGCCTCTTCAAAATGGGCTAAAAGTAAGAAAAGCTACAATGATATGTTGTAAAACTCAAGGCTTTGATATACCTGTAGCCTCAGAGCCTGATTCTGCTCCCACTGAAGTCATTGGAAAGACTTCTATTGACTTCCATAGAGTCATGGTTGGGTTCTTAATTATTGCTGTATTTTAATTGTTTGTCTCGCTCCTTGAACACTTTACTTGAGGGTGAGAGGAGTGCTTAATAAATACAATTATTTTGCATGTGTTGAATATCACTAAAGTCGTCTAGAATATGCATTCCACCTTCCATGACTTTTATATGGTGGTTTTGGCCTGTACTTCCTGTTTGAGTCTCTCATTTATGAGAATATTTTAAAATAATGACACTATATACAGTTTTGCTGGAACACTAATAAAAATATTAAAAAATGAAATTAACTTCCTAATCTTTAGTCATGATGGGAGGGTGATGGTGTGGTCAGCATGTCTGCCACTATCATTATTCATTAGTTGTATTGTAGCTGTGCCAAGGATCCCAATAGAGATCGGGATCCCATTGTGCAGATTTAGTAGCTGACTTGGGAGGAGAGGGAGTACAGGAACCACGATGTTACCACGGTACTGAGTACAGAACTATATGCTGCTGCATGGGAAGACAAAAAGCCACAGTGCCTGTTTAGTTGGGCTTGCTCAGGTTTGACCACTAAAACAGGAGCAACATACAACTCTCAATCTAGCTATTTTTCCATCTAATGTTAATGGAAGATGCCTCTTACAAGGGAAGGAGATAAGTTGGACAAAGACTGCCTGAAGATGAAAGGCAAATGTGTGCAGGGGGTGGAGGTATAAAAAAGTCAAAGGTAGAATAATGTGCATCAAGTTTATAAATAAAAAATGTATAATTTTTAATCAATATTTATTAATGATTTTTTTACTTTTTACTTTATTTTAACTTTTCTATAAATAAATTAATTATAAAAGCAATGTAATATGGATTAGGATTTTTCCATAATGCTGCTTACATAGGGCCTTTTCCTAACCACAGTGAGAAACTATTGGGAATGACTTATGCAAGAAGAGCATTACTTCTTACATTGGTGTAATACTTGGCCTTTTGGCTTCATACCTAACAATTCACCCAGGAGCATGGCAGTATTTCAATGTGACACACACCCTGATGTGTCTTACTGCTTACAATAATAGATTAATTTTGTCTATAATGTTAATATGACCGAATGACTTGTAAAAAAAAAATGTCCTAGTGCATTCAATAGATTATTAACTAACTCTAATGTATTAGGAGGCAAAAAGATTTCAACAGGAGGCTCCTACCTCTTTGTCAAATTTTTGTTATATACCCTTATCTGATAGAAAGATCTAATAAAGGCACTGTTACCATCTCTTTTTAACAGCCTTGTGCTGATGCAAACTACTCCAGTATGATTATAGACTCTCGTATATGAAATAGCTGCAGCATAATGAAGGCGAGATGAACCTAGAGTTGCCAACTTTGGTTGGATGAATTCCTGGAGATTTCATTACATGACATAATCTTATGATTCCTGGAAACTCCAGGACAATCTTGGAGGGTTGGCAACCCTAGATGACCCTGAAGCAAAATCTTGGATCCCAAAATGCATACTGTTCAGCTCTAGATCCAACCCTTGCTGTTTCTCCTTAAAGGAGAAGGGCTCATATGGTGCAATTTCTCTTCATGTTCCTTTCACTCTTTTATCCATTTTTAGCTTTAAACACTGGTATTTTAAGCAACTCCTCTGCACCAGGCTTTTACTAGGGTGTACTTTTCAAATATAAAAGTCAGGAAGGTCTAAACTCTAATATCACTTTCTAAGCCTCTTCCACTTACACTGACGTCATGTAATATATATTCATTATATGTTAATTAATGCTTTTGTTTATTTAATTTTTTTTTCTCTTCATCTGATCCAGTAGCCAGTCTCTTAATTTTGTAAAATGAAGGTATCTGTTTTTGTAAGCACAAATATGCAGCTCTTTGGGAAACCAGCATTCAGTTTACTACCTGTGCATTATGGCTGACTTTCCAAAGGGTTAATATCTTAGTGAATACTGGGTATATTTAATTCATTCCAGTTTGTGTCCCAAATAACTGAAACTAGCAGCATGTCCTGCCTTTTAGCTTTAACATTAGCTTTCACTGAAGGACACAATACCAAAGTAGACCATTCCAGCATACAATACACTTACAGTATAATTTCAGAGCATAAAGTATTTACTATCATAGTATAAGTATAGTCAAAATGTAGAGTTGACTGCTTACACTGTTAAAATGTATGGTATAACTACAATATAAAATCAGAGCATTCAGTATATCAAAAAAAAGGGAGTTTGCATGCAGTATATAGAATTAGAGTACACGGTGTACAGTGTAACTATAAAGCATTCATAAAGCTGAAACCAGACAAGTGAAAGAATTACAGTTCATCTAATAATTGAGACTAATTGCTTTCATGAGATTAGAATTTTTTTCACATCAACATTTTTACTGAGACTGATATTCTCCAATTTAACCATAGTATTAACACTGCTAATGTTTATGATTTTTCTGTTTTGCGCATAGTTCATAATGTCATCTTGTTTACAGAAGTTCGTTTTCCAGAGCCAAAAATGCATGCATACAGCTGTTTCTCTAAGAGTACAATAGTGTAACTGTCTCAACCGGTCACCTCTTCTTTCATTGTCTGCATAACTTTACTGGCTCATGATTTTATTGCTTCCCAGAAACCAGAATTTACTCGTCATCTCGCATGGTGTCATAACAGATCTAATTTCTTCACATCAAAGCCAGTTTTAAACACTGCACAATAAAAGCTGCCATACGAAGAATAGATTTTAATAAGAGAAAAGAGATTCTTTAAACCTTATGTCTGAGGGAAAAACCATAAAAGTGAAAATTAAAATTATTTATACTTAGACTTCAATCTTGCTAGCAGGTTACAAAAAGAAAAGACTCCTCCATATATATTTCTGTTTTGCAGAGAAATGATGAAGAAGCTGTCGTGGACAGAGGTGGCACTCGTTCCATTCTCAAAACGCATTTTGAAAAGGAAGACTTGGAAGGTGAGAGATTATTTTCCTGTGCATTTCATTGTCTATTTCTTTTCCAAGTGTTGGACACAGTTCCATTCTCATATAAACCCGTGCATGCTCATTGATTTCAATGGTTATGCCAGGGTGTACATGAAGGCAAAATCTAGACCACTGTTTTTAAAAGAGGAGTATTGCATATTCCTCTGGCAACATTAAAACTTGGGTGATAGGGGATAAGATTTCCTGAGGATATTTTAAGTCCCAATCCTGTAAATATGCACATATGTAACTTTATACAAATGAGTAATTCTTTCCAGTGAGACTACCTTTGTGGAAAGTTATGCCCATGCACAGGGCCGGATTAACGCAAGGGCTTTAGGGGCTGCAGTCCAGGGCCTCAGACTAAGGGGGTCCCGCAAAAATAAATCCATAATTATATACAATTCAGTGGTCACCAACCTGTCGATCGCGATCGACTGGTTGATCCTGGAGCTTCTGACTGTCAATCGCAATCTCCAGGCCACTAAAAGTCCAGTGGCGCAGCAGGGCTCAGGCAGGCTGACTGCATGCTTTGGCCCCATGATGCTCCTGGAAGTGACCAGCTGCTGGCACATCTCTGTGGCCCCAGGGGGGGGGGGGGGGGGAGGAGGCAGCTCTGCGTGCTGCCCCTGCCCCTAGCACCATCTCTGCAGCTCTCATTGACTGGGAACTGGCCAGTGGAAGCTGTGGGGGCGGCACTTGTGGGCGCAGGCAGCGCACGTAAACACGCTGTCCCCCTGTCCCCAGGGGCACGCAGAGACTGTGCCACTGGCCAGGAGCTGCTGGTGGTAAGTGCCTCCCAGCCGAAGTCTACACCTCGCACCCCCTCCTGCACCCTAAACCCCTGCCCCAGGTCAGAATCCCCTCCTGCACCAAACTCCATCCGAGATCCCGCACCCCTCACCCTCTCCCACACCCCAACACTCTGCCCCAGCCTGGATCCCCCTCCTGCACCCAAACTCCCTCTCAGAAAAAAACCTAATATAACAGCTATTCTAAGGTAAGAAGTAGGCTATTTTGAATTAACTATATTCTACATGTTTTAAGACTGAAATGTAACCACAGAAAAAGCTTTATGTTAATTAAAAGGCAAGTTTAGTACAGCATTAATAGCCTCCATGCCATAATTATGATTGTTTTGTTTTAAATTAGGAAAAAGACTTGTATACAGGGGCCCCACAAAATCTAATAGCCCCAGACCCACAGGAGAGTTAATCTGGCCCTGCCCATGCATAAATGTTTGCAGCATTAGGGCCCCAGTAAACTGTTTGGCTTCACTGCGTGTCCTAAAATACATGATTATTTCATAAAGAGCCCAGTCCTGCTATCATTGCACATTCAGGTCTCCATTAAACAAAATAGATGTTGCATTTTAGAGTTGTGCACTGTCACTCACTTGAATGGGCCTACCCTTTAATGCCAAGGAGTAGCAGATAATTTAGAGATATGGAGTTCACCATAGCACATTGGACTAATAATCCACTTTATCTGGTATCCTTCCTCTAGAAGTGGCCTATGCTTCAGTTTATAATGTATAGATTGTAAACGCTTTCTGGCCGACCTGCCTTTTTATTTGTTGGCAAAATGCCCAGCATGTTTTTGGGTGCTATGTAAGTAATAGATATGCAAAATTCAACAGCTAATCATGATAGAGTCAAATCGAATTCTGAAAAATATAGGAATATAGATATTGGGCTTGTTTCACCCTAGGCTCCATGATGGAAGAAGCTTATGCCAGTGTAATATACCAACAAGTCCTGTTTTGCTGGGTAACCCAAAGTTGGCCATTATAATCAAAATGACACCTGCCGTCACTTGGAGTGAATATTCTTTTGAGATGATAATTGAGTCCATCCTGAAAAGGAAAGGAAAAGGTGACCAAACTGAAAAATACCCCCAAATTTGGTTTGTTTCTATCCAATAGAGATTTCTTTTATTTTTCTCAATGAAACAAAAAAAATTCATTTGGATTGAATGAAATGTTTCTAATGTTGATTCAAAATTACACATCAAATCAAAATGGTTTATTTAAAAATGTCAAAATGAACTGTTTCTACATTTTCAAAAAAATTTCTAGCTTTTTTTTTTTTTTTGGCTCAAACAACTTGCCGAATTCAACACAAATTCACGAATAGTTTTGGTGCTCCAAAAATGCATTTCCTCCTGCTCTAATGGCAAAAACACACTAATGTGAAATCTCACTGAAAATCTGAAAAACTATTCTGCTTCCAAGAACATTTGAAAAACTGGAAACTGGACAAATATTGATTGAAGAAACTTTCACTCAGTTTTAGTAATTTGGAAAACTAAAAAATCCTGTGGTTTGCCTTGGAAATCTACTAATCTTTTAAAATAATGGCACAATGTTATTAACAATGTTATAAAATTGATTAATTGATATAGGATACTGTGGTTAGCAGCTTTTGAGAGAGATTGCTGTAGGATCAACTTGATATCTTTGAAAATACATAACTGCCACTTCCAGAAATGCCAAGTGGCATAAAAAAAGATTTAATATGCTGTAAGTTTGAATGATCCCATTGCTGTTAATAGAATCCTTGCTTGTCCCACAGAGAAGTCCAGACACTCTATCACCTAATTAGATAAATCAGTGGCTCTTGTATTGGAGAGTGGACATTACTCAGAAGTGTGACTGTCTTTTTCCCTTCCAATGTAACTTATGATGGATTCTCTGGTGAAAGTTTACATTTTCCCTAATTATGTAACATGCTTCAGCTATATAATATGTAATTACATAATTAAGTACTTAATTATGTAGCTTAGTTCACTTTGTATAATTAGACAATTAGGTACATTAGTTCTTCATCACATTTATTTAATTACATTTACTGTGTTTTAAAAATGTAAATAAATAATAGTTCAGTATTATAGCAGGACACTAGTGTTGGCACTGTTAAGGGTCTGTCTGTGCCTTATTCTTATTCAGGGATTTATAACCTGGGTGCAAGAAATGAATGTTACTTTAGACTGAAACTTGAAATGAATGTTCTTAGGCCAGGAAAGATTTCTTTCCCAAAAATGTGAATAACTGGACATTTGGGAGTTTTCAGCTACTGGTGGTGTTTTGTCAAAAAGGTTAGTTTATATTTCTGATATTTCCATTTAAAACATCCTGGGCCAGGTTTTCATCAGCAAATATTTTTATATTCATATATTTGTGCATGCCTAAATTATGTGTGTAAGAACACAGAGTACATACTCCAATTGTGCATTTGAGAGGGAATATGTCTAGTTAAAAGCCCACTAGCCTGGTGTGCATGTAAATGGGCTTATTCACTTCAGGTATCTGTCTGCATAGTGTAAGTTCAGGAGCTTGCAGTTGGTCCTTTTTTTCTCAAACACTACAACAATTCAGAAATAGATTCTGTGCAAAGCTTTGGCATTCATGTTCTCAGCACAAGTGACTCTTTTTCTCACAGTTAATTTTCATAGAGTTCACAAGGTTATGGTCAGTCACTAATATAGAGCAAATCCTTTGGCTGATCGTTACTTGAATGAAGAGAGAAATTAATCTTTAAAAACTAAGCAACAAGTCTAGCACTTTGATATAGCCACACTTTGTATATGTAATCCTGTAGTCCTCATGCAGGCAAAATTCCTGTTGAAATAGTTTGCATTCACATTTAAATGGGAGTTCACCTGAGGTCGATGTAGAGCTTAACAAACTATGTGCATTGTTACCGGGACTTTACATGCAATTCTGTTGCCATGGCTGCCAATACTTAGTAACATAGCACCTCCCCATAATCGCCGTGAGGGGGCCTCCATCATGCTTCTGACTAAGATCCGTGAGAACAGCAATTTGCTTCTTTACTCAGATCTCTTCAACCAGACATCAGTTCTCCTGTCTTCTAGACAATCCTTTACAGTAACTTATGCCACCACAGAGCATGATGTTGGAATCTGCTTGGTGTAATGAATGGTCAGCAACGACAGTCATGAATCACTCTCTTGTCACTGACCCAACCATCTGCCCACCAGGTTTTGACCTGCCGAGGCACTTGTGGTCATCCCTGAATCAGTATCAAACAGGACAGGGCAATTGTGTGGCCAGTCTCTTCAAATGGGGTTTCTCTACCCACAATGTAGATATGGTCAACATCAGACTATGTCGCATATCCTTGACGAGTACCCGTTGACTCACTTCAATGGCGGGCTACTGGCTCTTCACCTGGCGGCTGCTGCTGCTATCAAATTGCTGGGCACACTGCGCATACGCTGAGAGACCTGAAGTAAGAGTTACAGCACTGGGTACTGAAATGGTTTCATTATATAAAGGACCAGTTCTGTACTAACCTAAATTGGGAGCACATGTGCATTGAACAGACAAACACATCAACAAACAGCTACACTATTCTGGATACAGACAGTTTGCTGCTGGCTACCTTTACTATCTGTCTACCAATGCACCAGCGGTGCTTTTGTTGACTAAATAGCTGCCCCATGCACTGCTGATTTGGCTCAATGATTAATAGTATCTAGATATGCCCATGACTGCTCTTAAGGGCAGAGCCTCTGCATAGAACCAACACCTTATACAACTCAGAGTTGCAGCCTGTAAGGAATTTGGAGGGAGAAGCACAAATAGGAAGTCAATCTGTTTACACAAGGCTTAAATGCTAACTGCAGTTGCAGCCTCAATGTAAATAGTTTTCTTTGTGAGACAGTTTAGTGTTAGAAACACGGAGTCCTTTCCTGTTATTGTCCACACACATTACATGAAACATGGTGCCAGTGGAAAGTCTAGTGCAACCCACACCAAGGAAGAGAGAGTGATTAAAGGGCAAAAAAAGCAGCACCTAGAAACCAAACAAACAGCCAGCATGAAGAGACTCAGACACCCAGTAATGCTGGATTTCCTGAGAAAAAGCTTGAACAATCATGGAAGCAGCGGAAACAAGAACTGAGTCTGTTTACAGAGCTGACCATGAGGGATAAAGATGAGAAAATGAAGATCAAGCTTTTTTTTACTGTCTCATTGCAGAAAAAGGGCAATAAGTGAACACTGTTGTCAGGAATAATGACCAAAACATTGGAACAGCTGATAAGAGTCTGAGTACTGTGACCTCAGACAAAATGAGACTGTATAGAGATACTGTTCTCTTACCTGAAACCAAAAATCAGAAGATGGAATAGGTATTTAAGTTACAGAGCATAGAATTTTATCATCTACATGTAACTTTGGAGACACTAAAGATTCCTTACTTAGAGAGAAACAGGATCGTTGTGGGACACATGATTCTAGTTTACAGGAGAGATTGTGGAGAGAAACAGATCTACCCTAGAGAAATGCCTCCAAATAACAAGGCAGACAAAGGATTAAAACAATATCCATTAGTGCAGAAAAAATATATAGATACAAGTTAAAGGAACCCAGTAGGGAGGACAGAGAAAGACTGGTCAAGAATGCAGACATCACGGTCCAACAGTGGCACTGGAACACTTTTTATAATGGGGGTGCTGAAAGCCAGTGGTCCCCAAACTTTTTACCTTGTGCCCCACCTCATCCCTGTCTGCGCTCCCACCTCACCCCAGAGTTGGGGCCAGGAGCGGGGCTGTGGAGCCGGGAGTGGGGGGATGTGGACAGAGGTAAGGGGGCCAAGGCTGGGACCTCAGCTGGGGCCAGGAGCAGAGCCCCAGGCGTGGGGCTGGCAGCCAGGACCCCGGGAACCAGCCAAGGGCACTGCAGCACCTCCCAACCCCTAGTTCCCATGCCTATGTGGTTCAGTATATATACTTTGGAAAGTAACACAAAAGGTAAATGAAAAATGCCCAATCTGTGGGCAGCAGTGCAAAGGGTGTAGGAAACTGAATTGCTTTATGTCCCAGTGCTGCAGCTACCCCAGGAAGAAAAAGCAGCAGTACATACAGTGATTGAGGATGTAGAGACTTCCATCGAAGAGGAGGATATCTGCAGTGTAACTTTAACAGATTTGAAGACATTCAATATACACACACTGCAGAAGAAGGCTGCCAGCCATTTAACTGCCATACTTGCAACTATATGTTATTGAGACCAATGACCAATTTGATTCCCGATGGATTGTGGAGCCAACAGCAATGTAATCCCAACAACATTTGATAAATAGCAATATTAGACTGGAGAACTGTAACCAAGTGCCAGTGGTGTACAATAAAACAACATTGAGGCCAGTGGGCAAATGAAACCTGTGAAACATTGTTTGGAATTTATAGTACATACAGAAGTACCACCCAGTGCTAGACTGCAGAGCAGTAACAGCCATGGCTTTGTTGCAGCACAACACCCGAATATTCTCAACATGAAAGGAGAGAGAACAGTCACTCGATGCCCTGTCCAGCATTCTAGCAGAATATCAGGACATATTTTAAGGAGATGGATTCCTAGAGGGCAAGCTGAAGTTAAAAACATACCTCCACATGAGACCATGAGACTGCAGAAACACAGAGTTCTATTAGCTCTGATAGAGCCACTGAAGAAGGAACTAGCAAGCCAGCATCATCATACCTATTGAAACTAGCACAGAGTAGATCAGCAACTTATTTAGTGGTGAGAAAATCTGCAGGTTAAGTGAGCATCTGCACTGATCCAAAACCACTTAACAGTACCGAAAAGAAGTAACTACCCACAAACAATGATTGAGGACATATTGCCCAGTTTATCCAGGTTACTATGTGATGTCAAGGATCCTACTGAGCTAGATGAGACATCCAGCCACCTGACAACTCTGCCACATGTTTTGGCAAGTATTGTTGGGTACGAACGCCTATTGATATTAGAGGTGTTCCAATGCAAACAGGGTTTCCAAGGCATTGAGATTGTACCTGATGACATTCTTATTGTACGAGAAGGAGATGTCAAGGGAAAGGCAATCCAGGATCATGATATCACTGCTGAAAAGGTGCCAGGAGCAGAATATTAGGCTGAACGAAGAAAAGCTGAAGCTGAGGAGAACAGAGGTCCTTACATCAGACGTCTGTTGACTTCTGAGGCACTCTAGCTAGACCCTGAGAAATTTAGAGCCATTAACAAAATGCAAAGGATGTGAAGGAAATCCAGTGATTGATAGAGATGGCCAATTCTCTTTCCAGCATACACCTATCAGAAATCTATGAGCCCTTGAAACAGTTAACACTCACAGAGGCAGTGAAGGAATGGTCAGAGACCCAAGAATAGGCATTTGAAAGTCCATTAAAGCATTGAATAAAATGGGGTATTACAGGCCGTAAAAGAATTTATACTTCTGGGTTAGCCAGATAGCAAGAAGCAAGTGCCACAGGATAGTACCTCCTACTACCAGGCAAGGGATGAGTTGTGTGTGCAAGATGGGATTTTGTTAATGGGGACTAAGCAGTAATCCCAGCAGTTTTAAGAGCTGATGTGATGAGACAGATGCATGCTTCACCCCTGGGGATAGAAGCCAGAGAGTAAATTGCCTGGCCTGGCCCAATTGAGAGCATACCTGGAACAATGCAAGGTGTGTAAAGAGTATAATGATTGACAAAAGAAGGAGATTCTACAGCCCCAGGAAATCCCAATGTAACCCTGCAGAAAAGTCAGAACAAAGCTTTTAACTTTTAATGAAAGGAACTACATGGTCACAGTAGATTACTACTCCAGGTTCTGGAGGTGGACTCTCCGGAGGAAACTCAAGCAAGAACTGTGATCCAGAAACCGAAGGGGCATTTTGCAAGGTCTAGCTTGTCTGACACTCTATGATCAAATAATGGCCACAGTACACTTCAGCTGAATTAAAATGACACAGTGGCAGATGGGAATATGAACACAGATAGCCTCCCCCTGGATACCTATAAAGCAACGGGAAGGTAGAGCCACAGTAAAGACATTAAAGAGACTGATGTCAAAGGCAAAGCAGACAGGAAGGGATCCCTACCTGGCAATGTTGGAACATCACAATGCACCCCAGCAGAGGGACTGATGAGTTAGAGAACCAAGACATTGCTTCCTGTGAGGAGTAATTGGTTTCAGCCCTGTGGAGGAATGACGTGCAGTACACAGAAGCAGTTAAGAGAACACCAAGCTAGGCAGAAATTCTGTTACAACAAAGGAGCCAAGACCCTGAGGCCATTATGCCCAGGCGAGCTGTTTGGGGTTCAGCCATCAAATAGCCTCACAAAACAATGGCAAAAGGCAACAATCCAAGCTGCAGTGGGACACAGGTTATATGAGGTAGCTACAGACTTAGGACAGTAGTAGAGATGAAACCAAAGACAACTGTGGAGTAGCAGCAGACAGCTAGCACACACAGATGGACAGGGCCAAGGTTAGGGCCAGGAGGACATAGAAAGAACCTCAGCTGCCATCTGGTCTGACACAGGAAGGTCATAAGAAACAAAGTATATAAGCAATATAGAGGACCAATAGTACAGAGGCAGCAACAGACTAAAAGGAAGTCCCCCCTGCAACAGCAATAACATAAAGAAGAAGTCAGAACTGGTTTGAAGACCAACATGCTTGAAGGGGTATGAGGCCTAACAGACTGCAATGGGCTGGTGGACCCATCTTCCTAGGATGAACTATGTACTACTAATCTCTGGCCCCAGCAAGTCAGCAAATACTTGCACAAAAGGTACAACAAAAATAATTGTAAAAGGAAAGTTATAGCAACCTGCTTAGAACTTGGAGGGAGAAGCACAGATTGAGCATAGGTTGCAGGAGGGAAAGGTTTGGAGGAGGCACCAAGGAGTCAGTCTTTGTGCACATGGCTAGAATGCTAGTTGCATTTGGAAGGTGGCAACTCCCCTTCTGAGCATAATGCAGTCCAAAAAATGGTAAGAGTAAACCACATAACATTGCAGCCCACAAAACAGTATGCACTTACCCAGCAGTTCACTGCAAGGTAAGAGGTCGGCATTCTCTGTAAAGGGAGTCTGGGTCCCTTTACCCCCTTGCATAGAATCATAGAAGATTAGGGTTGGAAGAGACCTCAGGAGGTCATGTAGTCCACCCCCCTGCTCAAAGCAGGACCAACCCCAACTAAATCATCCCAGCCAGGGCTCTGTCAAGGATGGAGATTCCACCACCTTCCTATGTAACCCATTCCAGTGCTTCACCACCCTCGTAGTGAAATAGTTTTTCCTAAGAATCCAGAGAACCTGGACTGAGTGCACTGGGTTCTAAACAAAAAGGAAAATAAAGTAAAGAAGATCCCTCTACGTCTCCAGTGGGTCCAGTTGGCAGAGTCTCTTCAGCCATTCTGCTACTAAGCAACCCCTGCTTTGTGGGGCAAGGGAGCTCTGTTTACCTCTCTATGTTGCCCTGCACTGGGCTTGGATTCTCCCTTTTAAGGAGCTGCGCCTTTCTCTTTGACCAGCCTCACAAATGCACCAAGCAGGGGTTGATTGTGACCAGAGGAGCTCTTTAACTTCTTCCTGACTGGAGTAGGAATGGGATCCTGTTCCACCACAAAATGGAATAATAATATTTGGAGGGAAATTATTAATATTTCATTGGTGTCCTCAGTGAACTTTATCATAGTGATGAGAGAGCTTAATACCCTTGTATGGATCTTTTCCCTTCCTCCACTGTCACATAATGTCCCCGTGGCATCTGCAGCAATTGCTTTTATGGAAAAGTAAAATTAAGATGTTATTTAAAGTATTTGTAGTTATTTTGTAATGTGATTTAAGAATAAGGAGGTGGAGGAACTATCACCTATGACTTACTAGCTTTCTGTGAATCACCAAGTTGTGTGTAGGTCACAGTCTGAAAACCTCAAGATTCTAAGATTGGTAACATGCCTGTGGAATAGAGCTGATTGAAAAATTTTCATTAAACTGGTTTTGAAAGAAAATTGGGTTTTCAACTAAACTATTTTCCACAAAATGTCTGCTTTCCGAGGATACCTTTTGATTTTTTTCATTGAAAACCAAGTGGCTGAAAACCAAAATATTTCAGTTCTGATATCCTGCCACGGTGCCTCAAGGGAAAGTAGTTTGGTTTCCTCATGACCCCATTCTGCTCTATGGACCAGGTTCCCCAGCTGGTCAAATCTCCCATGTACACCATAACCAGGGACTTCCATGATGTAGCCATCTCCTATCCCCCTGAAGGGAGACAGTGGTGCATCATGAAAGATGTAGTCCAACCAGAGAGCCTGGCATGCAGAGGAGAATGGGAGCATGAAGCATTTGAACTATAACTCCCATGAGGCAACGCAGCAGGATTTCCAAATTTAAAATATTTTGGTTTTCAATTTTTTTCCAAAAGCCAAATTTGTATGTGCAAAATTTAGACCAAAATAAGTTTATTTAGATTTTGTTGAAATATAAGGCAGGAAAAAATGTCCATTTTCCTAACCAACTCTTACGGAGCTTAAGGAGCCTTTCACTCTAGCTTAAATAGCCTTCAGCTCATATTTTCTGATATGAATCTGCAGTACAATTTAAACTATAATAATTTTGCACAAAACAAACCTTTGTGTTCTATTTCAGGGGCTCAAGATTGCTTACTGAATTCTCTGCAAAAAAGCAGATTATTCTGCCTTTTTGTTTCATCCACTCCTGGTGGAACTAAGCCCCGTGCTTTCCAAAATGGCCTCTGATTTAGTTGCCATTGTTTCTGGATGACCAACTTTTGAGATGCCTTGTGCCTGTAATTTGGAGGAGCTAAGCACTCTCAGCTTCCTCTGGTTACAGTTAGAGGTGAGTGTACTTCTGCAAATGAGGCCCAACCTGTCTAAAGACTTCATAGCAAAGAATTAGGTTGCAAAAAGTTCAGTACATATAAGAATCATAACATCATTTTACATAGACTGAAGCCTGTATGGTATTTTATTTGGTGCTGTTATGTGATTGCCACTTGGCAGATACAACCAGTAGCAAGTCCAGATCTACCATCGAGGCAGAACAGACGGTTGCTCAGAGTAACAACATATTAAAGACAGCAAAATGTTCAGTAACTGTTTGGATGCTTTCAACTGGTATGGGGCAGACATTTGCTGGCTTGCCTATGCCAAGAAGCCCCCTTAGTAGTCCCAGAAAGCCAAGAGTTGCTGCCGTCCAATATAGTTGTTACTAATGCATACAGGCTGCTTTCTGCATATTGTAAAAGACAGCTTAGATCTATGTCTAAAGAAGTTCTGATGTTGTTCTTGAGATGGTAAAAATGTCCGTTTACAGGAATAATTAGACCATTAAATAACAGAACCAGATCCAAACTCAGGATAACACCATAATACAAAGAAAAAGAAGAATAGCCAGGTTTGAAATTGATATAGCTAATGGAATTGTCTGTGCTCGTCTTACAGCAGGCTTGTTTAATTTAATCTTAAAATAATTTATTCATCATTTATGGTAGTTATGATAACTGACACTGTAAGAAGCTCAGCTACTGCTAAAAGTTGAGTACCCTCAACTCTCACTAAAGCATGTGACACTTGAGGGACCTGAATCCCACACAAGAAGAATTTGGCATCTGGAAGCTCACTGATAAACAAAAAATCGAAGGATGCATCAGATAAGGTACATATCTATGCATAAAAAGTAAAGGAAGATGGATAGTGTTCTTATCCTATTAGCAAGGCCTGTAGAATGTAGTGTTATAGAATACTCCTGATCGTTTGCTACCAATTTCAGTATTGACAATATATTTTTTTTCATTCTTCTTTGATGAGATTCTGTGAAGACTCTAGCTCAATTAACTTCCACTGAATTTTGTTCTGGTCTCTCTCCAGGAGGCAGTATGTCTAGTGGACAAAACACAGGCTTGAGCCTCACGAGACCTGGGTTCAACTCCTGGCTCTGCTGCTATTCTACCGGGTGACCTTAGGGAAGTCACTTCACCTGACTGTGGCTCTGTTTCCCAAAGTGTAAAGTGCTTTGACATCTACAGATGAAAAAGTGCCATATAAAAGCTTTTTACAGTTAAGTCAACAGTTTGAAGGTGGTTCTGATCAGTGGAAGTCTCAAGTTTTTGTCTCTTCCATTCTCTTTCAGATTCTTTGAAAGCCACCACCATCTGATATCTGTTCCATAAGCTTCATATTGGTAATCTCAGTCCAGTGTCTAGTGTGTATAAAACAATACCCCATTGTAGGCTGTAGCTGACACTCCTTTTGGCAGCCTTTGTAGAAGACTGAACATATGTAGAATCCAGTCGTGTATTCTGTATGCAGGCAAAACTCCCATTGACTTCACTAAGGAATGCAGCACTGGGCCCATAGAAAATGAACTAGCTTGTCATTCCTAGAAGTGACCCATCAGGTCAGTGTTGACAATGCAGAGTATGGAAGCTTGCTCTGCTGATGACCAAGGCTGTTTGCAGTCTGTGGATAAACAGAATTAATTTTCCAATTCTGTCAAACTGCTGTCTTTCAGGAACGCCAAAATTTCACTTTTTAAAAAGAGAGAAAAAGAAAAAAAAATTAATTAAAAAAATTAAAGTATAATTTAATATTATGTTTCTAAAGTTCTTATCTGTCTGTTAAACAACTGTTAAACTAGACAAGGATTTAAAATAAAATGGATTGGACATTGTAAATACTTTTGAATGATAAATTATCCACATGCTGTAGAATGATGATACCTGTCCTCTTATTTGATATAATTATGGCTGTCTTGTTTTAGACTATTGAAAATAAGTTATAATTAATGTGAGTTATAATATCTGAATGATTGAAAATTGGTTGAAGAACAGAGGTTAGGAGAATACAGAGTCATTCGAAAGATGGGATAAATGTATTAGCTCACATTTAGCTAAGAAATGAGAAATAAGAACTAACTAATGAGACCTGAATTATGACTCCAATAATTCACATTATTGGGATTCATTTTACTTTACTGCAGAAATGAATGATACCTATACAGTGAATGATACCAATGATCATTTAAATATCTATATCTAATCTCTCTCTCTCTCTTTTTATCCTATTGTGCTGTTGTAACTCAAGGTTTTTTTTCATAAATTAGATTAATCGGTGGTTTCTTTTACCATTTTAAGTTGATATTTGGTGGTCTGATGTGGGATTGTTAAACACCGAATGAAGTAAGATACATAGTAACCATATGCTCATTCTGTCAGCAAGCTCTTCTATACAGTTCCCTCAGTTAGGACTTGGAGCAACTACATTATTCTAGTCCTGGCTCACTTCTGAATAGATATTAGCAATCAGCTCATATTGTATCACAGCTTTTTGATGTGAATAATGTCCCCTGTGGATTAGATTTCACTTGTTTTACTTGGGATCTAACACAGGTTTGACTCTGAATCCCTGTTCTAAAATGAAAGTCAAATTCAAAACCAACATGTTACGTGAGTTTTTCTAGTTTACGTTTGCAAATTTAAAGTGTTTTGTTAGATGTGTAAACTTGACTAATCAGTAAGCGGGGAGGCAATGGGGCCAGCTGATAAAAATAAAAATGCAATGTTGAAGTTTCAGAATATGAGCTAAAAATTGGGTGCCCTTTCTTACTGGTAACAGGTATTGCTAGCATGAATGTTTCTCCATATTGTAAAAACAATGAGGAGTCCTTGTGGCACCTTAGAGACTAACAAATTTATTTGGACATAAGCTTTCGTGGGCTAGAACCCACTTCATTAGATGCATGGAGTGGAAAATACAGGAGCAGGTATAACTAAATGAAAGGATGGGAGTTGCCTTACCAAGTGTGAGGTCAGTCTAACAAGACAATTCAATTAACAGCAGGATACCAAGGGAGGAAAAATAACTTTTGAAGTGGTGATGAGAGTGGCCCATTTTTCCTCCCTTGGTATCCTGCTGTTAATTGAATTGTCTCGTTAGACTGACCTCACACTTGAAAGGATGGGAGTTGCCTTACCATGTATTTATACCTGCTCATGTATTTTCCACTCCATGCATCTGATGAAGTGGGTCCTAGTCCATGAAAGCTTATGCCCAAATAAATGTGTTAGTCTCTAAGGTGCCACAAGCACTCCTTGTTGTTTTTGCTGATACAGACTAACATGGCTACCACTCTGAAACCAGTCTCCATATTGTGTCAATAGTGAAGCAGTCAAAGTAGAGCCACACAATTCAGATCTGGACATCTGATTTTTCCAAAGCTTAGTGGTGTTTGCCACCTGTAAATTTCAGATCTGGGTTAAAATTTCTCCCAATCTCTCAAAGTGTAGGAGTATGTGGATTTCCACTTTTGGCTTGGGGCCAGCTCGGATAGTATTGGTATTGGGAGTGTTTTTATGGTATTATTATTAGTAGAAAAATAATGTATTACTGTTCTTTTTACATTGCCTCGAGAGTTGGGCAAATACAGCAAAAAAATTGCAAATATGCCTTCAATATGAAAGCTACAGATTCATTTTGATAGTATTTATGATTACTTTTCACTTGTCATGAATGTTATACAAAATATTTTTTGTTGGCTAGCATGTTTGTGGGAAGATAAATTGTTCTGAAGACTTGCATGAATATCTATTCATGGTGGAAGCTTTTTCACTGTCATCTTGAAAGTCTTCATGAGATTAGGAGTCCTCCAGTCATGGACTGCTGCACAGTTGGCAATCAGATGGGTGCCAAAAGCTTCGGTGATGCAATAAGATTATCAATGACAGGTAGACTGAACATCCAACTAGACCATTTTTAAGACCTAGCTAGAGATTGATCTGGGTGGTGCTTGATCTGCAAGGAGACTACATCCTATTGGGATTTGCCTTGATGATGAAAAATCATGGAGCAGACACACTTTTAAGTACACAAAGTGAATTCCGAATTATGAATATAAGGAACAAAAGCAATAATTGCAAATATATCAGACTAAAGATTTCTTCTAAATTAAATTAGCATAAACCAGTCAAAACATGAGCAAAAATCTAAGTCTGTTCCTGGATAATGTGTGAACAGAAAAGGGGGCTAAATTTGGTGAATACATTATTTGCTAAGAATAATTTTCCCCGTTCTAATTCTAAGCCTGATTTATATGTTATCCTGGGGCATGCTGGCAGACTTAGTGGCGCTTTGTAGCATTTTCATTAACTTGGTGACATTTTCATATTCTGTTATTAATTAGTTATTAGAATCTCTTAGATTTGAACAAACTCTTTGATACAATTAATGGCCAAATTGCGTAACATTAGAGTAATTGATATAAAAAATTGTAACACGAGGCATCAGAATATATTCATCTTTGAGCACACAGTTCTATTGGTAATATGTTGCATTTGCATTTGTTGCTAATTTAGAAATATGGGTCAAATTCTCCTCTCTTTGATACATACAGCTTCAGCGGGAACTGCGCATGTGAATCTAAGAGGATTATTTTACATTCTGTTTCTGCTGTAATACTGACTTTGTTTTGTTTATCATTTTGTGTTTCTCATCTAGCAGGTTATTAGAGTTGATCTCTTAGCATGCCAGCATGCACAGAGATTCATTTGAAGGGATATAGGGAAGCAGGAAAGGAGTGTATTTAGAATAGAAGAGAGGATTTCTTACCCAGCCAGAACCTGAGAAAATGTATGAATAATTCAAGGAATAGGTTTGGTGGGATGGACCATGGTCCAGCAATGCACTTAAATATGTACTTAACTTTAATGGCTTCAGTGGAACTATTCCTTTGCTTAATGTTCAGCATGTGCTTAAATGCATTTATGGATCAGGGCCATGGGTCTTAATTTTTCTAAGCCATTTCTCCCATCCTTACCTTTAAGAGGGTAGGATGTTGAATATTTGTCTGCACTGAGAATTTTGTGTGGTTTTTTTTTTTTTGTCAGTTCTTCACAAATTACAGCATGGCAACATTGTTGCAAATGTTTTTGTAAATTTAGTTCTGGGAGAAGCTTCATAAATTGTTGCTTTAGCAAGTTATGCCTTTGTCCTTACTCCTCTCTTTAACTTCACTTCCCAGCTGCACTACAATAGTGAAAAATGAATCTTGCACTCTGAATTCCTATACATTCCAACATAATCACTCATTCTCCCATAAGAAAAACAAAAATGTTATTCTTAACTATTCATTGTCAGTTAATTTTCAAAGGATTTTGTATCTACTGTTAATTTTCAGGAAGACTGCAAAATTGCATTGGACCAGTTCTAACTGCTAAGGCCTATTGGCTT
This sequence comes from Chrysemys picta bellii, assembly GCF_011386835.1. Taxonomy (NCBI): domain Eukaryota; kingdom Metazoa; phylum Chordata; order Testudines; family Emydidae; genus Chrysemys; species Chrysemys picta. The sequence continues at coordinate 33,304,296 of NC_088801.1, forward strand.
CGGGGGGAGTTCAACCTATTGGTTCCTATCTATAATTCCCTAAATGGTTTAAGAACAAGTTACCTGAGAGACTCTCTCTCTCTAATCATGCAATGCTATTTCATCTGAGGTCACCAGAGTCACTTGAGCTACGCCTCTTTGCTATAAACTGTCATCTCGACTCTGGAATGTGTTTCTTCCACACACAGACCACCAGAGCCTACATCTGTTAATATTTTAGAGATGCTGCAAAAGTCCTGTTTTCTACAGGTCCTCTATGTGACGGCCACTATCCTGACCAATACCAGTGACCTCCAGACCTGAATGCATGGGTCTCTACAAATCAAGCTAGACAGCTAGGCCCAATAGATGGAGACTGTAAGAGACTCGCATTGTCTGTGGCTCTGGGTTATATGCTTTGTCTGGTCAGAGTAAGTGCTCCCTGTCTGAGACCCATACCTTGCCTGCCCCCAGGGATTCAACTAGGGCTCTCTAGATCTGGAAAAGTGAGTCTCTATAGCTTGAGTGAAAGAGCCAGGCTGTCATGTGCTGAGCCATTTCCTCAGAGAGGAATGTGTTATACATGTACGTTCTTGTTAACAAACCTTGTCTATACTTTCTATATTACTAAGTGGGTGTTGTGAAGCAAAAATATCTTAGTTCTTCTATATTTGTTATGAAAGGCTTTGCATAAATTTCTTTAAGTGAAGACTTCATCATTTTTACCCTACTGCAGTCTTAGATATTTGCAACCTACTTTGGTGAGATTTTCGTAAGTGTCCATGGGATTTAATCACTTAACTACAAATGACTTTAAATGGAATTTGTGTTCCTAATACATTTAGGCACTTACCAAATTCTCATATATTCCGTTTCATCTAGTGCATGAATGAGGTTAGCTGCCCAGGCCCCAGCTCCATAATTAGAAGACCCAGAATGCCTAGCTGTGAAAGTTGTTTCTCAAAACCACCTTTTGAGGGTAGAAAGTGTGGTTTTCAGTTCTAAAGTTGCCTATCATGTAGTTAGACTGCTATTGGGTTGCTTGTATTCCAAGCAAGTAATCTTCCATCCACTTAAAAAAGCCTTTCTCTGATTTTAATTTGACTTTAGATTTTATCAAATTAAAATAAAAATGTATTTTAAAAATGTATTTTGGCATTAATGAAAATACTGTGTCCAGTTCTGGTGTCTACACGCCACGAAGGATGCTGAAAATTTAAAGAGGGTCCAGAAAAGAGATCGGAGAATGATTAAAAGATTGGAAAATATGCCTTTGAGAGAGTGACTCAAGGAGCTCAATCCTGAGTTTAATCAAAAAGAAGTTTGAGTGACATGACTACAATCTGAGTACCTATGAGGAACAGAAATGTGATAATGTTCTTCAATCTAGCAGAAAAGGTATAAACAAGATCCAGTGGCTGGAAGTTGAACATAGACAAATTCAAACTAGAAATAAGGCACAACTTTTTAACAGTGAGGATAATTACTGTAACTATTGGAACAACTTACCAAGGGTTGTGGTAGATTCTCCATCACTGGAAATTTTTAAATCAAGATTGGATGCTTTTCTAAAAGATGTGCTCTACTTCAACCACAGCTAATGGGTTTGAAGCAGGAATTAATGCAGGGAAGTTCTATGGTCTGTGTTACACAGGAGGTCAGATTAGATGATTATAATGGTCCCTGCTTGGCCTTAAAATCAATGTGAAAAAATAATGTATTCTGTTTCGAGCCACATTTCAAAACCTTCTGATAGTTTGTTCCCATTCCCCTTCTCTTTCTTTCCTAAAAAGTTTGGAAAAGCCCTGACTATACATTTTCCCTCCTTCCTGAAAGTTATTAAATCTGAGTTATGATATAGAATGGGCTCCCATTCATTATATTTGGTATAATCCTGTAAAAATTAAAAAATAGTATTTTATAACAATGAAAATTATTTCTTTAATCCCTAAATTATTTTGCATAAAAAACTGTTTAATACTTTGAAGATAAACCACAAGTGGCCAAAGCCTCTTATGTTTTCAGTACATAGGTTTAACAGTATACTTTGTGTTTTTTGTTTCCCAGCCATCTAAAACCTGATTAAGAATGTTCATTTTTAATTATACAGTCTAACAGTGTATTTGTAGCATTGTGTGAAAGTGACATTTCAGAGCGGATCAACTTATCCTACAGTATTTCTTGATTAAATTGTTATCCTGTCTATATCCCATGTATACTAATTTAGTTTCCCAGAGAGATTCTATCTTAAAATGTATTGGGCCTGATCTTAAGTCCCAATATTGCAAAGACTTATGCATGTGCTTAAATTTAGCATGAGTAGACCTACTGAAGTCTATGGATCTACTTGCATGCTTAAGTTTTAGCATGAGTGTGAGTCTTTGCAGGATTGCAGTTATAGGCAAAACTCCCATTTGGTTTCAATGGGAGTTTTGTCTGGGTAAAACATGCAGGATTAGGCAAATTGTGTGATTTGCTCTGCTAAATTCATTCTAATTTTCAAGCTGCAATATAGTCACTAATAGTCACTGTAACTTAAAAAAGTAAAAGTTATTTCTCCCAGGTGGAAGGAGAAGTACAGGTGCTCTTGTTATCTTCCTGAACACCTTCTTCAGTGAAAGCAGTCTGTATTTCTTCCTTTTAGACTGTCCCAACATGTACCTGGCCTCAAGATAGGCTGGTGACATAAGAAAAACAAGAAGTTCTAGCATAAGGTAGAGTTTCTCCTTAGGAAAGGCAGGAGGGTTCCTTGGGGGCCAAACCAAGCAATATAATATAATAATTAATAAAAAATTAAACAAGCCATGATTGGTCATTTTTAAAAGTGTGGGTCATTTTAAAAAAAGAAGAGCCTCCTTTTAATATATATTGTGTATCTTGAGCAATGTATATTTTTTATGGTGGTGACTTAAAAGGTAAAACCCTTCATGGGACTTAACCAATGATGTGGGCAATCTTTGTTCAGTTCATGGGAGATGGTACTACATAATGCAAACCCTAATAATCTAGATAATATTGGCCAGCATACTATTGAAGACTTTGCTTCAAAAAAGTCCTAGGTCAGATGGAACTGTAGCCTGCAATCATTTGACATGTAGAACTCTCATTTAATTTAATAGAGTTTCTAAATACAAATGGATGTCAGGATACAGGGGCAATATTATCTACTTGCACATGTACTGGTATCACTTGTAGTTTCATACATTGTCACTGAATTAATTGGATTGGCTGGTGCAGTAATTATTTAGGTTACTTCAGACTTTTAATTCTATACTCTTGGTGAGAAAAATGTTGTAAGTATACATATTTGTGTGCTTTGTATAACTAACGTGTTGTATTGACAGGTTTCAGAGTAGCAGCCGTGTTAGTCTGTATCCGCAAAAAGAACAGGAGTACTTGTGGCACCTTAGAGACTAACAAATTTATTAGAGCATAAGCTTTCGTGGACTACAGCCCACTTCTTCGGATGCATCGTATGTAGTCCACTCCTGTTCTTTTAACGTGTTGTAATCACTTGTTTGCTATTAGATTTGCAGTTTATACAAGAATGTAAGAATAACGTATAAACTCTGTGAACTGTTCATAATAGCATCCTTAACTTGATATGACTGTTCAAAAATTGACTGCAAAGTCCAAGCAAACAAATCAAGGTAAATAAACATGAGTGTCATTTAGGTTGTAGCTTAAACCTATATAACACAAGAAATTCAAAATTAAAGATAATGGGCCAAATTTGGGTTTACAACAGTGTAAACTGATTATTTGTAGTAATCTTGTATATTACCATAGTACACCGGCCCTGATTAGCAATTGTGAGGACATTGTGCAAGGTGGTGCTATACACACACAATTGAGAGCAGAATTAGACCTGGCTCCCCTATGTCCAAACACAATGGGACACAGTTGGGGAATGTTTTCGTGGCATCATAATGCTAATGAAGTCAATGGAAAAACACACAATGAGGGCTGGATTTAGCTCTTAAAGAATATTGAAATAGGTCCTGAACAATTGATCATTATTCCTTAAGGGCCAAATCCAGGCCCCATTGGGTGTTTTGTCATTGACTTCAATAAATCTCGGATTAGACAATATGTTCCTTTTTCTTTAAACTTTAGCCAGTTTCAGCCATATGTTTTATGTTGCTTCTAATAAATGTAGTTATTGTTACCTTTGGTTAAAAAATATGAAATTTTACAGTCTTGAACTTGCCTGGTGAAATCCTGCCCTTATTGATATCAATGAGAGTTTTGTCATTGACTTCAGTGGGGCCCAGATTTCACCCATAGTCTGTACTTGTATCATGTTAGGCTGTAATTCTTCAAATAGTTGCTTTTTTTGTGGACCCTTAAACTGGCATGGGGGGCTTGTTGATTCTTGGGACTTGACAACAATGTAGGAGTCCACACTACATGTATGGAAGATTGGGTCTTAGGCCCTAGTCCTTCATTGAGCCTCTCTGGAAATAGGTCTTTGAAATAATAATAATAGAAACACTGGCGGCAACATAGTGATGCAACAAAGTACAGTTATAACATCAATAGGAGGTTATGCAGTTGCATGACCAGGAATTGTACATGTTTATTATTGACAGGGTTAATTTAAGTTTTTGAAACCTTCATCAAATTGTATCAGTGGATCCATCTATCTCTTTCATCATTACTGGTTTCTGGGATTCTTCCTTCCTTTGAGTATGTGTTTCAGATTATTTTTCTCATGATGTGCTAACTTGTACTTTTTTCTAAGCTAAATGTCATTTATTGTTTTCGGTCCTGATCTGTAGTCTTTATAGGTCTCATTTGTGTTTGTAGTCTCAATTTGCAAATGACATGAATGTTTTGTTTATTCCCTCTTCCAGATCATTAATGAAGATGTTAAATAACACTGGCTCTAACACGAGTCCCTGCAGTACCCCACTAGACACCTCCCACAACTCAGAACACTGGCATTTATCATTTACATTTGTTTACAGTGCTTTTTATATAGTTTTCAGTTCACATGACAGTGCTTTTATCCTAACCGATTTAAATGAACTTTCAATTAAGATTTCATGAGTTAGTTTATCAAATTCTTTATTAAAGTCCACATACGTTACATCCACTGGAATTTTATCATATCAGCTCTAAATTCTGTCTTGAAAAACAGTCAAGTTTGATGGGCAAGATTCTCTCTTCCTGAGCCCAGGCTGCTTATTGCTCTTGGCTCCATTAACCTCACAGGTCTTGATTCTACCACTATCTCACACTGAGTAATGAGTACCTCTCTTTGCAAGTAGAACTATTGATCAATAGGGATTTGAATTTTTTGGTTGGTTTATTTGTGTGTGTGTGTGTTCTGTGACTGGGGGAGTTCAGAGAAATCAAGAGAAAACCAAGCTGAAGAAATTAATTTGCATTTAATTCTGATAGTGGTGAGGTTCATGGTCATTTTTGACTCTTGGATATAAGTTCCAAGGTCTGGAGTTCAGCTCCTCTAAAAATTATGTGATATGGAAAAAAATCTTCCAGAGTGCCCAACAGGATGGGTGTAGTTCCCTTGCCTATGGACAGCAAGAGATCATCCACCAGAGCAACACATGCTGACTTTCCCCCATGCTCTGGACTGAAGCCTGACTGAGAGGGATCCAGGATACTGGCAATTGACAGGTGTCATTAGACACTTGGTTTTTTTTACTAGCTTCTCAATTAGCTTACAGTTGCTTGAAAGATCTCTTTCATTGAGAAATGTTTGCAGTAATGGTTGTTTCACTTGTCCTGTTCATTCTCCCATCTGTCTTTCAGTGTCTGCTCATCACCTTTTAGAATCCTCTCATTTTCATTTTCCTCCCAAATTTTCTCTTTCTGGCCTGTAATTATACTCCTTCAGGCCTCCTTAAGTCTTCCTTCATGGATGTTTCACTTATTTTTTTCCATTCCTTCAGTCTTCTGTAGCAAATTGTTACTACTTCTTGTCTCTGAAAACTTCCCCTGTGGATTTCCTGATTCCCCATATTTGCTTAGGATCCCACTACTAGAATCTCCCATAGATTCCCTTCTACACTTACTGAAATTCATCCATGGTGTAACTCCATTGCCCTTTGTGACACAGAGTCATTGGTGCCAGCTGGCAAACAGTTCAATACTCTGTGTCAGCCTCTCCTATCAGGCTTGACAAACTCACCACACCCAACATGCTGCTTTCACAGTGCTTATCAAAAAAGTCTTCTGTAAGGTATGAAATGAAAGCCCATGACACACAGGTCATCAACATTGTTGTGAATAATATGTACTTACACTGTATAAGGGATTCTGGAATATCTTGACTTTAGTAAGGCTTTTGATCTCACATGACCTTCTCATAAACAAACTAGGGAAATACAACCTAGGGGCAGCTACTATAAGATGGGTGTATAACTGGATGGAAAAACATTCCCTGAGAGTAGTTATCAGTGGTTCACAGTCAAGCTGGAAGAACATATTGAATGGGGTCCCACAGGGATCAATTCTGGGTCTGGTTTTGTTCAATATCTTCACCAATTATTTAGATAATGGCATAGAGAGTACACTTATAAAATTTGCAGGTGATACAAAGCTGGGAGGGGTTGCAAGTGCTTTGGCGGTTAGGATTAAAATTCAAAATGATCTGGACAAACTGGAGAAATGCTCTGAAGTAAATTGTATTTGTCCTTATTGAATTTCATCCTAAGAACTTCGCTTGGGAAAGAACAATCAGTTGCACACATACAAAATGGAATTGACTGGCTAGGAAGGAGTACAACAGAAAGGTGTCTGGGGATCATAGCAGATCACAAACTAAATATGAGTCAACAGTGTAACACTGTTGCAAAAAAAAGCAAACATCATTTTGGGATGCATTAGCAGGAGTGTTGTAAGAAAGACACAAGAAGTAATTCTTCCGCTCTACTCTGCACTGATTTGGACTCAGCTAGAGTATTGTGTGCAGTTCTGGTTACCACATTTCAGGAAAGATGTGGACAAATTGAAGAAAGTCCAGAAAAGAGCAACAAAAATGGTTAAAGGTCTAGAAAACATAATCTATGAGGGAAGATTGAAAAAATTGGGTTTGTTTAGTCTGGAGAAGAGAAGACTGAGAGGACATAATAGTTTTCAAGTACATAAAAGGTTGTTAGAAGGAGGAGGGAGAAAGGTTGTTCTCCTTAACCTCTGAGGACAGGACAAGAAGCAATGGGCTTAAATTACAGCAAAGGCAGGAAATTAGGAAAAACTTCCTAATTGTCAGGGTGGTTAAGCACTGGAATAAATTGCCTAGGGAGGTTGTGGACTCTCCATCATTGGAGATTTTTAAGAGCAAGTTAGACACACACCTGTCAGAGATGGTCTAGATAATACTTAGTCCTGCCATGAGTGCAGGGGACTTGGCTAGATGACATCTCAAGGTCCTCTTCAGTCCTACAGTTCTATGATTTTATGTTGAAATTATGTTTTAAAATCTGTAACAAGGCAGAGTGGACAGAAAGGTTTTCTGCCAGACAAAAGCATGTGTATTTACCCATCCCTGTTTCTCTCATGTCAATTAAGCATTATAAAGCCAACACAATGGAAGCCTCATTTGCATGTGAAGTCAACAGGAAAAACAGATGGGTAGTGGGGCGGGGATGTGAAACCAACAGGGGGGGAGCATACCAGAGAACAAGCAGTGAGGGAGTTTCAAAAGTTTACTGGACTATAAGAGAAAGGAAAAAAGGACCTCTTTGCTTCCTCAGTGAAGGATACAAAAAAGGACAGTGCTTTTTGCATTATGAAATTTGGGTATTGGCCATGTAAGTGATGCTGGGAGATTTCTTTAGGTGAGAAATTACTTTAGAAAAGGATTTTAGCTTGTTAGAGTTAAGTTTAGTCTCTAAGAAGTGTCTTTGGAGACAGCTTACCTGACCATTTTCTCTGAGTGGCTAGTGACAGGCACTGGATACTACGGAAGGGGATGCTGGCAGAAGAACTTGGGGATTGGTATATCTGACGCTAGCCTGCACAAGAGACGGCGAGGTCTGTGGAGACCTGTAAGTCAGTATTTGTCTGTGGCTAGAAGCTGTTGGCTGAGCTACAGCAAGCATCAGGCAAGACTGTTTCATGCCAAGGGCAAGTGGTGGTGGTGGTGAGGTGCCTCACAGCCCTGAGTACCACTGGGGAACATCACAACCTTAAATCAAATGGGAATGTGCTCCATTGTTGTGTTTTCTTTTTATTCCCCTCAGTTTGTCAATTTCCTAATTCCTTTTTACATGCAAATGGATTATTCTCTATATAAAGAGGATACCTGGGCAGTTCAGCCATTTGGAGTTTTGCTGTTGATTTGCCAACATATTTAGTAGAGATGAGCCTGAATTCAAACCCCAGATACTAAAGCTTCAGAATAAAGTGAAGTGTGAAGCTGCATTTGAATTCTAATTTCACAGATCAAGCCCCTCTCTTAATAGTTAACTGGCACAAAACTAGAATAAGCTTGCCCACCCCTTTCACAAAGCAGCAGGAATTGATTAAATTACTAAATCAAAATAAGTAATTTTTTTGAGCCTTTGGAAGTGATTAAAATCTTTGAGAAGGCAGCCCCTTTTCTCTCACAGGTACTTCTGTATTATACCTACCAAGGAAATATTTAGAAATACATTATTGCTGTTGTTCTTTATAGTAAGTTCTCCTTATGGCAACATTTTTATTTATTTCATGCATTATTGATTGCACTGGGTTTGAGATAATATAAAAGCACCAGTTCTCTGTGAATCATTTTCTGGGAGTAAAACATAATATTAAACAAGAAGCAAAGAAAAAGCTCAAATAAATACTCATCTTCAGGTCATGGCTGTTCTTCAGAAAATCTCATGAATATGCAAGGACATTTTTCCTAAATCAGTGACAATGCCTTCCAAATTGTCCACTAAATGTATTTATATAAGAGACTAAATTGAAGATGTAAACCCACGTTTTAATATTGTATCGGGAGGTTTTTCTCTAGCTTGTTTGTTTCTGCTTCTGCAGAGAATTCCTGTCAGCCTTGAATTTCTTTCATGTACTGTGACAAATGATGCCTTGCTGTGTTTTCTGCCCCTAGTCACCATGGGATTACAGATCACGTGCTACAGCAGCTTAATGTACTTGACCTTTTCATATGATTGACACAGCTAAATGATTGCAGCAAAGCAGAATTATCCACTAGCTATGTTATGTTCATTTCCAGGGGAAAAGAAAACATATTTGGTGTGAATAATCTGAGAAATATAAATATATATTTTTCAGAAAAAAAACGCTTTCTAAATATCCCAGTCGTATGACATAATAGAATAATAGCACAATAAATCATTTGAAAGATGGCAGTGTATCACTTGTATCATGAAATGGGACAAACATAAGAAAGGAATCTGTCATGACTTACTACATGCTCTAGCCTCCTAAATTCACTTACCAGAATATTTCCTGTTAAGTGAATTCAGGAGGCTAGACTGTGTAATAAGAGTTGACAGATTTTTTCCCCATATTTGTCCCATTTCATGATTCACAGAATCCTAGAACAAGAAGGGACCTTGAGAGGTCATCTAGTCCAGTCCCCTGCACTCAAGGCAGGACTAAGTATTATCTGGACTATCCCTGACAGGTGATACAATGCTACATTATTTATCTTTGAAATGATTTACTGTACTATTATTCTATTGTGTCATATAATTGAGATGTGTGAATCTGTCGGGCTTGATCAGCAGCCAAGGACTATAGGTGTAGTGCTTTCATTTAAAAAAATGAAATATCAGTAGAAATAAAACCAGACTAAGCTACCCATTAATTATTTGTAAATAGGGCACACAAAGTATGTTATGGAAGTGCAGGGATTTTGTGTCCTGTCACGATTTTTTTGGCAAAATTTCCATTGACTTCACAGAGTTCTGCATATGGATGGTTGGTAGGATTTGGTGCATACATGGCTGCAGCTTGCATAAAACTCCAGCCCAAACAAATCAGAGTCATTTCATTAAGCATGTAATTCCAGAAGATCCATCTATCTTTCTACTGTTAATTTACAATATACCCCAAATTTATCTTTCTCTCTATATAAATCTCTAGGGGATCCGTTGTTGTAGCATCGGAAATTCAATACTGGGATTTTCTCCTGTACCAATAAATTGTGTATCAGTAACACTTCAGTATTATGATAGGTCATTGTATCTTGCCATGTGCACTTTTTTAACAGTAACTTTCTTTATAGGTCACCGAACATTGTTCATTGGAGTTCACGTACCGCTGGGTGGAAGAAAAAGTCACCGACGCCATAGACACCGTGGACACAAACACAGAAAGAGAGACCGGGAACGAGATTCAGGATTAGAGGATGGGAGAGATTCTCCTCCTTTTGGTAAGGTTTATTTCTTCTTGCTGGATCTTTTAACAATAAACATCAATACCACAATGCATACTTATCCTCCTCTTATATTTTAGGCAGTATTGATAATAGGGCTTTGGGGTTGCAAGCCAGAGCCTTTCAGGTCTGTTCTAAAAATCTTTTGACATTTCCTCCTATTGTGTTTAAGTTTAGGGGATGAATAAATGAATATGCTTACTATTAGTAGTGTTGTAACATTCTAGAGCATTTATTTGGCGATAGGCACTTTATATAGATGGATGGAAACTATTGGTGCTGGGGAATTGGCTTCTCTAAAATGTAGCAAGACCGGGTAATGTAGTGCTAATATTGAAATAAAGGGCCCGCTCCTGAACTGTTGTGAATTTACACCAGCTTAAGATCTGATCCAGAGTCTATATCTTGCCTCTGTCCTTACATGACATTGTAAGGTGTAAATGTATTGTGACTTCGGTCATATTGTGAGATCAGTCTTGGTGTCTAGCTAAGGATCATGCCCTATTTTTTGTGGCGAGAGGGGCAGGAACAAGAGTGAATGCAAGGGGGAATACAGGCATTTATGTGGGGAAATGTGATATTTATCAAATATTTCTAGTATGAAAGGATCTCAGCCACCCTCCCACACCAAATGTATTGAAAAGGGGAAGAAAAGTGGGTACTCCCATATGTGTGTTTTGACATGTGCCCTCATGCATACATCTGGATGACAGCTAACTGTGGATTTGGGGGAGAGGAAAAAGCTAGCAAAACAAACCACTCAAACTATATGGAAACCATATCACAGTGCAGCACAAAAGAATATTTTTAGTTCATTGGGGAAACGTAAGTGCCAGTGTAATTTTAGGTTGCAAAGCAGTCATTACAAGATCCTTTATTTTAGACTGAATTTTAAATTATCTGTGTGGAAAGCTTTGAAGCAGTGTATTATAAGTGGTGAAGCTCTAAGTCTGTTTAACTTGATTTATTCAAATCTTTCACCGTAAAATATACCAGGGACGAAAAAGCAGGAAGCTAAGAGTGTGTTTCTCAAATTCAGTAGGAATATAGAGGATTAAGAATGTAAAGAATTAATATTGATGAAGAAAAATACCTGACTCAGTTTGGAATGAATTTCAGTTCCACAAGAGCATATAGTATCTATAGATACACTTAAAATGGATTGTATATTTCAAATCTACAAAAAGCATGCATTATTAATACAAATGTATTTGCTTTTTACCATGATTAATATTTTAAGGCATAGTAAGAGAAATATATTTTGAAACAACCTTTCTTTAAAAAAATAGAGTTCAAAGTTGTTTAAAATGTTTTAAAGAACTTCTGCATATATAATGTTGTATATTTTTAATAGATAAACACTGAAAGCTTATGTTAACTAAGGGGCCAGATTTTCAAAAGTGGTCAGGACCCAACAGCTCCCAGTCAGTCTCCTAATTTCATTTAGGTGTGTAAATGGGAGCTAGCTCTGCTGAAAACTTTGCCCTGGTCCTTCCACCCCAAGACATCTAATTTTGTGTCCTTTCCTTTATCACAAGCAAAAAAATGAGTTTTCGTTTCATCCTTACACCCTTTAATGTGCACATCACAAAACACCACTCTTTGGCACAATTCAGCATAAGTGACAGTGAGTCTCTGTTCTGCAGAGGCAAAAGAGTGGAATAGCAATCCAGATTAGGCATATTACATGTGGCTACCTTTCTCCTGATGCCCAAGGAATCGGTGTCAAACCTCTGATTTTAGGGGAAATTCTCTTATGCTAAAGTCACTCTCCGAATTATAAGTGGTGTTGCCTAGATTACTTAGTAAGAGAGGGACTCCTTTCTGTCATGATGTGCTGTACATTGTGCTATATAACTGCAATATGCGCTCCCTGGGAGGCCCCAGCAGGAACTCTGGCTGAGCCAGCTCTCCTCCATTCTAAGCAATGTTGTGAACGTTTTATCACCTATTTCAGCTGTTTTAATTTTCTACCTTCTACAAGCTCTTTTTTTTATTAATAAAGAAAAACTTTCCATATTTCTTCCTGGTGAGAAAAAGTAGGGAGGGCTTCTTAATATTGTGCAATTATGGAGGATGGAGATAAAACCAGAGCAAAAAGTGATAATAGGACAAATCCTCATAAATCATGTGCTTCAGCCCTCTAATCATTTTTGTTGCCCTCTGCTGGACTCTTTCCAGTTTTTCCACATCCTACTTGTAGTGTGGGGCCCAAAACTGGACACAGTACTCCAGATGAGGCCTCACCAATGCCGAATAGGGGGGGATGATCACGTCCCTTGATCTGCTGGCAGTGCCCCAATTTATACAGCCCAAAATGCCGTTAGCCTTCTTGGCAACAAGGGCACACTGTTGACTCATATCCAGCTTCTCATCCACTGTAACCCCGAGGTCCTTTTCTTCAGAACTGTTGCCTAGCCACTCGGTCCCTAGTCTGTAGCAGTGCATGGGATTCTTCCTTCCTAAGTTCAGGACTCTGTGCTTGTCCTTGTTGAACCTCATCAGATTTCTTTTGGACTAATCCTCTAATTTGTCTAGGTCCCTCTGTGTCTTATCCCTACCCTCCAGCATATCTACCACTCCTCCCAGTTGAGTGTCATCTGCAAACTTGCTGAGGGTGCAGTACACGCCATCCTCCAGATCATTAATGAAGATATTGAACAAAACCGGCCCCAGGACTGACACTTGGGGCACTCCGCTTGATACCGGCTGCCAACTAGACATGGAGCCATTGATAACTACCCGTTGAGCCCGACGATCTAGCTAGCTTTCTATCCACCTTATAGTCCATTCATCCAGCCCATACTTCTTTAACTTGCCGGCAAGAATACTGTGGGAGACCATATCAAAAGCTTTGCTAAAGTCAAGGAATAACATGTCCACTGCTTTCCCCTCATCCACAGAGCCAGTTATCTCATCATAGAAGGCAAAAAGAATGAGGGAGGATTTGATAGCTGCTTTCAACTACTTGAAAGGGGGTTCCAAAGAGGACGGATCTAGACTGTTCTCAGTGGTACCAGATGATAGAACAAGGAGTAATGGTCTCAAGTTACAGTGGGGGAGGTTTAGGTTGGATATTAGGAAAAACTTTTTCACTGGGGGGGGTGAAGTACTGGAATGGGTTACCTAGGGAGATGGTGGAATCTCCTTCCTTAGAGGTTTTTTAAGGTCAGGCTTGACAAAGCCCTAGCTGGGATGATTTAGCTGGGGATTAGGTCCTGCTTTGAGCAGGGGGTTGGACTAGATGACCTTCTGAGGTTCCTTCCAACCCTGATATTCTATGATTCTAAATAAATCAAAGAATGGAAGAGGATAATTTTCAGTCTGCAATGAATTACAACACAAAAGAATATATTTTCATGCAGCCTGTTTGTTAAAAAATTATCATTGTGCTTCACAGACAATTAAAACCTATATATGAAATTGCAAGAAAACGATGTACTATTGGTTACAGTCATATACACAGCATGAGTGGGGGAGAAGGGGAAGCTTCAGATTCAGAAGTTTGAAACTTAGCCTATATTTATATATTTTTTCATTAAGTTCCTAACTTTTATTAAGTTTTGACAAAAAGTAATACCATACATGTAGAGAAGATTTCTATGTGAGAAATTAATAGACATATGCTAAATACATTCATCATGTGCCTATGCAATTAATCACATGCCTATGTCCGCATCATCTGCCAAAAATCTATCCTACAAATCCAAGGGTTCCCAAACTTTTTCCCTGCGTGACCACATTTTGAGACCAACTGTTTCCTGTGACCTCAACAAAGCAACACAATGACCGAGGAAGCCAAGGAATTTACACATTAAGTATGTTACTCTGTAGTGTGATGTGCGCTTGTGCATTGTGACACAGCTTCTCAAAGCCTAGCGATGCGGTAGAAACTGCACATCTAATCTTTTATGTGACATCAACATAGATTGATACCGAGACTTGATGGATGCAAATGCACTGAATCCAGCTTCACACAAATACAAATGGAACCCTGAGTTTCAAGGCATGTTTTGAGAGTGCAGGATAACAATGAACCAGGACTCTGGGAGAGAAAGTTGGGCATATATTTCTGTCAAGAATCAATTTCAGGAATTTCGCTGAGCTTTTTGGTATCAGCTGTTGGCAAATCCATAGCATCAGGCTTGCACTGAAAGAAGTTTTGCACCCCATCCTACTTTGCCACCTCCAAGTTGGGGAAAAAGGATGCAAACTGTTCCTCTAGCCAGCTGAGATGCTCAGCTATCACCTTTATGGGAGGCTGGATAATTTAATTGTCAGCCAGGAACTTGCAAAGCTATGGGAAGGATTCATAGACTTTAAAGTCAAAGGGACCATCGTGATCATCTAGTCTGACCTCCTGCACATTGCACATTCGTAGTTTGACCTCAATGGATTATTCTTCCAGCGAACAATTTTCTTCATGAATCCTGTGATTTGATCACTCAGGTGAAGGATATGGGTGTACTTTCCTTGCAGACCTGAATTCTGTTCATTCCGTTTCCCAAATACATCTGTGACAGAGGCAAGAAGGCACGTCTTCCTTTGATCACATAGAAAACCAGCAAATTCACTCTTTTTGCAGTCCATTGCATAGGCATGCAGCTCAGCTCTCAGTTCAAATAATAGTCCCAGTATTTTTCCTCTTGAGAGCCAATGAGCTTCAGTGTCGAAGAACAATACATCATGATCTCACAGTTTTGCAAATAGGCTTGGGCAAAGAGGCTGAATCTCAATGTAGTTCACAATAGAAGAGACCTGCTGCAAAAATTCTCCTAGCTCTGGACCCAGTGCTTTAGATGCCAGTTTTTCTCTATGATTCATGAAGTGAGTCCACACAGCAGATGGAGGAACTTTCTTTATCAAGGTATGCAGACCTGCTTTGTGGCCTGCCATAGATGGAGCTCCATCGTGCAAAAACCCACCATGCAATCACCTGGTAGATTTTTGTCTTGCATGTAGTGCAGCGAACATTTCTTGTGCCATATTCTGTCTAGGAAGAAGGAGACAGAACAGAATGTCTTCAAGAATTGCACCTTCCCATGTGAAATTAACAAAAGTCAAGAAAGGGGTGCATCACAACCCTCAATGCTCACATCCACTTGAAGAGCAAAAGCATCTGTGTTTTTCAGATGCTCCACTAGTGTGTTTTTCTGATCTGCTGCTGTGACACATAGCAGGCGTTGTGGCCTTTCTTCATTCTTGACCAAAACACTAATAAAACCATAACCAAAGAAAGCCTTGTCATATTTGTGAGCATGTTTCCTGGAGTCTTGTTTTTTGTTCATAACTGCATCACTAGACTCACTGCTGGAGGTTAAAGATGATACTTTGTGTAAAAATGATTCCATGGTGCAAGGTCGTGCTGTGTGGAGGCTGCCATTTTGTAGATCAAAATGGTGGCCTCCTGGTATGGGGTTTGTGGAGCAGGTCCAAACAGGTTCAGGGGCAGATGGCATCATCTGCCAGGGTGAATGTGGTATGTTGGACCTGTGACCCCATCTGTTGAAATGGGGTCATAACCCACAGTTTGGGAACCTGTGCACTAAGCTGTTGCCACAAGACTTGTTTTAAGTCTTTTGAGCAGTTTTTTTTAGCAGCTGCATTTTTAAAAAATCAATCTGACACAAAAACATTTCTTCCTTCTCCTACTAAATGTGGAATCTTCCCCACAAATTGCCCTTCCCAAAGCCCAGGCCAGACAAGATTCATGCTTGGGTCAGAGATAGCTTTCCCATATGTAAAAATGCCACTTTAAAGTCCAATATTTCATTTCCCTGAAGGGCTAAAAACCCAGGACATTAGGATTAGTTTCCTAGGCTAGCAATGGGTTCCAAAACTCTCTTCTAGCCCTGGAAGATGCTGAGATATCTGACTTTAAAGTGGTCGTGTTTTTTAACTCTAGAAAAGCATTTTAAGTAGTTTTTAAGTGTTTATTTTTAATTTTGCCTTTCTTCTGAACCTGTTAGAACTGGACTTTTGGGTTGGATTGTCAATGGTTTTTAGGTGCCTAATGATGCAGGTAGGCACCTAGTGGATTTTCAAAAGCTTCTCAGTGCCTAACCTACTAATGCACTTTCAACCCCTCCTCTCCACCCCCACTAGACTCCTATCTGTCTCTTTAGGCAGCTTTGAAAATCTGGCCTTGGGTACTTAAAGCACCTGGGGCTATACAGGGAGAGATATAAGAAATAGTCCCAGTACTAATACATTTTCTCCGTAACACATCTGCCATGTATCATAAGAGTCTTTTTGGTGTTAATTTGGGATGATCTGTATAACTCATTCTTTACTTTACCACTCATGAGTAATGTGACCATCAAAAACTCATGCTGATGAAACTACCTCCCACCCTAGGTACATGTGTGTGCTAATATTTCCAAAAATTAAAATAAAAACACAGCTGAGTTGCATGAAGTATTCTCCAGATCCAAAATTCATCAGCAACTCTTCACGAATAAGGATGAGTGAGTGCTGACGCAACAATACCAACTGGCAGCACAAAGAATATTAAGAAGGATTGTGTAAAGTTAGAATAGGCAAAGATCATTTTGGGGCTTCACTGTGGCAGATAATCCCTTGTGTTGTGGAGGGTGCAGTCATGCCACCACAGCAAGAATTTCAGGAGGCACAGTGTCTCCCAGAGCAACTAGGGATGCTCTGCTTATTGGTGTGGAGGGAGGTTCGGACTATTGTTGAGCCACTCTAACGAATATGATTAGTGCTGCAGAGCCCTTGGGCTCCAGGACCACAATGTCACAATGGTGCTCAAGTGAGGTGCAAGGGGAGGAGAACACTCCAATGCCCTTTCCCTCTTCTGCGTGTGTATTCAGTCACTGGGCACATTCTGGCCCATAAGAGCAAACCTGCAATTTAGGGGGCAATTTCACCTATGCTCTCCTAACTTCTGACTCATTCTGAATTAAATAGGCACCGAGAGATGGTCAGCGCCCTGGCCCGCACCAGTTTTCTTTAAAAGCATCCCTTCTTAACAGATGGGGGGTTGGGGGGGGGCTGTATTCTGTGGAAAGGAAGGAAAGAGAGTGTTCAATTAGCAGGTGCAAGAAGAAAGATCTAGAAAAATAGGTTTTGTGAGACTGAATGATAAAGCACAGTGATCTGAAGTATGTCAGAAAAATAAATGAGGACTTTTGTCATGAGAACAAATTAGCAAATGTTTTGAAACCATCTGGTATGAAAGGAGGAATTATTAAAGTCTAAGAAGCAAAAGGTGAATGATAGAGACATTGGAACAAATGAAGGTTTGAACTACTCAGAGACAAGCAGAACACTTCAATCTGCTCAACAACTAACCAAACACAAGACAAGGCAGCATTATTCTAATCTGAATATGCAAGTATAATTTATGTATTTCTTTTCAGCTGTGAAGCTGATTACTCATCCTAAAGAAATTCTATTAACACATATATTCATCTTAGCATACATACAAAATATTTATCTTTTGTGTAAGCTCTATGGCTAGAAGTGAACAAGCTCTCTACCCCCTGTATTGGGGGAAAAGTGAAAAGGGCTCCTGTAGAGCAGTGGTTTTCAAAAAAAAATTTCTGGGTTGCGACCCGAACTTTGAAAAACACTGCTGTAGAGAACACTGTTGCATGAGCAGAAGGACAACAGACTCAATGTCTTTAAACTGAGAACTACAGTGACCACCTACTCAGAAATCCTTCACTTTATTAAGAACATAAGAACGGCCATACTGGGTCAGATCAATGGTCCATCTACCCAAGTATCCTGTCTTCTGACAGTGGTCAATGCCAGGTACCCCAGAGGGAATGATAATCATCAAGTGACCTGTCGCCCATTCCCAGCTTCTGGCAATATTATATTTCCCCTGGTAACTGGACCTGTGCACCACAATCTTTTCTCCCCCTCCTGTGCTCAGACAGCTTTTCCAATTTGGAATTCTCTAGCTATGCATAAGGATTCTAGCTATGCATAAGGATTTAAATATTGATCTTTATTTTTCCATTTGTAAAATTTACTTTTCATATATCCCTAGGCAGCCACAGAAAACATAATACACGTTAATTAAGAGAGACAAGATGAGTGAGGTAATATCTTTTATTGGATCCACTGCTGTTGGTGGGAGGGACAAACTTTCGAGCTTCACAGAGCGCCTCTTCAAGTCGTCTTCTGTGAATTGAAAGCTTGTCCCTTCCCCAATAGAAGTAGATCCAGTAAAAGATATTACCTCCCCCACCTTGTCTCTCTCATCTCCTGGGACCAACTCGGCTATAACAACACTGAAATATCAGAAACGGACCCATTATCAATTAAGACTCACTCATAATCTAAATAAATAATATTCCTACTCCCTTGCAACAACAAACAACCTCCCCCCAAGCCCTTAACCCTCTACAAACTGGCCCTCAGGTCAAAACCAACACATTAAAGGGTGTGCAGAAACAAACTGGAAGCCATTGCAAACTACAGAGAACAGGCATCAGATGTACATTGCAAGAAGCACTGCTAAACTAACCCACAGCTGCAGTCCAAAGGGCTGTAAATGTGAAAACAAATAGCTTTTTTGATGCCATGGAGAAAAGGGAACCAGTCGAGGGATGTTGAGAGGCACAAAAGAATCAAAGAAAAAGATCTCTGCAGCAGTATTTTGAATGGTATGAGCGGAGTAAGGTGGGATTCATCAAAGGTAGAGATCTCCTGAAAAAGAGGAAGATGCACAAAAAAAATATGATTTATTAGTTTTTAAATCTCATTATTTCTAAATGAATCTCATAATTTTATGAAAGTTTGGAGTTGGCATGTGTTATACACCCAGACCACGGACTCTTAAAACTGGAGAGTTGTATTAAACTTAGGATCCAAAAAAATCCCAACAGCCATAAACACAACTTGCACGAGCCCCACTGTTGGAGAGATTTTCAGGAAAAACACCATGGTGTACTGAGACCACACTTGTTCACCACAGCTGTGTTGTCTTTGACCTCTTCAGCACAGCTCCAATCCTTAAAGGGACCTGATTCTGGGGAATATAGCCTGGCATTCCACCCAATTCTTAAACACAAATTTCACATTAAATTTGTCTTACAAACATATTTTAACATATCCGTGCTACACTCCCCCATCACAAATGTAATGTCATCCTGATATTTCTGCTAACAAAATATATAATTCGGTTAATCCATCTAACTTATTCTTAGTAGTTCATGAGTTCCACAAACTCATAAGAGTGATTCTCAAGTGTGCCTTTGTCTCTTTTCTTTTTCTATAAGTACTGGTACCAATGGTGGAAACTCAGAAATCTTTCTTCAGTTTATTTCATCAATCAAGCAGTAATTTTCTATGGTAATTATTGTTCCACTATCTGACAGACTAGCCAGTCCTGAACAATTAAAATCCCCCCCCCCCAATTCATATGTTATGCAGTGGCACTGGAACATTTTTAATAGTGGGGGTGCTGAAAGTCACCTTACCCTTTACCCCTGTCCATCCCCCGCCCCAGAGCTGAGGCTGGGACCCCGGGCATGCAGGGCCGGCAGCTGGGAGCCTGGGGCTGCTGCAGCACCCCCCCCGTGCCCCTAGTTCCCATGCTTATGATGTTATGAAATAACAGTTCCTGTATGAGATCAATGCTATAACCATGTAATTCAAAGTCACTGAGCATATGGCAAGCTATTTAGAAAACAAAAATCTACTAAATAAAACATATTAACTTATCCCAAATTATAAAACACTTGATTGAGGACAATAGCCATACCATAATAAATCAATATCACTTCATTTGCCAATATTACCTCAATTCTGGATACAATACATGATAAGAAATAGGCACTTGTTATACCTTGTGACAAATGCGATGACATTCCCATGGCACATTCACTTTGCTCAGCAGTGGGATTTAGGCACTGACAATAAGTGTGTCTAAACATTCATATGTTACTGTCTTTTGGGCTCTTTTCTTTCTAGTAGGATGACTTCAAATGTCTGGCTTGTTTGGTGATTTGGTCCACTTGTGCTCTACTGTTTTCCAGTTCCATTATTCCATTTTGGCATTTATGTATTTTAACAGCTGGTACGAATGTTATAGCAGTTTAATCAGCAGTTTCCCAGTTTCTCTGTCTTCCTCTGTGGTGCTTTAAAGTCCAGTGTTCTATGCAAAGGTAAGAAGTCACTGGGGAGTAAAAGACTGCCATAAAAGAGTGCTTAAGACATCCTTTTTCTCTCTTCTGCTTTTACTTCATAGACTGGACTATCCTTTCAAGTACTACAAGGATTTTAACTTAATTTGCCTGGTCCCGCTCTCTTAGAAAGATTCCTAACAAGTACTTTATCTCCTGGTCAGAGGACAGCACCATTCACTTTCCAATTACAATGATTCTTTCTATGATCATCAGATTTTTTAGATGATTTTTGATGCCACTTCATATGCTTCTTTCATGCGATATTTGCATTTTTCAACATAATCTTTATGGTTTCCAGGTGCAGATTCAGAGTTTGTACATAAAGTAAATACAATGTCAATGGGCAAACATGGTGATGTTCCATATAAGAAGTAGAAGGATGAGAATCCTGTAGCATCATTTTGTGTACAGATATAGGCATAGATTACTTTTTTAAGAGCGTCTTTCCAGTTTGACTTTTGGTCTTCTGGCAAGGATCTCAACATAGCCAGCAGAATTCAGTTCAGCTTTTCTACTTACCCATTGCCTTGTGGGTGGTATGGGGTTGTGTGAGATGTTTCCGTTTTTCACTAGTGCTGTAACCTGAATAAATTATTTTCTAACCCCTCACTTTGGTCTCTGGGAAACCAAATTTAAAACCAAAATAACTGAAGACCTTGTCTGCTAAAGTCTTGCCTGACTTGTTACTGGTAGAGTAGGCTTGGACAAACCTAGTGAAGTGATCCACTGTGAATAAAATGTATTCAGACCCTTTTTAGTTGCAAGAAATCTATTGATAAAGCTCAAGTGGTTTTGCTCTAACTAAGGCCTGGTCTACACTAGGCGTTTATGTCGAAGTTAGCGCCGTTAAATCGAATTAACCCTGCACCCGTCCACACTGCGATGCTATTTAGTTCGACATAGAGGTCTCTTTAATTCGACTTCTGTACTCCTCCCCGACGAGGGGAGTAGCGCTAAATTCGACATGGCCATGTCGAATTAGGCTAGGTGTGGATGGAAATCGACGCTAATAGCTCCGGGAGCTATCCCACAGTGCACCACTCTGTTGACGCTCTGGACAGCAGTGCGAGCTCGGATGCTCTGACCAGCCACACAGGAAAAGCCCCGGGAAAATTTGAATTTGAATTCCTTTTCCTGTCTGGCCAGTTTGAATCTCATTTCCTGTCTGGACATCGTGGCGAGCACAGCAGCACTGGCAACGATGCAGAGCTCTCCAGCAGTGATGGCCATGCAGTCTGTGAATAGAAAGAGAGCCCCAGCATGGACTGATCGTGAAGTCTTGGATCTCATCGCTGTGTGGGGCGATGAGTCCGTGCTTTCCGAGCTGCGATCCAAAAGAAGGAATGCAAAGATCTACGAGAAGATCTCTAAAGACATGGCAGAGAGAGGATACAGCCGGGATGCAACGCAGTGCCGCGTGAAAATCAAGGAGCTGAGACAAGGCTACCAGAAGACCAAAGAGGCAAACGGACGCTCCGGATCCCATCCCCAGACATCCCGTTTCTACGAGGCACTGCATTCCATCCTCGGTGCTGCCGCCACCACTACCCCACCAGTGACCGTGGACTCTGAGGATGGGATACTGTCCACGGCCGGTTCCTCAGACATGTTAGGGGACGGGGAAGATGAGGAAGGAGATGAGGAGGGCGAGGCAGTTGGCAGCTCTCACAACGCTGATTTCCCCGACAGCCAGGATCTCTTCATCACCCTTACAGAGATCCCCTACGAAGCGTCCCCAGCCATTACCCCGGACACAGAATCTGGTGAAGGATCAGCCAGTAAGTGTTGTAAACATCTAAACATTTATTTTTAACAAAACAGGAATATTAACAATTAAAAGAATGGGTTGTTCATGATTAGTGTGCCCTAGGCGCTTAACGGTTTAGTAAGGGGCAGTGCAAGTTTTGAAAAGAAATCTAGCAATGTCCGGTTTTCAGTGATTGTCCTGCACAAGCCGCTCTACTGTGTATTCCCTGCTACTGCAGCTACAGTAAAATGCGGTCTATATGTGCGGGGATAGAGCAGTAATCCTCCTGGGACATCTCGATGAAGCTCTCCTGGAGGTAACTTGAAAGCCGTTGCATGAGGTTCTTGGGGAGAGCGGCCTTATTGGGTCCTCCGAAGTACGACACGTTGCCGCGCCACGAGATTATCAGGTACTCGGGGATCATTGCTCTGCACAGCAGGGCGGCATACGGCCCTGGTCTTTGGAGGCTTTCCCGGAGCATTCTCTCTTTGTCGCTCTCGGAGATCCTCATCAGGGTGATGTCGGCCATGGTGACCTGCTTTTAATTAGGTAGGGGAATGTTAGTGTTGGGACTGCTTTCCCGTTCCTTTACAGAACTGTCACCGCTGGTTTGCAGCCACGCGGTGGAGGCGGGAGAGGGGCAGCCGAAAGGGATCGTTCCCGGGGACAGCCGCGAGGGGGTGGGACAGGGGCAGAGTTCCCGCTTGCCGGATTGCTGGCAGCAGGGACTGACATTGATTTAAATGTGAAATGAGGCCAGTGGTAATATAAAAGTTTTAAACTGCCACAAGTGTACGGCTTACCATGTCTGCCTGCAACAGAAATTCCGTTGTGCTGCCTCGCTTCTCAAATGTGCTGTTCAAGACCCCAGGCACAGAATGCGAAGGCCGAGAATTCGACCTTGTGCTGAGTGCGCATGTGAAAGGTGCTGTGCATGGTCTTGTTCACAGAGAAAGACTATGTTCTTTGTTCACAACTACATTTATCTTTCAGAGGAATTCACTCCCTTTTTCCCATTTCCACAGCCCCGTCTGCGACTGTCTCACAACCTAGCCTGGAATCACACTCCCAGAGGCTAGCGCGGATTAGGCGTAGGAAGAAGAGGACACGGGAGGACATGTTCTCTGAGCTTATGGCCTCTTCCCAAGCCCAGGCAGCACAGCAGACCCAGTGGCGGGAGAACTTGACCCGAATGCACCAAGCCAACATGGATCGGGAGGAGAGGTGGCGGCAGGAAGACCAGCAGGCGACTCTAACGCTGCTTGGACTACTGAGGGAGCAAACGGACACACTCCGGCGCCTTGTGGATGTTCTGCAGGAACGGAGGCAGGAGGACAGAGCCCCGCTGCAGTCCATCTCTAACCGCCCTCCCCCGCCACCAAGTCCCATACCCACCTCACCCAAAGTGCAAAGAAGGAGAGGCGGCAGAGTCCCTGCTAACTCTCACTCCACCCCTGCAGAGAGCTCTAGTAGCAGAAGGCTCTCATTTCCCAAAATTTGAAAAGTTCTTTCCTTCCCGCCTGACACAAGCCCACGTCCAAGTTTCACCTCCCAATGCCATGTGTAGTTGATAATAAAAAATTCGTTTCTGTTAACTACTGTTTCAATCATGTTCTTTTGGAGGAGGAGGGGAAAGGGGGTTGGAAATTGGACAGGACAGTCTCCTTTGGCAGGGTACATAGTCGGGGGCAGGCACAGCAGCAGGGCACATACACAGTGCAGTGATGCAGTGACTAGTTGCCCCGGTTAGTCTGGGAGGTTGTTTTGATGTAATGTTGGGGGGGGTGGGTTGCTCTGTGACTTTGTGGCGGGGGAGGGCAGTTACAGATCTTAAGCGCCGGTCCTTAGACAGGATCACAGAGCCACACAGCATGGGATCTGTAACCGTCCTCCCCCTGCCACAAAGTCAAATAGACCTCCCATACACACAGTCCCGATCAGGAGGGGTGACAGGCTCCGTTGAAACAAGCATCCCACCGCAGCGGAGCCTGTCAATCCTTGAGTTTAGAAGCTGCATTCGCATCACAACACTAGACCCGCCCCGCACCACAGTCTGCGTCCCAGTTTTAAAAAATTCCCGCTAAAACAGTATTAAAGAAAACGGTGTGCTTTAACAAAGTAGAACTATTTTTATTTCGACACGTGTGTTGGAGGGGGGGTGAAGGGGGTATGTAACTGGATAGGATAGTCAACATTACCTGGGTAAAGAAACGGGGGCAGGTTTAGCTTCTCAGTACACAAACTATAAAATCACAGGTTACCCTGCTCACTCAGGAACTTTGCTTTCAAAGCCTCCCGGATGCACAGCGCTTCCCGCTGGTCTCTTCTAATCGCCCGGCTGTCTGGCTGTGAGTAATCACCAGCCAGGCTATTTTCCTCAACCTCCCACCCCGCCATAAAGGTCTCCCCCTTGCTCTCACAGAGATTGTGGAGCACACAGCAAGCTGCTATAACAATGGGGATATTGGTTTCGCTGAGATCACAGCGAGTCAGTAAGCTTCTCCATCTCCCCTTGAGACGGCCAAAAGCACACTCCACCACCATTCTGCACTTGCTCAGCCGGTAGTTGAAGAGTTCTTTTTCAGTGTCCAGGGCGCCAGTATAGGGCTTCATGAGCCAGGGCATTAGCGGGTAGGCTGGGTCCCCGAGGATGACTATAGGCATCTCCACATCCCCAACAGTTATTTTGTGGTCCGGGAAGTAAATACCTTGTTGCAGCCGTCTAAACAGACCAGAGTTCCTGAAAACACGAGCGTCATGAACCTTGCCCGGCCATCCCACGTAGATGTTGGTAAAACGTCCCCTGTGGTCCACCAGTGCTTGCAGCACCATGGAAAAGTATCCCTTTCGGTTAATGTACTGGGTGGCCTGGTGGTCCGGTGCCAGGATAGGGATGTGAGTTCCATCTATGGCCCCACCGCAGTTTGGGAATCCCATCGCTGCGAAGCCATCTATGATCGCCTCCACGTTTCCCAGGGTCACTACCTTTGGCAGCAGTACATCAACGATTGCCTTCGCTACTTGCATCACAACAACCCCCACGGTAGATTTGCCCACCCCAAACTGGTTCGCGACTGACCGGTAGCTGTCTGGCGTTGCAAGCTTCCACAGGGCTATGGCCACTCGCTTCTGTACACTCAGTGCAGCTCGCAACCGGGTGTCACTGCGCTTCAGGGCAGGGGACAGCAACTCACAAAGTTCCAGGAAAGTTCCCTTCCGCATGCGAAAGTTTCGCAGCCACTGGGATTCATCCCAGACCTGCAGCACTATGCGGTCCCACCACTCAGTGCTTGTCTCCCGTGCCCAGAATCGCCGTTCCACGGCATCAACATGACCCATTGCCACTGTGATGTCCTCGGCGCTGGGTCGCCTGCTTTCTGACAGGTCTGTGCTACTCTCAGACTTCAGGACATCACCGCGGTGCCGTAGCCTCCTTGCCTGACTTTTCTGCATCTGCCTCAGGGAAACCTTTATGATAAGCTGCGAGACGTTGAGAGCGGCCACAACTGCAGCGATGGTCGCAGCGGGCTCCATGCTCGGAGTACAGTGGCGTCCGCGCTGTCAATGACTGGAAAAGCGCGCGAACTGTTTTCCCGCCGGCGCTTTCAGGGAGGGAGGGCGGGAGTGATGGACGGATGACGACAGTTTCCCAAAAGCACCCTCGACTCATTTTGTTACCCAGAAGGCATTGCCGGCTACACCCAGAATTCCAATGGGCAGAGGGGACTGCGGGAACTGTGGGATAGCTGACCACAGTGCACCGCTTCGAATGTCGACGCTATCACCGTTAGTGTGGACGCACAAAGTCGAATTACTGTCCTTAGTGTGGACACACACGTTCGACTTTGCAATATCGATTACAAAAATTCGATGCAAGTAAAATCGAACTACTCTCGTAGTGTAGACAAGGCCTAAGTGAAGTTCTGGTAGGTTGGTGATATTTCTTTTGCTTGTTACATGTACAGACTCTAGTCTCTTAGGGCTTGTCTTCACTGCAGTGTAAGCTTGAGTTGTCTCCATTCGACTTAACTTCTCTTGAGCAGGCCTGTGGAAAGAAATTTGGGGCCCAAGTACATCATGTTTGCTAGGACCGGACCCCACCCCCTCCTATTTCATCCCCAGTATACGCAGAGTTTCACTGCAGTGGGGTTCAATAAACAGGCTTCTAAGACAGAAGCTTTCACAAAAACATATTTATGAAATAATCAGTTGTAAAAAGGTAATCATGTGTGGCGTATTTGTCAGTTCCACCTGGTTAGGAAAAGTTTGTGACTAGGTACAAGATTTCAGACTATACAAAACACCAGATCTTTGCTTGCAGTCATTTTTTTTAATGGAGATCTCAGTACTTTATTTGCACAGACATTTTTGGGGACCCTGATACAATTTCTCCCCCTTGTCCCTCTATTGCCAACCCTGCTCTTTAATTAGCTTTGCTGGGTTGAGAGTGATCACACTGCAAAACAACACTCAAGCTGAACAGAGTGATTGTATTACCAGCCTGTGCTGGTCCCCACTGCATTACTAGCTCAAGCATCAGCAGCACTTGAACTTCAATCCAGACCACCAACAGGCCAACTAGCTCAAGTTTAAAGCATCATTTACCTCGAGCTAGAGATTTCTGTGTGTGAATGGGTGTTGGGTTAGGAGCAACACTCAAGTTGTACCTTGAGCTAACACTGCTGTGAAGACTAACCCATAATGTTCAATGTCCCTCTTTATCTGCAGCCAATACCACGGATCTCTTACATGTAGCATTCACAAGTAAAAATGTATTCGTGAAGGGATTTGAATATGAATTTTTTGTTTCGGAACTGGGTGGAACAACAGGGTTATTTTTCTATGCCCCTGTCCCTTTAAGGATTGGAGCTCTGCTGAAGAGATCACGGGGGACACAGTTGTCACGAGCAGGAGGTGGTCCCAATAGAGTGTGATGTGCTCCTGAAAGGTGTTAAAGCAGTGGGCCTTGTGCAAGCTGGGTTTGGTTTGGTTTGGCTTATTCTAAGTTTAATACACCTCTCCAGTTTTAAGAGCCCCCAGTCTGGGTGTGTAACGTTTGGTGAGCCTAGGGTGACCAGACAGCAAGTGTGAAAAATCAGGACTGGGGTGGGGGGTAATCGGATCCTATATAAGAAAAAGACCCAAAAATCAGGACTGTCCCTATAAAATCGGGACATCTGGTCACCCTAGGTGAGCCAGGCAGGAGAGGCTGAATTGCAATGATCTAACCTCTCCAAAATGAACCTACCATATGAGCTTCTGCAGACTCTTTCAGGAAAAGCTTCCAGAAGGTAATGCAAACAGAAAAGTGATTTTGCAAAAAGAAAGTTCCCTCTGTTAATATGGGGGAAAGACAACAAGGGATAGAAGTGAGAGTGACCAAGGGGCACAGCTGAATATTTTCAGTACCTGATCCCCAGTGAGAAATATTAGCAGGAAAGATATAGATTCCAAGGCCACAAGGGTCCACTGTGCTTTCCCCTGCTTTCTGCCTTGATTTCTGGGCTGGGTTAGGCAGTTAGTGCACACAGCCCTGCCTAGCAGGCAGGGCGGTTGTGCTGCCTCAGGAGGGACCCTGGGAGAAATTGTGGGTTTTCAGATTGCTTCCACCAGTGCATCAACCCTGCTCTATGAGCTAATGCGAAGGGTGAAAGGTCATGACCCTGCCCCTCCCACTTCCGTTCAAGCAATTTGCTCTCTGGAGTGAGGATGGAGCAGTCTTTATTCACAGGAACTGTTACTGTGAGTGGCTCTTCTGTGGTGCATGCAAGAGGAACCCCCTTACAAGACTCCATTTCCCTATTTGCCATTGCAAGGGATGGTCACAATACAGCCCAGTGTATTTAGCTGCCTGCTTGCCATGAGCGCTGTGTCAGTGAGCAACTTCCCTGTTGGTCTCTGCAAGCTGGGTTATGCAGCGCTCCAGGCCTATCAATCATATCCTTTTGACTTGTCCACCCATGGTGTCTGTAACTGGTTCCTGTTTTAGGGCTCAGTTGCAATTTCATAATGGGGCCATTCATAGTAGTGAACGCTAGGTCCATAGAAGTGTCTGCATTTCCATTCTGCAGTTTTCCATTCTGCACCACTGAGTCCCAACTTGGATTTACATCTTTGAAAGTTACTTACACATGTGGACTTAATGTACACCTTTTTTTGTACCTTCACTGTGCAGTTAGACCCTTCTGGATCATGCTCAGCACAGCTAAAGAAGTGGGAGGCAAACACTGGTTCTAAGCCTTTGTTCCTCTCCTGGATCCTGGGAGCAGCTGGGGGCCAGCGCGCAGTAGAGTAGCTACAGGGCTGCTTTAACTTGTACTGACTGGAATGGTCCATTGGTCAGGGACTAGTATTGTTCATTGTACTCTGGTTCATATCACATGGCCTTCCCACCCCAGAATCCCCCTCCTTGGTTTTAGCTGGTGTTCACTCTCTCCTTGGGGGTGAGCCAGCTGCTTGGGACAACCTTCAGAAGCCTCTTTTGGGTAGCTAAGATCACTTTACACTGCTCTGTGTACCTTACTCCATGTCTTTTCATGTTTGTGTATTAAGCGCATGCACACCTGTGGCAGTGATAGACATAATAATTTTTAAAATTGGCCCCATTATTCTTGCTCATTTTTCTAACTCGTGTTTTTTTTTAATTTACTTTTCCAAAATAATAAAACACACAGCAAAACAGAGTTTTTTAAAATGCTGACTGTGCTTACTTAAATGAGAGGTGAAACTGATCAAATTTAAAATTAAATATGTTTTCCCAGCCTAGAAGAAATTTACAGTTTCCTGTCTCACAGGAGTCACACTTTGCACTAAGGATTGTGTTACCACAATTTGACCACATGGAAATGAAATTTATTTTCATGCTGTTTTTGAATCATGTATTATTTGTTTTTTCCGCCCTTAAGTGTCATAAATACATTGGCATTTGTAGATTGTTGCTGCTTTTAATGAGAGTCAAATTCTTACTCACGTTAGTAATGTTAAGTCAGTTGTGTGAGTAGGGCTGACAGGTTTCATTTGTTGTTTTGCTCTTTTATACTGTTATGGTCTCTAGTTATCTCTCATTTTCTCTCTTTCAATTCTTTCCCTATTTGAAGATATTTGGGTAAAATATCTGTTTCGATTTTGTCTTCTACCTAAAATCACATCAAGCCAAACCACATGAATTTTCTAACTTCCAGCTCAGTTTTGTGTCTGAAAATCAAACTGTGCTCTTCATGCTTGGGATGTTATTATAAATCATCACCAACAATAAAGTATGAAGAGTCAGAACATAACAAGTAGATTTGCTGATGTATTAATGAGGAAGACAAAACACAGTTTGTTCTGCCTCATCTGTATAGGTTCTTCACTGCTGTCAGTAAAATAGTCATGCGTGACTCAGAAGTCACAGTAGTAGCAAATCAAATAAGGCGGTAAGGTACTATTTTCATAACCACTTTTATAATAAACACACTGTAAGGTATTGCTCTGATCTGCTGATTTCCTTCCCATGTTGAATACATGTATTTCTATATATATAATACTATCAGAAAGCCGGAGCTCTATGGTACAATACTGTTCATTATCACTTAACGTAACTGTTGTGTAAGTCAGTTCTACTGCTGGTTTCATCAAGAGAACTGGATGTTCTTGGCACTGGATGTTCTGGGATTCTCCCACAGGCCACCTCTCTTGAAAAGCAGCTTTCTTTCCATGTTCTCTCATTCTAGTTACATAAAAACACACACTTATCTTTTGTCTCAAACAAATACTTGCACTGGAAGATTGAGCCTCCCTGTTATATTTACTTTTATTCTCCAGTAGTATGTATTAGCCATTGAACTCAGTTTTTTGCTTGCACTAGGCTGTAGTAGTGTAGCCCATGGGATAAAAGTGGACTTGTCACTTTCTAAACTGTGGTCCATGGCATCCCAATACCTATAAATTCCAGGGAAGGTCAAAGCTGGTGAACTGTACATTTTTATGTACTGTACTAGTGAACTCAAACATAAACAAACCAAAACCAAATTCTGCATTCCTGTGTCAAGGAAGAGGCAAGTACCATTACAATTCTGTGGATTAATTTTAGAGTTTAATATTTACCTGCAAAGTAGGGATTGCTCACTGGGTCCTGTGATATCAGTAGCACACCCACTGGCACAAACTTTGAGTGCTTCTTCTGGACTTTCCTGACTCTTTAAAGCTGTGTTTAGTAAAAGTGAAAATGGTCATAAATAAATACAGGTATAACACAATGCATTTGCTGAATAATGCAGCTGACAATTTCTGCTAACCAAAACACAGAGCTGCAAATAACTCAGAAGTACATTTGGCAGCAATTTTTGGATTCTACCATGTGCTAAACATAAGTCCTATGGAGGATTTTAATCACACTTTGTCTATATGGATTTCACAGAAATGAGCTATTTTTAATGCTTCATTTCATTTGCTGTTCAGGACAGTACAGTACAACACAAATGTGCAGTACAATATATGACAATTTACAGAAAATAAATTCTGCCTTCTTTATATTCATGGTTACAGTAGTGAAGGGAGCTTACCACATGCAGCAACAGTTTTCCACATGCAAAGGAAAAGAGTTAGCCAAATGGCAGGGGTTAGAAGAGAGGAAAACTGCAAAGAGTACCTCACAGAGTTCCCCGCACATCATCTCCCCTTCCCCAGATAGCATTCAGACCCAGCCGACAAAGCCCCTGGATTCCCAGGGATTAGAAATAGGTCAGGCTCCTCATGCACATTTCCCCGCACTCTTATGCTCCCTCGCACTGCAGCTCCATTGGCTTAAAGGTTGGGACCATATCAGAGCTTCTCAAACTGGGGTGCCGGGGGTTTGGAATGTATTCTGTGTGTGGGGGAGGGGTGAGAAGCTTTAGGGGGAAAAAAAGTACTGCGCACATTCACAGCTGGATGACCATAGAGTAACGGCTGCTGATCAGGTGCCCAGCTCTGAAGACAGCGCCACCGCCAGCAGCAGTGGACAAAGTAAAGGTGGTAAAGTATTGCCACCCTTACTTCTGCACTGCTGCTGGTGATGGCGCTGCCTTCAGAGCTGGGCATCCGACCAGCAGCCACCATTCTCCACTCTGCCTTCAGAGCTGGCTGACAGAAAAGCAGCAGCTGCTGACCGGGTATCCAGAGTGGGGAGGGGAGGAGGCGTAAACTACTACAGACACAAAGAACGGGGCCGCGATCAAATAAGTTTGAGAACCACTGGACTATATTATCTTCTCTAGGGAGTCTCTAGGGAGCTGGTTAGAAAATGATGTATTAGTGAAGTTCCCCCTTCCCCTGGCCCAGCTTCCCATCAACCCACACTCAATGGAGTTGTGATGACTTGTGTGTTGCCTTCCTGCTTATTGCTTCCTGCTCCCTCTTCATGTTGGTTTCCTGCTTCCTAAATTCAGTGTTGTAGTTTGCGTGCCTCTGTGTATATACACATAGCACTGGGTGTGTGCAGTTATCCAGGGCCTGCTGTTACATACCTGCCATTTGGACTGTTATGATTTTTGTTCAGACTGTTGCTGACTTAACAGGTTTGTGGTAATTACATGTTTTGATTGACCACCTACTTGCATGTTATGCTTTGATTTCCTTATGATTTGAGATTGCTGTTCTGGGATGCATCAGAACATAACAGTGGGCATGCCCTCTCCTCCCAATAGGACTCACAGGATTCCCAATTCTGGAGAGAGCCTTTCTCAAAGAGAGGAAGGGAGAGACTTAGGGTTTCCAACTGTCATATGACTTGCATTCAACAGAGTTGCAAGGATTCCCCCACAGTTTACCTTCCTGGCTCCTGCTGGTTGTTAGGCAGAAGAATTGGGGGCAGCCAACCTGCCTCTCCTCTTCTGCTCTCTCTCTCTTCCACCTGAGGGTAGCCCACACGGAACAATTAAGAGGAGGCTGCTCCAGTGGCCTACCAGCAAGGGAGATGAGGAGGCTCAAAAGGTGTGATGGAGAATGGGAGTGTAAGGTGGGGACAGAGACTGCGACTGGAAAGATGGGCACAAGATCAGGGACATGCAGGGCAGGGTCAGAGGATGGCCAGTGATGCAGAATAGGAAGGCATGGGCTGAAAGAAGAAAGAGAAGAAGATAATGAGGAGCAGGAGCAGAATGGAGAAGGTTGCTCCAGATCTTGAAAGATCCCACAAAAAACAATTTTGCACCCTTCAGTTTACCCATCCCCTCCCCGCCCAGGGTCTCCCAGGCCCTGGCTCTCCCAGACTCTCCCTATCTTTCACCCTGACTTTCCTGAGCTGCCCCTTGCTCCCTCAACAGCTTCCACCAGCTCGTGAAGGCTAGGCTCCTCCCCCCCCCCCACCTGCTCACTCTGCTTGGGGAATTTATACCCTTAGGAAATGGCGACACGTTCTCGCTGGTGAAAAATGTCACAAGTGTTGCTACTCTGTTTGGTAGCTTTGGCATTGGTGCCACAGAAGTGGGTATCTCTATAGCTGAATTCAGCCTACCACACCACTAGACTCCTTCAGCACCTCTGATCAGCACTTTGCTCTCTGTGCTCTTAGGTTAAGTGCCACCTTATCAGAAAGACTAAACTTTCACAGGATGTGAGAGCAGACTGGGAGAGCTAGTGTTGCTTAACCCCAGAATAAAGTGGTAAAGTAACATTTCAGTCAGACTGTACCCCAGGCACAGCAAGGAAGGGGTGCTGGAACAATTTGTATAGTGGGGGTGCTCAGAGCCATTGAACCCCACTGCAAACCCTGCATATAATGGAAACCACTTCAAGCCAGGGGGTGTGGCAGCAACGCCAGCATCCCTAGTTCCAGCACCTATGCAGCAGCATGTCTGCTACTCCATTTCTCAGTTGACTAGCAGCATGGCTCCTACAGGCAGGCACTCACAAAGGATTCTTGGTTGTTCTTTCAGCTGCAAAGTACGTTGGCAGAAACAGTAACTATACATTTCTGGAGATATTGGATGTCATCCACAGTTGTATGATTTAAGATTTGGATTTTATTAAAAATAGGTTTTAAGATTGTTACAGCATTTGAACCAATACAACTGTAGTATGCAAACAAGTGCACTATGACTTAAGTCAAGTGCACTATGACTGCCTGAGTTTTCTCTCATATTTCAAAGCACTAGTCATAAGGGAAGAGCAGTCTGTCTCTGAGACAATGTAGCTGCTGATTGGGCAGTGAGGAGAGGATCAGAGGGGAAAAGAAAGAAGGGAAAAGATGGTGTAAAGGGAGGAGAGCAGGAAGAGAGGATAAGAAATGGGGAAGTCAAGAATAGATAGGAAAAAGAACTGATGGAATGGCACCAATTATTCTTACTATTCTAGCCAGTCTGTCTGTCTCTCTCTCTCTATATATTGTTTCTAACTATTTAGGCAGGTTCAGAAGGACAATTTATGGCAGTGAATAATGAGAGATTTGAAATTCATGGAGGGTATTTTCTTTTGGGACCTATCAATATAAGTTTAATGGAAAAAATGAATGCAAATGTAGTACCCCAAATTTGTGAACTGAGTTAAATTTGTACATTAAAAATCAGGCCACAGTAGTTAGCTTGTCTGACACTTAGCGGTACCTGTGCTTTATTTTACCCTGTTAGGCTGGGTGAGACATCATTAAACCACATTTGTAAGTATCTGTATACTTCACATTGTGAAAAATGTGTTTGTCTGTTTTGGATATATTTATTTAATTTAGGTAATTTAGACTGAATAAACAGGTCTTAATAGTAAAGTGCTGTGTGCTCTCCAGTTCATAGAGCATGAGTTAAAGCATGACTGAACTGACAAGATGTGTGATTATTTTATGTATTACAATACTTGTTTGTGAAGGTTAATTATTTGGATAACAGACAGCTGAATAATCGCATGAAATTTCAGTCATTTGCTTACTGAAGGCATACAAATGACGGTTCCCACTAATGTAAACTCATTTTGCATTTAATCCTTGCTGAAAAAATGCACGTTAGTAATTCGGTCCAATCACAGTCTCTGTTGGCTGTTTTTTTATGATATTTATGTTTCCTCCCCAGACACCCCATCACAAAGGGTACAGTTTATTCTTGGAACAGAGGATGATGATGAGGAACACATTCCTCATGACCTCTTTACTGAACTTGATGAAATTTGCTGCCGTGAAGGAGAGGACGCTGAATGGAGAGAGACAGCAAGGTAAGTATTTTTGTCAGTAACTGATGGTCACTGAAAGTGTGGTGAGACATTTCAAAGTTGTAGCAGACCCAGGAACAGATTTTGGATACAAAGCTTAAACAAACAAACAAACAAACAAAATTTAAATCCTTGTATAACTAGTATTGCCACAGTATCTGTCTTTCCTTAAATCCAGATCATTTGGATTTAACATATATAGGTCAGAATGAAAATTGAATGAAAGAACTGACGTAAACAAAAAATATCTATTACTTATAGTAGTTAAGTAGACCCTTTTATTCATATTTTAGGCCATCATTTTTACATGTATTTTTAAACTTACACAACCAGGAACGTATCCTTGAGAAATCCATGAATTGGCCTCTTTATTAAAAGATCACAGGAAAGAGGGAATAACATTACCATAGCCAAATTAAACTTAAGATAAACTCAAATATTCACAGAGTCCAATCTTTAATGAGCAGATGCTCTGGAGACTTTGAATATTCAATGTTAGATCATTTCACTTCTGCAGAATTAAAATGTGGAAAGAATGCCTGCCCAGATTGTTTTTCTGCTGAAAGACATTAACATTGAATATCAATTACATAACTGCTTGTTTTTCTTCCTCAGGCTTCTCTAAGTGTGGGAGTCACTTACTATATACCTGGTTTCAATGGGGCATTACATTTCCAACAAATCTGGATTTTGGGGTTTACCATTTTTCTCCTTGGAATCTCTGCACCCTCTTCCTTTAGACAACTGCCACTAATTTATTTAGTATTCATGGAAGGTGCCAGAGTGCCCAGAGATATCAGGGCAGATCTGTGGCTTCAATATGGCCCTGGTGGATCAAAGAGGCTGTATATTTGGCTGAATTGACCAACTGAGGTGTCTATCTGTGGGGGGAATACCCAGGTGGTGTTGTTCCCAGGGGCCAAGAGCGGTCAATGGTCCCTGTGACCTCACTGCAATTGTGTAAGCTCAGTGGGGCACAGAAAGATAGGTTCCTTGTGCTTATCTCCTCCATTGTGTGTCCATGCAGGGGGCATCCACAATCTGTGCATATGCTTTTTTCAATGGACTCAGGTAGATTACACCACAAAATTGATGTTCTGTGAGTCCTAAAATATTCATATTCACAGTCAAAGAAAGAAAATATATTTTCTCTTTTTTTCAAAAGGCCTGGGAATTGAGCTTCATTTTACTCATACTAATTAAAGATGGTTTATATCTTGAAAAAAAAAACAATTCTGTTCATAGTTACAGAATTTTTCAGCAGGGAAGTGAAATAAGAATGTCTTCTGGGAAGCATTACAGAAGTATGTTTCTTAGAAATTATTCTGATTTTTATGTAACATAAGCTTATAATCAAGACAGAATTGCAAATAAATAGCTGAAATAAAAGAAACATCCATTTAACTTTGTCTATCATATGTCTGTTTTAATTGTCCTCCTTCCTCCTCAAAGTAGATAAGAAAGCACATTTTGTATTGTACATACACACTAGTAAACTAATAAGTGTAATGAAGTGGAGTAGGTATTACATATTACTGAATATATCACTAATCCTGGAACAATAGGCTTTTAGAGTAAATCCTTGATCCAACATTCAGTTCCAGTAAGTAGGCTTTGTTCTGGAGACAGCCGTAGTTGTAGTAGTAACATTAATATATAGAGCACTTTTCATCAGCAGATCTCAAAGTGCTTTGCAAAGGAAGTCAGTATTGTCACCCGCATTTTACAGATTGGGAATCAGAGGGAGGAAGTGACTTGCCTACAGTCACCCAACAGGTCAGTGGCAGAGCCAGGAATAGAATCCAGTTCTGCCAAGTCCCAGTCCAGTGCTCTGTCCACTAGGGCTCATTGCCTGGTAGGAGTCAGGAAGAGGAGGAATCCTTCCCTTCAAGTCAGGGAACCCCTCTTAGCCTGTTGGTGTATCTGCAGTGCTTGTGGTAGCTGTTGAAGCTCCTGCTCTCTACCTGCTCATAGGGAATGACTAGTGGATTTGCATAGTGGCAAATTCTCCAACCCCTCTATTCCCTCCTCAGCTCACCTTCACCCCCCTGAGTACTGGGCATAGCTAAGCTTCAAAGAACACAGCTCCATGGCATGCAAAGGGCATAGGGTACGAATGATGTGAGGAGCCACAGGGAGGTGCTGGTTCCTCACCGTTGCAAAAGCAAAATTCCATTGGTTCCACTGTGATTAGGTACTTCTGTGGCTATAGAGGTGTGTGTGTGTGTGTGTGTGTGAAGATTTCCCTTCATAATATTGCCACAAAGGAATGGCATAAGAATGCCCAGTGTTTCTGATGGATTTTTGACTCTGGTGTTAAATGTAATCATTTTAGAATACCTTCTTTTATAAATATGAGTGACTGTGTATTTATGGTTTGCATAGTACCATCAGTGTGCTAGGTACTTTACAGACCAGCTAACAGAGTTATTGTGTAATTGTCACAGAGTGTGGGGGAGTCAGGGCCCTGCACCCCGCACTTCCTGCGATTCACCATGCCTCTCAGCCAGCCAGTAAAACAGAAGGTTTGTTAGACGACAGGAACACAGTCCAAAACAGAGCTTGTAGGTGGGTGTTGGCCATTCTCTGTGCAGACACCATCACACTGGCCCTCTCGGGCTCTGCAACAATCACACACCCTTATCCCACCACCTAGATACTTAAGAAATGCATAGGGGAAACTGAGGCACCCACACAGTATTCAGTGAAAACATTATGAACATTCCCACTTTGTCACAGTAATCAATTGCCAGAAAAGGAGCACCAAGAGCCCAGTCCAGCTCCCATCAAACTCCATGGCAGTTTCACTATTGACCTTAACGAGCACAGAACAAGGCATCAAATAGTTACATATACATTTTACCAAGAAGAGGTGTGGTGAATCTCTGGTGCAATATGTCTGGACCCTTCTACAATTCCATTTGATGGAGCTTGCATACACAGTCATTATTCTGGAACCTTTTATAAATGTTGTGTGCAAGCTGTGTAAGATTCATTGAGACATTTGCTGCTCAGTTAGTCAAAATGGTAGCAGCTATTGAAGAGGAGTGTGGGTAAGATTTGGCTGAAGCTCAATATCTCTGGGAAGAACAGAACAGATTTATCTAAACAGAGGGAAAGGACTTAGCAAGCTGCTGTGGAGGATTTAAAGTGGCAGAGGCTGAGTTGTGTTGTCTCAAAGGCAGATTCCAATCCTAATGAGTCCATCAATACAATATTATTCATACAGAACATTTTTTATGGTTACTAAAGGTTTGGTATACTAACCATTTAACTATATTATTAAACATAAATAATTGGATTATTTCTTTTTTGCAACAGGCCACATGGCAACAATAATTATGCACTATTATTTAGAAATCAAACATATACAGGAATTAAAACGTTATAAAGTAATCAGAACATTGTGAACATTTGGAATCTCCAATGTCAGCCCTAAAGTGATCCATTTTGCCCCTTTAATGATGATAAGGAGGAAGAAATGTGTCCTTTTGGTAAATGATATTCAATGTTACTAATAGAATAATTTGCACAGATGACCTGGCTGTACTATTGTGTACAGAATGCTTGATTTATATGTCCTATAA
The DNA here is from genome assembly GCF_011386835.1 of Chrysemys picta bellii. Classification (NCBI taxonomy): domain Eukaryota; kingdom Metazoa; phylum Chordata; order Testudines; family Emydidae; genus Chrysemys; species Chrysemys picta. Next base: position 33,342,282 of record NC_088801.1, read on the forward strand.
AAGTACTTAGTGCACTTGTGACCCACACACCTCCTGGATGTGGTGTTTTGTCCCCTCTGGTAGCACCAAGACCACTTAGAGATTAATGAGTCTGCTACAGCCTTAGCTAAGGAGCATGTGGCTTTTAGCTCATGCAGTAGAGGCTCATGCACTAAGTTTCAAAGGTCCCAGGTTTAATCCTGCCTGCTGATGACCGGGGTCTGTCAGTGTTACACACACATTATAAAGAAACAAATCTGGAGATAGTAGTTAGACTTATAATGCATACACAGTAGTGCAACAGCATGTTGCTCTGTCAGAATGTACATGATTGATAAATGCTATTGAAGTTCAAGTCTATCAAACCAGCTTTTTGCATTGCTGAGTGGGACAGTGGTTTAGATTTCCCATGTTTGAACCTCAAAAGGTCACCCCAAATTTGAGTGCTTATCTGAGTCCTATTCAGATCTCTTTAGTCTGCCTATTTGTAGTTGAAATCTCAGGAGAACGTCCTGTCTCATGAAAGCACTTCTGCTCCTGGAACTGACCAGAATATAGTAAACCAGTGCGGTAAGAAGTTAACCAAAATTTTTAGATCTTCAGGAGAAGTTAAGCTTAATTTTTGATGAAAATTATGATCTCTGTGGTTATATTCAAATCAGTTTTCCCATCCATAGTTTTGAGAGATAGGTAGCTAACAGGTGCATTGGTTATGACATGAATGCCAACTGACAATCGCTGATGGAGCAAAATAAAAACCACTTTTTCCAAATGGTCTATACTTCCTTCCAAAGACATGAGGTCACACAACTTGTCTCCCTTTGACACTTCTGGTTTGTCTCTGAGCAGTTTATTTACTTTGGTTCATTTTCAAATTAACATTGGCAAAAGTTCATGTCAAAACAGGTACAATTTGTAGGATTATGATACCTGTGCTAGTCAAGCAGGTTGCAAGTGAATAAATACTTGGGGAGATACAGCAGGCTCTGAAATAGATATTACTGGGCCCCATAAGCCTGATATTTTGCACTGAAAAGTTATGGCAAAGAATACTACAAAGTGTTCACATGCTCTATTTCATGTTATACTATGTACAAAATACCTGATACATTTAAAAACAGTGACTGGTTTTGTTTTTAAATTGGACAGTTCGGTTAGCACTTTGGTTCTATAACACAATGTCACCATTGGAGAAACAGTTGAAGTATTTTATTTTATTTTATTTTATTAGCCAATCCTGCCTGTAGGAGAGGTCATACATTTCTTCCCCACCCACCTCCCATGGCTAAAGAAAGTGTCAAGCTGCAAAAACTGAGCGTGGATTTTGAACGCTCCAAAATTTGTATTTCTGTTTTTATTCAGCCCACTATAAAAGAATGGGAAAACTTGGATCCAAGCCTCGGTTAAGATTTCTAAACCTTTTATGTTCCTGAAGTTTGGTGATAAAGTCAGGGGTTTGATAAAGACACAACTCTGGGCTATTATTCCTTTTCCTTTTTTTTAAAGCTCACCAAATACATTTGCATAAAGATTAGGTCTTTGTTCCTTTTAGAGTTTCTGTTACTGATGCTTATTCCTTGTTTTAAGTAATAATCTCCTGACGTGGTTAACAAGCATCACATGAGGTAGTGTATCCAACTCAAAATATAGAGAAGAAAACCAGTCCAGGAACACTCCACTCAGAGCATGGCATCAGCAGTGTTGTGCTACTGTAGCATGCCTCAGAACCATTAACTAGTAGTGCAAGATGAAATCTTAAGAAATAAAGATCATGTTTTCATACAAATATTTCATACAAATATTTTTAGTACTAAAAGCAGACAGGTGGGAATTTTATTAAATATACTGACATATATGGAAATTTTATTAAATATACTGACATATATGGAAAACTGCTGAAAGACCATATACATAGGATAATGACACACTGTCTATTAAGGCATCTCAAGGCTCTGCATTAGGGCCATTCTTATTTAATATGTTGATCTAGAAAAGGGATTAAAAATCATGTTTACACGCAGACACTACTATGTTAGGAGGAGTTGGGAACACCCAAGAATGAAGACAAAGTAATAATGCAAACGGACCCAAGGAGATTAGAAACATGGATGGAAAATAAACTGAGCCTCAGTTTGTTAAAATGCAAACTAACACATCAGAAATAAACCACACGAAATGCAAATATTCAAGAGGAGGAAGAATCCTGGAAAGCAGTAATGTTAAAAGTGTCCTGGACAACAGGTTAGAATGAGTATCTGGGCAGCAAATAAGGTCAGTGTGGTTTTGGGCTGTAAACACAGAGGCACCACTTCATAGAGTAGGGAGGTAAAAGTCTCTTCTTATAGAGTTCTGATGTAACTGTGCCTAGGCTATTGAGTTTATTTTTGGATACATCATTATAGAGAGATACTGATTTACAAAAGAAGATTCTAAGAGATATGAGATATAATCTGAAATATTTTATGTCATTATAATGAGAAGGACCAACGGAAAGATGCAGGTCTTCCTAAAATGCAGACTAGTTATAAAAAAAACAAAGTTCAAACTAGTTTTCATGAGATACTCTGAAAGCAAAAGACACTAGGCAGAATGTGATTGAACACGCAGTATAGAATGCTAAATCTGATCTCAAATATATTATGAAGAGTTTGGCCAGTCCCACGGAATGTGGAATATTACAGTTTTCACATCAAGTTTTACCGCATCATATGACTTTTTTCTGACAGTGTTTGATTCAGTTGGTGTAATTTTGTGTGGAAAAAATACACCTGTATGAAAACCATTGCTTTGGACTAATCTAGAAAAGCAATAATTGCAAGTTGAAAATGAAATCTTAACACAATAGTCTGTTGTGAAATAGAGTGTCAACTGTACCTTGATATAATCACGTGAGACCAATTGCTAATTGTAAAGTCATAGAATCCATCAAATTTATAATGACAAACAATAGTTAATATTGGTATTTTAGTGTGTGGGGTGTTTGGTGCTATGTCACCAAACCTGCTTTATCAAGTCAATGTTCATTATAGAGAACACCAAATACTATCCATCTACCCATTCCTTGATCAAAAAATGTAGAGAGCTGAACAGCCCAGGGCATACTCAGGAGAAACATACCAAAGAGTGTACTCAATTCACATCATGTTCTGTGTGTATGCTGTTTTTGTTTCATGTCCTATGCAGGCCTTAAGGGAGTTTGGCACTGAATTTTGAAAAGGTGTCTCAGAAGACCAAAAGCCTGGAATACTATAGATGCCTGTGGGTTGTGTCTTAGAAAATAGTATAGTGATCTTTAGGTGCAGAAAAAATCAGTAGAAAACCACCACCTCATGGCTGATATAATATGAAGATTAACATTGCCTAGGGCATTCACAAGAAAGTGTTGGGTGATCAAAGATAGGCACTGAAGCAGAATAGTTTGCATTAAATTTCCATGTTACAATTAAATCACTACCTCTGCAACTATAATTGCAAATTTTATCATTTTTATGGCCTCTTGAACAGAAATGGATCTTTTCAGCCCCTTTCCTCTGTTCTCATTAGACATTTAATTAAAAAGTGTCCCCCCAATTTAACTGAGCATTGAAGGAAACACTCAGGTACACTTACTCCAAAACATAGTATCTTGCCTTCATATAGTGCTTCTATGAGTAAAGCACTAGCTAGCAGGAGTAGCTAATTAACTTCAGGTTCCCCCAAGATTGTATCTGAGGCTTAACTGAGTGACACCTGCAACACCAAACAGGCAGTTTCATTTTCTGAATAACTTTTGTGGGTGAAATTCAGCCATCTACAGAGCATCAGCCCAAGATTCATGAAGCATTCAAATGATTACAGGTTTAAGTGGGAATTAAATAGGACATAGACCTTGGATTAGCCCCATCTACACAAGGATGAATTTCACCCACAGAAGACATTTTGAAAATGAATTTAAATAGCCTGTTTCCTTTTTCAGGTTTTATTCCATTAAACTTCAGAACCAATATCCCTTTATAGTGTTGTGGTGGAATATAATAATGCAAACACTTGAGAACTGCATGCTTTGTTAATCTCACCTCAGTCAGGAGTCAAATGATAGCACAGGGAATCCTGACACCAAAAACCAGTTTTGTTTGGTTAAAGGAAGGCCTTGCATAATAACTTTTTCACAGGAAACTCTTAAAACATTTTAGGATGGTTAGTCCTCAGAAAGAATTTGTTTTGCAAAGAGCTGTCTTCTTTTGGAAGAGGTGCAGCAAGGATCTGCCTCTCTCACCCCCCTCATTCCCCACTCCCCAATTTGAACTCTTGTCTATGTCTATATACAAGGTGTAAGGTAGTGGGGAAATAGGGCTCTTATTTATAAGATTAATGACAAAATCAAATAATGTCATGTGGTACGAATAGAGTTTGGGTCATATTTTCTTCTGGTGTCACTCCACTGAAGTAGTTACACTGAAACCAGCAGAGAATTGGACTGTTTATCTCTCTATCTAAAAAAATGCAGATATGCAATTAAAATTTTCATTAGATGGCTAACAGAGTGTTTTGGAGAGAGATAGTGTAGCAGTCTCGGACTTTTTTTCCCCTAAAGTGTTTACTAGTTTCTTGTCTCTTGTCCAAACCTCCTCCTTATAGGCAGAGCTGATAGTGTTGCCTAATACTTTCCATATTTTCAGTTTCTTATAACTTTCCCAGACTCTAACCATTCTGGCTGAAATGTCCCATACTAGGTGTCTGCCTCAGGCTGAATTTTGTTGGAAAAGTTTCAGCTAAAATAGTTCAGGTGCTCTCAAGAATGAAATTAGAAATGCCTATGTTAAATGCCCATGTTAAAAAATTCTTAGTCATTTCATTGAGAAGCTCTGGTATCCCTATTCTTTTGAGTAAGGTAGTTTAAATTTGGCTCGGGGCAGTCTTTGTGTCAGAGATGTAACTTTTGCTGTCCATGTGGAAATCCACTCAAATTTGGCCAAGTTTTAAGCCTTTGAAAAATCCCACCTTGCACATGCTCAGTAGAGACTTGTTAAAGTTTAGAAGTTAAGTTCTGTGAATATTTCCTCTGTACTTGGCATGGTCCAGCCTGAAGGTGTGGAGGGCTGAGCAGGACTTTCTCTGCAAATGTTGCTGTTGGCTGATGTGAGCCACTGTGACAAAGCATACTGTAACTGCATGCAGGGAGACTGTTTCCTGTGCTTTGCTGGTGACCAGACAGCATAGAGGAGAAAGAGGGAGTGACTTGACTGGAATATAGAGGGGGAAGTCTGTGAGGAGTGAGGTGTGGGGAGAGCATGGAGGTAGGAGATGAACGGGTTGCAAGATCTGGGATGGGGTAGCCAGTGGAGGTGGGGAGTGGGACAGGAGTTGGATAGGAGCAGAGGGAGAGGAGGAGATTGGGTGGCATATAGGTGCAGAGGGAGAGGAGAGCAGGAGCCAGGGAATGGAGTTGTGAAGGACCAGAGAAGGAGGGAGGCATGAGCTGGGGGAGTTGGATAGCAGAAGAAAGAGGGGGGGGGCAGGAGCCGAGGCGATGGGTGGTGGATAGAGCCAGAGGTGGTGGCGGGCAGGACCTGGGAGAGTTGGATAGGAGAAGAGGGTGGAAGGTAGGAGCCTGGGATGGGGATGGATAGGAACAGGGGGAATGGGAGCAGGAGCTGGTCTGTGTGGGGGAGGGGGGGAGGGAGGGATGGGATGATGTATAGGAACAAAGTGGGGCTGGGACAGGACATACAGGAATGGGGGAGCAGAGACAGGTTTGGTGGGGAACATGGGCAGTAGAGTATATAACCACTAGAGCACGCTCTGTTCCAAAACTTGGAAATGAACCCAGGAGTCCTGAGTCTCTGCATTCATCTGCTGCCAGCAAATAGTCGTGAATCCACTGACAAAGCATGTGTCTCATCCCTCTCTAGTGCCTGGGCTATGTAGAGTATCACAGCCTACTATTGCTACCAGTTACTTCATTAGCTCAAGTGGCGGAGATCTGTACTGTTGAGTGTCAGTATTGCTCTACATGATGGACTTTCTGTTTTTTTCTCAGTTTACTTTTTTCTAGGATTTATATTAATTCTGTAGCAGTTCTTTACCACTCCACATTCCCAGAGTTTTTCTGACATACAGTATCAATGATTCTGACACACAAAGCAGTTTTAGCCATGACAGGGCACAAAACAAAACATGTTATGTTATTTTTTATCTGCTTTCCCCTTCAACTCTCAGGATGAAATAAATGTTCAACAAATGGTAAGGGACAAAATTGCTGGGGGTGGGGGGAGGGAATGTTCTCATGTTTCCTGCAAACAATAGAGAGTGAAATAAAACCAAACAAAATATTTGATAGTGTCCATTGAATATGCATGAAAATAACTCACTTTTCATTTCCTATATACAAAAGGCTTACTAAGCTGTTTGTTTGCATAGATGGTTGAAGTTTGAAGAAGATGTAGAGGATGGTGGAGAGAGATGGAGCAAACCATACGTTGCCACTCTGTCACTTCATAGCTTGTTTGAGCTGAGAAGTTGTATCCTGAATGGTACAGTTCTACTGGATATGAGAGCTAATTCTTTAGAAGAAATTGCAGGTATACTGATGTTTTATACCAATAACCTATCATGAGAAATATTAATGTTGGAAACTAAAGTATGTATCACTTATCAGAGAGCTTTTGCATAAAAATCAGCTGTATGTAGAAATTTGTTCTATAAATATTTTACATGTATAAAAAATCTAAAATTGAAGTTGAGCAGTATTGTAGTAACATATTTTATAGCTAAGTTTGCATAAGTTGTAGGTGTTTAATCAGAGTGGATGTGTTCTTTACTCCACTTCTGCCACCACACATTCAAAATGATATATGTGCTAAGTTCCACGAATTAAAGCCATTTTTGAGATGGCTGATCACAAACAGACAAATCATCTTAAACATCTCTTAAAGCCTCAACAGTTTTCCACCATGCTGAAATAACACAAAACCAGCTGAATGGGCTTTTTTCCAAATTTACAAATATGCATCTTTGGCTTGAGAACAAGACAGAGAAATTTCAGGCGATAGTGTATATTTTCTAGGAAGTTGTAGATGCCTTAAAATAGGATCTTAGAATGAAACTGGCTTTTTAAATTATATAAAGGTTGCTCCCATCATGGTATAGGAAGCATCTGTAGGACGCAAAGTGTACTAGCACTTGCTCAATGGTATAATGTTTATGTGCAGCCTCACAGTAGACATTTCAGATTATAGACCTTAAACCCAATTCTCACTGTATTGATGCTCTTCATGGGGAGACACAGTCACAACTCTCATAACAGCTTTAGGGAGTTTCATTTACGATTCTCTTCTATACTGCTAGGAAAATTCAGCCCTCTGTAACTTCATAATGACATACCTCGTACATGAGCATGCTGAACTGGGTAAGAAGGGAATGGACTGGGAAGAAACTCAGAAATTGTACAATTCACATAAGTTTCACTCGGGGGGAAAGAGGAGAAAATTGAAGTTTTTTGAGTTTGAAAGACCACATTTTATACAAGTTAGGGCAATTCTAGATGGAATTTATTGGGGGTTAAGTATGTAATGGTGACAATAGCAGGGGATCACAGGGGAAAACTAAAATATTCAAAAAATGTTAGATGTGTGTGAGTAGACAATAAAAGGCTAGGGTGACTCATGTACAGAGTGCAAAAAACAATAGGTTTAGAACAGAACGACCGAAGAATGGCCATGAAATATGTTGAGATTCAGAATTTTCCCCCCAACTTAATCTCTTGATGCTTGGGCTGGCAGAGGTTGGAACATCATGGAAAAAGCATGATCAGCTTTTGGAGCACCTCTTGTCACGTTTGTATGATTCCATCTGACTGATGCTTGGAGCAGAGGACTCTGCAAGATAGAATCATTGAAATTATACAGATCCAGAGGTCCAGCACCCTGCCACTGAAAAATTAAATAATAAAATATTGAGCAGTTATCAGCCAGATATGTGTACCTGTGACAGTTCTTGGGTTACCCAGGAGTCAGGACTGTGGGTCTCCTTGTTGCCCCCTGCCTCCTGGCACTGCCAGCATTCTTGTCTGGGCTAAAGCCAGCCCTTCTTTCACCAGGCAAGTTAACAAACCACAAACCCCAAGTTCTTTTGAATCATTGCCCTGTGATATCCAGCCCTGACATTGGTTCCTCACAGAATTTCCAGATCCTCTTCATCCAAAGGTGCAGTATGCTCCAGTTCACCAATTTTACCTTAAACCACTGCTCCTGTAAACCACACAGCACTTGTGGTTTACAGGAGTGGTGGAAACAATTGGTTGCAATAAAAAATGAAATCATAACATCAAACCTGGGTCTACACTTATCAATAGTTCTTATCCAGTAAAGTAGATCCCACCCCCAAAGCTCAGTCTGTTGCAGACCTGACTAGTTTCTCAAGAAGCAGGACCCAAATGTTCATGAAAGCACCCCGTCACCTGGGATTGAGAGTCTTGACAAGTGATGAGATTTCTGTAGATACTTTACACATTACTCTTTATGTATAACTATCCGGTGAGACATGTGTTTGGTGTGGTGAGTTTGTCACATTTGAGGTGAGAGCTGCTTGCAAAGAATAGGGGACCCATTGCCAAGGAGTCTGTGTCACAGAACCATCTCCCACCTCCATTTCTCCAAAACACTGTGCATTTCACCCTACTTCAGAGGTGAGAGTCAGGGAGAAGGAATGGAGGCTTCAGCCCCCTCAAAAGAGAAAAATTAGAAACACAAAGCACCCATTATGAGAACAGTTACAGCGAAAGAATAGTGTAAAAAATTGAGAGAGCTTAAAACTTACATTAATTTGCTTGAGAGTTCAAAATGGGAGATGGTACGTGTAAGCAGAGTCTGAATGTATGCTTCCCTGACAGCTAGCTGGGAGGGGAAGAGACTATGAGTGTGTTTATGTAAATGAAGTTTGCTCCTGCTCTGTTTACATATTCATCATTTATAGTTGTATCAAAGGATCAACTTTGGCTAGTGTTGGGTACAAATGACCTTAGTACTGAATGCAGGGGTAGTGAAATATGGTTACCAATGTTGTAATTATTGTAGGAATACAGGAAAGCAGGACTGTGCTTAACCTGTCCCAAATGAGGGGAGGCACCCTCAGTTGAAAGAACCTCATTAAGGAGGGGGTCAAATGTCAGAGCCCTGCAAAAGTAAGCGGGGTGGAGACAGAAGTTCTGGTGTTCTGGTCAGGAGGCTGCACAACCTTCACCCCTCCCACCCCCCCGGGGTTCTCTCTAGACTGGCTTAACCTGTTCTTCCCCACTGTTTATTTTAATTGCTCAATCAGAGCTGAAACCCATTGTGGTAGGACTGTTTCTGCCCTGCCTGCTAGGAGCTAATATCACTGAGAACTGATTTCAGAGTAGCAGCCGTGTTTGTCTGTATCCACAAAAAGAAGAACAGGAGTACTTGTGGCACCTTAGAGACTAACAAATTTAAATTTGTTAGTCTCTAAGGTGCCACAAGTACTCCTGTTCTTCTTTTTACTGAGAACTGAAATCACTTTAGATGGGGCAGTGTTTCTGCCCAGCCCGCAAAAGAGCTGAAAATCACTGAGAGACTGATGTGCAGCGGTCACAGCAGAGAGAGGCAGAAAGTGACAGTCAGCTGGCGAATGAGTGACCAGCAGGATGGTGGCAGAGGCACAAGGAGCAGACAGCAGGGTGGCGGCAGAGAGGCGCGATGAGCGGCCAGCAGGGTTGCTGGTGGAAGGGCGCGACGAGAGCAGTGAACAGACCAACAGACTAAGTAAGATGCCTCTTTACCCCCCACCCAACTCTGCAGATGCACCTCTGAACTCTGGGTCTGCGCTGACCAAGGATAGCAACTGAGAGTGGGATGCAGAGAAGAGTTGGACATGTGAAAGGGATTTTTGGGTTGCTGGACTTAAGGGGAAAAGGGCACTGCCCAACCTACTTGGGAGTGGGGCTTTTACTCATGGTTTATGTTTATGAATCCTGTTTGCAGTGTTTTCCCAAATTAACTCCGAGTTACTTCCCTCCTTTTATTAAAAGTTGCTTTTCTACACTTGGACTCTGTGCTTGTGAGTGGGGAAGTATTGCCTCTCAGAGGTGCCCAGGGATGGTGTGTAATTTTCACAGGTTACTGGGTGGGAGCTCGAGCTGGTTTTGTGTTGTATTGATGGAAAGGAACCCCTAGCTATTAAACATGACCCTGGTTGCTGCTGGCTCCACCTGGCAGAAAGGTTACATACCTTTTGTTTTATATAAAGGTGGAAAAGTAATAGTGAGGAAACTTTGCCTCACACACCAGAAGAGAGTATAAAGGAATTGGATTTACACACAGCTGGTAATGTATTTAAGGTCAGATAAGCTTCATCATAGTAATCTGAATGAGGCAACAGGGGAGCTGTATATAGGGTCAGCTTTTACATAGACATTAAAGTTGGTTGGGATGGGGGTGGCTGCTCCCCACAGCAGGCACCCTTCTCAAACTTGTGTGTCAAAGTGGTGTGAGATATTGTAAACTCAGTCTACAGTAGTTTGTGTGGTTCCCCTTCTCTGCTAAGGATCCCATTCTTCCAGGGGCTGAATAAGAATGTCAAGATTTGGCTTGATAATGAGGAAAGATGGATGTGAGGGATAGAAGTGAGACTGGCAGTTTGCTAGGACAAAGGGGAATGCCAATGTGGTGTTTTATTACTATGTATAACAAAACTTATTAATTTTTTATCAAGAAGATCACTTGCCTACCACCCAGTTTTACTGTTCTGATTGCTAGCCCCGTCTCACTCAGGCTGGAAAAACCCAGTGGTCAGCCTCAATCAGGGCAATGCCAAGTCTTAGGTATGGTTTCAGATTGATGAACTAGAAGCGTCAGTCATTCAGTCAGTCCATCTCCCTAATGAAATAAGTGTTCCACTCCAAAATAAATTTCTTCATGAACTTTGATGAAGTAACATTGAGCATTGTGGATTTTTTTTGTCAGCTTTCTGAAGATATCTGATAGCAAGACCACAATGCATTTATAGTCTCTGGAGCACTAGTTACTGTCAGTTCTCCTTTTCTTTGTTGTATTCTTGAAACTTTAGAAATCACAGCATTAGTTTGTTCTGAGACCATTTTCGCAGGTAGTTGGTCCGTTAACTTGTCTTTTGGTACAGGAGCTTGATTTAGGGTTGTAAAGTAATTTTTTTGATTGGTTCCATTTCCAAAGTCTTTTGACTCACTGCTTAGAAAAAGTTTTTTGTTTGTTCTCAGAACTTTCCCAAAACCTATATATAGCCTAGGAGTGGCAGCTATCATTATTGATGGAGTTCTCCCTCATTTGGTATCTTCCCTGATACAAAAAGTAGATTGTTATATTACAAGGTTTGATTGATTGCTGCTTTTAGAATCTGCAATTTTAACAGCCATCCTCCTGACTGTCTTTTTTAACTACTTTGCAAGTGTTTCACCTTACTCTGAGGGTATTGTTCTGTAACTCAGATAGATTTGTATCTTCTATGCTGTCTTGGGGTTTTCTGAAGAGATTTTTCACTATTATAAATAAAGTTGCTAGCCCATTTGATTAGGGATGTCATTCTATTAATTATTATTATTATTTGAATTGCAGTAGTACTGGAAAGCCTTATAGGGCTCAAGCTTCATTGTGCTAGGTATGGTATAAACACACAGGAAGATAGGGTCCCAGCTCCTAAGAGTTTGCAAAATGATGCAACAAATGAGTGTGGCAAACAGAAAGGATGGAGGAAGAAGAAGGAGGTTTAGCAGTAATAAGGTCAGATAGTTACATAGGCTTGCTGTGTATGTACACAGCTCTGATAGTTTCAATTAATAGGAAAGGGTTTTTATTCCTATATAAATAAAATAAGTCCTGGATTTGAAGTGTAATGATGAAATTTGTACTTATCAGCAAAGTCTTTAAAGTCTCTTTTACTAAATAATTGCCCATTATTAGTTGTTATAGTTCCACTTATGGGACACTGCATTTTGGAAACATTGGTTTGATTCTAGAAATGACAGGAGTTCTGCTTGTATTGAATAATATTGACACTTAGTAAATTAAAGAAACAGTTCCTGGGTACCACAGAGCATCCCTAAATACAGAGGTCAATCCCAACCTTTCCCTGTTGTCACAGGTTCTCTTGTCTGTTGGCATCATTTTCTTCAGAAAATTGTTCAATACTTGCAGTATTGCCTTCTATCCATGATTATGCTAGGCCAGTACAATGACATTCACACTCATCATTTAGTTTTCTCGATGCCACCAGATACTTCCTGTGTTGCAAAACTTATTTTCTTAAGGTAGAGGGTACTATGCACTTTTGCTTTTAGTAACATTCATCGGTTAACCTAAGTCCTTATCTTTGTGGTGCATAATTGGTTTCTGTGTTTTTTCCTACTATTTCTACCTTTTTAATAACTTTGCATAGGATTTTTATAGTCTCACTATGGATAATTTTCCACATTATTCTATGTAAGACATGTCACTCTGATTATAACAAGTAAAATTGTTATATACATATATTTTCAGTTTATTTGCCTGGAGACTGTATTATGCTCATGACAGTATATCTGCCATCAGAAACTTTTTGTCTGGACTACATTCCTGCTTCAAATTACACATTTGTAAATGCAACAACAGTCTTTCTATCCTTGAAGAAGTTTCACTTAACCTGCATTGTTAGATTGTGATCAGGGGTTTTTGTCTGCTTCAGCCAAGACTTTTAATCCATATAAGCACTCTCTTTATTCATTGAAATGTTCAAAATCCAGAACGTAGCCCTAGACTCTTTCTCTATTTGAGTATACATTTTTTAAAGATCTTAATATGCTTGAGATAAAATCTACAGGTGAACAATTATTTTAACGTTGTTGCACTAAGATGGCTTTCAAAACATTTTGTGCTACATCCCTAGAAACTGTTTGTTAATTCTGCATTAAAATATTGTACCACTCGTCATGCGAGTTTTAAAATTATCCCATTCCCCTTCATCATTTCCATTCTTCATTTTCTTTTGTTTTGTATTCAAACTTTGTCCCTATTTAAAAGAAATATCTGTAAGACCGTGAGCTTGTTGGGCCAGGGACATGTCTATTTGTATCTGATGATTAAGTGCAATACATATCTGCAATGCTCTATATGGAAATAATATATTGTTGTTCTAGCTGGGTTTCCTGAGATGAGTTTTCACATCAGGCATTGTAGGTCTTTTAGATTGTATATTCTTGGCATTTCTCAATTTGCTATTCATTTTTCTTTTTACCTATATTTGAGTACAATACATAGTCTTCTGTCATGTATCTCTGGTGTAGCTCCCAGATTAATATACAGTCATTACACACTCTTTACAAGAATTCCTTTGAACTGTAGTAGTCTATCGATCACTTCTAGTGCAGACCATATGTCCAAATGAAGTCTCAAGAATCTGTCATCCAAATAGTGTATTTGGAACTTGTCTTTTCAAGAGGTATTTGCCAGAAGATAGTTGCAATATCCAATTCAGAGAACCACTTTACTCTGTTATTCTTCCCATTATTTCAGTTCAAATTGGCAGAGAAAACTGTTCTCTTTTGATATTTTTATTTAGTTCCTTTGGATCCATGCAAATTCTCAGATTACCATCTGCTTTGTTGACTAACCACTGAATGATCCCAGAAGGTTCTAGCACTCAGCATATGATTCCATTTTCTATCATTTGGCTCAAAGAATTTTTGGTCAACCTTTAGTGATGGTACTTTCTTTGTCTGGTCTCTGGTCTTGCAATTTATTTTGGTTGTACTCAGTGTGTTTTAGGCAAACAGCAGACCCCTTCAAATAAATAAATGTGTTCAGCATGACATCTGTGTGTCTATTAGCTTTTCAATGAACCGCACACGTTATGTTTGAACTTTTCCATAATTTCAAACCCAGTATTGATTGTCAGCCCTCTTCTACTCTTACAAATGTCAGCTCATGCACTATACCATTATATTCTTTAGGGCGTTCACATGTTCCTCATGCTGAAATTTTCTCTCTGTGTAATGGCTCAATCCTGTTAGTGAGGTCATTGGGATTTGCAGGCCCTCAGCATCTCATGGCTGAGTGTGCAGTTTCACTGTCTTTGGTAATATCCTGTTAAGCTTTCAATCTGTGCAAATCTTGTTTTGCAAGTATGTTTGCTTGATTCTAGGCACCAATTTACATTTACTTTTTGGTGCATTTTAGACTCCCTATTCATATGCAACTTTCTTACTGAAAAATTGTTTCTCAGTCTGTGGTGGACTCATTTTGCATATCTAGATATTTCCCCCTAACAGCACATGCTTGAAAAGAGGTTTTTTTAATACAGCATTTATAATACACATTACCACAAGTATGACATTGTGAACAAGCTGCTTCCCACAGGTTTGGCACTGCCTTTGTCTTTAATTCTTTCATTCAGTTTGCACCCTTTTCGCCAACCTGGTTTTTGTTTTTGCTAACATTTGATCACCTCCAGATGCAAGCCTTCATCAGGTTGGCAAAGTTGTGCTGCTTTGTCTAGAGGTTAACTCCATGTTTCTTAGCAACCTTTAAGTAACTACAATAGTCATGAATTAGGGAATCTCTCATATTTCCAAAATTACTTGACTGATGTTGAAATTTCAGCTCAGTTCCATTCAGTGGTCTCATTTTCCACCTTGTGTATGTGACCAAAACAAACAGTATTCACACACTTTCATTTTTTAGGGTTGCAAAATACCTATTTAATGCTCTAATGGAAACGGGCGGCTCTATGTATTTTGCCGCCCCAAGCACGGCAGTCAGGCAGCCTTCGGTGGGAGGTCCGCCGGTCACACGCCTTCGGTGTACCCACCGCCAAATTGCCGCCGAAACCATGGGACCAGCGGACCTCCCGCAGGCATGCCGCCAAAGGCAGCCTGACTGCCGCCCTCATGGCGACTGGCAGGCCGCCCCCCATGGCTTGCCGCTGCAGGCACGTGCTTGGTGCCTGGAGCCGCCCCTGAATGGAAACAAAGTATTGTCTCCGTACGTTATGAGATGCACAGTGTCACACTGACACAGCCCTGAATTGCCTGACAGCTCTGATGTTCTCACCAAGCTATGGGCCAGGAGGTTCTCTCACTTTTACTTTCTGTGGACTTCTTTGCACTTATTATTGAGCAAAGCAACAGGCTCCTACCCTAGTACTACAGTATTCCTACTCCTACACTCTCTCACAAACAGAAGTTGGTCTAATAAAAGATATTACTTCATCCACCTTGTCTCTCTCCTACCCTAGAAGGCAGCAAGTGTCATTCCCCCATTTTACACATCAGTAGCAGAGATGTTGAACAAAGTACATTTGAGGGAAATTTGGGAATAGAACCCAGCTTTTTAATCTACTCAGCCACACTGCTTCTCAGAATGAACATGTCAAATATATGTTTTTAAGCTAACCTGGTGTGTGTGTGTATATATATATATAATATATATATATATATAAAAACCACTATTGTAACCGCTAAACACACTCCCCTCCTTGAGCCAGAAACAGAAATCAGTAATTCTGATCTCCAACATTCTGCTGCTGTCTAGTAAATAGTTGTGTAACTCACTGGGAAAGTGTCTCTCTAATCCCCCTCCAGTGGCTGATCAAACTAGAGAGTAACAGCTCAAGTGGTAGAGGTCTGGGTTGGGGATCTAGGTCCTAGATTCAAATCCTGTTGACAATCCATGCAGGGAACTTTTATGGTCCATGATAGAATTTGTTTTTCCATTTTTTTTAAAAAAACACCTGGTTTATTGAATTCACACACAGAGAAAATATCCATAAAAATAGGTTGAGAGGTTAACAAATCCTTACAATCTATTGATTATGAGTAGTATAAGGGCCCTACCGTCAATCAAACCATAACCCCACCCCTTGACCCCTTAAGCCCCGCCCATTGACCCATTGGTCCCTCCTGCCTGTCACCAGAAGTCCCACCCCATGGGGGTATTATTTCCGGGGTCAAGGTGCCACCTGACCAGAAGCAAGGTGTGTCATGTGACCCCTCTAAGAACTCCTCCCACCACCCTCTACCAATCAGGAGGGGTTTTGTCCCGATAGGACCGCCCCAAGAGGAGATTTTGACCAATCAGGGTGACTTCTGGGGCAGGGGTGACCGGTCTGGAAGTGGGTCGTGTGACCCCTCTAAGAACTCTCCCCACTACCCTCTACCAATCAGGAGTGGTTTCGTCCTGAAAGGACTGCCGCGAGAGGAGATTTTGACCAATCAGGGTAACTTCTGGGTTGAGGTGATCCCTCCAGAAGTGAGTCATGTGACCCCACTAAGAACTCCTTCCAAAGCCCTCCGCCAATCAGAGTGCAGCACCATTACCCCATAAGTCCCAGCGCCAGACAGAGGAGGCGGCCATCTCTTACCAAGGACACGTGTTTTCGAAATCGCGGAAAGGCTGCTGAGAGGAAACATGGACTCCTTCACCACCCCCGTGAGAACTTCGGACTTTGTTTTAGCCCCGAGGGTCTTTGACCATCCGCGGAGAAAATGCTACATCAGTGACAGTTCCGAGGAGGAGGAGGGAGTGACTGAGGGGAGCCCTTTGGCCCAGCCGTTGCTGGATATGCTGGAATCCGACCCCGAAACCCTTGTGAGACACCCCGATGAGCGTGGCGATCTCTCTTTGTCCACCCCCTCAGAGGTGGAAGGTGATCACGGCTCGGGGAAGTCACCGGCGGACAAAGTGAAGGGAAAAGACGGCGCTCAGGTAAAATGAATGATTAAGAAGCGGCGGTCAAGGAGGGGTGGGTTATGGAGTAGGAACCGGGGGTTGCGTAAATTAAAAAACAAGCAGTGGGGGTGCTTACACGGTTTCTTTTCTGAAAATTTCTCAACAGGTCGACGATGTCTTTTTAGAGGCCTTTAAGAACTTATACATTGGAAACCCTGTGGGAGTAAATATATCGTGCGTCAGCTGTTATTGCTCATGCCTGAGACACAGATCTCAAGCCGAAAAGGACAAAATGGAAGAATGAACCATCTGAGACTCCCTTATGGTAGGGTCATGGCATCCATTTTTACAGGCAGCTGTAAAAGGTCGTGTTAAACCAGGCGATTAATAAAACTTATTTAAATGTGTCAATATGAATGTGTCCCCTTTCATACTCGTGGTAGTAAAAGACGGTACCAGTAAGAGTCATGTCTACACAGACGGCTCTGTTAAAGAAAATATATTACGCCCCCGGGGAAGTTGGGAGCTTCGGCGGGGTCAACCCTCTTTTTCAAGCGGCCAGAAAGCATAGTAAAACTTTAAACAGAAGACAGGTAACAGCATGGCTTTCAGACCAGGATGCTTACACTTTACACAAACCGGCTCGAATACGTTTTAAAAGAAACAAGACCATTGTTTCAGATGTGGATGCGCAGTGGCAGGCAGATTTGGTGGATATGCACCGGTTCTCCAACCACAACAGCGGTTTTAAGTACATCTTAACAGTGATAGACATTCTATCCAAATATGCCTGGGCCTTAGGCCTAAAAGACAAGACAAGTGGTGAGGTATCCAAAGCCTTTAAAGCTATTTTCAGTGAAGGTCACGTGCCTCAAAAATTACAAACCGATCAGGGGAAAGAATTTTTAAACAAACCTTTAAGTGGCTTATTAAAGCGGCATGGAGTTCACCATTTTGTTACCAATAATGAAATCAAAGCAGGGGTTGTGGAGTGATTTAACAGAACTTTAAAAACTAGGATGTGGAGATATTTTACAGCCCATAACACCTTTCGCTACATTGACGTCTTACCTGCCTTTATAAAGAGTTACAACCAGAGCTTTCACAGAACTATACATACCAGACCCGTTGATGTTAACCCTTCAAATTCTCTGAAGGTATGGAAAACGGGTTTACGGAGATGGTTTTAAAATAAAACCGATTGTTGCCCCTTTTAGAAAAGGTGACCATGTGAGACGATCTAAAACCAAAGGTGCTTTTGAAAAAGGTTATGAACAGACGTTTACTCATGAGATATTCATAGTGGATGAAGCCTTAACCAGAGACCTGTATACCGATTAAAAGATTACGAGGGTGAGGCAGTTACTGGATCTTTTTACCCTGAAGAATTACAAAAAGTAAACCCCAAACGGGACAGGATTTACAGGATTGAAAAAGTTCTAGCAGAGAAAGGAAAAGGGAGAAAAAAGCAGTTACTGGTGAAATGGTTGGGGTGGCCTGATAAGTTTAACAGCTGGGTGGAAGCTTCTCAACTCTGTGACATCTAGACACAAACAAAAAAAAGCTTCCTTCTGCAAAGACAGAGAGAGAGAGAAAAATGAGCGACGGCGGGTTTTACATTACTTTGCCCAGCAATGCCAGCTCTGCAGTTTTTCCCCAAAACACCATCTCGAACTTTACAATACGGCTAATTAAGCCCTTGGATCTCCTGGGTGCCTGGGAGGTGGGGTTAGTGGAAATACAATACCCACACAGCTGGAATAATATCAACGAAGACACCCCTTTTGAAATCACCTTTGGAACTACAACGTGGAATTTCATCCTACAACGAGGTTATTACTCGACCATACCCGAATTACTGGAGCATATGAACAGCAACGTGGCTCGTCATCCCAGACCACCTGAAGTGGTCATGAACTACGACCCTGTGGGTAGAAAAGTGAGACTTAAATCTACCGATTTTATGTATGTGTTTTCTACTGACGGGGAGCTAGCTAACATTTCTGGGTTTGGGCCACAAACGCAACGTCCCAAAATTCCCCTTCTCGGCAGACATCACAGGAAGTTTTAACTCCTTGTATCTATACACGGATATTGTAGAACACCAGTTTGTGGGGGACTTTTCTGTTCCCCTGTTACGCTGCGTCCCTGTCCGAGGAAGGAACAATGAGTTTGTTACCATCACCTACGACAAACCTCATTACGTCCCTGTCAGTAAACACCACATCGACACCATCACATTTGAAATAAAGACAGATCAGAACAGACATGTCTCATTTTGCTTCGGCAAGGTGATCGTCAAGCTGCATCTGCGGCCGTGGAGAGAGCGAGGTTTCTAAAAAAGCAAAACCCTATTATGGCGATCCCAAAAAATTATGGTGACCCCACCATCTACAGGAACTATTACAAAGCCCAGGCTGGATACGCCCTTCTTGGATATCATGTGGCTCCTGTGATGTACGGGGCGGGTGTGGGTGGAATATTTCGTAACCTCTTTCGAAAAGCTGTACCGCTTTTGAGGAGGGGGCTAGAGATTATTAAACCCCACGTAAAAACCTCCGCTCAAAACATAGCTAAAGATGTGGTAGGTCATGTCTCCCGTGCTGTTCTGAAGAAGGTGGGGAATACAGCTTCACAGGAAGGATCGGGGCTGATGTACATTAAAAGGAGGAAAAGAGAGAAATACGTCATACCCGCGACACACAGGTCCCCCAAAACCCTTTAAAAGAAGGGCTTTGACACGCAGGGCCGGCCATAAGCGAAAGTCCAAGAGGAAGCCTAGGCGAAAGAGGAAACGTGCTCTGCCTGGTAAAAGAGACATATTTTAATCAACATGGCTTTTGTTCACTGCAGATCTGAAGAGTGCACCAAATCCGAACTAGACTTGTTTCAAATAGCCCCTACGCAGACCAGCATCGAGAAAAGCATCTACATCGAGGTGCCGCCTCTATCGGCCATTACGGAGTCTGCCCCCGTTGACTTTTTTATAGCAGGGAATGGCATAGATTATATGGATTTAAACAACATGCTGCTGTACCTGTGTTGCAAGATTGAAAAGGAGACGGAACTGAACTTGCCATGGATGCCAAAGTGGGCCTGGTGAATTACCCCGTGGCCTCTATTTTCAGTCAGTTGGCTGTTATGCTGGGAGACCGCCTCATAAGCCAAAGCAACAACTGTTACCCTTACAGTGCCTTTACAGAATCGGTGCTCAATTACAGCGACAACACCCTCGCCACGCAATTTTCCGCCGGCCTGTTTTACAAAGACACTGCTGGACAACATGAAGAAACAGATTTGGATGGAGGAAATCTAGGGTTTGTGAGGGGTGCAAAGCTGACTGCCGAGAGCAGAATGGTAGAGCTGCTGGGCCATTTACACAGCGACCTGTTTTTTCAAGAAAAACTTTTGTTAAACGGAGTGGATGTGAAAATTAAACTGACGCGCAGTAAATATGCTTTCTGTTTAATGGGCACTGCAGCTGAAGGCTTTAAACTGTGCATTGTATCAGCATCCCTTTTTGTGAAGAAAGTACGGGTGGCCCCGGGAGTCCGTCTGGAGCACGCGGAGGCCCTGCTTACCGCTAATGCTAAATACCCCATGGATCGTGTGGGAATGAAAGTGTTTAGCATCCCTGCGGGCAGCAGGGTCAGTAACCGGGAGAACCTGTTCTTGGGACAATTACCCAAAATGCTTGTCCTAGGGTTTGTGGATAACGATGCCTTTAGCGGAAGTTACGCTAAAAATCCCTTTCATTACGATATTAATTTTGTGACCTTGTATGTGGATGGTGAACAGATACCGACCAAGCCTCTGCAACCAGACTTCGAGGCAGGACGCTGCGTGAGAGAATACATGAATTTGGTACAGACAGCTGGTAAACACATGAAAGATCGTTCTCTGTTAATCGACCGTGAGGAGTTTGCATAGGGTTACACCTTGTTTGCCTTTGACCTGTTTCCCGACCAGGAATGCGCTGATCACTATTCCCTGATTAAAACCGGGAATCTGAGAGCAGAAATACGTTTTGGGAAGGCTTTAATGATTACCGTCAATATGATTGTGTATGGGGTTTTTGACAATGTCATAGAAATAAATCAGAGGAGAAACGTTCTGTTTGACTACATGTGAACATGGACACCGTGCAGCTCTCACGTGTCTTATCAACGGACCCTTACACGAAAAAGAATTTCTTAGATGTGTTCCCTTGCAATTGGCTCCCAGGAGGCAAGCGGTCTCAGAGACCCCTATGCTTGGTGGTGAACATGCATCCACACAACCAACCGGGTGAACACTGGCTCGCCTTGTATCTGGCGGAGCGTAACCGTGGAGTTTTTTTTGACTCATATGGGAACCCCCCGAACAGTGTGTTGTTTCCTAAAAGCATTATGAAATTTTTAAACAAAAATGCCACAGACATGGTGTTTCACAATAGACAATTACAAGACCCCAGCTCCGTCGCCTGCAGCTATCACTGCGTGTTTTTCTTATATCATCGTAGCAAGGATTTATCTTTTGATTGGATTTTAAAATTGTATTCTAACGACTTAGTGCAAAACGACCGGATGGTGATGAATTTTGTAAAAAAATAAATTTAAATTCTTCGGCATGCCTAGCCTTGCTCAAACCATGTTTCAACAAGCCCAGACATGTATCTCTTGCAATGATTTTCAGGTGAGGGGTTTAAAGACAATTGATGTTTGGTGGGTTTAAAAAAAAAAAAAAAAAACAATTGAGAAAAAGTACACAGATTTTTTTTTAAATTATAGAAATGTTTTATTTAAAGCAAAACATTACCAGTTTTTTTTTTAAATTTAGAATGTGAAAAACGTTACACACTGAGCCATTCGGGTCTTTTAGCCAATTTTCGTTTTTTAGACAGCAAAAAAGGGGTTACGGTTTCTCGATCCACACCGGTGTCAGCAGTCGAGGCCTTGAGGCGTTCCAAAAGATCTCTGTTGGCCGCATTGCCCATGACGGAAGATGGTACGTTCAGTTCCGCCATGGCATTCATAAACACATCCCATCCTTTAGGTACATGTCTGCTAGGAACAGAGTGAGTCTGGGTGACGACCCTGACTAAGTCAAGCATGTTAGAACCATTAACCACAGAGCCTTTGTACACAAAAGACCCTTTATCGTTCCATGAAGAGAGATTTTTATCCTGGCCCAGCTTATTTAGCAATACTATTACATTTTTCTTATAACGCTTATTTACATTATCCAACACCTCCTGAGCAACAGAGTCTGAGTTCTTTGGTGTTTCTGGGGGTTTGGCAGTCACACTTTGTTCCTGTTCTGGTAGAAACAGACTTATTTTCCCTTTATCCGCATCGCTCTGCTTCACGTACCTTTGAAGCACGGCGCTGTAAAGTTTAGCCTTTTCGTATTCGGCCAAGTCAGTTCTTTGAAGAACAGACTTCATTTCAGCATCCAGTAAGCGAGTTGCGGTTGTTCTGATATTTTCCTCTGCCGGAGGGGTAGCCCTTAATTGTTCCAGCTGGTGGCTGGGCACCAGGAACATTTTTTCTGCATACTCCATTATCGATTAGTTAAAAAACCCCTTATCAGAGGGATAGCAAAACTTAACAGAGGTCCGATAAACCCCCCAGACTGCTTTACCAGATGCTTTTTTCTTTTAAGTGTAACCCTTTTATTACACAAAGTTTTTATAAGCGTGCATTTCTTTTTCAGCACACGCACTTGAGTCTATGTTAAAGGTACGTTTCCTTTTAAGGTATTGAGCGCTATTTCTGAGATGGCCGCTACTAGATTGTCAGAGGCCGAACACAGTATAGCCCTCCTTTGCTGTGGGGACGATTTGCTAAGTAATTTTAAAAGGCCCAGGTTTCTCTTCACGCAGCTAGACATGTTTTCGGTCAGCAGCCCCGGCTGTTAAAAAGGGGCCTGCCTATAAGTCATCTCTTTTTATACCCGGCTGTTGTTCTTTTCAAAGTATAAACCGCCGGCCAGTCTGGAGGGAAAAGACCAGTTCTTAGTCTATAAGCTTCTGGTGTGGAAGCATTTAAATCCACCACCAGGTAGCCATAAGGTCTTTTGGTAGCATCCTCAAAAGCTTCTAGAAAGAATTGAGCTTTGCCAGGGTACATTTGCCGAGCGAGCATAGCAATTTGTAATTTATCCCTGTGGTTTTTGAACAGAACCATGTACTTTGTGTTTAGGTTAATCGTGCAACTCCTTTTTCCCCTGACAAAATACATTTTGAACTATATACATAATGCTCAGGTTTCTGTGATGCACATACTTGGTAAAGGCTTTCTCAATTTCATCACTTTCACAGGCGGAGTTCATCAGATCATCTATGATAATCATATTTACTTTATTAGTAGGAAACAAACTGTCATCATCAAAAGCATCAGGCAGCCTATCCACAAAATTGATAAAGGGATATTTACAAAGCAGTTCTTTATACAGAGGTTGCCAACAACTGTAACACCACACAATATTCTCAGGCATAACAGACAGTGTGTGTTTGGCATTATCCAACACATTTTTTATAAAGTAACTTTTCCCGCAGTTGCTAGGCCCCACGAGAATTGCAGAAAAGGGGTGTTTCCACCTCGTATCCATTTTTTCAAAAGCTGTAGGGCAGGATTTTAAAACCTTCTCCTAGGACCCTCTTGTTGTAAACTACTTTTTGTGTCTTTTTAAGGGTTTTTGTCTCTATTTGCCAGTGGTTTTTGTTTCTTACGATAGAGGGCTGCTGCACCTCTATCTTTTTTGAGGTGATTTCTTGCAGATCCGTGCAATAGTCCAGAACTAGATCTTTCAAACTGTTGAAGTTGATCTTTTCGCAGTTTGCTACCTTTAGGGTAATACCTTTGACTTTCATACAGCTTATACCCATAGGTTTTCGGGCCTGCCGACACAATGTCGGTGTTGTATTGATCTGGCGGGATCTCGCTCGTGAGGTCCCCTAAATAATCCCCCAGAGGGGGATTCCAGTCACCCTCCCTTTTCACAAATATCACCGAGTCAGTGTCGTGGTACAGGCATCGCTCTTGCAAACCGTCTAGGAGGCTGTATAATTCTAAACGGGCATAAGCGGTGGTGAAACAGACTATGAAAACATTGGTATTGCCAGAGACAGAGTACCATTCTTTTGCGTGCTTCCACAACACGCACGCTGTTTCATCATCGATAAACTCGCAGGATGAAACCTCATAATTGGGAGAGAACAGGTACTGCAAGAGTTCGTCAGGGTCTCTCACGATGCTGGTGTTGGGTAGGTTGGATCTTTGGCCGAATTTACCCCACAGAGAATTTAAAAACAGTGTAGCGATTTGGCATTTAGCAGGGTTTGATCTGATCTCGTGTTGGCGTAAATGCATGCCTTCTTTCTGGTAGAAAATTTTGTTTTTCCTTGTCTGTACACCAACTGGGAGACCCTGAAGCCTCTTGTTTCTGGCGGAGGTGTAATTTTATGTACTCTGAAAAGAGTTTCAGATTTTTCATTAAAATGCCAGATTTCATAGATCTTAGCCACCGCGTACCCCTTCGCTATGGCCGCGTTCAATTCCACTGTGCACCAAGTCCCCAGGATGGCCCACTCCTCGTCAGTATGGGTGCATGTCTCCCACTGCTCGGTTTCTGCACAAGTTCGGCATAGCGAGAACATAAGTTTGCCACCCACTCTGACAGGTAACAATGGGAAAAAGAGGCCTCGGGGGGGGGGAGGGGTACACTAACTTTTGCAATTCCAAAATAATTTGCAAGGGGTCCAAATTTGTCATAGACTATATCGGGGTGTCCGATAGGGTATTCTTTGGTTTTGTTTACGAAAGGGTACAGGCTGGTAAAATCATAATAGTGGATTTCTTCCCCAGGGTTAGGTTTGTAATATAGGCAGATAGCGTTTGTCCTCCCCCCAAAAGAGCATCCCTAGGCACAAGAGGCTGAGGTAACTGTGCTCGGTTTAAAAAGTCTGCAAGCTCCCTGTCTGTTTCTTTCATCACCTCCCACTCGTGCTCCCAAAGAGTCCTCACTACAAAACCAAGTCGTTTCAGATAGTCGGTCTTGAGCTGCGTCTTGTAATAAAGAAACCCAAAAGATGTCCCCGTCATAGGATTTTGTGCTTTTTCACAATAACAGGTGACACAGCCGTGGAAAAAACACCCGTTAAACTCAAAGGCTGTGCATACCCCATCAACATCGGCATAACCGTCTAAAAAGTAGGGGCCTACCTGTAGTTTCCCATCCTGTAAAGCGTGCCATATTTGTATATCTCTCACAAAGAAAATATACAACAGCCACTGAATAGATGGGGTCGAATATCTCTTTTTCTGCCTGTGATAGTTGTCTGGAGGGAGAAAAGCTACCGTGTTAGGCTCCAAAAACATAAACCTGTACATAGCCATGCTGACAGATGCCAGTGTTATGTACCGGAATGGATCTATACACAGTTTTATCTCGGTGAATTTACCAGGTTCTTTCTCTACTACATCTCCCTTCTCCGTCATTTTCATAATCTCTTTTCTGTATAGGATACAGGTGTGTCTGAAAATTTTTACATCCTGCTGACAGTAATATGTGAGCTCTTTCTGCAAGTCAAACACCTCAGAGCCGTGGTCCCAATACCAGTCGAGAAACTGCTTTTTCTCTGGGCATCATGGAGCACTATGGTGTAGAAAGCATACCAGGCATAGGTCCCACGTAATTTTGATTTTCTAACGTGTTAAAAAAGTGTGGAAAATACCCTTTGCACCCTTCAAACCCCATCACCTGCAGTAGCTTGCTAAGCTTCATGGGCAAGAGTCTATAAAACGAATGCCCAGGGCCTTAACTTCCACGCACATTAGTTGACTACCCTGAGTGATCAGTTCTAGGCCCATCTTTTCCTTGAGTAACTGTCTAACAATGAAGTATGCATCATAACCTTTAGAATTGTGTGCTAAGAATGTGTAGTCCCAAAACTCTTTGCCAATAAAGGTCTTCACAAACACAGAAAGACACTCATTGCCCTTAAATTCCCAGGATTTTTCTGGCTTTAGGGACATAGCAAAAATGTAATTGGGAGTGTGCATCCTGGTCGCCTGTGTGCATTCGAAATCATAAAAAAAACAAAAAACACTTTTCTGAAGATTCGGTCTTTCTATGGTGGTCCATAAAACAGAGGTGACCGTCTACATCACCAACGATCAAACCCTGACACTGCTTACACCGTCTCCCTTTACACCTATGCCGCTTGTCCATGTAAGACTGACACTTCTCACACAAAGTTTTAGACAGGCATTCAACTTGGTTTTTTGATGCATAGTCGATATGTCTGTCTAAACACTCTTTGGACCGACAATACAGTCTACAGCTAGGACACCGCTGCTGCACGCCCACGCTGTCTGAGCACGTTATGCTCAAGCAGAGGCGGCAACGATACCTGCAAGAGTGGTCGTGGCTGTACACCGTGTGGCAAAACTCACAATAATTTTTTGCTCTGAACAACTTTTTTACATCCAAAACCCCATAGTAATGCTCATCGTGCAACAGGATAAAATAAGTCTTGGGGTACACTGTGCCCCCCGTTTTAAAAAAGCCCCAGCCGCCTTTCGCCGTATACAGCACCACCTGTATGTTAACTCCTAAATGCTGTTCAAACTTTGCTACGTCACTGAGCATAACCTTTTTTTTTTATCTGACCGCCCCAGTTTCTCATGTAACTTTCTCGCCTCCGCTAACAATTCCGCGTCCGTAGGTTTACAATCGGACATGATGGGCAAGAGCCCACCCGCAAAACACAAATTGGTACCGGTGTAAGTCACGTCTACTAAACACGGTCTCTTTTTATGAATAATTTGACTATTAAGGATAGAATTTAAAACTCTACGAGTGCCCCCACCCCTGTTTTTTACAACTGTCACAACGAGGCGCAATGTCCCATCGACATGCAACTCTCTATTGGTCTGTAGCAGTTTTGAGGACTGATTTAAGAAATCCTCAGCAGACAGCTCATCCCTAGTTCTTTTGACCGAAAACAAAGAGTTAGTTAAATTACGGCTCTCTAAACGTAACTGAACATAATCATCAGGGCCTACTAACTGTATTCTCCGGTGTATGGCTTCAACAACCTGCTGAGCTGAATTTATTTGCTCAAGATTGACAAAACGAAATTCCTCACAATACACTGACCCCCCAAATCTGGATAATTCACGTTGCCAACTTTTCACTCTCTCCATATACACCTCGGCATTTTCGGGGTTACTTGGGGGTTCCTCTACGGGATCATTAGCGGCATCTTCTACATCAGATGCTATTTGAGAGTCAGACTCTGAGGCGCCTCCATGAGGGTCATTGGGAGTAGAACGGGACCCATCTAGAGAGCCCTCTGGGGAATTTGCTAAACCAGAGTCTGATTCCGCCTCCCCATTTTCAGACAAGCCAGTTTGAGAGCCTCCAGTAGGGGGCATCTTTTTGGTTTTGTTTTTTTTCCCCTCATTACCTTTTTAGCCCTTTTTAAAATTTTTACAACAACCTGGGCCTGGAACATTTTGGCAGCCATCTGTTTATCCCCCAAGTGCTGTCCCCCCTTTTTACACATGAGCTGATGTGTACCCTGGAGGGTGCCCCTTTTACCCTGGCCCCTTTTCACGACTAGTCATGCCTGCTCAGAGCCACCCTTTCCAGCCCTTATGTTTTTCAGCATGGCTCTGAACAAAGCATCATATTTTTCCCATTTCTTTCTAGAACCCCGTTCTTTTAGACTACCCGAGGATACATCACTTTTCTGAGGGAAGCCTCAAACCCTTCCCAACTACTTGAATATGGGGGAGCTGGGATGAGCTTATGGTTTTAGGAGAATGGTTTGTCAGTTCTTGGTTTTTTATTCACAACTGCGCACGCTCCGGGTTTGTGAATGTGGGCATTTTCACTCAGTTTCCTCAGGGCTTGGTGTGGTGGTGGCCACTGAGGAACTGGAGTTGTGGTGGCATGGTTGTTTTTTACCAGAGTCTTTTGTTTTGTCCTTGGGTTGGACATATATGAGGTTTGGACCGCCTGGATGTTTCAGCTGCACTCTAGTGCTGTTTTGCGTTGTTAAAGGTCTCAAAGCAGATTCCTGGTTCGTTGGCAGTTCTGGAGGAGATGTCCTTGTAGCTTTGACTACAGCATTGTCAGAAAAGTTGCCCAGGCCTATGAGGGGGAAACAACAACAACAACATTTTACAAAAACTGAACTTTACCATCTCTCTCACCCACACCTATGTATTTACTTAAAATACAAAACCTCATAGAACAACCAAACCAATAAGCAAAATATATTTACAGGGCTTCATCCATCCATCAGTCACTGATGCTGGTGAATTTTTCTTTTCAGCTGTCTTTCCTTTTTCTTTTCAGCTTGTTTTCCCTCTGGTCTAAGGATCTCTCATGTTTTGACTGTACTGTGGAGCAAACAACAACATTATTATAAAACACATGAAACCATCTTGTAAACATACATGTTACACACACACACACACTTCATTAGGGTATTTTTTCTATTTAAAAAGTCATGGCTTTACAACAAAATAATCCATTTCAGGTTGTACAACAAACAGGTTTTTAAATACATCTCATTTTGCAGAATAAAAACCAAAACTGCTTTTAAAATCCATTTTGCACAGAAACTCTTGTTAGTTTGAAACACACATACCACCAGTTTAAAACCCACAGTTTGCAACCAAATACTTTTCAAAAACCCCACATGCATTTAAAAGCCAGTTGCAAAAAAAATAAAAAAATTAAAAAAATAAAGTTACCTTTCACTATGGGATAAAGTGTTGCAGGCACATGCTTGTTCTGTTCCCCATCATGTGTGCTTGGGCCTTCAGGTTCAAGAACAAGCAAAAATGTTAGTTAGTATTATCACCAAATCCCTGTGCAGCCTGTGTAATACTTTTTTTTTTTTAATTCAACAGCATTAAGCACAACTATAGTTAAAATGGTTTTTACCTTGGCCTTGTGGTGAAATGCAGTTTAAAGTTACTGGTTCCATGCTAAACAGATCACACTGCAATAAACATAGGCACCATTATTTACTAAGACAGCATGGGCAAAGAGTGGCATTATATAATATATAGTTTCAGAGTTAAAGACAGCAAGTCTTACCTCTTTTTGCAGTCCAGCAGCTAGCCAAGAAAGTTTTCTGTTGAAAAGGACAAACTCCAGCATAGCTGAGGTTTTTATACCCTCTTAGCCCCATTGTTTCAAACAGACTTCAACATAGTTGCTAACAGGTTAATTTAATCACCCCTCCCATAGCATTCCCTTTTGTGATCTGGGGTAGTGAAACCGTTTTGTCTGGGTGTGTGTGGTTAAACCCATTCAGTTCAACGGACTAAGGCTAGCTTAGTGGTTTAAGCATTGGCCTGCTAAGCCCAGAGTTGTGAGTTCAAGCCTTGAGAGGGCCACTTAGGGATCTGGGGCAAAATCAATATTTTGTCCTGCTAGTAAAGGCAGTTCTATGAGATAGGTATATCTCCATATTAACTCATATTAACTATTGTCTGAACTAGCCTTGTTTGTTTTATTGTAAGCACATTTTTAGGATTCCCCCCCCCCAACATACATTTCAGCTTTTTGCTATACACATACAAAAAACACAAGAGCTAATTCTCACAAACAATTTATTTTTTTATTTTAAAAAACATACAGCTCCTTGAAAACAAACCAAACTGCTTCATTCAAACTTTTTAGCTCACTTAAGGGCCAAAGGCCTTCTAACAAAACACAGATAGTCACAAACCCCCCCTTTTTAAAAAAATTTACAGCTACCAAGTTTTATATTACATGTTTGTCCCCTCACCATTCTCTAACTTAATCCTTTTAGATTTCTTACAAATAGTTTTTTTCTTAAGCAGGGTTCTGTAACTCTTTGTGTGGACTAGATGGTCAATATAACACTGTAAGCAGGCATCTTCCGGTTTGGTCATATTCTTTAGAACATGGTCAGGGTTTGCACTGAATTGCACAGCATTTATCAAGGTCACCCC
Organism: Chrysemys picta bellii; assembly: GCF_011386835.1. Taxonomy (NCBI): domain Eukaryota; kingdom Metazoa; phylum Chordata; order Testudines; family Emydidae; genus Chrysemys; species Chrysemys picta. The sequence goes on from NC_088801.1 coordinate 33,371,914, forward strand.
TTGCGCTAAATGTTCTTGGGTTAGGCACAGACATTGCATAGCATAACCTATGGCAATAACAGTGTTTAATAAGCTTTCCAAACACAGCTCAGCACACAGGCCCCGGAGCTTGCAGTTTATATCCACTGAAGTCCAAGTCACACAGTCATGGTGCCTTTGGCCTGGCGCATCTATGACACAGCCCTCACAATCTTCAAAAAGCTTTTCCCTAAGGCAGTGTTTAAGGATAGCATAAACAGCAACGCATACAATAGTCCGCATGACTTTTTTACGCTCACGATGTGGCACTGGCTCAGTTAGTTCTATGCCAAGCTGCCTCCTAAACTCCTCATAGCCATCATCCTCAGAGACCTCCTCAACAACTTGTATCGGCGTTGAGCAAAAACATGGTGGGCCCAGTTCATCTTTGCTGCTTGATGCAACGCTGTCCAGGCCTCTGGGTCCTCTAGAAAGGCATCGTCGAGCTGTTGAGAAATTTTCAGAAAAGAAATTGTGTAAGCACTCCCACTGCTTGTTTTTTAATTTACGCAGTCCCCGGTTCCTACCCCATTACCCACCCCCTCCTCGACCGCCGTTTCTTAATCATTCATTTACCTGAGCGCCGTCTTTTCCGTTCGCCTTGTCTGCCGGTGACTCCCCCGAGCCGCGATCACCTTCCACCTCTGAGGGGGTGGACAAAGAGAGACCGCCACTCATCGGGGTGTCTCACGAGGGTTTCGGGGTCGGATTCCGGCGTATCCAGCAACGGCTGGGCCAAAGGGTTCCCCTCGGTCGCTCCCTCCTCCTCCTCGGAACTGTCGCTGATGTAGCGTTTTCTCCACGGATGGTCAAAGACCCTCGGGGCTAAAACAAAGTCCGAAGCTCTCACGGGGGTGGTGAAGGAGTCCATGTTTCCTCTCAGCAGCCTTTCCACGATTTCTGTGCCAAGCCTCCTAAACTCCTCTTAGCCATCATCCTCAGAGTTACCAACCCCTCCTCGACCATTGCTTCTTAAGCATTCATTTACCTGAGCGCCGTCTTTTCTGTTTGCCTTGTCCGCCGGTGACTCCCCCGAGCTGCGATCGCCTTCCACCTCTGAGGGGGTGGACAAAGAGAGACTGCCACGCTTATCGGGGTGTCTCACGAGGGTTTCAGGGTTGGATTCCGGCATATCCAGCAACGGCTGGGCCAAAGGGCTCCCCTCGGTCACTCCCTCCTCCTCCTCAGAACTGTTGCTGATGTAGCGTTTAGACCCTCGGGGCTAAAACAAAGTCCGAAGTTCTCACGGGGGTGGTGAAGGAGTCCATGTTTCCTCTCAGCAGCCTTTCCGTGATTTCGAAAACACGTGTCCTTGGTAAGAGATGGCCGCCTCCTCTGTCTGGCGCTGGGACTTATGGGGTAATGGTGCTGCACTCTGATTTGCGGAGGGCCTTGGGAGGAGTTCTTAGTGGGGTCACACGACTCACTTCCGGAGGGGTCACCAGAACCCAGAAGTCACCTTGATTGGTCAAAATCTCCTCTCAGGGAGGCCCTGTCAGGACGAAACCCCTCCTGATTGGTAGAAGGTGGTGGGGGGAGTTCTTAGAGGGGTGACATGACCCACTTCTGGACGGGTCACCCCACCCCGGAAGTCACCCTGATTGGTCAAAATCTCCTCTCGGGGCGGTCCTTTCGGGACGAAACCCCTCCTAATTGGTAGAGGGTAGTGGGGGGAGTTCTTAGAGAGGTCACACGACACACCTTGGTCAGGTGGCACCTTGACCCCGGAAGTAATACCCCCATGGGGTGGGACTTTGGTGACAGATGAGCAGGACCAAGGGGTCAAGGAGCGGGGCTTAAGGGGTTAAGGGGCGGGGTTAGGGTTTGATTGACGGTAGGGCCCTTATACTACTATTATGGCATGACAGACAATAAAACCTAAGGATTCCACATTCTGGTTATTTGTCACACATTTTGATTGAATATATCACACAATAGCAGGTTTAAAGGTTGAGCTAGCTTCACTAGCCCTGTGGCATCCTTGTGTTCCTTGGGTCAAATTCTCTGCTGGTGTAAACTGACACAGCTCCTTTGAAGTCAATGGGGCTGGGCCAATTTACACCAAAAGAATTTGGCCCTCTGATCTTGAGGACTTTCACCATGCCTAGCTGCTGCACAGCAGAGAAAAAAGAGTGGGGAAAAGCTCTTCGGGTCTTCACCTTTCCTTGCTCACTGGTACAGGGGACAGGCTTTAGGCATCTAATGGATTTTAGCTGCTATTTTGAAGGGGTTAAAAATTAGATAATTGGTCAAGTACTGCTCACAGTTACTCCAGTGTAGATCTGGTGTATCTCCAATGTAAACAGTGGAGTTGCTCCAGAGTAAAATTTGTCTCTTTTGTGATATTCTCTGAGAACAGAATAAAGACTTGTATTATCCCTGTTTTTCACCTTGTCATGGGAGTGGCTAATTTCATATATAAGGAAAGTGAGAATTTAAGGGTTGTAGAAAACTATAGCTTTTTCAGTACAAAGAACTGTTGGTTTGTATTGCTGTTTACAGAAATATATGAATTATACAAATGTCTTGTGTAGTCTTCAATAGCAAATGTAGAGTCTGAAACTGTCAGGGGCTCAGGACCTCAAAATGCTGGTGGGGAACTCAGGCAGGTTTTGACTCAGTAGGCTTAAATTTTCAAAGCTGCCTAAGGAATTTGAATGTATTATTTCTCTTAATGAAAAGTGGGTGCCCAAATCCCTTAGGTGACTCTACAAATCTCAATAATTAAGGTCCCAGTAATAGTAATTAATAATAATTAAGGGCTCAATCTGGTTCCCAGTGAAGACTTCCATTGACTTCACTCACATTAATGGTTCATATTCCTGCTTTTGACTTGATCCTGTTCCCACTGAAATTGATTTGAATACTGTATTTGACTTCAGTGGGAGAAGGATTGGGCCTGTTTGTTTGTTCATGATTGCTAGATCAATATTAGATCATGGATTAACATAAAGTGATCTAATGTTGCATGTTTTACTCTATTTTGTTAAGTGTTTCTTAATCACAGAATTAGGTTATAGACAGTATAAAGATATTTTAAATGAGTCTGATTGGGGAGAGATCTTGAAATTAAACATAAAGGAATAGTAAAGAAATTCAAGTTTCTTTGAATCTTTCTTAAAAAAAACAGACCAAGAAGGATGAATTTTCTGCTTAAAAAATAAACAATGTTTTCTTCTCTGTTTCTTTGTAAACCAAGATTTTCTTACTGCCAAAAGCCGTAAGAAACTTAAGGCTTTATCAGTGTCAACATTTCTCATGCCTCACTGTGTTACCATGTCCACTAACTGCAGATAATAATAGAATGCGGTTTAATGATATTCCTAAATCTTCTGCACAGTTTACTTTTCAAAGAGTTGCATACTGTAGTTGTGATACTGCCTTATACAGCCTAAAGTTAAATTGCATCTGTGTATAAAAGGGGCCTCTGAAGGGTTTTATGTATTGTGGAAGAGGGATGTTTTTTCTGGAGAAGTAGATTGTCTTTGTCCTGCTGCAGAGGCCAAAGTACCCTTGAGTTTTGGTACTGCTGGGCTACATATATACTGCATGTTAAGGGTGTGGTTTCCAGCTCACAGGGCCGGCTCCAGCTTTTTTGCTGCCCCAAGTGGCAAAGCAGGGGAAAGAAAAAAAAAAGCACCGCGATCAGCAGTACATCGGCAGCAGCTCAATCGTGCTGCTCCATTCTTTGGCGGCAGTTCGGCGGCCGGTCCTTCGATCCCTCTCGGCAGCTCTTCGGCGGAAGCTCAAAGAGGAAGAGAGGGACTGAGGGACCCACCGCCGCATTGCCGCCGCTGACCCAGATGTGCCGCCCCTTTCCATTGGCCGCCCCAAGCACCTGCTTCCTTTGCTGGTGCCTGGAGCCGGCCCTGCAAACTCATATACACCTATTCATGCGAGCCCTAGAGATTTGCCATTACTAGAGGTAGAGAGATGATGCCATAAAAATATAGGCCTAAATCCTTTGCTCTTTTCTGTGGTGTGGAAGTCAGGGAAACTCTATTGATCACGTGGAGGGGCAGCAGTTGCACAGGCTTTCTCTACAGTAACCATTTTGGGAAATCTTCACCCTTGTACTTCCACTGGTGCAGCTCAAAGGGTGGTAGCAATGCAAGATTGCCAACCCACACATTCCAAAATCATGAATCAGACTTCAGGAATAATCAGATTTGTTTGTTTAAACAGTTCTCTCTATTTGCCTTTTGGTTTCTGAGGCCATGTCTACACTACAGTGGAAAGCTGATCTAAGCTACGCAATTTAAGTTATGTGAATATCGTAACTCAAGTCGACGTAGCTTAGATCTACATACTGCAGGGACCACAATATGCGATGTTGACGGGAAACAGCTATGAAAATACTATGAAAATAATAATAGTAGTAGTAATAATAATTATAACTTCAAGAATATTTTCCCTCTCACTCTGTTTCTGCAGCTATGCAGAGATAGAAGTACTGTGTGTGTATATCTGCATCTATATTATCTCTATATCTATCTTTGGCTTTCAGCCTGTATATAGGTGTATAGAACTGTGGATCCTTAGATGGTACCAATAATGACACATGTATGTACTTTCTATGTACTCCAGCTTCACAACTCTTACTGCATCTTTATGTGATACATTAGTTTATTATATGGTCGCTCTGAACTTTACAAATACAACAATGTATGTACAGTCAGTGGATTGCTGAATTTTGCAATTTCACTGTGCATTTTACCTGAGTACTTCTTTAATCCTATTTTGTTCTTTAGCTTTTGGCTGCTATCAAAGACTTGATGAAATCTGTCTCTGCTTATCACATATCTGAGTTATGTATTTATTTTTCTGCTTTGCTTGCTTCACCACTGAATTTACTGTTGATATGAACCTGTCTTGGGAACAGACTCAAGAGCTGTCTGAATTTTCAGTACAGCAAGTTTCTGACTCAGCTCATTATATCACCATTTCTGTGTAGCACGATTTCTCCTAACGGATATGCAAGGACATTTTGTGCTAAAATGTTGCTGATTTATTTGCTCTAGTATATATTTCTCTCTCTCTCTCTCTCTTTTCTTTTCTTTTCTTTATTTTGCTTTTAAGCATTAATACTGTTGCCAACAAGATTTCCCCTCCAAATTAAATACATCAACTCAACAGCTTCTTTCCCATTAAAAATGAACAATGCTTCTTGTTATTTTCTGTTAGTGGATTTTGTGCTGACTCTTTTCATTCTGATATCTGCATAATCATTTACATTATTTAGGGCCAAATCCCACCCATGCCTCCATACAATGCGGCTCAGCATGGGCACATGGATCTGCTTGTGTAACCCACACACCTCCTGGGTGTGGTGTTCTGTTCCCTCTAGTGTCATGAGACCACTGAGAGAGAGAGAGTTAAATGAGTCTGCTCTACAGCCTTAACTAACAGCCAGTTGGCTTTTAGCTCATGCTGTAGAGGCTCATGCACTAAGTTCCAGAAGTCCTGGGTTCGATCCCAACCGACAATGACCGGGGTCTATCAGCATTACACTTGCAGGATTGGGTCCTTACTTATTCAGTGTTTCTGAATAAAGTGGTGTTAATTTTGCTGTATATTCTTATTTGAAATTTCTTTCTGCTGTTTTATTGAAAACATTGTCAGTGAATCGCTTAGTAATATACAGCCAGATTGCGATCTTGTGTAGGCGCATGGGGAAAAGGGGAGGGAACAAAAATCTTCCCACAAGATTTGGACCATGACAAATGACATGTAAGTGTGTATTTTCATCTACTTAATCATAGATTAATTTGTAAAATAGACATTTAGGGTCAGATTCTTGGCTCATACCCTACCCCTTTGCAAGGCAGTGCACCAACAGTGTAAGGGGGCCATAAAGTACTTCACAAGTGTTGTGGTGGAGACAGAGGTTGGTGGAACATGGTGTGCTCCTTTGCTCACTGGGGGAAACATGGTTCCTTGGGGGATGGTTACACGCTAGTGCAGTCTGGACTCTATCATAACTTGTGCCCAGTGTTCAACTGGCTCCTGGTAGGCCTAGGTTTGCAGGAGTACCATTTATCTTAGAGAGGAGTCGAATAAGAGGAACATGACAAACTTATACAATATAATGAATGATCTAGAGTAGGTAGGTCAGGAACTTGTATTTACTGTTTCTCAAAATTAAAGAACAAAAAGACATTCAATGAAACTGAAACATTGCAAATTTGAAACTGCTAAAAGTATATTTTCATACAAATGTATAATTAACCTGTGCAACTAATTGCCACAACATATCAGTGAGGCTACAACTCAGCAGGATTAAAAAAACATTGGACATTTGTGTGTGTGTGTGTGTGTGTGTGTGTGTAGTTCTGGACATAACCCAACCAGTAACTAACCAGTAACTATTGGGATTGGGAGGAATTTTCTCTGGGGAAAGGATGTCTCTCAACTGTCTACTGCAGGGTTTACTTGCACCTTCTTCTAAAGCAGCTAGTACTAGAGAATGGAGCTAGGCAAAGAAAGGTAATTCCATTTTATGGAGGATTTTGAGATTTAGAATAGAAAACTACAAATTTCAAAATTCTCCAAAACAGATATCTGATTTTTTTTTGTTATGGAAGCATCAAAATGATATATATTTATGACTTTGCCAAACTTTAATGGTTTGGACTAGCATTTTCCATGCCAGGTATGTTCTTCAGGGTTTTGTTTGTTTTGGAAAAATATTAAAAGACAGTGTACCAGCTGTTTCCAAGAACAAGGCTAGGAAAAATACATTGTTTTGCCAATATTAAAAAATTCTGGTGGTATTTGCTTTGTAAACCTCTAGTGTCTCCATGCTTCGGACCAGGGACTTGAAATGTAATGGCGGGAGGGGGGGGGGGGCGCTGTGTCAGAAACTTGATTTTTGCCACTCCCATGAAATTGTGCCCAGATTTGTCCACGTTATAAGCACTAGGGATGCCAACTTTGTAATATTTAAAAACTGGACGCTTCAGTAGGAGTGCTGGAACCTCCCCCACCCCACCTCTTCCCTCCAAGGCCCCATCACCTGGGTTGGGAGGGACTCACCAGCGGAGCCGGGGCTGGGAGCTGCAGCCATCTGATGCAAATAAGAGGCAGCCCCAGCTGAGTAGGGGCTTGTGTGGGTAGTGACCCAGCTCCTCCCCCACCTGCAGTAACCAAACTTTGGATGTCCAGTCAGTAATACTGACTGGACACTGTCAGGTCCCCTTTTCGACTGGACTTTTCAGTCGAAAACCAGACACCTGGCCACCCTATAGCCCATCCATGCTCACTAGAGACATGCTAGAGCTTTCCAGCTAAGTTTCCTGAAGATTCCATCCACACTGGGCATGTTCTGGTCTGGGGCTGAGCAGGACTTCCTTGCAATGTCAGTTCTTAGCTGCCACAAGGTTCAGGTCCTGCAAATGAAAGCAGGGAACCTGGCTCTCTTCTGCTCTGTGCCACTGCTGCTCAGCCCAAAGAGTGTGAAGCTGCTTGATTTAATGTTTTTTTTCTTGAGTAAAGAATGTAAGACTGGGCCCTTCACTTATAATTCCATGTATTATTATTTCGCATTATAATTATTAATTAATAACATAATTCCCTTTCCTGTATTTATTTTTCAGATATGATTCTTGACCAACAAGTGGGCTCAGGGCAGCTCAGCGAAGATGTTCGTCACAGAGTACATGAAGCTTTACTGAAGCAGCACCACCATCAGAATCAGAAGAAGTTAAGCAACAGGATTCCAATTGTCAGATCCTTTGCTGATATTGGCAAGAAACAGTCTGAGCCTCATTCCATGGACAAAAATGGTAACGTGTTGCATTATTTTATGTTTCAGAAGCTTTTTATAGCATATATTTTCTCCCTTTGAGCCTAATGTCCGCTGCTGTATTCACAGCAGTCAAAGTGTGGTTCTGATTTGAAAAGGGACTATGTAAAAATGGCTGCTTTTATTTCACAGAGCTGCCCCTTGCACATATTTAGAGATATAGCTGTTTTATTTAGTTACAGAACTATGTGTTTACTACTCTTTACTCCTATTAACTATGGAGAATCAATGTCACTCTGATAGAATGAGCTGGATGATGATGCATGAAGTAAAAGGAATTCAACTTGTCTTTTAGAGTCTAGACTGAGTTTGCAGTGCTGGCAGTTGGAAAAAGTCCCCATTTTTTCACTTATAAATGGAAAGCCATTGAGACAAAATAAACATGGAACCCAGCATTGTTATTTTTATAGAGTCACTTTTCAGGAAATTGCATTACAAGGAAGAAAAGGGGGAAAGGCTGTGCAGTACTTTTATGGAAAAAGTTTGGTTAAGATAAACTTTAGAGAGAAGTAAGAATAGGCTACATGGTATTTCTAGCAGGATAACTCAATGACAGCTAGCATGGCTGTAGTGTCATCTACACCTTCCAGCTTGAAGTGTAAACGTACCCCAAGATACTCTACGGCTGGGATACTAACCAGTGTACGTTCATATATTTGAGTAAGAGACCAATGAAAGCAGCATGGTGGTAATTTATTATGCAGAAGATATTCCAAGGACATTAGTGAGCCTAGAATTTTCACCCTGGCTTCTGACCTGCACAAACTCTGTGTGTCTTCTGATCCACAATGCAGTAGAGGCTACTCTTTGTTCCCTTTGGTGGTAGCCCTGTAATGTTGATTTTACACACATACTTCCAAGCCTAGCTCCTTCCGTAGGGTGGGAATCTCAGACTTGGAAGGCTGAATGTAATTTAATCTGAAGAGGACATTAAATAGGAAGATCATTTCTGTGTGATGTCCAGATTCCATGTGAGGTTTACTTAGTTCCCAGTTCCAGAAAACATCTCTGTTCAGGACAGCTTTTAAACATATGATTACCATTAAGCCTGTGTTTAAATCTGATTGAAATCAGTGTGTTTAAATGTTACTTTTGAATAGAAATGCACACGCGTAAGTGCTTTGTAAATCAGGCCCTTAGCGTGTTCTGGGCATCCTACAATCTGGCAATTAGAACTTCCTGATCTTGTGTGAGAAGCACAGACCATTTTCATTATATTATTTATATTGTATTTAGTTCGTTTTAAAATAGTCAAAATATCCTTAGGAATATTTAAACAAAGGTAAATCAACGTTGGGTCCAAGTAATAGTGATACTGCCAAGCATGCTTTTTAACAGTCCAATGCAGTTAGAGATGTCTCTTATTTATCTTGAAATATTGTCCATTAACTTGTTACTCTCCTATGTTGGCCTTTTCAAAGTAGAAAAAAGGTCCCGTGTTAAAGTTGAGCTTTATTGAAATGTTTATTTCTTATTCTAAATTTCATTAAATCAACACCGCGTTATGTTCAGATTACTGGATATTAGCTTTGTCTCTTGGACTAATGTGATTGGTTAGCTTTAGCACATCTCAGAAAGAAAAGGACAATTCTAAATTTCATTAAATTAACACTGTGTTATGTTCAGATTACTGGATATTTGCTTTGTCTCTTGCACTAATGTGATTGGTTAGCTTTAGCACATCTCAGAAAGAAAAGGACAAAATTATTCTAGATCTTCTGTTTACAAAATAGTCTCAAACCATTTATTTATTTGTTTGTTTGTTTATTATTTTCTCCTAAAAGCCGTGGAGCCCCAGTGCAGTACATCCAATACAACAGTCTGCATTCTGTAGTCAGGGCCGGTGCAAGGAAGTTTCGTGCCTTAGGCGAAACTTCCACCTTGCGCCCACCCCCCTACCCAGCTAACCCCGCCCCCCGTGGCAGCTAACCCATCCCCCCACCCGGGGAGCCCCCCCCGCAGCAGCTACCCCACCTCCGCGGCAGCTAACCCTGCCCGGGGAGACACCCCCCCCCACGGAAGCTAACCCCACTCAGGGAGCCCCCCCCACAGCAGCTAACGCCACCAGGGGAGACCCCCGCTGCGGCAGCTAACCCTGCCTGGGGAGCCCGCCCCAGCTCACCTCGGCTCCACCTCCTCCGTTGAACACGCTGGCGCCGCTCTAATTCTCCTCCCCTCGCAGGCTTGTGGCGCTGATTGGAGGAGACTTAGAGCGGGGACTGTGTGCTCAGCGGAGGAGGCAGAGTGGAGGTGATCTGCGGCGGGGAGCGGTTCCCTTGTGCGCCCCTCCCCGTTACTGCAGGCGGCCCTCCCCGTGCCACCCCTCCCCCGCCCCAGCTCACCTCCACTCTACCTCCTCGCCTGAATGGACTTTTAAGCGCCTCCAACCACTAGGCGCCCTAGGCGGCCGCCTAGTTTGCCTAAATGGTTGCACCGGCCCTGTCTGTAGTGGTAACTGCTGTGCTCCATTTAAAAGAAAGGGGGAGTGGAGAGGAGAGAGATTGTTTAGTGGATTGGCATGGTCTCAGGCCTATAGGCTCCTATACATTCCTCTTGTAGAATGCTCCCCACCATTCTTCACACTGTCATGTGTAGATCTTCCAGAAAGCACTGCTCATAATGTATACAGCGTCACATGCATGGCCTTTCACCCACCTTTGGCAGTTCCGCTGTCTTTAGGGCCTTGCCCCTGGACAGGAGATCCTTCTTTGTAAAGTGTGAGCATTCATTTCTTGCCTTTCTCCAGCTATTTGCCCACACACATCCCTTTCTTTGTAACTACAGCCCCTGCTTGGGAGACTTGCCTTTTCTCCTAGAGCCTTATGTTCTCCTACTCTCCTGCATATGTATGTCAGACAGGGGCTCGATTTAGCTGTTGCAGTCTGTGAATGGTGTATGCTTCTTCCTGCTGGCTGTAGCTGAAAATTTCTCTTTAAATATTGGTTTTAAAACATAGAGCAATTGTGCAAGTTGCTATTAGCATTAGAATGATGGCTCAGACATAACTTCTGAACTGTGAAAACTAAAGTTCAGTAAACTAAATTTGTAAAAAAACTAAGATAAGATTACCTCATAGCAGAGTCAGGCGTGTACAGTGAGCAGGGGCGGCTCCAGGCACCAGCCCTCCAAGCATCTGCTTGGAGCAGCACCTGGAGGGGGACGGCGTCACCCGGGGAGAGCGGAGCCGCGGCCAGGCTCGCCGCCCTCCCCCGGCGCTCCGGCCGGCCGGGGAGAGCGGGGCTGCGGCCGGGCTCGCCGCCGGGGAGAGCGGAGCCGCGGCGGGCTCGCCGCCCTCCCCCCAGTGCTCGGGCCGGTTGGGGAGAGCAGGGCCGCGGCCGGGCTTGGCGCCCTCCCCTGCCGCGCTCCCCGCCGGGGGGCGGGAGGGAGGCTTTTTTGCCTGGGGCGGCAAAAAAGCAGGAGCCAGCCCTGACAGTGAGAAATGTCTTTGCTTCTGAGGACAGCCTTGCAAAACCTGCTTGTGGTTCCATTTTAGTCTGCTTATTCCCATGCCTCTGTGCGGTGTGTGATGTGTATACTATATATGGATGTAAAAAAGGTTCCAACCAATTGCAAGGTATGAAAGTGTCCTTCTCTCCCACAATCTCAAAATTGTATTAAAATAGTTGTTCAATTTATTTTACGATTATTTCTACTTTTTGGAGCAAAAGTCTTGTCAGATCTTCTGAGGAGAACAAGCAGATCTTCTGAGGTATCCCTAAAGTCTTGCTGATCCCCTCCATTTTTCTCCTTTTACTCTTCCAGTCCTCAAAGGCTGAACATCTCCAAGCCAAGAAGAAATGGACACAGCCCTTTTCAGGGCCCACCAATGCTGATCCAGAGATGATCAGAGAGTAATAAATAGAGCAATGCTAGACACCTTGTCCCAGAACCCTGTCCCCTGTTCTACTGAGGCAGTGGATAGCCATCAGAATCTGCCCTAAGAGAGCAGCTGAAGATTTTTCTTGGTGTAACTATGGCGCCTTTTTGGCCAAGATGGAGTCTGCTCTGCAGGCTGCTCCAGCCAAAAAAAAACATGGACAGGAATGCAGTAGGGAAACTTCCTTCCATCCCAGGGACACCTGTTCCAACTCCTCCTCCCCCCACAGAGTAAACATGCACCCCGCTCCCCGAATAGTACAAGAAATATGGGAAAAGGAAGTATTTATTAACAGAGGGATGAATGGAGGACCCACAGGCCCCATGATACCACAATATAAAAGGATAGACGCCGAGCATCTAGACTCAGAGCTCAGGAATCCTGGGCAGAGTTCCAGTCTGACAGTGAGTCATTGAGTCTTCCTGGTTGTCTTTGGCACCAGTAAACATTCCCTCCAAAATACCCTCTAGTGCCCTCTTCTTCCACTCTCTACAAACCCATACAGAGCAACAACCCTCCCCACTTAACTAGCTACAACCTCCTTCCTTATTCCCAATGCAAAGTCACATGTCCCACTCCTCACAGCCCCATACAGTTCTGGGTGACAGTGGTACTGGGTCTGGTTTGTCCTTCGCAGGTGATTCCTGGTGTGGTGCACCTGCTGGCTCCCATCCTGGGACATCCCAGGTCAGCCACTCTGTCCTTCCAGGCTTTGGACTGGTTCTCAGCTGCTTTGCTGTGGGAGAGCCTGCTCACTGTAAGCCCCTTGTCTGGTGCTACCAACACCCACACCCCTGACGCTCTCCCTACTTTGACTCCCCTCCTCCTGGAAAAACCAGCACTTCCTATGCCTCAGGATGAGGTTTTAAAGGGGCCATGCTTTCTAAACCCAAGTTGGTTACACTGAGAATCCTCGGGCAGTTTAAAGATGGCATAGTGCTGTGTGGCTGCTGCAACTACCGTAACCTGTAAAGCCACTAAGCCCTTGGTGTCCCCAGGGTTGGGGCATGGAAGGATGGTTTAGAGCCACCACTTCGCCAAACCCTAGTCACTCGCTGCAGTTAGGCATTTAGCCCCTTCTCTCTCCAGTGTCTGCACATGCTAGCTTGGCAGCGTGCCCAACCCCAAATATCTTGGAAGTAAAGGCCTGAGACCATGACTCAAACTCTCATCCCCTGTAGGGGACAACCTGTTGTACCCTCACCAGATCATCAAGATGGCATTACTGGAAGATATTTGTGCTTATGTTCTTCCTCTGCTTTTCTTTGTGCATGAATCTCTCAGAACTTCTAATTCATTTTCTTTGTATTTAATAGTATTATCTTTTGTTTACAATGACTCTTCTTCACATCCTCTTCAGGGCTAAAATGTCAGGGTGCTATGGATTTACCATGCATTTATAATGCTGCCATGCTGTGTTTAACTTTCACTTTTCATTAAGCATCAAAACTGTGAGAATTAAAAGCCTGCTTTTGATGTTCCAATAAAAAGTGACACTCAAATTTGGCATTACAGCAGCAAAAATGATTTTTTTTTAAAAAAAAGCTTAGTTTGACACTCAGAATGGAGGGTGGAAAAGAATTTCAGAGTAAATGCTATTAAAGCCAGTGGAATTTTAAAATATATAATCTTTTGCCATTACCGAGTCATCTTTGCAGCTCAAGTTTGGAATGCTATGTAACACATATTTTTAGTGAGATTAATAGAATCCTCATCCTGATGTTTGAGAATTATATATGTAAATGAATGTATCAAGATGATGATATATTCCTAAAAACTAGCTTTGACCAGATACATTACTTCTGTATTATTACAGGAATGGTAACAAATATTTTTCAGTACTTTTGAACAGGTTTCTGCAATGCAGAATTTATGCATACATTTTTGTTGAATCAAGCTCATGCAGAGAGAACAAGTAGTGTGAGTTTCATGATAGTATAGTTGGTCAGAAAAATCAGATGATAACAAAATTCTGACAGTAAACAGCAATCTCCATCCCCCCCTGTTTCTGACTAGCTGTATACCTTTAACTTCTACACTTGGAGATATACCTGTTCTAGCTTGGACTAAGCAAAGGCTTGCACTGGTGTGCTAAAAATAGAATGTAGCTGCGGCAGCACAAGTCACAGGAGGGACTAGCCACCTTGAGCACATGCCTCAGTTCTTGGATGGGATCATACTCGGGACAGCTAGCCCCTCCTGCTGCTCGCACTGACGCAGCTACATTCTAGTTAAAGGGCTGGTCTACACTGCGGGGGGGTGGGAGATCGATCTAAGATACGCAACTTCAGCTACGTGAATAGCGTAGCTGAAGTCAAAGTATCTTAGATCGATTTACCTCTGGTCCTCACTGTGCGGGATCGACGGCCGCGGCTCCCCTGTCGACTCCGCTACCGCCTCTCACTCTGGTGGAGTTCCGGAGTCGACGGGGAGCACGTTTGGGGATCGATTTATTGCGTCTAGATGAGATGCGATAAATCGATCCCCGATAGATCGATTACTACCCGCCAATCCAGCGGGTAGTGAAGACGTACGCTTAGTGTTCTCACTTGATCAGAGCTAATATGAGTATGTGATTTATGTCTCCTTGAGATGAGAATCACACCCCCAGCTCCAAGTATAGACAGACCCATTCCTGATGTAACTTACACACCAACAGGCTGAGGAAAGGAAGGTAGCAGGACAAGTGATTAACAGTTATGTGCAAGAAGGTGTAAATTACAATAGTCCTTTCCATCCATATTAACACACACCATCTTGCACTTTCTTCTTTCCCTATGTGTGTTGTTTACACCAACTGAGACTCCTTTAGAGTCAGTCATGCCCACTTATCAACATACAATTTAAATCACCTCTAAATTTGACACAGATATGACACTGTGGCGCTTGGGGCTGTAATTACTCATATCCCTTGCAGATCAGCACAGTGGGGGACCTGTCACATATGCACCAGTGGGTTACATAAGAAAAGTGTGAGTCAAAGTAGCCTTCTCACACCTTCTTCTTGCTCCTTGGCTTGCAAATTGCACCAATTCAGACTTCCTTATACTTGCTATAATGGATGTAAGTGAATATAGTGGAGCTACATTCATGTCAGGGAGTCTGATTTATGCATCACCTTTGAATTTGGCCCATAGATTATAAATTATTTTTCCATTGGGTTGCGTGTTTACATTATTTTCATCCCAGTTTCATAATCTTGTATCTGCAGTTAAGCATTAATGTCCAAATTCAGTGCTAATATAAAGCAGACGAAACTACACTGAGGTCAATAGAGAGTCTTCTGTTTACACCAGTGGTGCATTTGGCTCTAAGGGCCTGATCCTATATTCCTTGCCTGTTGAAAACACCCAGTGACTTAAATGAGAGTTTTTGGGTGCATATGTAATATGGGATTAAATTCTTCATAGGTTTCCTTTTTCTCTGTATAGCTGGTACAGCTGGACCCAACCATAGGAATTCTAAATTAAATGTTCTAATATTGTATTTCATATTTGACATGCACTCTTTTCAAGCTAACTAATTTTAGTCAAGACTTATTATTCACAGCTTTTTCATGATATTATTGAAATAAGGCTCACGTAATTCTTAAACATTGTCACCCAATATTTGTTCTTTCTTTCTCCATATGTTCCTTGTACCCATGATTAAATGTATAATCTACATATATGGAATTGTCATTCATCTTTATATTTCTTTATTTTGCTCTGTCTTTGTTGTGTCTGTCTCTAACAGGCTCATCTCATCTCTGTACCTCCCTCATCTCCTACCCTTTGGGTTCTGTAAGCTCCTTGAAGGTTTGAGAGGTAGTATAAAAATGTATCCTGCTTGGGTTTCAGGTCAATTAACATGTACATCCATGTCTTCATCTCAGTTTCCTTCTAGCATGCAACTTTTTGCTATAGGCTAATAATCAATATTTAAGGCCTTTGGCAGAAGCTGTGATAATTTTATAAGAGAATCCTACATGTTGATGGTCATTATTTGAAACAAAGATGGAATATTTGAGACTAGAAACCATTTCTTTATAAACTCATTTTCTTATATCGGTTGAGAAAGTGGCAAACCACAACATTTTGGTTAGAGTTGCATGAGTATGCATGGAATTATGTTTGAGGTTCAGGTCTAATATACAAAAATTCATAATCTGGCTTCCTCTGCTTCTTCTCATAAGAAGTATTTTCAAATGGCACCAAATTCTACTCTCAGTTGTGCCGGTACAATGAGAGTGGCATTTGTTCTTTACAAATACAGTAGCTAAAAGCTGAATTTTGTATTATATTTGAACTTTACAATACTCTGACCAAAATCTGACCATAATCTACTTAATACATTGTTACTATTTATACCTTTGCTTCCTAGTCTCCTTAGATGTGAGTCCATTTAAGATTTGAAAGTTGGTGATTAGTAAGAAATCACAGTTAAAAGTCCACAAGGCCCCCAAAACACTGAACCATTACTGAATGGAAAGGAGTACTGTAGCTTTTTGTATGCTTTTATAAATATTCAGGTTTTATGAAGCTCCATGTTTGATTTGCCTTGATTTCTGTTAGTTGTACCTTGTTCTTTTGTGGTTACTGTGCTTACTGTGGTTGTTTTTGTCTTTCTTTGGATTAAAAACAAGGTTTCTTGGATAAATATTGAGTACTGAAGGTATCCTGAATGCAATAACTTTTGGGTTGAAATTTTGGAAAGCCATAGTATATTGTAGCTTAAATTCTCTTTCTGAAACTCTGATTTTATTTGGTGTAATTAGTAGGTTTTCTCAAAATACTGAATTCTCAGGTATCTTTTAATATAGGCATCTATCAATGCAATATAAAAATGGACCCCATTTTAATTCCTTTTATATATAAATGGTTTAGTTTTGCATGAAATAATCTATTTCTTTTGAGTTATTGTTATTTCCAAAAATTGAGCATGCCTATCTACTGTACATACTTTTAAAGTCTTGGGAATTTACCTTTATCTTAGAAGCAAATCATTTTCTACATAAAATCATGAAGCGTATTTCATTGTTTTGGTGTTGGCATTTTAATTAAATAGATAACCCCTAAAACCTATTTAAACATGAGTGTGTCTGTTGAAATGTTTAAGTTCCTGTGTGTCTCTGTGTGTCTGTGTGTGTGTGTGTGTGTGTGTGTGTGTGTGTGTGCGATGTGTGTGTGCATGCTGAGTATTTCAGTTAGATAGCATGTTACAGCTGATTGGCAGGTACATGCTTTAGAAAATCTGCAATTCTCTTTGATTTCTCAAATAGAAGACTATAACTATTGGAATGCTTGATGCATACTGACAGTAGAATAAATCCAGGCGTTGATATCATCATTAGATTTTTAAGTGTTCTGTCTATACTTCAATGCTGTTAAAGAATGAAATTCTGGTCGTTTGTCCCCCCCACAAACAAACACACACACACAAACCCAAAGTACAAATACAAGTGTTTGGCTTGACAGAGATACACAGGTGTTCCTGGAGGGGAGCAGTGGAATCATCTTCTTCAACCTGAAGACAGGACATAGAGCAGCTGCATGAATGTGGTGGTTGCTGTGGCTAATGGGCTGTAGTTGTGGCTTGTCCGTGTTCCTACTGCCTAGGTCCCCACCATTCCCATTGATCCAATCACAATATTGCCAACCCCAGGCATTCAAAAATAGTGAGTCAGACCCCCCAGAATTAAGCACATTGCATTCTCTTTATTTGCTGTCTGGATTTTCTGCCTGTAGGATCCACTCGGTTTGCATTTTCAGATCTTCTCATTGGCTACGAGGGCTAGCAACTTACTATTTTACTTAAATGAAGGCTGTACCATACATGGAAAATAAAAATTAAAGTCTTGTATTGGCATGCAAAAAGAACAAAAGCCATTCACAAACTCCACATACTGCTAGGGCCTGTTGTGTTTCCTGTAGTGTGCATTTCTGTTCTCACAGGGAGTTATTAGACACAGTTGTTAAAGCAAGTGTTTAGACCATTAAAACTTGACATCACGTTAGCTGGTTAGAGGCTCCCAGGCTGTCTACACTTTGAGTTGGGGGTGTGATTCCCATCTCGAGAATTCATACTCACTGTAGCTCTCATAGAATCTTAGAAATGGAGGGCTGGAAGGGGCCTCGAGAAGTTACCAAATCCAGCTCCCTGTGCTGTGGCAGGGCCAAGTAAACATAGATCAGCCCAAACAGGTGTTGTCCACACTGTTTTTAAAAAAAACCCAATATCCCTATTCCATAGCATAACTACCCTTATAGGTAAAGTTTTTCCTAATATCTAACCTAAATCTCCCTGGCCGCAGATTAAGCCTATTACTTCTTGTCCTACTTTCAGTGGACATGGAGAACAACTGATCACCATCCTCTTAATAACAGCTCTTAACTTATTTGAGACTATCAGGTCCCCCATCAGTCTTTTTTTCTCAATACTAAATATGCCCAGTTTTTCTAATCTTTCCTTATAGGTCAGGTTTTCTAAATCTTTTATCATTTTTGTTGCTTCCCTCTGGACACTCCAAATTCATAGAATCATAGAATGTCAGAGTTGGAAGGGACCGCAGGAGTTCATCTAGTCCAACCCCCTGCTCAAAGCAGGACCAATCCCCAGACAGATTTTTGCCCCAAATGGCCCCCTCAAGGATTGAATTTACAACCCTGGGTTTAGCAGGCCAATGCTCAAACCACTGAGCTGTCCCTCCACATCCTTCCTAAAGTGTGGTGCCCAGAATTGGACACAGTACTCCAGCTGAGGCCTAACCAGTGCCAAGTAGAGCAGGACAATTATCTCCCATGTTTTACATGCGATACTCCTGTTAATACACCCCAGAATGAAATTAGCTGTTTTTGCAGCTGCATCACATTGTTGACTCTCTTTCAATTTGTGATCCACTATAATCCCCAGATCCTTTTCAGTAGTACTTCCACCTAGCCAATTATTCCCTATTTTGTAGGTGTGCATTGGATTTTTTCTTCCTAAGTGAAGTACTTTGCACTTGTTTTTATTGAATTTCATCTTGTTGAATTCAGACCAATTCTCCAATTTGTCAAGGTCATTTTGCATTCTAATGCTGTCTTCCTAAGTGCTTGGAACCCCACCCAGTTTGGTGTCATCTGTGAATTTTATAAGCATACTCTCCACTTTGTTAGCCAAGTCATTAATGAAAATATTGAATAGTACTGGACTCAGGACTGGTCCCTGTGGAATATCACTAGATGCACCCTCCCAGTTTGACAGGGAACCATTGAATAACTAGTCTTTGAATACAGTCTTTCAACCAGTTGTGCACCCACCTTTTAGTAATTTAATCTAGACCACATTTCTCTAGTTTGCTCATGAGAATGTCATGTGGGACAGTGTCAAAAACCTCACTATAATCAAGATATAGCGCATCTATTGCTTCGCCCTATCTACTAGGCTAGTAACCAACCGAATTTCCTTGTTTGACAGGGCTATTCCTTATCACCCTATTATCCTCCAAGCACTTACAAATTGATTGTTTAATAATTTGTTCCAGTATCTTTACAGCAATCAAAGTTAGGTAGACCAGTCTCCAATTCCCTAACCCCTCTTTGTTCCCCTTTTTAAAATTAGATATGATGTTTGCCATTTTCATGGAGAAAGAGAGCTAAACATAGAGTGTAGCTGTGGCAGCAGACGTGGTGGGATAGACTAGCGGTCCTGAGTACATACCTAAGGTCTTGGATGAGTACAAACTCAACACAGGTAGCCACTCCATTAGCTTGTGCTGCTGCAGCAACATTCTATTTTTAGCACGATAGCGCCACAAAAGCTATAGTAGGTATTTTTCCTTGAGCTGGGAATCACACCCCCAGCTCAATGGGTAGGTATACACTTATGTGAAGTTTGAGTCTGCACTATAGCAGTTATAGAAGTCTGCACAGTGGGTCCATGTTCTTGCTCTGGGTTGTAGGGCATGATTTTATTTCTCCTGCCAAACATCTCTGCTCCCATTTACTCCATCTTTGTACAAGGGCCAGAATTTAATTAAAGAATTGCATTTCAGCTTTCACTTTATGGAATAACAATACAGATGTAAATACTAAGTTATGAAAAAAACTTTAGCTTCTCTCTCTCTCTCTCTCTCTCTCTCCCCCTCTAGCATACAAAATGTGTATGCTAATATCTGTAATTATACATGTTTCCTGTTTGCCTAGAAAAATAAATAATGAGCATTCAATCCATTTCACATAATCCCAATAGTATTCTTCCCTGAATTTGAGGAGATTATAGATCTTAAATTAAAAATCTAAATTTTACATTCTCTTGCACCCTTATGATCCCAACCAAATCATGAGGGTTGTTTGGGTATAACTGCGTGCAGAATCTGGCCCAGACATTTTGCAATACGTCTCTCTTCTGTGTTACATATGCTTACTAGTTGTGAAATTCTTCCCTGAGTAATGTAAACCACTGGAGATTTTTGTATTGCATTTATTCTTCATGCAGTCTATTAACTCATGTGCATACAAAGCCCAACTCTATTTAAGGGTACCTTTAGCACTTAGCAAAGAGCTTAAGTGTGATGTAAGTGGTGCAAAGGCTTTCTGCTGGGCCTCTCCACAGGGGTGCATTTCTCTTTAATAGAATGTAAAAAAAAAAAAAATGCAGTACAGAGTCACCAGAGAGTTTTACATTACATTATTGAAATCACCAAAATGGTGCAGAAATGGTATTCACATACTGTGGTTCTATAATCCAAACAAATTGAACACCATTGTCTAGGAGGGTTATGGTCTAAAATGATTCTAGTATATTGCTACATATCAAAATCCAGTTTTTAAAGTATTAAAACATAGTAATATGCAGTAATATATAGTATGAAGGGTATGAAGTTGTTATTTTTTAAAGTTACAGTTATAATTTTGAGACTGGCAAATTGAATGGCGGCTAATTAACAGTTTGCCCATTCATACCGAATATTTATAACTAGTAGTGGGAGAACCGTTTGGAAAAATTGTAGATGTTCCCCTGAAATATTTGTATAGATTAGAATTCTCTTAAAATCCTTGTTTTATGGGAAAATTTTCAGATTACAATAATCCATTAATCATCATCACATAAAAGTAAAATTAACTATCTCAGAATTGTAACCTGCTTGCTTAAATGCATCTGCTAGAACACTCGCTCTTTTTCTCCCTCTCTGTCTGGAATAGAGTTGATCAAATATCAGAATTTTCATCACATCATAAATTTCAATATTTTCAACCTTTGTTTTGGCAACATGAACATTCTCCCGTGGAAAACTTTGATTTTGTGGAAATCACATTTTTCTATCCAATAACTGTTGCAACAGAAAATCCCTGTCAGCTGTGCACTGGAACGCTCATTGATTGTGGCAGAAAGCTGGACATTTATTCTTTGTTCAGGGTTAAGGTATTTCTATAGTTCCCCACAGGATTTGATCCTGCAAGTTGCTTAGCTTTTTCTGATGGCAGCTGAGCATATTTAGGGGCAGATTTAGGCACCTAAAGATGCAGTGGGGATTTTCAAAAGTGCCTAAAAAAGGTTAGCTGCTTAGCTCTGGAGTACTTAAGTATGTGCATCTTTAGGCACCTAAATACCTTTGAAAATCTGATAGAACCTTGCAGGTTTGAGCCCTTTATTTCTTGAGATGCTCCTGATTTTCATTTCAGTGTCTCACCCTTACTAGACATCTTATTTGCTGCTAGGCTTTCAGTTGTCAGGCCTTCTTTTATGCACCCCTTAGATACCCAGAGTTTTCTTTTTGTGGCTAGGTTGCCCAATTTTCTCCCTTTCTGACATGCCACTTCCCACCCAATCAGTTCAACATTTTTCACCCAAGGTATTTATGTGTGTCTCTCCCTCCCCTCCAAGTCCTTTAAATTTTACAGATTGATTTGAGATAGGATTTACTCTAATTCTCACAATCAAACCAAACAAATTAAATGAACTGTTCTTTCCCTTCCCATTCCCTCCCTTCTCTTTCAGAGGGAGCTGAGTGTCCACATTAATTAAAATATATTTTAAATATATGGATGGATATTTTTCTCCCTTACATGCCCTTCTTCTGTTACCTAATACTCTTTTTGCACCTTCAGTGGCAAAACCCAACTATTTTACTGCAGGTATTATTATTCACACTTAGTCAGGTTTCCCCTACAAGAATTATTAGTTTCCTATAGCCTTATAGCTTATTGTTTGTTTCTTTGTTTGCTTGTTTTGGAGACCTGTAAAACAACTTTTAAGTAATAATGTTTGTCCCTCTTCTTAAATGGCTAAAAATACTTGACTCAGTTGAGATTAATAGATAATTGACTATAACTAGAAAAGCAAAGGACGATATTCAAATGAGAAGATGGAAAATGCTGCGAGTCACACCAGGCTGAGAACCACACATCAGTACTCATTGCGCTGGTCTACATAAGACTGTAAGAGCCATATTTCCATAAGACCATTGTGCTATACACACACACTAGTCTAAGGCCTTAATCCTGCAAACACATACTCCCATGTATAACTTCATTCATGAGCAATCCCATTGGCTTCACTAGCACTACTAATGTGAATAAACTCATGCGTGTGTTTGTTTGCATGATTATGGCTTATGTTTGAACACTTCTTCCTGTCTTGAGCAATTCTAATTTTTATAAATATGTTGTGTTTCTTCCTCCCTAGATTTTATTGGAAATTTCTTCATTTAAAAGTTTTGTTTTTCATTTCAATATTTTATTTAACAATTTATAATTTTTTTTGAACAACCTAAATTTCAATACATTTATTTTTCATAATGATGCTTTATTCTAGCTTTTGTTGTCATGCTAGTTAATGCCCATTTACGCACATGAGGAAATTTATGTACATGGGGAGTCCCCTTTGATTCACTACTCACATGGACAAGTGTTTAGGAGTGAGACCTAAAGTTGGCAGCTCCTCACATTGCTTAGGAAATTACCTTGGTAGATGTGGGACTGTTTTTTGAATAAGGATTTTTTAACGGAGTAACAACTCTTAACAGAACTTATACACTGTGAATGGCACAAAAATCTGTCCTCACAATGTTCAACAGTAGGTTTAAATTTTTCTAAAATGGATTCTCCCATCTCTAGCTGCAGCTAATGAATGTTATGTCTGTTGAGAATTTGGCTGTTGTTCTAAATACGTCTTTAATTTCACTTCCATTCTCATACACATGCAGTATGAAACATATGTGATACTCTAATTTAATTCTAACACTTGTTTCATAGAATGCTTCTGTAGTAATGTAAATAATTGTTAGTATTCTGTAATAACAATATTTTTTTTTAGCAGGTCAGATTGTTTCCCCACAGTCTGCTCCCGCCTGTGTTGAAAATAAAAATGACGTGAGCAGAGAAAACAGCACTGTTGACTTTAGCAAGGTAAGCATTTATTGACTGTGAAAAGAGCCTTCTGACTGACAAGTAGAAATTTTAAATAAAAAGAGTGGCTTGTGTTAATCAGAGAAAGCTCTAATGATGTTTCACTTCAATATTATACATTGTCACATGTCAGTGCCACAAAATACATAGGTTGCACCTACAATAAAGAAGGGTTTTAAACGTTTCCAATAAAACATAGTTAAAATATTGCCAACAGGCAATCACATTCCAGAAGATTAGACACACTTTTCATTGCATAACACTGTAAGGAGGCAACAGATTGTAGGGAGAGGTCTCAGAAATGAGTAAAGGGCTGACTAAGTAGGAAAGTAATTCAGATTGCTTATCATTCAGATTTAGCATGTGTTCTCTTGTGGGAATAATGTATAAATGTAAAATGCTCTTTTTGTAACCTGCTTTTGTGGATTCTGTGTGTCTGAAGAATAATTTGCTTTTGTTAAACATCTATAACTTCATAACATTGTGTCACGCCGAGATATTTCAATGCACTTTACAAAGTTGTATAGTAGCTCAGTAGTATGGTTTTTAATGACAAACTAATAATAGAAAGCAAGGAAACACAAGCTAGTCTTCAGTTTTGGTATAAAAAATGTCTCTCATCTTTGGAGAAGGTACTGCATGCCTAAAACAAACTTTCACAGTAGGTACAGACAGACATGAGATAGGCATGCCAGCAACAGATGACTTCAACTGGTGCTTGGGTGAATAAGAGTTAAGCAAATCAGGAAAGGTTATTAGAACTAAAATTCTAAAGGGATTTATACAGTTAGTGAAGAATGGCAATTTGAATCCATTGTGGAATCTGACTGCCAGTCAGTATAATTGAGCCAGCACTAGAGTTATGTGCTCGCTCCATCTGGTGCCAGACTGAATCCTAGCAGCAGCAGTTTGTACCAGCTGAAGTCTGTCAGCTTTGTGTGCAGGGGCTAGGAGACCATTAAAAAGGGCAGTACAGTTGTCTATGTGGGATGAAACAAAGACATGAAAAGGACCTTTGCATCACGAAGAGAGAGATGAGGCAGCACTCTGGCTGTCTTTCTACACTGGTTATAAGCAGATTTAACTACAGCAGAGACATGTAATTCAAATTGGAGTACTAATCCTTTAAATACATAAATATATGTATCAGTAAACAAATGTATCCCTTTCTAGGGTATAACATTTTTATTCAATGTTGTTTTTAAAAGTGTTAATTGGTGCAAACTAATATTCATTTTTTTTTGGTGAATGTTCTGTGTATTGAAATGTAACATCTATTGAAAAGGGTAACAATAAAAATAGATTTGTCTAACTAAAATTTTAAAAGAACGGCGATGAGACCAACAGCAACCTGGAGAACACTCCACCACTTCATGTAATACTTTTCTCACAGTTTTCCATAGCCATTTAGAAATTTGAATGCCAGAACCCCCTGAACTCATAGTTGTGGGTCTTTCACTCCACAGCTTTCAAAATCAGACTCTGTTTTCTAGGTATGTTTTCATGCTGAAGGAAAATGGAGACAGCAGATTTTGAAACTTCATTCACCAGTTTTACACTGATGTGATATCATTGACTTCATCAGAACCATTCCGGATTCTCACTGGTGTGAGCAGTGGTGCTGGGGGGTGCTGCCACACCCACTGGCTTGAAATAGTAATAACAAACACCATGGTTTCCACCATCAGCATGCCCACTATAAAAATTGTTCCTGCACCCCTGGGTGTGGGAGGAGAACAAATTCCCACCTTTCTAGCTAACCTTAAGAACCCTCAATAAGTTAAACATCAGTAGTTGTTTCATGAAGTAGGAAAGAGACAGATTTTGTTTACATGGATAAAATGGCCTCATGGAATTTTAACTAGAAGACTTTGGCTGTGAGACTTCACAGTCTAGAGGTATTCTTGGAACCCCAGCTCTTCAATTATAATATAGCAGCAGTTTATAGGAAATCTTTTTTCATTTTCATTTGGCCAGGAGAGTATGACTGTCTTCTTTTACATTCTTGCCACTATCAATGATGCCTTTCTCACCTCAGATGTGTGCTACATGGGACAACACCTAAGATCCAGTCACAAACCAAAGTTAATGCGGAAAGCAGCAGTCTACCTGCTCTGTGGAGTTTCTTACCTTGAGCACATGACACTAATGCTCCATGATCTGTCCCAGTTGCCTAGTTGTCTCTTGATTAAGTTTAAGGTGTTGATTTTAACCTATAAAGCCCTTGAAATCTGCCTACTTGAGCGAGTACCTCTCTCCTCATGTAATATTACCAAACTGCAGGCAATAGAGGAACTCCAGCTGGAATCGCCTCAGTATAAACTGTTTACCATGAAGGGCTCCCACTCTTAGATCTTTTGGTCTGAAATAGCCTAAATATGGCACACTGCAGGGCTCCTCTACCTATTCAGATTTTGGGGTACATTAAGGGGTTATTGTTTGGGATTTTGATTTCATCTCTAGTTAGTTATTTTCTGGTTTTGGGGGTGAGGAGCAGCTGTTGTTTCAATTTTTTGTGATTGTAATTTTAATTCATGGCAAAAGTCCCTAGAGACCATGATAGGCAAAGTATTTTAAAAAATAATAAAAAAGAGAAAGAGATCTTTTCTCAAGCATCTGCTGAGACTCTGGTAGCTTAGTCCTCTGAAAAAATACTCAGACCTTTCAGTCTACTAGTCCTTAGTCCTTCATGTTGGTTTGTCAGTTGTCTAACACACTGAAGTATGATTCATGTTATCATAAAGAATGCTTATGCTAGATTGGGGTAACATTAGAAACATGGCTTTTTGGGTTTGGGGAAATAATAAAATTTTAAAAATATATTTCATAACACAGGCAACTCTGTTATGTCTAAATTCTGAGTAAGTGCCAGAGCCATTTGCAAAGAAAACAGTTTTCTAAATATTACTGAAGACTATTTACACTAGTACTGACAGATGGCTGTAAGATAGACATTAAAATGGTCCACTTTAACAGTTTATATTGGATTTGGTCACTGTTGTTGTATTTAGATTAGTAAAAGGAAAGCAAATGACAAAACCATACAGTCTGAAATTCTTAGGCAAGACTAGTGCATTATGAAGTCAATTATACGTGTTTTATATTGTATTGCTATCATTATTACATAATGACATTTAGAATGGTATTGGGGAAGTAATACATAAATATATGAGTCTGAATATCAGGCAAATAACTATAGACTATATAGAAATAATGGTGCAATCAAGATACATTAAAACTCATTTAGATTGTTAAAAATGACAGTTTGATATACACCCAGCACATTTCAAACCTAAAATAAAGTAAAATAAAAAGTTGAATGTTTGAATGTATTTAAGATGGGTCTGACTCTTGCCAAAAACTTGTTCCAGTTGGGCCTTAAGGAACCTTTATAAAAGGAATAATCAACCTGTGATGCCATTCAGTAATGGCATGGCTTCTCCATCTCTTCAACATTGAGTACCATTGCGCTGTAGCTTCAAACTTATTACCCCACTTCACTCTTTAAAATACCCTAGCTAGACCGTTATGTTCATAGCTTATTTTCTCATGCTCAGAAGGTTGGAAAACATCTTCCTCCAAGCCTGACAGCAATAGTGCTTTGTGATTTTTGGCTGATAGGAAACAGTCATGGAAGGAAGATGTCAATCTCCCATCTTGTTGGGACTCTAGCATGGCAACCTCATCCACTGAATCCAAGTTTCCTACACGCTGCACCTGCTGACAAAGCCAAGGCTTTGCCCTCTCATAACTACTGTTAATTAGCATAATAAAGAAGATAGCAGAAAACAAAAGATGGTGTATTTCCTGTTAATATTTGCTTTGGCCCTGTAGGTAAAATATTTAGGATACGTTAAAAGTTGTTTGTGCAGCAGGATTATCTATATTCCCTTTGCACAGTTGGGCAAATGCTAAAGACTGATAGTTATTCATATTACCAAGAATCAGTCGTTTATTTCTCTTTTTAAAATTATTCAAGAGAAGAGAACACCGCAAGTAGACTGGTTAAAAATCTCAGGCAGCTGGTCGTACGTTAGGTGGTGACCGAGTGAAGATACTCTGTGTCAATGAAATAGAGAGAGATCGTTATGTACGTTAGTTTTTCAGACAATATATCAAGCTCTTTCCTTTGAACTTTGCTGCTGTTATTCTTTTAATTATTAGGTTGACCTACACTTTATGAAAAAGATACCTCCTGGAGCTGAAGCGTCAAATATTTTAGTTGGTGAACTAGAGTTTTTGGATCGTGCCGTAGTTGCTTTTGTTAGATTGTCCCCTGCAGTATTGCTTTCAGGACTAGCTGAAGTTCCAATTCCAACAAGGTAAGTATAGATTGTGCTAAAAATATAGATGGTAGTTTATTCCATTTCATATTTTTCTAAATTGCATCACATGTGGATATGGATGGGAATCATCCTTTAGCCCTGTTTTTTATCCAGTTACGAATTGAATTATTACCTTATAAGAGGGGCAGGCATCTTTCCTTTCTTCCTTTAAATAATGCATACTTAGGTTAATTATTGGACCTGAGGCCTGTGTGCCCTTTTCAGAAGTAGAAGCAGAAGTGCACTGTTTCTGAAACTGTGATGAACAGATTAGCATATTTGAATTACAAACATTTCAGATGAATTGCTAAGAAACTGAAGAGGTAAACAGCAAAGAGGTTGATCAGGTTACCTGGGAGCTATAATTGTTTGCATAATCCTGCATAACTTTTCCTGGAGGGAGAAATGACAAAAGAAATAAATACATTGGTATAAAAGATAGAGCCCATTCCAATTCTTTATTAACATAGCATTGTTCAAGAGCAATAGGCATCTGGGGTAAACAGCTGAAAAAGAGAGAACTGAAGGGGGCAATTGGATTCCAGTACCCACAAATTTCACCACTGCTCCTCTCATAGTTTGTTCCCCATGATTAGACCCCTTCCCTTTGCTTCCTTGGATTTGACTTGTATTCTCCCTTTCAGGGGAACCTGGAAGGGGGGAGAAATGAATTCTTTTTATTTTATTGTCTAAATAATTTTAAAAGTGAAGTAAAAGGGGGGGAGAAATTTCCCAGGAAACTAAACATTGAAGATGCTACCACAATATAAACAATGATATGCTGATACAAAATGTAGTTATTTGTGAAAGATTAGAACTAATTGGGATTAACACAAATGTATGTGAAATATTAATAATTAACATTTAATACATGAATAATTAATATTTAATTAAATGTTAATATTTAGTTACTTTTAATATGAGGGCCTAATTATGGCCCAACTAATGTGGTGGTGCAGAGTCATTGTGGGTAGCGAAATGGTCAGAGAAAGTTTTGCCCAGCCACCACATCGCCTTCTTGCACAGGTAGGCACAAAATGGGGTGTGGAGTGAGCAGAGCCTTAACCTCACCCCACTAACATGCCAGATAGCATAACTGCACCAATGCATTGGAGACAGAACAGAAGCAGTCTACTCCCTTATCCAAGCAGTGAGGGAACCAGGAAGGAGATTGTGACTCTTGGTGACACAGCAGTGCAGTGCCCATTACTCTGAGCTGATGGCAAAATCATGAGTGTGTTCTGGATGATTAATTGTACAAGAACTCATGTTAGAAGTGCTCTGTTTAATTCATCATTCGTTCTTTGCCATTTGCTCATTTTAAACAGAGCAGAAACAAAACCATCTGACTTGGGTGACCAATCACACTCTGACTATTCATTATTCATTGACCACTCCATAGTAATAATTGTTCATATAAATATTTGGTGAATACTTTTGAATAACAAGTATATTCACTGAATTCAGTTTCTGAGTGATTTGCAAGGAGATAAAAAGGCTAAATTCTTAATGGATTATTAGATCAGCCCTAATTGGGTTTGTCACTTTAGTAAACATGAACTTGGAAAACAAATCTGGGTGATGGTTGGCTAACTAGCAAATAAATGTGTGTGTGGGTGTGTACCTATACAGCCATACAGGGATGAAAACTCCACATACGGCATCTTCTTTAGACAACTTGGCTCAAGAGCTGGTCAAAATATGACGAGTATATTCTGCAAAAAACGGGAAAAAGCTTCTCAAAATTTTTGATAAAAAATTCAAAAACATTTTTGTTTCTGAAACTGAAAATGTTTTGGGTTTTGAGTTTTTCAGTTTTCTTTCCCTGACCCTTTTCTATTTTTCATTTTGCTGCTAGTAAAAGAAGTTTGGGTATTTTTTTTAATTGATTGGGAAAATTAAAGAAAAACCGAACAATTTTATTTTTTAAAAATCATCATTTTTTGTGAGAAAAAAGTTTAAAATGAAATTTTTTGTCAATTGCTCTATTTGGCAACCCTGTGAGCTCTTGGCAGAACGTTCCATAGTTCTGATACTTGAAAATAGATGTATAGGGAATAGCATAGAGGAGAACTAGAATCCTCTTAAATAGAAGACACCCTTTGTGTGTGTGTGTCTGGGATAGGGTATCCTCCATAATTTTGCAAAAATGCTACATACTGATAAATATATGCTTCTGTCAAAAGTACTTTTGCCTAATTTTTAAGATACCCACAATTTAATTGCATGTTTGTGGAACCTAAGTGAGTTTGGGTATTTAAAGCTATTCAGGCCATCTCCTTGCATGGCACACATTTATGTAATGTTTTGTAATTGTATCTCCAATTTTAAATTACTGTGTAAGGATATTTAGAGAGAGACTATTTCCCCCCCCTTCAGATATTACTTCCTCTAATCAATTTTATGAACTTTTCTGTGTTACATGATGTCAGTTTAAGTTTTCCATTCTTGAAATATCTGTTTTTTTGGCTTTTTTATGTGCAGATTTTTGTTTATTCTTCTGGGACCACTAGGGAAGGGCCAACAGTACCATGAGATTGGAAGATCAATTGCAACACTAATGACAGATGAGGTATTTATTGATTAACTATAGTTTGTACAGTTATTTCAAACTGAGGATGACCCTAAACCAAAAAGTTCACCAGATTCAGTGCCCATATGTACTCCTGAAATACTCTGCCAACCTGCCTAATTAGTGGGAGCCCCCATCGTTTTAAGACAGTCTTTGAGAAACTCTCTTTAAAGGAAACAGTTGGCAACTACATCCTGATGTTAGCCCATAGCTAATAAATATATAGGTCCGTGAAGTCATTTGCAGAGTTGCTGTAACATTTTAATGAAAATATTTTCTATAACTGACCTACCTGCAAGCTTCCTAACACTCCTAGGTGACTAGATAGCTGAAGTTCACTACACTCAGGCACTTACTTTTGTCTCTGAACCCTTGTATTTTAGCATTTTCATTTTGTGGTGTAAGGTTCAACACCATGATTATATTCCTGCTGCTGCAGCCAAAGACAGACGTGCTTTTTTGATCTATCTGGCTTTTTTCAATAAAGTTGCATGGATATAACCAAAGATAGGATTTGAGGCTCCAATTGGAACATAGTTTAACCATTCTTATGATGTGCAAATGGAATTAGAATCCAGTTTATGATCCCATGGCTGTGATGGTTAGAGGAAGTAACTTTTGTCATTGAAGTAAGCAGATAGGTGTTGAGATCCAAAATTCACACTCACAGATCAGATCTGTTGAATAGGAAGATGCACATTTTTACACAGTCACTTTTCAGTGGAACAACCACACTTTTTTTTAAAGATACTTGGAAAATTAGATATCATGAAGGATTTTACACTCTTGTTTACATGTAAAATGAGAATCTCTTGTATTTCACTTTTTTTGTCTCAGGTATTCCATGATGTTGCTTATAAAGCTAAAGATCGTAATGACTTGGTTTCTGGAATAGATGAGTTTCTTGATCAGGTTACAGTTCTCCCTCCCGGAGAATGGGACCCAACAATTCGAATAGAGCCACCCAAAAATGTTCCTTCTCAGGTATGCACAGTGCAAAATTAGAGTTTCTAAAAGTTTAGTGGCCTAGAAATGTTGTAAGATAAAGTCTTTTATTAATCTTCTATGACAATACTTGTAGGCACCTGAAGTATGAACTTCCATGCATTACTTTGCTGTTCAACTTACTCAAACTGACCCTTGACTGGCAAGAACAATTCTCTGCGGTGCCGAGACTGTTGTTCATACTTAGTTCAGTTCCGGGCCTCTCCTGAGCAGAAACAAATAGTTGTATGAAACAGAACAAAACAAGTGCATTGATTTTGACTTTGTGTTACTTAGATACTAGAGTGACAGGTGCATTAGAAGTATCTGAGAGAGAAACTGCTCTCCAATAGGTCACATACTCATTTAATTATTTTGTGGGTGTAAAATGTCTGTTATTCATTTCTAAGCTGATCTAGTGATTTTTAAAAAAATCTAAAGGTCTTTTGTTCATGTAATCCTCTCTGGGCAAATTATGCTTTTATCTGTGTGCTGCTTATTCTATAGAAGAGCAGCCATAAGAGCCCTAATATCAATAATAGGATATCAGTAACACAAAACAAAATGCTGTACACACTCCTCCCCCTGGGGAGAGGATGAAAGAAAAACGTGACAGATGTTAGTCACATTACTTAATGCACTACTGGAAGGCACAGAGATACTATGGTGAAGAGCACTATACAAGAACCTATATACAATAGTATAGACTAGAATAGTAAGTGTAAATCATGGTTTTGGATAAAACAATCACTTTATTACGTTACTTCAAAGGACATTGGTTGCCTATTTTTCAAAGTGCAGGACTGTAAAAGCAATGATACAGTTTTACTCCTACTGTGGTCCTTGTTGCACTTCAAATAAGAGATCAGTTAAGTTAAGTAAACTCACTTTAAGATTGAAGCAAAGGAGAGAAATTGGTACAAGATCTCTATCGTCCATAGAAATGTTTAATAAATGAGAATGTTGTGAAGCCATCGTTACTCTGCAGAGACAGAGATATTTTAAATGTGTTTATTTTTTTTTAAACTGTGACCTTGGCCTCCCTAGAGACACACCATTCTCATCAGAATAGGTGTAAGCAAGTCAAGGAATAAAGGAATATTTTTGTTCAAACTAGATTGCATTCCTAAACTGTTAATTAATTGTTACTGCATGTTCAACAAATGGTTAAATGGGTTTTAAAATGCTATCTACTTTTCTACTGTTCGATTATAATTGTACTGCATTTTAAATTGTTTGGCACCTAAAGCATCTTGGCAAGGGAATGCTTTTCACATAAATATTATTTTGTTTATTGTTATATTCAAGAGATGGGTCTGTTTTTGCTGAGTTGCTAGTTTTAAGTGGAAATATAATGACCTAGAAAGAGAGAATAGATACAAAACATCCTGGTCTGTTGTTGATTTAAAATGTTTTTTTGGCACAATTTCCTTGGACCCAATTTTGTATTTTTTTTTTTTTTACAACAAAGGAACCCCTTATGGTATTTCCATATATATGATTCTTCCACACCTTATGGGTGCAACACCATGACAAAGTTTGGGAAACCGTTGAGATTGATTTACAATTATTGCAGCATTTAAGGGTTCAGTGGGCCACAATAGGCCAAGTCTACGGGACAGAGCCTTAAGAACAGGTAGATCCACTGCGCACTGAGCTAAGCAATTCTGGAACAGGGAAGGGGCTGAGATGAGTCATACTTGCTGTATAGGAGGTGGGTTCTTCTCTGCTAACAGGGAGATAGAGACATAAAGTAAATGAAGTCTTCAGCCCCTTCTACACCCAAGTAAGCCAATCTCTTCTGTACCTGTGCTGGGAGTTACTGCAAACCCTAGCGATCGGGGGAGAGAGGGAGTCAGGAATATATATATATATATATATATGGGGGTCTCTATTTGTTTACATTAAAAAACAGTGGAATAGTCACAGGGGACCTGCATAGCTGTGGAGCAAGGGATTGTCCTCCAGCCCTGACTGACCTTTTGTCACTCTCTTGTTAATAGCAGCAGTCCCTTTGATCCCTCCCTGCTGTGGGACAGAGGTGATATCCCAACTGACTTGTTATTTGCTGCAGGTGGTGGTCAAGATGGAGCCAGGGTAAACTAGCCTATTCAATAGCCTGTGTGTCTTCCTGGTGTCAGTAACACCCTTTCTGGGACATGGGTCCAGCTTCTAGCCCATGCCCACATCTGGACTTTGCTGTGCCTTCCTCCTGAAGAGAAGCAGCTTGCCACTGGAGAGAGCTGTTAGCATGGCCACCACAGAGAGCTCCTATTGACTGAAACCATCTCACTTCTGGCTCTACTGCCATCTCTACTCCTGTGGAGAGAGGGTTCTTTCGGAAGCTTAGAAGCGGTGCTACTAATTGAGCAGCAGTGATACTACATCCTACTGTTTGCAAGTTGCTTCTCCTGGGTCATAGCACCCTGACCTATTTGGAGGCAGCACAGCTTCATTCAAATGATAACACCCCACAGAATGGACACACACATATAATTCTGTAAATGCACATCCCTTTCACTTCTGCATAGAAACTGAAAATGATACCCTACAGGAAAAATACCTGACTGCGCCATGTGCCTACTTGTGTCCTTTGCTAAAACTGCATTTTTGGGTGAAACTCAATAGAAAATGTCTTTTGTTTCTTCTAGGAGAAGCGCAAGATCCCAGGAGTGCCAAATGGAACAGCAGCTCTCGGGGACCCAGTACCACTTGGAGGACACAGTGGACCAGAATTGCAACGGACTGGAAAGTTAGTGGAAAACTTGATTAAATGTGATATTTTTTTAAGCAATATACTTCCAAAAGGAAGTCTAATGGCCTCATTCTCTCTCAACTATACTGATATAGCATGTCACTGAGTTCACTGTAATGGAGTTATTCCTAATTTATGTATCTCTAAATGAGTGGAAAAACAGACACTTAGTTGCTAATTTGCACTATTAGTTATCTCTGGAACATGCGTTCTACTTTCTTTATTTAATGTAAGATCCTTTCTCAATAATATATGATGGTCAAGCCACTGGTAATCATGATTAATGCTGCTTGTTCTGTATAGTGTGAAAGGAATGGTGGAAGAAGTCTGCTCTCATTTGTGACGAAAACTTAGACTATTTTCTAGCTGAGCATGTTTGGAGGCAGAGTTGTGCAGCCCTGGCTTTTCTTTAAACACACTAGGCCAAAATATTCAGCTCCCATTGACATGAATTATTGTTGTGTGTGCATGTGTCTGAGGACCTAAAGTATACACTTCAGGGGAGTTCTTTTCTAATATAATATTTTTAAACACATGGGCTTTTATTGGACTCACCAGGTGCCATATTGTCAGACAGTAGAACCTCAGAGTTATGAACTGACCAGTCAATCACACGCCTCATTTGGAAATGGAACTATGCATTTAGGCAGCAGCAGAGATCACCAAAAAAAAAAAAAAAAAAAAAATACTGTCCCATGTTAAATGTAAACTACTTTAAAAAAGGGGGGGGGGGGGGAGCAGCATTTTTCTTCTGCATAGTAAAGTTTCAAAGCTGTGTTAAGTCAATGTTCAGTTGTAAACTTTTGAAAGAACAACCATAATATTTGTTCAGAGTTATGAACATTTCAGAGATACGAACAACCTCCATTCCCGAGGTCTTCATAACTCTGATGTTCTACTGTATATTGTTTTGTCCTATATGTCATGCACCATATATCCTTTTCTCTGCATTCTTTTAAGACATACTTAAAGACCACCCCAACCTTAGGATTGGCCAGAAGATAGTCCCTCCCCTACCATCAAACTTAGAATAGCCTCAGGACTGCTCTAAACTGCTTACAGCTCAAAGGTCCGTTATGCTAGGTAGGGCTTGTCAGACTGTAGTGACACATCTGCCATGTCCCTTTAACACAGCTACACCCAGTACATCAGGAGCTAAAGGAAAAGGGGCATCATAGAGGCACCACCATGCCAATGATACCACTCGGGAATTCCTTCTGACTTTGATGACTGTCAAAAAAGTGTGGAGATTAGTTTGTTTTAAATACACACATCTGTCCTTAGTGGGTTAATGTGCATACAGCTCGCATAAAAAGTCAGGCGCAAAAAGGATGAGGTTGCAGTGATCAAAGTGAGAAATGATCAAGGCATGGAAAAATGCTTTTGAAGTAGGAATGGAAGTGACTATATTTTAGAAATGTAGAGGAAGAAACCTAGGCTCTAGTGAGAAACTGGATCATGTGGAATGACAGTGCTGTTCTCATCTGTGTTGGAGAAGAGAGGGGATATGAAGGTTTGGTAGGAAAAAGGAGAGTATTTGCCATGTTGAGTCTGAGATGGCAGTAGCAGACAGACACAAATGTCTGAGAGGCATTTGAAGATGCAAGACTTGAATAGGAGTGGAAGGGTTGGAAGTTGATTTAGAAGACATTGACCAAGAGATAATAATTAAAGCCAGGGAACCATTTGAATTAGCCCAAGTGGGGAGATAGTAGAGGAAGAAGCAGAGGGGACTGAGAACAAAATCCTGTGGGACCAACAGTAAAGCGTGGGGAAAGAGAAGACTGCAAGCTGCACTCATCCAAAGAAATTCTGAAAGTTTGATAGCTTGATAGTTGTAATCAAGGAGAGAGAAATGTGGAAGTGCTATGACGCAATAGACAACTCTTGCAGAATGGGTGATACTTGAAGTCCTATAGTTAGCTCAGTCTGTTCTGTGTGAAACAGGACCTGCCATATAACATTTTTACTAGCATTATTTATATCAGAAGTCCCTTTCTATAAAGGAAAAGACTTTAAACTGGAGCATCAGCTGGTGTAAATCAGTATAGCTGTATTAAAGTTAATGGAATCATACAGGTTTTTCCCACGTGAGGAACTATCATTTGATTTAAAGAAGACAATGACATGAGATCAGGAACTGGGTTTACATATGAGCCAATGCCATTTGAGAACTTTCTTTTGTTGTTTGCTCTGGGTCCTGTCTTCCTCGGGGCTACTTTTTGGCTTGTCTTGAAGAGTGTGTGTGCCGATGCCTCTTCATCACCACAGAAACTCAGGCAGGGTACTGAATGAGTTATTTATGAAACGTGACATACTATTTGGTCCAGAGACTGTGTGAATCTTACACCATTTATGAAAATGTAGTCTGCTGCTTCCTAGTACTGTACAAAGCTCCTTACAGAGGGAAAGAACTCACTAGAAAGCTTCTTTTGAGAACAGATTTTAAATTGTAAATAGCCAGCATATGCTAAGTAGTACATATCTCTGTGAGTAGTTCCATCAATCTCAGTGGACTACTCATGGATCAAAGTAGTACTCAACATGAGTAAAGATGCTAGAGACGTATTCTATGGTAGTAGCAAGTGTCAGATGAAAAAGAGGAAGGCTAGTTCATTGGTTTAGGGCACTAGCTCTGGGACTTGGGAGACCTGGGCTCAAGTTCCTGTTTCCTGTGTGACCCTGGGCAAATCACTTGGTGTCTCTTGTCCCTCTCTGTGAAAGGAGGATAATAGTGCTGCCCCACTTCACATCAGTTTTAGGAGGACAAATACTGTAAAGATTGTGAGGCACTGAGATTGGGGGCGCGAGACACAATTACCTTAGATTTCACATGTACAGGTCTCATAATTCATCCCAGTGGTGAAAGAAACCAGAACTCTTTCTTTCTGTCTTTATTTTTCCCCTTTTCTTAGGTTTTTTGGGGGATTGATTTTAGATATCAAAAGAAAAGTTCCCTTCTTCTGGAGTGACTTCAGGGATGCTTTCAGTCTGCAGTGTCTAGCATCATTTTTATTTCTCTACTGTGCTTGTATGTCTCCTGTCATCACGTTTGGCGGTCTGCTGGGAGAAGCAACTGAAGGTCGTATAGTATGTGTTTTACTTTAATCTGAACTTTTAAAACATATTTACCCTTTTAGGTTTGGGGTTAGAATTTTCTTAATATTACATGTGTCACCTTTAAAATGTTGTAGTCTGAAACTGCGTTGTTACCCACAGTATTGGGACTCTGATAGAAAATTTCTGAAAGTTCACTTTTTTTTTCACATGTAGAGTGCAATAGAATCTTTGTTTGGAGCATCCATGACTGGAATAGCCTACTCTCTCTTTGGTGGACAGCCTCTTACTATTCTAGGCAGCACAGGGCCAGTGCTGGTGTTTGAAAAGATATTATTTAAATTTTGCAAGTAAGTGAAGTAATTTTATTTAAATAAACTTTCAGAGACTATTTTTGATGTATGGGTGTGTATGTGGCTAAATCAGCATTATAAATCCCCTGGCAGCATGCTGAAAATTTGCTTATGTGTAATTTAAATTTGGTTATCCTTTTCCTGTGTGACTTCATGAACTACATTTTAACTGATAATAATCTATATAAAATTAGAAATATAACAAAGGGCACAATCCCACGTTAGTCCATGAGAGGTATCAACACCTCCTAGTATAAAATGAGAAGTCAGGATTTTGGGAAACATTGCTCAGACTTTTAGAGGAACACTGGAAGATATGTGGTGACCAAAACAAAGGGGACGCTTAATGATAAAAGGTGTTTTTAATTTTTCACTTTAAAACTGTTCTGAAAGGAATCCAAACTCAGATTGGTATTAGATTGATTCCTGGTCCAAAATGATTCAATTTAAATCTCATGAATGGAAACCACCATATAAAATAAGACACACTTCATGGCTTTTCGGCATTTTATCATTCATAACAACATAGTCAGCAGTGTGAAGCTGACAGGTACTGGAGTTGAGCAGCATCTCCTAATCCATGGAATAAATGCGATATAACCTTTCTCCCTGCCCCCTGTCTCTTGAAAAAGAGCTAAATAAAATGTAAACCAAACCTGCACTTACATGCTAATACACTGTAAGTAAGATCCCTCTGCCACAAAATGAGTGAAAATTGTGCCTACATTGTCAGCCAGTAGTGGTGGGTTTCTGAGATCCAGGGCCTAATGTGGGCAGATGGGTACCCGTCCTACACACTTCTTGCCATGAGTCCCATCTGCTCAGTCTGCCTCATTTTTACAATTGGGACTTCTGAGGCAGGAAGGCTTGATGGCAGAGCAAAACCTCCTGATCCTCCTGACGAACAGGGCAGAGTGGGAGGCCCTGACCGTTCCCTCTCATCTCCATGATGGGAAAAGACCTCCCAGCTCTTCGTGCAGATTAGCTGGGGCCAAGATATATGTGGCCCTAGCATGCCCCATGTATGCTTATGTACAGCCAGCACAGAGGGTTTTGCTCTAGTTTGTGGATGGAGGGTGAGAGTCTGTGAATGAGGCAAGACTTTGAGACTATTGTAACCACTATCTTGCTGATCACAACCACTTATTGTCTTGCACTTTTGAAGTTGAAGAAAACAGGCAGATGTAGGGATCTGCCACTTCTGCTGCCCACCCAGGATTAGAGTGCATCCAAAGTTTAATCCACGCCTTTGAGGGTGTACACAATTGCCTCTCATTGTCCCCTTTAGTAACACACTCAGACCAGATGAGAATCTGGCTTGAAGACATCTGACTTACTTTCATGAAAGGAAAGAAATTCTGAATTAAAAGGGCCTTCACATTTCTTCACAACTTTCTCTTTTTTATTGTAATTGGGAAATCTTTAATGCATCTAGTTTGTTTTTTAATTAAACAGTGAGACAGTAAAAAAGAATTGCTGAATTAACTGAGAGCATTAATTACATTTTGATAGAGTTTTTCAGTAAAAAGGGATCTGGCCACTGCAAAGTACAATTGAAATCCATGGCCTATTTTATAACTTGTGGTGTTCAATACTATTAAAAAGGGGGTTAATGAATAATATGACTATATCTACATGGAGTATCTCTAGTTCTTTATTTATAAAGGTGAAAACTGCATTACATGAGCTACTATGCATGTTCCCTCCTTGGTAAGCTAACCAACATAGTACTTGACTGTCAGGACAGTATTATGTCCAGGGCCAATGGTGGCTTCAAGATGGACATTAATACACCATAGCATTCACAAAGTAGCAAGTTCTGCTCACATCTCTGTTACCAAATAGAGTTCTACAGTGTACTTTAGTGTTGTTTTGGGCATTAGAGCTGGCTGTATTCTTTGCTTCTTGCAGAGATGGACAGCCTCCTTGGATTCAGTCTTTCTAGAGATGACTTTTGCATTTGGCAGGTCAAGAGAGTATAGAAAAAATGCACATACCTACACAGAGTGGATTTTTGTAGTATTTCCTCTTCTGTGCCTACGAATTAATGTTTTGACTCTGTTAATTTTTCTTTTTTTTATTAGAGAATATGGGTTATCATACCTTTCTTTGAGAGCTAGCATTGGACTATGGACTGCAACACTATGCATCATCCTTGTTGCAACTGATGCAAGCTCCCTAGTCTGTTACATTACCCGGTTTACTGAAGAAGCATTTGCTTCTCTTATCTGCATCATTTTCATTTATGAGGCCTTAGAGAAGCTATTTCATCTCGGTGAGACGTATCCAATCAACATGCATAATGATTTGGAACTGCTGACTAAATACTCGTAAGTAAGATTTCTTTTGTTAGCCATGGCATCTTCTTTTTCATAAGTTATATATTCCCTGTGAAGAATACGAATGGTGCACAGCAGGAAAATCATTTTCATGCTTGAGACACATTGCTTGACATACAGCAACTTATAGATGTGATAGAATCAATCCAGTGTTTTTCAAAACTATAATTGCTGTATGTCCTGTAGGGGTCATTCCTCCTTTTGGTTCATGTGATCAGAATGGGAGCTATGTGCATGTAGTGGGGGGAAAATAACACCTGTTAGTGCCTGATTCTGCTGTGCAGAGGCTGCAGTGGTGTAGTGGTAAAAAAAAAAAAAAAAAAAAAAAAGTGGCTAAACTTACCTAAACTAAACTCCCATTCCTTAAATGAGAAGTGGGTAAACTCAGTTTACCCTTGACTGCACTACTACTATTATACAGGCAGAACTACAGTTGATTTCAGTGAGATTTTTGCCTTCATCAGAACTGGATGGGGTGGGACCCTTCTTTTATAATTCATTTTGCCTTATAATGATTGTTTTCTTGAATTCTATTTCTTCCTCCTCTCATCATTGTAAGGATATTTTTTTTAAAAAGGGATATTGATTTACCTGGGGTAGGATTCTGCCATGTGTCTTATCAGCCACCCCAAGACCTAGCAAACTTATACCAACATTGAGCTGTTTAGGTCATTGCATTTAGCTGTCTTTATGGTCACAGGCTTACAGCAGTGTTACAAAATATAGCATCTTAGCTGGCTAAGACAGACTCTTATTAGACAGAAGGAGAAAGGAGAGGGATAGGAGAGAGAAGAAGTAAGGTGGAAGGAAAAGGACACACTGGGGGTGAGTGACAAAGCCTCACATCCCAGGTGGTATTTCGGATTCAGATGGAGATGGCAGAATTGGAGGTGGCAAAGTTCTCTAGGTCCCTCTCTCTGGCCCAGTCTGTTCAGCACATCTCTCAGGATTAAGATGAAGAAAGTCCAGGGTCCCAGGAGATGGTGGGTCTGGCAGCCATGATAGTGAAGCTCACTCCTTCCCCATCTTTCAGCCAGTCAGTATCGCTGGTAACCATCTGTTCACCTGTGTTTCCCCCCCAAAGTCTCTTTTTCAAGAACCCCAAAAGGGAGTGATGGGCAAAATAGCCCATCCCCTCATTATTTTGTCCACCAAATGAGCCTAATTTCTGAGACACCAATTTTGGTTCACTGATTTCTGGTTCCACACTTTTCTTGCTTACCAAGCATGACCTTTACACAGTCCTTGAGTTATATCAGTAGAGCCCCCTCCACACCTCCCCTTTTTGGACCAGTTCAGTCTTCGTCTCACTTTTGCACCTTTTTTTTAAATCAGCATTTATTGTTGTAGGCTATTGCAATATTCTATGAACTTTCACTCACTTCTCATAGCTGAGCTCACAATTAGAGCACATTTGTAGGCCCAGTTGTAATGGGAGAGGAAAACTCCCAGGCTGATGATGGGAGGGTGTGGGAGTAATAAAATCCTAAACTGGCAGTCAAGGTTCCATCAGAAACCTGCCTGGTTTCTGTCAGAATTTCATTGAAATTGACACAGTTCAGTAGAATGATTTGATTTTGTCAAATCAGTGTTTTCCAACGGAAAAATGTTCCATCAGAAAATTTCCAACCAGCTCTAGCATTAATAATGAGACTGTTATTAGTTACTGTCAGATATGAAGTGCAATATTTTATAGGACATAATTTAGTTTATAAAAGTATTTCAAATAAAATGTTATTGCAATTTAAACTGTGTGATTTTTCTGGGAAATTACATTCAGTGAAGCTGTTTGCAATGTTGTAGCCATGTTGATCCCAGGATACTAGAGAGACAAGGTGGGTGAGGTAATGTATTGTACTGGACCAACTTTTATTGCTTGTCTTTTTCACCCGCAGAAGTTGTTCCCCAATGATTCCCTTGACTCTCATTCAGTGAAGTTTGTTTTCATTTTAAATATATTTAAGTTTCTTGCCAGAGTAGCTCCATGTACCTTCTCATGGACTTAATAATAGTTTGGATTGGAGTTGTCTAGTGCAGTGTGGTTAAAGTAAAGGAATGGGAGCCAGGGCTCCTGGGTTCTATTCCTAGTTCTGTCACAGACTTTTGTTTCCTTAAGCAAATAATTTCACCTCTTATATGCCTCAGTTTATCTATCTATAAAAGCTGTAAAACAGATATTGTAAGGCTTAATTAGTGTTAATAAATTAATTACTATTTTGGTAAAGTAATGTGAAATATTTGGATGTGAAATGCTATAGAACTGCAAAATATTAGTTTTAACATGAATGTAGTACAATTTTGCACCTAACATAGACAGGTCTCCCTGCCCTACATCCTCCTTGTCATTTTAAATGGACATAGTCATCTTTTTCACATCTCAGTCCTGAACTATTGTGCTGATGCATTCCACAGCAAAAGCAGTTGCATTTCAGTAGTGAGTGAAATGATTCCTATGTGTAATTATACAAAGTGCTCTGAGATGAAAGGCACTATGCCCTGGTTTTGCACAGCTTTACTTTTCAGATCTTTACTTAATATATTGCTGAATGGTTCATTACAGTTGTGTAGTATTAGTGCTCTATAATTTTCTTTGCAAGCACTTTACTTAATAGTTTATTAAAATAAAATGTAAAATAACACTTATATAGTATTTCTCTGTTGTCATTTTTACATATCTAATTTTGCCTTTCCTTACGGGGGTATAGTTCCCATTTAAGGAAGGGCAGAATATGATCTCTGGACTATGGCATTAAGGGTCTGAACCTGAGATGTGAAATCAATGAGAGTGCAGATGTTCAGAACCTCTCAATATCAAGTCTTGGTTACTGATCCTTCCTTGTGACGTTTAATAATGAGTTTTTTGAAATGGCTCTCTCAGCTTAAGAATCTGTACTTTATTGTTGCATTCTGAAAGGTGCATGTGGACAAGAGATTCAGAGAATAAAGAAGTGAAGTAAGCTAACAAGGACAGTTATTAAGAAATAAGAGCTTATGGATTCACGTATGTTATATGAGAATAAAAATAGTCTAATGAAAAAGGACAGAATCTAGTTGTACCCTGGGGCTAATGATGGCCAGTCTCCTCAGCAAGTGAAACATGTCAAAAAGCATTCTCAGGCGGGAGAGCCTCTCCAGAAGTATGGTTTTTTAATGATTTTGTTGAACTCAGATGAACTCTCTGCGTAGGGAGAGAAACAGCAACACTAGGGCAAGGCCACCACCTTCTGTTCCAAGAGAGAATAACAGTGACTCAGCCAAACCTGGTATTTGCATTTTGAGCTGGGGAAAAAAAAACAAGACCAAGAAGCAGTGGAACACATCGTTATATGTTGTTTTCTCTGAAAATATAGATAGAGAGTCTGGAGCTGAGCACACATATACACACAGCCCTGTGGCCCGGGGCTGAAGTGTGATCCCCACCACCTGGGGCTGACAGCTGGAGCCCCACTGCCCGGGGCTGAAGTCGCAGAGGTCATGTAAAATCACAGAATCCGTGATCTCTGTAACCAACTCGTAGCCTTACTAATAAGTTATGGTTTAATGTGTATATATATACTCTCTCATCATATTGTGCAAGTACTCTTCTTCTGTGGTATTTTAACCTAAAGAATAGACATGTGTTTATCGGCTTTTCTCCAAATTCACATTCAGACTATGTATATACACCAGGGATGAAATCCTGGCCCCACTGAAGTCCATAGGAGTTTTGCCACTGACTTCAATGGGGTCAGGATTTCACCTTAAGGATCTGTATAGAGTGTAATTTGTGTTTTTTGAGTATAAGTGTGGGGGACTGGGGGGGGGGGG
The DNA here is from genome assembly GCF_011386835.1 of Chrysemys picta bellii. Lineage (NCBI taxonomy): Eukaryota > Metazoa > Chordata > Testudines > Emydidae > Chrysemys > Chrysemys picta. The sequence goes on from NC_088801.1 coordinate 33,415,174, forward strand.
TTAAAAGGCTCAATATTTCTGGGCATTTAGGGGGTCAAAAGGAAATGAGCTTTGGTGTTCTCATAATTTTTCTGTTCATGAAAAGTTGAAATATTATGTGAAGGTTCCAGACAGCAAGCAGACATTAAAAATATTTCATGGGTTTACCTTAATCACACAATATTATTCAAGTTATTGTGGAAATACAATTAACAGCCTTCCTATGTATAGTAGAGTTGCAGTAGTATATATCTCCATATTTTAAGGGATAACATCAACATAACTCAACTGATAATGGTGGCATTTAAAAATAAAAATTGTTAAATTATAATTACATACACCTGATGTATTTGTGAGGGGGAACTGTTTACTAACTATGCACTCTTGATGAATATCTACCATGTGCTTTCTTTTTGCTGCTTTACAAAGCATACAGAACTTGCAGGGCTCTGACAGCAGGAAGAAGAGTGCCAACCAAATTGTCATCATCCCCATAAACTCTAGCTTTGGGACTTCCTGTCCTATAACATCAGCCAAACAGTGTCAGAATTTCTAAGCACAACTCCCCAAAAGGCATGTGCCTTTCAGATGTTTTCCAAATATCTGAACATCACTTCATTCTTTCAGATGATACTGTACTGACATTACATAACTATCTAGATCAAATGTCTGATGTCATATGTTTGATACTTATTTTTTCTCATTTTCATCTTTCTGGGCTTCTTTTCTTGGTTAATCACAAATTTCTTTCAGTTATGAAAAAGTACATTTATTTGCATTTTTACATTGTGTCTCACTTTGTGTAGCCTTAACTGGTATTTATACCCATATCTTCCACCTGTATGCATGCCCTAAGATTATTTATGCCAGCTAGCCCCATTAATGTCAAACCCACTGGCTGACTCAATGCAGATACTATATTAGTAGGACCACTGAATACTGCTTTCTACCAGGCAATGGGAGAGCTCTAAGTGACACTTCACAGTTTAACTGCTGTACTCTCCAAATCTCATTCAAATTCTCTGCCCTTCAAATCCTCAGATCTTCTCTTGAAAACAGACCTTTCTCCGACCTTCTACCCTCCAGCCTGACATAGTTGGAAGTTTATAGCTTACTTAGGTTGAACAATTCTATTTTCAGGACTTGGCTCCACATCTGTCCTTTTTCCTTTATCCTCACTGTTACTGGGGATGTTAATGTCCATATCGACAATTTGCATCATACTGCCACTGCTTCAGGACATGCTCTGACATCGAGGCGTGTGCTTGCTGTGCCAAGGATTATACCCTTGAACAAATAATTTCACTCTTCTTTTTCTGTCTATAACTCTATTAATACTTCATTGACTATGACTTTGCTTTTCCTAATCCCTCATTTATTTATTTTTCTCTAAAACAGCTGCATTCATTACTTTTCTGTCTCAAGTCTTCATTGGATGTTCCTACTACTTCCTGATTCACATATCAATACCTGCAGCTAAATCCTTCTTCTGACTTTTGATGCAGTTTCATTCCACTGATCTCATACACAAATCACTTCCATAAACTGACGTTCTCACAGGTCTGGTGGGGCAAGGGCATGCTTTAAAGCACACTATTTACCAGAGCACTAGGAAAATCTGGTTTATCTACTGTCTCACATAGTTATGCCAGTATAACTTTGAAGTGTAGACCAAGCCTGAATTTTTTCCCCAGTCAGCCGGAACATCCACCTGGACTTGTCTAGGAGAATGCCCCTTGATGGCTGCTTCATTTTGGGGCAGATCCATTTAGTGTCAATGAGTTGTAATCACTGGTCCAATAGCTCTTCCTCCCTTCTAGGTGAGGATATGTTGGAATTGTCTAATTTCCCTTCTAAGAGTATGTCTTTACTGTACAGTTAGCCTGGGATCTTACCTGAGTGTTGCCCCTAATCCACCTCCTGTCCACATACAAAAACCTCTCACCCAAGTTTAATGATGCTTTCAACCTGGGTATCAAGTGCTGGTTTTACTCAGGCTGGTAACCCACCCACTTTGTAATGGGGACACAAGCTAAATCAGTTGATGCTGATAGTTCTCCAATGCCTGACCATTATTCCCCCTGTGTGCCCAGAAGGTCACACAAGTTTACAAAGAATTGTAAAGTGACTTAGTTTACTGCAACACAAAGAACCATGGGATGTACCTCCAGAAGTCCTAGTGACACGCACGGGTGACTGCAGCACCAATAAGGACACAGTAACTTTGGTAGGGCTTTGCACTTGGGTTGCTCTCACCCAGGCTTGGCTAACCTGGGTGCTCAGACCCAGGTGCCAATCACCCAGATTAACTCTGCAGTGAAGACCTACCCTTAGTTTAACACCCATTTTAAAAGTCAAGAACATAAATCACATTTGGGGCTATAGATCAAATATGCAATTAATACAGATACTTATGATTAAGGCTACGAATTAGTCATGGGTATTTTTAATAGAAGTCATGGACCTGTCCATAACTTGCACTATAAATACCCCTGACGAAATCTTAGCTGGAGGGTATGCTGCTCTAGGGGGTCCTGAGGGAGCCGCTGCTTGGGGGGTTCCCCTGGGGGGAGCTGCTGTTCTGGGGGCATCCAGGGGGCCCACTGCTCTGGGGGAGCCCCGGGCCAGTGGCACCAGCTGCTGGGGGCCACTGAGCAGCAGCTCCTCTAGTGGCCCCCCCGCTGCTGCTCCAGCCACCCACAGGACTGCTGCCAGGTGCTGCCAAGCTGTGACAGCTCCTCCTGCCCCCAGTGCAAGCTGGCTGCAGGGCTACCCAAGCAGCTGGCTGCGCAGCTGCTCCAGCGGTGGCCAGTGTGGTTGTCCCTGGGCCAGTTGCTTGAGCGGCCCCGGGGTCAGCCACACTGGCTGCTGCAGAAGTCACAGAGGTCGCAGAAAGTCACAGAATCCGTGACTTTTGTGATCTCCGTGACAGACATGGAGTCCTACTTAAGATCATAGTTCATCACACCTACCATTCCTTTAGTTGGGAATGCAAAGACCCAGTCATTTTAATTACCAATCTCTGTGACACACAACACTTTCTTCTGACTATTGACTCTGCATAACTCCAACTGTACTACTCTTTCTTCACCAAACACTGGGAGGAATTTGTCTCTCTGCATTTAACATTATGCAAAAATTTGGTTTGCAAGTGGAAAAAGTTGTAATCACCTGAAAATGACAGCTCTGCATGTCAGGTATGTCATTTTCAGTCAGGTGGTGAACCAAATTTCTTCAAACATCTCAAAGACTCATGGTGAGGTTTACTGGTACATCTATAGCAGATATGATTTAAAAACTTGTAATTAAGTTACTTACCTCTTCTTGTGCACTTGTCTTTTTCAGCGAAGTAGCATGTACAACTTTTTATGCTTGTATAACTTCAGAGTGGGTTAAATGGTTTTCTTAAACATTCATCTTATTTGGACTGAAACTATAAGCAAAAGAAATATTAGCTGAGAAGGAATTTTTTGATAAATAAGTCAATGAAAATGGGAGGTAGACTGGAATGTCTCTTTGCACTTTGTCACTCACTCTGGCAGAGAAACGAGGAAGTGAGCTGGATTTGAGGAGAGGTGTGTTTGAGACTCGCTTCTCTTGAGTCAGGTGCATCACTAACTATTTCCCTTTTCCTGGGGAAGCCTCTCAGCTAAAAATATCCTCGCTCTCCAGCTAAACAAATAAACAAACAAACAAAAAAAACTCCTCCCCTGTCAAGGTAGAAGATTGGGTGTTCTTCGTCTCTGACCATCTGTGATAGGACAGCTCCCAATCCTACTTCAGATGCATCTGTCAGTAAAATGAATTCTTTGTTGAAGTCCAGGGCTATAAGCACAGGGTTACTGCAGAGGGCTGTCTGTAGATCCGTGAATGCTTTCTCTGCAGCATCTGTCCACTTCACCATGTCTGGACCCCGGGCTTTTATCAGGTCTGTCAAGGGACTTGCTCTGGTGAAATGGTGGTGAAATTGGGAATAAATCGCCAGTAGTACCCCAGGGGGAAAAAAAAAAGAAAAAAGAAAAAGCTTTTAGAAGGAAAAGGGAGCTTTTTCACCAGCATCTGACCGTGTTCTTCCATTCTTAGCTAAAATCAATACCAGGATGTGGGCCTGTCCTATACAGACCCCGTTACAGAAACTAATTATTGTCTCCAATTTTGTTAGCTGCTTTAATTAGCTCTATATTCCATTTACTTTTTCCTCTTGGGGGATTTTCCAAATAGGTTTTTAATTGTTAGCAAAGCCTTGGCAGTTCTTCTGGAATTAGCAGTGGCCGAACTTCAAAAGGATGAGAGATTTATTTCTATTTGGAAGCTTATCCAAAGCTTATCTAGGGCATGTCAACTCTGGAGCGGGAAGTGTAATTTCCATCTTGGGTAGATATCGCCATGCTAGCTCTGATTGAGCTACTGCACTAAAAACAGTATGGGATGGGCTAGCTTCCCCGAGTACAATCCTGTCTGAAATCATAAATATATACTCAGCTGACCCATCCTGGCATCTGTGCAGCTGCAGCTACATTGCTATTTTTAGTATGCCAGCTCCATCATAGCTAGTGCATGTATGTCTACCCAAGATGGAAATTATACCTCCAGCTCCAGTGAAGGGTCTAGCTGAATCTGCAAAGCTAAGCTGGAAAACTCAGGTTTTATTGTTAAATTTCCAACATTCCCTGCCTCTGGGGGTGGAGAAGTTCTGGAACAGCCTTCCAAGGAGAGCAGTGGGGGCAAAAAAACCTAGCTGGCTTCAAGACTGAGTTTGATAAGTTGTGCAGGGGATGGTATGTTGAAACTGCCTACAATGGCATGTAGCTGATCTGCGACTGCTAGTAGCAAATATCCCCAATGGCCAGTGATGGGACACTAGATGGGGAGGGCTCTGAGTTACTACAGAGAATTCTTTTCCAAGTGTCTGGCTGTTGGGTCTTGCCTAAAAGCTCAGGGTCCAACTGATCACCATTTTTGGGGTCGGGAAGGAGTTTTCCACTGGGTTAGATTGGCAGAGATCTGGGGTTTTTTTGCTGCCTTCTGCAGCATGGGACAAGGGTTACTTGCAAATTTAAACTAGTGTAAATTGTGGATTCTCTGTAACTTGAAGCCTTTAAATCATGATTTGAGGACTTCAGTAACTCAGCCATAGATTATGGGTCTATTTCAGGAGTGAGTGGGTGAGGTTCTGTGGCCTGAAACATGCAGGAGGTCAGACTAGATGACCATGATGGTCCCTTCTGGCTTTAAAGTCTGTGTCTATGAGAAGGGGTGGGCACTGTGTCCATGTGCTGAGTCTGGAAGTTTCTGGTTGTGGGGTGGGGGAGCCTGGCTCCGTTTTTTTCTCTCCTTCCCTCCCTCTCACAATTGCTCAGGCCCTTCCAGGTGTTTCTAGTGTACTGTGAGCATGTTTCTGTTCTGTTTCTTTGATGGTGGCATGAACTTGGCCTCAGAATAGTCACTGATTTTTGGCAAGCTGACGAAATTTTTCTGAGGAAAACAAGTGAGAGAAAGGAAATGATGATTTTAACACTTTATCTCAGCCAAATCTGAATGGAATTTCTCGGGACAAAGAAAATGCATTTCTGTAACCAGAGCGGATTCCAAGTATCAAAGTTCTGCTGCAAACAATGGAGATTTGGCAGAATCTCAAAGAAAACTTTGCAAGAATCTTTTTTAATGGAAAGTGTTAGGCAATATAAATAGAGGAGTTGCTACCAGCCTCTCCTGTAATAAACTGCAGAAGTCAGTAATAGGAGTAATTAGGACAATCAGTTTCTAACAAGTAGACACAAGTATTTTGATGTAACAATATTGTAAGTCATTCTAAAATCATTCCTAAAATTTCACTTCTGCCAATCTACCTTCAAGAAGTGAATTAAAATTTAACAAAAGACAACAGCCTCAAAGAACGGAACCATCTTTTACTGAGTAACCACATGGTCTAATTAATGTACCTCTTGTCCTGTTTCTCACCCCATGCTTTTTGTTTACTATCCTCACTTGTTGCATCATGTCTAGATTTTGGTCCTGATCCTGCAATGAGCTACATGCGGAAGGATCAACGCACTCACAGCCACCCTAGTGACTTCAGTGGGGACATATGTGGATGCAGGATTGGGGCCTTAGATTGTAACATCTTTAGAGCAGGGATTCAGAAATAATGAAAAATATTAATAGTCACAACAGTTCACTCGAAGGACAAATGTAAATTCTACCTTTAAAATGTTCTTCATTATGCTACTGTGCTGCAGTGTGAATATTTTTTTCAGGAGTATTGCCTTGAAGAAATTAAAATGGCAACTCTGTAGGTCACATAAACATGTAATCTGTTTATGTGGTATGCACATACTTTTTTGGCCTGTTTCTTATTACTGTGACCTTTTCATACTTGTATTGTCCTTGGTGTTTGTAAGTTGGCATGGCAATCCCGTCTCATTTCTCCCCACTCCTACTCCTGCTGCTTTCTCCTGTTTTCCTCGCGTCTATCAAATGTTTCTTCTCGTGACTCCTATCTGGAGCACTGGTATATGGGAAAACAAGGTTTTAAATGTGGACACTGAATGTCAGGATAGGTTTCTTTGTTAAAAATGTAGTGCTTGTCCTACCTCTCCCCCCAATTGTATGAGTTTAAAATGCTAATAGGAGCTGAAGAGCAGAACAAAATAGGCATCTTAGGTGAAAGGAGTACTGCATTAGAAACCCAGGCCTCACAACCATCACAATTTCAGCTACTATGGGTTTATATCATCATATCCCAGGCTTCCTAGTGCCCTCGCCAGTCTAGCTGCTTTATGGCTTCATTCATAGTGGGTTGTCCGGGAATTTGTCTGTCTGTCCCACTAGAAGTGGCTGGGTATAGTTCACCAGCACATCCAACCAAGCTATTTTGTGCTGAATGCTCCCAGCAGCTGGACCCATCAATGTGGGTCTCAATGCAGTGGAAGAACTTCTCCACCTCCTGCTGTCAGATCTATTTTGGGAATCAGGCGGTGCATCTGTGGGACACTGGTGGACATTTTGGTGACAGTTTTTGACCTGCTGAAGGCACCTCTCAGAGGCAGATAATGCCATGCCAGCTGCAATCCAGCTGATGCTGCTCCTGCCTGTTGCCTTAGCTGCATCTTCCCCCGTGTAGACCATCATTTCTAGAGTAGGGTTACAAGCATAGATTGGTGGGATCACTTAATAAAGCGGACCTGGGTTGATCATTGGGCCCAGAATTTTTGCATGAAGAAGCAAACATTCCTGGAGGTTTGTGATCAGCTTCCCTCAACTCTCCAGTACCACAACAACCATATGAGGGTTTAGAATTGGGTTGCTGTAGCTACCTGGAAGCTGACTACCCCACACTGCTACAGGTCTGTGGCTAATCAGTTTGGAATTGGCAAATCAGCTATGGGTGGTGTTGTGGCAGAGGTTTGTGACGCAATCAGGACTGTGATGTACCCAAAGGTGGGTGTGATTCCAAATAGTCCTCAAATAATTGCTGGCTTTGAGAGAATGCATTTCCCAGACTGCACTGGAGCTGTCTATGGGACTCATGTATGTATAGTTTGCCCTCTGCAAGGAGCACATCAGTACATAAACCGCAAAGGGTATTACTCCATCATGATGCAGGCCCTGGTCAACCACAAGGGCAGATACATGGATACTAACATAGAATACATGATGCTAGGGTGTTCCAGAGAGCGGGAGTTTACCTTCATGGAGAAGCTGGGACATTGTTATAAATGGAGTCACTGTCCCTACTGTTATTCTAGGGTATCCCACTTAAACCCTGTTGCCATTGCTTATGAAACCTTACCCTGATTTCAGAGGACCTGGCAAAAGAAAGTTCAACTACACACTCAGTAGCTGTAAGGATGGTGGTGGAATATGAATTTGAAATCCCATTGGCACTGCCTTCAGAACCATTGGATTCCAGTGTCATCAATGCAGTCTGCATTATTGTGTTCTGCTTAATGTCTGCAAGGACAAGAAAGAACCTTTTTGCCAGTAGTGAACTCAAGACACCACTGGGTTTCTGAACAGGCACACGTACCCAGACAGTGTACCTCTCCTGACTGGTGCTGGGTCCACGTGTGCAATCAGGAATGCTTTGTGCACCCACATTAATGGGTTTGCATGGTCCCATGTATGAAAGGGAATGAAATGGAATTTGAGGCTGTATATAGGTGTGGGTATTTGTTTTAAATGTGTTGGTATTCTGTATTATGAATTTTGGAAACACTTTCATAAAATGTATGGAAATTTGTTATGCATTTTGTCAATACCAGCCATGTGCTTCAACTCTCAGTTTGTGGTGATATTTTTGTAAATTTTTATTATGACATTTATTGCACTTGGGCATGTGGTGACATTTTTTTAAAGTTAGTGCCACTTTTAACATTACAAACAGTAAAACTTGCTATTGTAACCTTGTGTGCAAATTCAATACTTAATTTTATGCAGGTATTTATATATCAAAGTTAGAACTAGAAAAGCAGACCAGCTGCCATCAAAACTCACAACACAGTAAACAAACTCAGTGCCAAAACAGTGAAAGGTGCATGTTCCCAAATGACATGTTCAGCTATTCCTGGGTGTTCCCTGTGCTTCTGTTTTTGGCCTTTCTGGTGCATTTTGCATGTGCGGGCTGCACGTGGACTGGAGTGGATGAATGCAGAGGGTACATTTGTCTATTCTGGGTGCTATTGTTCACCGCCTGTGACCTGGTCCAGCCAGTCTCTGAATTGTCCAAAGACTGCCTAGCCTGCAGGATACAATAGCATGGAGGGGACTCAAGGTGTGCATGAAGGTGAAGGTGGTAGTGGAGCCTGCAGGCTGGTAGCCATGAGTACAAGTAACTGCTCAAACAACTCCTTCTGCTGTGCTCTGTCGTCATCCCTCAACCTGCGGTCTGTCCACCACTCTCTTCTTGCACCGTGCAGCCGCTGTCTCTTTTTCCACCCACCTTGCATCCTTCACCTTCTGATACTCCATTTGGTCCTTCTGGGACTCTGTCTGTCGATTTGTTTTATCTAGTAGAATCTCTTCCATCAGCTCATCTTGGACTTTCTCCTTGCCTGCAGTAGGGTGGGTCTGCTTTCCCAGGCTCCTGGTGCCTCAATCAAAGAGGCTGCTTTAATTAAAGGCCAAAAGATGACACTTTGTATCAGTGGACTTTATTTTATTCACACAAAAAATACCTGCCACTTCCAACATCCTTTGGAGCAGCACTGAAAGGCACCACATATCATGGCAAGATGTATGTAAAAATTCAATTGGAATGATATCTATATCTCCTTGATTATTTTCCAGGGTGGGGAAGAGTAAGGGAGCTTATGAGTTGTCTAAACCGTGGCTATGGTTTTTCAAACCTTTCAGGCAGGGCAAGCTCTGGAGAACATTGATATTCTGTAGGTCCCCATGTGGAAGTGTTAACTTCTATTCCAGGCCAGCGGAGGACAGCCATCCATCTGTGCTAAGGAGATATTTAGAAATCTAGAGAATGACCAGTGTGTGTTGCTATTGAGGGGGCTATTGAATTACAGAGATGGCACTAATAAGTGTGCCCTGCTCTGGAATATAGCAGATCGTCCAGAGTTCCTACTTTGTGAGAAGTTCACTTTCATCACCAGCCAACAATGGGGAAAAATTCTTAGTAAAATGAACAAGATGCTGAGTTAGCATGGACATGTAGTACATCCTCACAAGCACCCTGCATCCACGCACAGACCTGACTGCCTGTTTGCCATGGGAACCCCTAACACAGCCACCCTCTGCTGTAATTTGAGTTCATATATTAAAGCCAGCAAAGGACTAAATACACACTTGGTTTTGTTTGGACTCGTAACAACCAGTTTTTTGGGGACTCAGTTTACAGGTGGTCCAGGACAGCGTGGGCAAGGCTGATTTATAAGATGTTCTATATTACATGGAAGGGGTACATGAGGCTGTTAATTGTGGAGCCCCAACCCATACTTATAACAATCCATGAGTAACCAGTAAAAATGTTGTAACTGCTTGTTTAATATTCGTTCTTTTTTTTTAAATTCCGTGGGGCGTCAGGAGGAAGGGGGGGGCTCTAGAGGAACGGCATGGGTTCTGCCCTGAACAGAAGCACATCAAAACCGCTGCTTGTTTTAATAACTTAATAGGGCCACTAACCAAAAATCTCTTCCATTCATATATTAATAACAACAAACATGGTAGCAGAAACTTACCAGGCTCTGGCTCCAGCACTTGCTCTGATACCACTTCTGCAGTCAGCTGCTCCCCAGGGCCATCCCCATACAGCGCCTCTGAGTATGGCTCTAGGATGTGCTGCAGAGGCAATGGCAACATAACCTCTTCAGTTACCAGCCTCAGCATCAGGGTCACCTCTTGCCCCTCATCCAACAGCAGGCTCTCCTCCAGCGGTGCTTGTTACTGGGGGGTTATAAGGGTGCCAACCCTGCTCAGCCGATTGTGATGCAACACTGTGGGCTCAGTGCTCACTACAGTTCCCAGTCAAATTTCTCATAAAAAGGGCAGAAAAATGAGAAATTCCCAGAGGTGCTGTTAGAAGCTTTGACTTAGTGGTACTCTGTCTTCAGACACCCAATCTGCTCTGTGTATGGTTCTGCTCTCCAGTCAATACCCAATGGTAACAGCTCCTCGGATATAGCTTTGTAGACATAACTGGTTTTTGTGTTCTTGCTAAAGTTGAATGTCTTGCTCAACTCATGCCCAAGGTTAACCAGAATCCAGCTGTGTTCCTCTGGTCAGATAGCAGCGTGCTTGGTGCAGGACTTCTTTGTGCTGGCCGTATTAATACGTGTGAGAGTTGATATTTCCAGTTGAGCATGGAAATGAAGGGTTAAATGCTGAGCAACTGTATTTGAACCACAAGGTTCCTTCTGTTTCCTGGGAAGCGAGTGTGGGAAATTATGGGATGGACAGGTAGAGAAGCACAGGGATAGTGTTGGCGGATTCTCCAGACCCAAGGCTGGTGACCTGGATTTGAGTTGCATCCACACTGCAAAATGCCAAGGCTTTGACCCACATCACAGCAGGACTCAGGCTCTGACCCACCCCGCACACGGTCCATGGGACAGAGTCCAGGGAGGTTCCTGGACTGAGTCAGACTGATTTGTGTGTGGATGGAAGGAGGGCTTGGGCCTAAACCTGAGTCAGAGCCCAGGCTTTTGTGCTTTGTAGACATAACCATAGACACTTCGCCTTTCTTTATTGGTTGGGTTTTTTCCCCAAAATGATGAGTTCATGTTGTTTCTCAACCAAATAATTCTTCACCAGAAGTTACTCAATTATTAACAGATTACATTGAATAATTTCAAAGTGATTTCTTGGCATAGTAGTATGCATATTACAATCTGTCTTGGTATTGACATGTACTTAAGAATTAGGAGTAGAAAATCCTACTCTTTGATTTATTTAAGAAGCCAAGTTCATGTCAATCTGGCATGTCTTATAAGGAGTATAGAAATCAGTGCCTGTGCAGCATATCATGAAGACTAGTTTTGCACATACAGTGCTGCATGCATGCCAGCTTTAGATGTTTCAGTGTGTAAATTAAAGACACAGTTTACTTAAAGGCAAGTTCTCCTAATTTTTATCTTGTAAAGTCCTGTGGCAATTGAAATCAGTAGAACTGCAGGGAATGTAAGTCAGAACAGAATTTAGCCCCTGATTTAGAGAGTTCCTCATTAGTGCCCTGGATATAAAACTGAGTTTGAATTAAATTAATGAATTATTTTAAATTATTTTTAATTTAAAGGTTCATTCACTGTCCCTTGCCACACCTGCTGATCCTCCCTACTATAGAGTGACTGAACCCCTCCTAGTTGTCTAATCCTCCAATGATTTCCCTCTTTTTCTGAAAATTACACTAGCCTCAGTATCCAGTTCCTCTAGCTTCAACACGACAACTGTTTCCCTTTTCCCTCCACGTATGCCTCCCATCAGCCAGAACTCTACCCTGCCTACCATCCAAGTAATCTCCCAGGTGCTACCCTTCCCTTCTCCCCAGCTGCTGCTTCTTCTGTCTCTCTTTTTCCTGTATGGCTTGTGCCCTTTTCAGTTTCTGATTGCTGACACCCTGCTCACTATCACCTCCTCTACTCTGAAACCCTAGAGAGGCTCCCACGTTGTCCACTCTTACCCCTCAATCACCCAGTTTTCAGGTGTTATGCAGTGTAAACCACATAATTTCTGAGGATTATGAAGACTTTACAAAGACCTTGGCTAGTTTTGCGGTGTATATTGATTTTTCTCTTAAGCCATGGATACAGCACAGTCTAACAATTAGAATTTAGTGACAATGAACATCCTCCGTAGAGAACATGTAGTACCATACTTCTAAACTCCCATTAGATCAAATCTGTTTTTACAGAGAGATGTTTCTCATCTTGGAAAGGGGTTGAGCTCACATCTCAGAACCATTTCTTCGTGAAAGCTTTTAGATGAAGTGTCAGTGTGAAAAATGCCTCCCACATAGTAGAACTTCTTTTATGAACATTAACCCTTTATTGGCCATGATCGCAGACCATGGAGCTGCTGTCAGTAGGTGGACTCCATTCTAGAAAAGCCAGAGTCTCGGTTAACAAAGGGTTATCTTTTTAAATTTTAGGAAATGATAACAAAATGAAGAACTGTTTTTGTATTTGTAGATTTCTGTTTTCGTGACTGACTTCTTGGTAGCTCAGCATTTATCTTTCCTTCCACAATCCCAAGAAACCAGATCCCTTGCAGTTTCCTTACTCTGATATTTTAAACGTATCTTGTCATATATGTAGTGTAGCTGTAGCCATGTCATTAGAGAGACAAGGTGGGTGAGGCAAGGTAATATCTGAAGTTTGTCCAATAAAAGAGAAATGTGAGAACCCTTTGCATTTAGGTAAAGCATTGACCAAAGGCCAAGGATGCAAAAAGCAGCTATTTTGTCACTAGATTGGTTCTGCCAACAGAGGTGTTAAAGTTTCACCATCTTATTTTTGTCAATAATGACACCTAAGGGTTCACTACCATTAATACTGGCAGGCCTTCCCTTTTGTATTTTTGTCTGTGAAAATAGCAATTTCTTCCTAGCAAATCATTATGTATCTATTAGCATAACCAAAATGACTGCTGAGGTGCTGACTTATTACTCTTTCCACAAAGGGCAGTAAAGAATATTATTTGGCAAATATGATGTTTAAAACTATACTACATTTCTTTAAAAACATATTTGTAGAAGTGTCCATAGCACATTGCTGTTTGATTTGAACAAGGCATGAACTCTTCAGCAGGCCAGACAGTGTGTCTAAGGTGCTGCGTAGTTGCCAACCATAAACCTTTATCTTTATAGCATTCTACTAGGAATCTTTGTACCTGCAATACAGACAGTGAGTTATTACTTATTCCAGCTTTGTGTGCACCATTTTATCACACCACAGACAATATACCGAGGAAGAGAAAAAAACACGACTGGCACACACTGCAATGTATTTTACTTTAGTCCTGAGGGCTTAGCTCACTATTACAGGGGAAAAAGTAGTAATGAAAGGGACTTTCATTTCATGTTATTGCTGCTGTATTCCCCTTTACTTATTTTAATTTAAGATTTTAACATTTAAAAACCTCACACTGTTAGTAAAATGTCCCTGAACACAGTATTCCTGCTGACTAATAAATTTGACTAATAAATTCCTGCTGAATTATAGTTTGGAAAAGGCTCTCCGGTGTCACTACAAACATCCATCTGCTGGCTGCATAGCTCCCAAGAGGGTATATTTCCTCCAGAGCTGTCAGGTCATTTGAAGAGGCATAGTGGAAATCTCATCTTTTACCACCTAGGGCCACTTCAATATTAAGCCAGAATTTTCTTAAGCTATAAGTACTGTATCCCCTGTAGCAGCACTTGTACAGTGATAGTCACAACAAACTGATGTCTTTAACAGAGTGAACATCTACTTTGGCTTTAATTCCGTGTATCTGGTAGAAAACAAAAGTGTTTTCTGGTAGAAAACAAAAGTGTGGCAAGACTCACATTGACTTTAATGGTGCAGGCTCAAGATTTGGCCTGTGTGGACTGTACTTACACAAATATCCTGCAGATAAATGGTCTGCCTCAAACAAACATCTATGGAATTTAGTAAATGCTAGACTAGAGCTTCATGACTCCCTGGGAAGGAGTCAGTGATAACACTGGTGAGAAGGGATCTATTTATATAGCGTTATACAATGTGACTGACCCAACCACAAAATACACCCAATATTTTCAGGTGTTTGATTTTTATTGTCAGAATTATGAAATTCCAAAAGGTAAATTACTCAGAATATTTATTAAATCCTCTCAACAGTTATCACACTTCTGACTGTAAGGAGTTAGAAACGTTTTGCATAGTGTATCTAACTTTTAAATGTAACTTTATAATTTATAACTCATTCAGATATACAGTTTAGTATTGGTGACATGCACAGTCTTCCCTTCTATTGAGAAAGAGGTGCCCTGTATCACCCTGGCTATTGTAATCACAAAGCTAATGGGCCGTATCACACTGTCTGGCCAATCTGTGATCAGCACTGGACTTCAGGGGGCAGGAAGCTTCTGCCCCAGTGTGTTCACAGGAAATAGTAACTGGAAATAGACACATGTGCATTATTACACAAAAACCATGTATTTCCTTGCAATAATGTAGCTGATACATTGTCATGCATCAGCTTTATTATGCTACTTTAATCCAGTATTAATGTATGTGTTCTATTTATTTTGTTCAATAATATTTTGAACTAAGTTTTGAACCCACTTACTCTGCATTCAGAGTGTGATACAAAGCTCATTGAAGCCTGTTGAAAAATTCAAGTGACTTTGGATCAGGGTGTCCATTTCTAAGTTTCTTTGTATGCTGTTGCTTTATTTTATGTTCCTTGTTCGTGGGTTGTTGTTTTTTTCATTGTTTGTTTCATTTTTAATAATATGATTTAATTTAAAGTAAAACCAAGGAGGTCTACAAAGAAAATATGTCTCTATATGTTAAATGCAGGTGTGGGGTCACATCAGGGGTGAAAGTAACTTAAAGGACTTACCAGTACTCCGGAGTCCTGAGCAGGGGGCGGGGTCTTAACTGGAAGAGGCGGGGCCTTTAAAATCCCCTGGCCCTTTAAATCCCGCTGCAGTAGTGGTGGCTGGGAGTCCCAGGCCCTTTAAATCACCCCCAGAGCTACCAGCTGCAGAGGCGGCTGGGAGCCCCAGGACTAGGGAGTGATTTAAAGGGCCTGGGGCTCCAGCTGCCGCTACTGCAGCGGAGCTCCGGGCCCTTTAAATGGCTGATGGGGCCCCAGGGGCTCCCATCTGCTGCTGCTACTCCTGGCCTTGTTCGCAATTTAAAGGGCCCGGGAGGCTGGCCGCTGACGGGAGCCCCAGGCCCTTTAAATCGCTGGCCTGGGGAAGCCGGTCCAGTCCGGCATGGCGTACCAGCTCTTGCTGGTACACCGTACCATACCGTACCAGCTTACTTTCACCTCTGGGTCACATGTATAGTACTTCAGTGGAAATCTACTTTGTGCTTTGCAGTATAGAGAGCTGCAGTTTTCATCTTACTTTATAAACCTGGGTGAAAATTCTTATCCCTATTCAGTGGATAGGGAAACAGGCACAGAGAAGGTTAATGACTTGTCTAAGTGCATACTATGGTTCAGTGGCAGAGTCAAGATTTGAATATAGATCTAGTGACTCCCACCCTACGCTTAGTCTACCAGTCCACAGCTGCCCATGAAATGTTTAACACTAAGTGGGGCACAGCATTTTTTGCAGCTGTTATTGATAGTTTTGTACTGTAGGTTTTAAGTGTGCTTGACTGAAGAATGCTGCAAGGCAAGATTTTTTTCCTTTTTCCTGCAAAGTACCGTACATACTCTTTAAGACTCTGCTGAGGAGCAAGCCTCCCACAGCTGCTTCAGATGCTTAAGACTTAATTTTCATTTTAAATTGCGTGTTTGGAGCATTGTCCTCCCACGCTGCCTCTGCCACATTTCCTGTGTTCAAATACAAACTTTAAAATGAAAATGAAACTTTAAGAGCAGCTGTGGAGGAGGGGGAAAATGGCAGATGCAGTGTGGCATGTCCTGGGGATCATGCAAAACCCTGACATTTGTCCTGCGGGTTTGTCAGGACAATTACAAAAGAGAGAGAGGAAACCCAGCACGGTTAGAGTCTGAGGAATGCATGACTCTAGAGCCCAGAGCCATGAATAATAGGTCATCTCTATGCAGGAAACTTCAGAGATATGGGCTTAATAGCACTGGCACATACTCAATAGCAAGTCAGTGCTCTTAATGAAATCTGGAGTACATCAATAGAATAAAAAGAAAATTGTGTTACTGTGTATAATCAGTTACATATGTCACCACAATGTTATGTACTATATATGCACATGTACTTCACTGTGAAATATGCTCCTGTAGTACTGATAACTATTGATCTATATTCAGCTCCATAACAAGAATTCACTGAATTAAATTGAACTAAAATTATATTAAAAAGTAGAGCATCATTTTAATATACTAATGCCATAAGCGTAATAAAGAGTTTGAATTTCGTAAGTAAATATGAAAAAATACTTCTTTATCTTTTCAGATGTAGTTGTGTGGAGCCACATAATCCTAGCAATAAGACCTTGCAATATTGGAATGACCACAATATCTCTGCATCGGACATACCTTGGGGAAACCTAACAGTGTCAGTAAGTGAAGTATTGAAACCTAATAAATCCATGAACATGAATGTAATTTTTTCTGCTATAGTCATATTAATAAATTACATTGCTCCAGCTATTGTTTAAATATGGCACATACGGTACTTTGCTGAACAAAGGTTAATGTAGATTTTCTATCATTAATAGTTTTAGAAACCTTTTGCTAGATTATTATATAATCTTTATTAGTACTGTGATACAGCAGGGCCAGAGGGCAGCAGGTGAGTGATAGACAGGAGGTATATAAGCCCCAGGATGATTAAAGCCTTATTCCCTGTGGACTGAGGAGAGGTTACTACAGGGTAATTAGAGCACCTAAAGCCAGTTAAGGCCTCGGAAGGGAGCTGGCTGGAGAGGTCACCTGGGGAGGTGCTGCTGTGCCCTGGAGGTGGGGTCTTGCCTGAGCCCTGCCATGACCCCGCTGCCTCCTCCCCTCCAGCAGGGAGAGGGGCTGCTCCAGCGCAGCAGGGGCTGCCTGTTTGGGGCTGGGCCAGCCTCTCCTCCCCGAGGAGGAGGGACGGAGAACTGACTGTAGTTTGCAAGAATACTGTTATTGACCAGAGGATCAGAGTACCAGGGGAAGCAAAACCCTGCCCAAGCAGAGCAGGGAGACTCCCCAGGCACAGAGGACTGAGAGAAACCCTGCCCAAGGGGAAAGAGGGTAAGAAGCCCAAGAAGCTGAAGGGGCTGGGACCCAGAGTAGGGGGCTGATCCGGGTCCCTTCCCCGCTCCCCTTCTCTCCCACAACAGAGCAATAGCGGAGCCATCAACGCCCAAGAATAGGGGCAAGGGGCAACGCCCTGACCCACCACATTAAGGAAAAGCATGGGACCCACCACAATAGTGTCGGCCATTTGCCATAGTACATATTAAAGCAAGAATGTGCATCATTGTGCACTGCTTTAAAAAGTTTGTTTACATACTAACAGAGAAGTATGACTGAGATTGTCTAAACACATCAAATGACGACAATGAATTTGACCTAAATTCTACCAGATGCCAAAACCAAAGCTGCCTTGTCTAGAAAGAATCTATAAGCTTTATTTCCCCTAAAATACCCTTCCAGCTGTTTAGGCTATACTGATGGGGGAAAGAGAACGTTTGTTAACATCCCAGTTAGTTGCTAAAGGTCTGTTTTACCCATTCCTTTAATGTCAGCTATGTAGTGTGTTACTATTAGAGTTGTATAAACATTTCCTTGACATAAAAGAAATCAAGCCACCATTCTACAGCACCTAATGCAAAATGTATTATTCTTGAAAGGGCTTGTTTCACACGCACAAAATATTTGTTCCTGAACTATATATTTTTCTGGATAGGGTTGGAGCCAGGGAACCTTACACTTATTATTTTCCTTTCCTTCAGCTGCTTTTGAAGCTTGCTTGTAAATGGCATATTTGAACATAGGCTCTTTTTTTTTCTTGCAATATTTTCTTCTTTGTAAATGGTCATTTCATTACAAAGCCAATGACAATTCAGTCTAGAAAGAGAGAAAGCTGGGACAGGCTCATGAGACTCACAAGACCAGGCTTGTTTGATTTCTTCAGTAGGCAGAGTCGTCATCATAGACATGTAGTCTTTCATCTTCATGAATTTCTTTTCAGAAAATTAGGCTGGGGGAAAGCTTTCAAAAGCAAAACTCAGATTTGCCTTGGTTTAGTCAACTAAAGTCTATAAATGTTAATTCAGTTGATACTGTATTCTTTCTACAGCATAGATTTTCAACCCAGGAGTTGCCCCCCCAATCCAAGGGAGTGACACAAAGATCTAAATAGGGTCATAACCACCTTCTCTTTCTTTATGGATTGATGGGAGTATGTGTAGGGGTTGTCCCTGAAACTTTTTTGTGTTGTAAAATGTGGACACAATATGGAAAAAGTTAAGAACCACAGTTCTAAGGGATCCTAGCGATTTCAGCAAAGACCTGATAGCGTGAGCTCTCAGAATAACAAGAGAAGGCGTCTGCTGTCACAGTATTTCTCAGAGTATATTTGTATCTCAGATATAAAATAACTAATTAAATTTTAACAATAAATGTTACTAAGCCCTAACGTGTTATATTAAGCAGCTGAAAAACTGCACACAATGAAGGATTCAGGAATATATAACTCAGATTCCCGTCAAAGGTTTATGGTCAATAATCTAGTTTAAATTGGGAGCAGTATGATTGAACAGATTTTCCAATATCCCCCATGCCTGTCAAATAAATATCCTGATTTCCTGACAATTATATATTTATTCATCATTTGAAATTTCTTCATGTCATTCGCAACCCCTCCCTGGTGCCAAAATATGCCAGTGATAGCCTACAGTGATTTGTTCTGGTCACACACAGACAGCACTGCATTTTCCACATATTAACTCTTGTTAGTGTTCCTGGTGGTAGGCCTCATAAGTGTAGTGCTTAGCAAGGACACAGGAGTCAAGTTTATCAGAAGAGCAAAGAAAATACATTTTATTAACTGCACAAACACTTGGCTGAGTCTTAGTCTGCTCAGATTTTTGCAAATCTCTAGTTTGCATTGGGCCCGCTTAGAGTCTTGATACAGGCATTAGTATAGTCAGTTAGTAAATTGATATATATTCTTACAGGATGAAATTCACCCTTGAGCATAGGCCATCATAAAGAGACCATGTGCCTTGGTTTAACCAGGGCAGTTGTACTTTTTCATCTGGTGTCCCAAAGTCCTGAGAGCTTCTTTTGGGATGCATGAAATGTTCTGTTTTTTTCATTTCATCAATCAAAGTTTTCTGATTTTTAATACCTACTGATTGTTTGTCCCAGATGTATTGCTATACTGATATATATGTTTTGCACTCCCTTGTCTCACTCTTATCCCATACTAGGGTGTATTTCATGCCAATCATTTCAAAACCAAAGCTTGTCATAAATTGTCCAGCCATGGTACTGCAATATGAATTTGATGAGTCAGTGACTCTGTGTAATTGATGAAAAAATTCTGCTCTGGCAGCATATAATGGGAAGGAATAGGTACCTAGTGGTTGTTATAGCCTCACTTCTCCTTCTCTCTGTGGTGACCAGAACCATAAAGAGGAGGAAAGTGTGGGACAGATAGTCCATGGGGGATGGGGCAGAGCTTTGCCTTTCTTTCTTTCTTTCTTTCTTTCTTTCTTTCTTTCTTTCTTTCTTTCTTTCTTTCTTTCTTTCTTTCTTTCATAAATAGAACAGGTCAAAGAAGAGTGCCAAAATGTAGAGCACCTGAGAATTCTATGATTCTAATAAATGTTGCCACAAAAGTGCCCCAATTTGTTATTTTGACAGTATGGTCAGTTACTTTTTCACCACATAAGTCTTCTCCCATAGTCAGGGTATTGGAGAATGGACCCCTCAATTCAGGTTACTCTGTTTCTTATATTCCTTTACTTAGTGAGTGAGCAGTGGGATTCCATGTTCTATAGTTCACATCTTCATAGATTTCCCACATTTCTGTGCTCATTGTTTAGGAAGCTGAACACATCTGTATTTATGGCTGTCTGACAATCATTTTTTAGATTTCTACTAGAGGTGTATCTGAAATGTAAGGTTCACATGTGAGATTTAGGTTGCAGCAAACTTGTATGCTATCTTTTTAAAATAAATTGGTTAAAATTTGACAAATTGTGACACGTCAGACTTTGAAGTGAAGCTGTTGTCTGAAATAAATATTAATGTTTTGTTTGGTGTATTCCCTGAATTTTATCAGATCTTTTTTAGAAACAATCTCAGCTTTTCCTAAGCAAAGAAAATTTTGTGAAGTGTGCTGCCCCCTTCTGGTAAATACATTTGTTAGTTCCATTCTGGGATAATATGTAGGTCTGAATAGTTTTCCTTCAAATTATTAAGTTAAAACAAACATCTAAAGCTTGGAAATGCAACAAGAGTAGCCCTTATCAGAGTATTTTCTTTCCTTTCTCAGCAGCCATGTGAAAAGTAAACATTAAAAAAAAATACAACCAAACTGTTTAAAAACAAATACAGGTTTGTTTCAAAGCATGGGAGAAGATTTATTTATCCAAACCAATTTGCCCATCCTTCATTGATATCACATAGTGATTATGTCATTAAATATCTCTAGGAAAAACTGTCAATCATTGCTAAGTTTTGTTAGTGCTGTATGGCACAATGTCTGAGTGTATGAGATGTTCTTCATTCTGAGATGGACAATTCTCATTTTCTAGCTTTCTTTTTTTCTTCATAGCATTACAGATGAAAAGTACAGTTTGTCCATACAATTCAGATATAAAGATTTGGGGTTTTAAATGAAAGAATATCTTAAAAATTAAAAAATAGTTTACTATTGACAATATATTATATGATCTAATCTGTCATTTATTTAAGATAGTAACTAATCACAGGAAAAAAATATATAACAGCATTTACTAGGGCATTTTTCAAAACAATCCTGCTTTGTTCTTCCTGTTAGGAATGTGGGACGTTTCATGGGGAGTACATTGGACGAGCCTGTGGACATCATGGCCCTTACGTTCCAGATGTTCTCTTCTGGTCAGTCATCCTGTTCTTTTCTACAGTAACACTATCATCCACACTGAAGCAGTTCAAGACTAGCCGATATTTTCCAACAAAGGTACCTGGAATATACCTTTTTAACGCCAAAGTTTGTGTAAATCTTGTGGAAGTATAAATCTCCACTGTTGCAGACCCAGTTTCTTGCTGCCCTCTATAATTTT
Organism: Chrysemys picta bellii; assembly: GCF_011386835.1. Classification (NCBI taxonomy): domain Eukaryota; kingdom Metazoa; phylum Chordata; order Testudines; family Emydidae; genus Chrysemys; species Chrysemys picta. Next base: position 33,436,545 of record NC_088801.1, read on the forward strand.
TTGCTGATGAAGTGCTGTAAGTTGTTGGAGTTTTGTAGAGAAATTGTTTAGTTATCTGTTTTTGTTATTTTTTCTGTTTCCATCTTGATGTTTAAAACAGAAAGTACTTCACCGCAAAATCTGACAAACAGAAATATCTTAAATCAGCCTTTAACACTGAAGAGTGACTCAGTAGGGGGTTTGGTCCTAAAGGTTAAAAACTCAGCTCTCTTCAGAAAAAGGAATAATGCTAAAAAATAGCTTGATGTTCTAAAGACAACACTACTCCCACTGCAAATTGTTCTTCCTTTAGCGTGCTCTGTTTACAAGTGATGTGTCCTTCTGCAATCCTGTTCATATTCCTTAAATATTTCCCACCCTGTGCATGTTATACTCTGTACCAAAGCTACTTATCTCCCACCAATCTAGATTCCTAGGAAGAGTTGCATTGTCTCCTGAGGCTGCTGCAGTACTCCTGGCAAGAGTGCAGTGCATGCTCCCCTTTGAACCAGCTTCTCTGGCTGGTGAGGAGGAAGGATGGAGTTATTACCATCCCCCACTCCAGTGGTGGCACTGTCTTCATGCACACTCATGGGAGTGTAAGGACTGCCAATGTGCCTGACCACAATGTGAATGAACAAGAATGGGTCCTTGTGCTCTTTCTCCATGTTGTGAAATTGAAACAGCACATGGGTGAGCACAATCTCTCCCGTAAGGAAAGTATTCCCTTAAGCCAGTGGTTCTCAACCTGGGGTACATGTACCCCTGGGGATACGCAGATGTCTTCCAGGGGGTACATCAACTCATTTAGAGATTTGCCTAATTTTACAACAGGCTACAAAAAAAGCACTAGCGAAGTCAGTACAAACTAAAATTTCATACAGACAATGACTTGTTTGTACTGCTCTAAATACTATACACTGAAATGTAAGTATAATAGTTATATTCCAATTGATTTATTTTATAATTATATGATAAAAATGAGGAAGTAAGCAATTTATCAGTAAGAGTGTGCTGTGACACTTCTGTATTTTTATGTCTGATTTTTGTAAGCAAGTGTTTTTTAAGTGAGGTGAAACTTGAGAGGGTAGGCAAGACAAATCAGACTCCTGTAAGGGGTACAGTAGCCTGGAAAGGTTGAGAGCCACTGTCTTAAGCCATAAAAGGAATTAAGTTGCAGCTCTTGTATTTGCTTTCTCAAATCCCATGTGGATATTTTTGGTATTTCCCTGCTGGAAATGACATTTGGCTCAATATTTTTAGGTGCGATCTATAGTCAGTGACTTCGCTGTCTTTCTCACTATTATGTCCATGGTTTTAATTGACTACGCCCTGGGGATTCCGTCTCCAAAGCTTCAGGTTCCAAATGCATTCAAGGTAATTCATTAATAAACTGTACTGTTGTATTGCATCACTAAAATACTGTGCTACATAGTAGATTAAGTAGATATTTGATAACAAGTGAATAATAATTCTTCTCTGAATGTATCTCTGTGTGCGTGTGTCTATAGTTCCTAAAACAACAGGGCCTTGATCCAACTTGTGGTCCCCTTGGCTCTACCATAATACATATAAATAATAATAAACTCTTTACAGTGCAATCTTTATTATCCAAATCTCATTAATCTGAAATTCCCTGTTATCTTCACAAAAGTGAAGTTTGGCTATTTGATCCTTAGGAGCAAAGGTACGTTGGTCTAACTAAAGAGTCTTAGCCAATTCTCTCCACCCTATTTTCCTTCTCACCCTTGCCCTTGTCTCTCATCAGGCTCCCCCGTGCTCCTTTATATTGGGGGACTCAGCCAGCAGACTGTGAAGTTTGCAGTCACATGTTTCTCAGATCATCCAAATCCTAGATTATTATATGGTTTGGGGCGTCCCCCTGAGACCTTGGATCATTATCATTTTACTGAATGCAATAAAGTCTGTAATATCCCAGTTAACATATAACTGTTAAAGACTTAAAGAAATGCTGTGTTTATATTTACCTGCTCTTTCTGGTACTGTTTTACAGTATGATGTTTAGTATATTCTGTGATATTATACAGCGAGATAGTAATTCTTTATAGAAGCATCTCTAAATGAAACCTATCATTTCCTAAGTAGTGCTTGTTTGTGTAATTGCAAAGTCAGAGCATTTAATAATCACTAGAATTCTGAATTGGTCATACATTACCTTATGTTTTTGTAGCCCACCAGAGATGATCGTGGCTGGTTTGTCTCTCCTCTGGGGCCTAATCCTTGGTGGACCATTTTAGCTGCCATAATTCCAGCTCTGCTTTGTACTATCCTTATCTTTATGGACCAGCAGATTACAGCTGTTATTATCAACAGAAAAGAACACAAGCTAAAGGTATATGTTTATAGAACACAGTCAAAAGGTCATATGTTTACTTTACCTTCCTACTTTGCTTTATGTAATGTACTTTCAACACTGCTCAATAACAGTTAACTTACTATGCATTATTTAGCAGTCTTTTTCAATACATTTAAAAAAATGGAGCAAGTATGTTAATTTTGTGTATGTAATTTGTATTCTTTGTCAGCGATTCTCCTTTTACACACGTCTTTAAAAGTGTTCTTAGAGCATACCCCTCAAGTCAGCGAAGCACTTAAGCAGGTGTCATTTAACTTTAAGCAGCTGCTTAAGACCCATTGACTTCAAAGAACTTCAATATATGCTTTAAGTTAAGCACTTGCCAAAGTGCTTTACTTAATCTAAACAGTCATGTCTAATATCTCTTGCAATCCAGATATCATCTGCTGGTGGGCTTAATTTTGAGAATCTATTAAGGGGACATGGTATTTTCTTATCACTTTGTTCCTTCTCTGCCTCTCTATCTCTTTTGAACTTCCCCATAAGTGCTTTCTTCCCTTCCCTTCCTTCTTGGAGGAGGGAGAAGTGTAAAAACTGAACTTTAGAGGGAAAATGGGATCTTAAAACAACATAGAACAACTTCCTGCTGGAAGTCGACAGATGGAGAGGGGAGAAAGGGGCATCACCTCTCTGAAAAGCTGCTGGGCAAAATCCAACAGCAGGCTTCTGTACTTGTATATGCAGCAAATTTAGGCCTCTTTTGACATACTTTTAATAAACAACAATCCAATCCCAGATCACTTTAGCAAATGTATTGGCATCCTTCACTTTGCACTGCCTCTTCTTCGATGATTGTGACATTTGATATGTTCTTTTTTTGCCCTTTTTGTCAGCCTGACTCTTCATGTCAATCCATAGCATTGCATGTGGTTAACTTGACAGATGCAGGAAATTGCTGCCAAGCTTTGGAATGTGTTTTTTCAGCACTGGCATCTGGGAGTCAGATGGCTCTCCTGGCTGCCCTCTTGTCTTGCTGCATATTAGTTTTGCTGGGGTCTGGTATAGCATCACCTGTTGCTATGCTTTCTTGTCCTCCCATATGTCAGTTTCCTTGGATCCCGGGAAAAACTCCCTGATTCTGTATGTATTAGTGCATACATTCCTCCAAAATGTGTCAGAAGGTAAAATAGGCGTCTCTGTTAGGATTTAGATTTAAACTCCTTCTTTGAGTGCATGTGTGCATATAACTAATCTTTGTTAACACATCTCTGTGTTTAGCTAGACATGTCTTAGATGTAAGACTAGTGAGATAGTGAAGGGAGTTTTTTCTTTGATTTACTTTATATAAAGTTGTCTCCCATGGTAAACAAAATAAATGAATAAAAATGGCATTTTCATGTTTGGTATGTGACTTACATTTCAGAAACCCAAACACTTCTTATTTTATAACTAAAACTCATCTTCAGAAAGAAATTGTCTGCTTCCAAATCATTTTTTTTCTCTTTTTTATATTTCCTGAATAGAAATTCTGAATAGAGTGTGCCTTACAGTTTCTTTTTTTAGTCTCTGTAGCAAACCCGTCCAAGTTCGTTTGGAAATGGTTTAGTGACTTTTTTTTTTTTATCATAAGCCATCTGCATGAGTTTTCAGGTAAGATTCTGGTTCAACACATTCATGTTATTTGCTTGAACTTTACTGCTTCATCAGAACAGGAAGTTGGACGTGTTGCCATATTGGAAAATACTGTATGTGATTTACCCCATGTGACTTTTCTCACTAACAGTTTGAACTTTAAGTGCACTGGTGAACCACAGTCTCAGAGAGTATGTCTACACAGCAGCTAGTGGTGTAATTTCCATCACAGTAGATGTTTTCTTTTGATTCAAGAGAGCTCACTAAACATAGCAGTGTAGCTGTGGTGGTGCGGGTAGCCAGCCAAATACAATCCTGTCTGAGACCCTAGATATATATTCAGGCAGCTAACCCAAGCCTCTTTGGCTACATTGCTATTCTTATAACACTATGTCGATCATATCTAGTATGTATACATCTATGCTAGTTGGGAATTATGCCTCCAGCTGTAGTCTGAATATACTCACAGTACTCCTGGGTTTTCAGAAAGAGGGAGAAAAAAAGTCCAGCTTTGACAAAAAGTTCATTTATATGGAAAAACTTTATGCAAAGCAATGTTCATTCTCACATACAAGTTGAACATAAACCAAGGTTGATTTTGAATGCATTTGAGGTTTGAATCAAATGTTTTACATACCTCTGCTCGGTAGCACAGAAATGTTAAAACTTGACTTATCTGATTGTCTAACACAGTCAACCTTTAACGATGGTATTTCTTTCATACTGATTGTTCCTACCAATGGGATTGTATTTCTTAAGAATGTAATGGGGGAAACTGAAAAAGCACAGTACCTGATTTATTTTTTTAACCAACCTTCTTAATTTATAGAAGACTATTTTTACAATGGACAAAAGTAGAAACACAGATTGAAATCTCCAGAAAAAAATCACAAGCAAACCTCAGTTTAGCATGATAATGATACTACTGAGAACTTATTAACTTGATGTGACATTAATATAAAGGATTTTAAAACATACAAAAAGGTGCATGTACTTTTATAGACACTGACGATTTAAATTAGTTTTGTAGCTGCTAATTTAACAGTATCTGTGATATATTGTGGAGGGAAGAATCCCTTTGTGTTTCAACCTTCTGTATGACCATGTCTGTTTGCTCTCCTCTATTAATTTTTTTTTAAAAAAGTGAATTCATTGCATGTGAATGATACCATATTGGCAGCCCTGGTAATTGGCATCCACTGTTATCAACAGATCAGGTCCAGGTAAAACAGCAGCGACACATCTTTGCCCATATTTGCTCACCAGCATATCTGAAACTGGCTATGGAAGGACCACCTCTATGGATGGCTTCTCCTGGTATCTCTCATGACACCACCAGAAAAGAAGCCAAATGATACCAGTTTTGGTAGTAGATTTGCGATATGGACTCTTGCCTGCTAGGAACTAGACTAAGACCACCAACTCATTTCACATAAATTACCAAACTATCACCATCATAGCCACCTTTCTCCCACTGCTGACATCAGCTTGGGTAAAACATGGAGGACTGCTATTTTCTGTTAGTCATTTGAGTTTTTGAAATTGTTTCTAATAGTTAATTAGGTATGTCTGCTGCTAGAGCTTTCCTTAATCCAGATGTCATTTTACATCTTGTTATTGTTGCTGTTTCTTTTAACAGAAAGGGTGTGGATACCATCTCGACTTGTTGATGGTGGCACTCATGCTTGGAGTGTGCTCTATTATGGGATTACCATGGTTTGTTGCTGCCACCGTCCTTTCTATTTCCCATGTGAATAGCTTGAAACTGGAATCGGAGTGCTCTGCTCCAGGAGAGCAGCCGAAATTTCTTGGAATACGGGAACAAAGAGTTACAGGGCTCATGATCTTTGTCCTAATGGGCTCATCTGTCTTTTTGACAAGTGTTCTTAAGGTAATACATTTTCAAAAATAAAGAAAAAGTGAATAGTACTGTACTGTACATAGAATTTCAATTCTAATTATGCTTTTTATCGATTAGGCACACTGCCAACCAATATCCTATACTGCAATAATAGCTCTGTGTATGACAACAATCAATGTATTCTAACACTCACATAATAAAATAGGTAGGGGCATTTCATATTTTTAACCAAAAAGGATTAGAGTGAAATCCTGGCCTCACTGAAGTCAGTGGGAGTTCTGTTATTGACTTCAGTGGGCCCAGGGTTTCACTGTTAGTCTAGCCTTGGATTAATGGCAAATTTTCATCTAAAAACCAAAGTCTGGTTAAATTACACCAGCAACCGAATTTGTTCAGTATTTGGATAACTTAAGAACATTGTGTGATCGATCTGTGGGTTAAAAAAGGGGGTTTCCAATAAGCATTCTGCAGTTGATGTCTTTGAAATAACCAGCTAAGCTTTCTCACATTCTCTGCAGGTTCCAAGTCAAAGCAAATAACTAGGGGTCTATTCTCACCTTACGTGTACATGATTCTTAATAATATCAGTAAACCTTGTAGGCAAAATCCTTGTCCTAATGAAATTAATGGGAATTTTGCCATAGGTTTCATAGAGATCAGGATTTGACCTTATGTATGGTTATCATGAAGGGAATAGATTGTTTAATGCTTATATTTTTTTTTGTAATTTTTTTGTATTTTTTTGTAATTCTGATTTAAATATAATGTTAAGCATGTTTCACAAAAAAGTGCGTTGTGTGCATTGCATTTAAAATAGGTGCTTAAATATGGAAAGATTTCCCTGCCCACATACTTTGTACCAGAAAGAGTCTGCACATTTTAACTAGATAGACTCACAAAATCATTGGGAAACAGTCATGCACTGTACTTACAACACTGTGCAAACAGCACAGACAATTTCCCTTAGCAGTATTATTTATTTTGTTTTATTTACAGTATGAAAAAAGTGTAATCTTAGATGCTTTTTCTGAGAATGTTGGTTGCAATGTTCAGGTCATATTCTGAACAATATTTTACCGGAAAGCTATCTGATTATTTTATGTATGTACTCTTACACTTTTATTTTCCGGGCATTTGTATTAATTTTTGAGAACAGTGAGTAAAGTACAGTGTGGTAACTAACTGTTAAAGCAAAATGCATCTTTGAAGCCAGATTCTGCTCTTTATTTACACAGTTGTAAACCCAGAGTAACTCTACTAATTTTAAGGGAGTTATTCTGAATTTATTCTGGTTTGATTAATTCAGGAATATGGCTCTTTGAATTAAAATATCTTTATACATGAACTGATATTCATTATGTTCTTCTTTTCATCCTTTTTTTTCTCCTCACCTGTGCAGTTTATTCCTATGCCAGTACTCTATGGGGTATTTCTTTACATGGGTGCTTCATCTCTAAAGGGAATTCAGGTAAAATGGAGTACAAGAAAAGCACACATATGTTTCTCTGTTAGTTATTGTGTTTACTTTTAAAATGGATTGTCATTTTTTCTTTTACTCTCTATTTACTTTCATATAGAAACTTAAAGGGACACTGTCAAGTTTCTTTTCCTGGAAGTGACTAATTTGAAAAATAAAATGGATTTTTCTCTTTAAATAGTATACATGGAAATTAAAAACTGATAATGATTCTTCTGCTCCTCTGTTGATTATTTAAAGAGACTTTTGGGTGGGCCTCAGAGCAACGCACTGTTGCACAGGCTCCTTCCTCTTCCCTTTGTACACAGGCCTGCCTACTGCCTCTTCCTTTTCAACATTGCTGCTATTATTAATGGTAAACATCCACTTGAGTTTCATCTACACAAGTAGACCAATCCTTTGTTTAGCTGCTCTACAGCTGGTTTAGCCAGACTCTTGAGGATTCCCCTCCCACATGTAAGGGATATCTCAGATAGGGAAGAGCAACTGTAGCAACTCCTACAGTGGACATGACTTGGGGAAAGGGAATGCTCTAGTGATTCCCCACTGCTGGAATGGCCCTGGAGGCAGTTGGCAGCTGGAACACCATTGGCAACAATCTACACATTGGGCCTAGGCCGGCACAGAGCTCGCCAAGGATGGTGGGAGTACCAACAGCTCCTTAACATCCCACTCTTCTGAGCTGTGCCAATCACTTCACAGCTGCAGCTCAGGATCTGGCACTAGGACTATTTCTCATGTACTGATGCAAAGTGAAATGACGTAGTAAAAACACGTATGCCCAGCCTACATGAACTCCCCCAAATTGGCTAGTGCCGGTAGAGCTGCACTGGTGTGTGAAAAGTGCTGAGATGGATGCACCCTTGCAAAGCCTGAGGAAGGGGCATGCACCATCAACAAAACGATGAAGTAGTCTATGCACAAAGTGCTGTCAAATGCACAGAGAAAACAAACTGAAAGAGAAAGAAGCAAACATTTTTCTTTAATCTCCTTCAATTCTAGATATTTTAGGGGTTACTTGTCACAAAATGTAGAAATATGATTACAAGTTGACAGTGTCCCATTTATTTTAAATTTTGTTTATTATTGGTGGGGCTGGTTATGTCATCTTTTATTAAGGTTGCCTGACACTTCACATTATAAGACCCTGTTTTCAGTTGCTTATAAATTTCTTAGAATTTAGTAGCTAAAATCTATGCTTTATATTTCTTCTAGCTTTTTGATAGAATAAAGTTATTTTGGATGCCTGCAAAGCATCAACCAGATTTTATTTATCTGAGGCATGTTCCTCTTCGAAAAGTCCATCTCTTCACCATAATTCAGCTGAGCTGTCTTGTACTCCTGTGGGTTATAAAGGTTTCAAGAGCTGCCATTGTCTTTCCAATGATGGTATGAAAAATGTTCTTTTATTTTCTCAAAAAGATAACTTATTTCTCCTAACTTATAAATAATTGCTAGAAAACATGAATTGTGTACAGGTATATTCAAAATATAGGTAAGGATAGTTTCACATTGCATGATCTAAGTGAAATTCTATATAAACCTTGCAGTTTGGATCAAATCTCATTTCCTTTATACATTTGAATAACCCTACTGTCTAGTCTCATGAGAAAGGTGAGTAGGATTTGGTCCTTTATGAGACAATTTGACACTTAAAAAAATTTCTATTTGATTATTTTACATAAAGAACATCCATTCAATAAGGGTGTTTAGTGCCTGGAGAGACTTTGTTGTTAACAGTTTTATGTCTTGTTGAAATAAATAACTCAATTGATTCTGTTACTGAAATCAATTCTCCTTAGTTATATCACTGACTTAAAAAAAGATTAGTATTTCATGCTGCTTTAGAGGATGGCAATAAAGATTAATTGGCCCAGAATATACTGCACCCTAAAAAAAAATTCCCAAGCCCTGAAAAATGCATTAGCCCTTCCAAAATAAAGAATAAAATTCCAGCTTCCCTCTTGGATGATCCACCAACCAAATATAAGCAAGCAAAGCAGAGTAGACAGTATAACAGCCATATGTATGCTTGTGCCATGCATGTCTCCTGACTACAAATTTAAACACCATCACTTTTGAAAGTGTCCCTTTAAAAGCATATTTACCATTTTTTATTTGCCTACAATACCCTGACCATTGAAATAAATGTCTTGACCAGGTTTTAGCTTTGGTGTTTGTCAGAAAACTCATGGATTTATTTTTTACCAAACGGGAGCTAAGCTGGTTGGATGATTTGATGCCTGAGAGCAAGAAAAAGAAACTGGAAGATGCAGAAAAAGAGGTAGGTCGGGGTTGCATTGTTCACTTCCTAATTCTTCTTTATCAGTATTTCCATTGAATTATTTACCCCAAATCTTAGAGCTGAGTCATCATCCATGTGACATGTAGACTTAACAGTGTCAGTCCTTTGACTTTGATTATATCACATTTTAAAGTTACAAATCTAAGCCCCATTCCTGCAAATAGATGCACTACTGCAGACCTGTATGCTAGCATAATATCATACTGAGGTCAAAGAGATTCTGTGTGGGTGGAAGGAATCCTAGTGGTACATCTAATTATGAAGTGGGCCCCATAGAGAGGGGTATGGTCTAGTGATTTGAACACAGGCCTAGGAGTCAGAAACCCCCGAGTTCTAATCCTGGAAATTAGTTTTTTTCAGTGCCCTTGGACAATTCACTTAGGCCTGGATTTGTAAAGGTTATTTAGACATTGCTGTGCTCAGCATTACAACACTGACTGATTTAGAAGGCTAAATCTAATTTTCAAAAGTGATTTAAGAACTCAAGAACCTAAACCCCTTTGGCTCATAATTGGATTTTGGCGCTGAGTGCCTAAATCCCTTTTAGAGTGGTATGTAGGCTCCTAACTCAGTTGAACACATCAACTCCTAAATATTTTAAAAATCCGGGCCTTAGCCTCTCTACTTCAGTTTAACCATCTGTAGCATGGGGATAAAATTTACTGTCCTGTCTCACTGATGGATAGTGAAAATTAATGTTTATGAAATAATTTGAAAACTAAAGATGCTATATAAGTGATAAATGTATTAATTATATATTAATTATTAATATTTACTATTTGCAATATATGTCCAAAGTTATCAGAATGAAATTTAAAATACACTGCTCGTTCCACTTCACACTGTAACTGATATACCAATGCAAACCAGAGATTTGAGTCCACATCTGTTGTCTTTTTGAGTCAAACTAATTATAAGTAATCAAGGTACCTTTTTTCACATTTTAGGTTGTTGGAAAGGAACCCTTTCCATATCATCCCCATGTTTTGCTTATGTGTCGCTTTCTTTCACATTCCAGATAGCATAGCATCAGACAACAAAACTGGAAAAATCTTTTTTCTTTTTCTTTTTTTTTTTTGCTGCTGCTGCTTTATTTCAGTCACTGTCTATTTCGAGAGGTTATTTTTACATGTTTTGGCATTTCTAAATATTTGGAGCTATCATTAAAACTGTTTAACTGTCAAAAACTTATGAAGCTGTGAAGCCTGGAAATGACAAAATTAACTAGTAATAAAACTTCTGACATGTATTCTAAAGAATTAATTGGAGAGTTGCTATCACACAGATTTTAAAAATAGAAATATTCTACCCACAAGAGTATAAATAAAGTTGACAAGATCTAAAAACTTGTTTGACTGGATCAAAATTTCATAATTTACGTTGCTTTACATTTCTAGGGCAATTTTTTCCCACTGCTTAGCAGTTTTCTTTTGTATATTATTCATCTCTTCCAATACACACTTCGGAGGCCACCTCAGAGTTAACTACTTACGTCATTTTGAGTAAAACCCAAATGGACAAAATACACTTTTCTCATTATAAAAATTAAAATGGTGACTTTTTTAACAGGTCTAGTAGTAAAATGGGTAGGGAGACAAACTCAATTTTGGCAAGACTTAAATTTCCTCACTGAGGGAAATGATACTGGCCATTATAGCTAGTGCCAAATTAACAGTGTGGGCTCAGAATGTGGGCCATATGACCAGGGTGCTGTCACAGTGCCTGCCACCCGGTGGTAGCCCTAACGTTGTTGCTATTGGTCAATCTCAATCCTCCTAATAAATGCGGGGATTAGCTAGTAGAGTGACACCCATACAAGGCAAATGGAGCAAGCCTCTTCCTACTCTGCCACCTCTTACTCCCCAGTATGGAAATAACACTCCGACCCCTTTCCTTTGGGTTATTGGTTACATAGGGCTTTAATTTCTTGTGATTCAGTCTTTATGGAGTTGTGTGTGCTGTGCTGCGTTAGCGCAGGCTGTTATGATTGCATCCATTGGTCAGTGTAGGCACACCTAACTTTGAAGCATTTGCCTGCGTTCATGTTGAGCAGACGCTATTATGGTTCAGTTGAGTGGTTTGTTTTGTTGGATTGCGATGTTAGACGGTTGGCCATGGGAGCATGGGTTAGGTGCCCCTCACTGGGGATAGAATTAATGAGGTGCATATAGACTCTCCTGCACCCACATTTTCCTGTAAATTAGGTATCTACCCACCTTTAGTGCAGAGAGTTTTGGATTTTCAGAGAACCTGGCACTCTTGCGGAAAACGTTGAAGTTTCCTCATGTAATAGGTTGCATGGGGCTGTGGCCCTTAAGTGGGCCCTGGGATGTGTGCTGGCCTGCCTGAGGCCTTGGAATAATGTGGGCTCTGTAGAACGTTGAGTTTAAGTGGGGTATACTTGAGGGTATATATTAAGCCTGGGGTATATTTGAGGAATGCTCTGGATTTGAACTCAGAAAAGGAATAAAGCCTGTAGCTGCTTGAAGTGGCTCTTGTCCTCTCACTGTCAACAGGACATGTTGCTTTTAGGAGTTATGTTTTTCTGGAGTTAAAGGTTTGATGAACTTGCAATATTTGACCAATGGATTTGAATGCACATCCCCATTCTCCTTAGCCCCTGGTATTCCCAGGTGCCTTTTTGTGTTCCACTGAAAATTAATTTTGGGGCCCTGGCTCATTCACTTTACAGTAAAGTTGTGCATGTAGTCATAAATCTGGGATTACCTGATTCTTGCTTGCTCAACAGAGCGTCCTAAATGTCTGCTCTTACATAGTATTTGAAATCTGATATATACATTCTTTGCTGAATATTTATTAGTAACTTCGCTCTCTTTTTGTTACAAAGGAAACTTTTATGTTTCCACTTAATGATAAAAATACCATTAAGTGGAAAATTGTCCTTTAAATACATTATTTTTAGCTTCAGATGTGTGAAACATAAAAAGTAATTGGAACTGTATCCTCTGTTTTAAAGAACTTTAGTAAATATTTAATATTACAGAAAAGAAAGGTTATAACAGATATAACCATGTTCAGAACATCATTTTGTCTCTTGCATCTAAATGTCTTCCTCCTAGGAAGAACAAAGTATGTTAGCAATGGAAGAGGAGGGCACTGTTCAGTTACCACTTGAAGGTCATTACAGGTAAAATATACTTTTGATTAACTTGGGGCTGATGTAAGCAAACATGAGAAAAGGACTAAACAATTGTATAAAATCCTGTCATGCCACAATACTGTGACAATTCTTAATCTTGGCACAGAGTGAAATCTGTCCTATCAAAAAGAAATATGCATGTGTGTTAACAGAGCACAAATATGCATCCCAAAGCTCATGCTTCAGGCTTTTGTGTCCTAGGTCCCACCTCCCTAGCCTTGGGACCTGATCCTGCAGTCTTTATTCACCGTGAAAAAAGTACAGCAGTGGAAGTTTTGCCTGTGAAAAGACTGCAGGATCAGCCCACTGATGGTGAATATCTGGGCTGGCTCTTGGTACACCCACTGCAAGACTAGGGTGGGCAGCAGGGTGGGAAGGCCTCAGAGCTCAGGCTGCAGCCCTGCAGCCAAACCCTGTGAGCCTGTGTCAGCTGCAGGTTTCTAATTGCACTGTAGACATACCCTAAGAGGCCACAGACGCAATCAAGGCACTAGTCTTGCAAACTGGTGCAGTTCATCAAAAACTTTGGAACCACTTTTTTTTTGTATACCGAGCCTTGATCTGCATACAAATAAAGTCATAAATGATGTACAATATTTAGTTTTGTGCTATCACAGACTGAGGCCCTTAATGATTTAAAAAAATAAATATATGAAAGGTTAAGTCCATGGTCCTACAGTTCCTCAGAAGCAGTCCTAGTAAAGTTAGGGACATAAGGGTTCAGGAGTCTCCTGTTACTGATTTTTTTAATACCTCTTTTTTTTTTAATAGAAAGGATATTCATTTTGAAATCATTAAAAAAAATCTTTAAATTACTCCAGCTTTGCAATGGGTTTAAAACACTGCAGCTTACACTTGGAGTTGGTTAGTATAGTCTAGAACAGTGTTGCTCAATCTTTTTGATACTAGGGACTGGCTGGCTGCCTTCCTCAACTGTGTCAGGGAGATCTCAGGGACCGTCACCAGTCACCATCACCACAGACCGGTCACTGAGAAACATTGGTTTAGTGAATTGATCAGGGTGCTAGGAACCAGGAGTTCTTCCGTTTTAGTCCATTGATATGTTCAGTGGCCTTAGGAAACTCACATAACCTTTCTGTATCTCATTTTCCCCATCTATGAATTGGTGGTGATGCCTACTTACCTTACAGATGTTGTTAGGATCAATTAATTCATGTTTGTACAACATTTTGCAAGAGTAAAGCACTAAATAAGTGACATTAATGGAGTATATGGGAAGTTGCTAATAATATTTACTAAGTTCTAATATAATTGTTTAACATATTCATATATTTCTTATCATAATAATCAATGACCAAGTCCTGCTGTATAGTAATATAGAGAACAAAGACTGATCACTTGTGATATTGTGTGTTCATTTTTGTCTAGAGATGATCCATCTGTAATAAATATTTCTGATGAAATGGCAAAAACTGCCGTATGGAAGACATTGCTGATATCCTCAGAGAATGCAAAGGATAAGGAGTCAAGCTTTCCTTCTAAAAGGTTTTAACTTTTAAGTTATTAATATATTTAACCTTGTGTATTGGGGCAAAGCAAAACAGCTGATTTTTTAAAATTGAAAAATAAGGGACTATAAAACATCTTTAACTACCACTAAGTTTATTTCTTGAAGAGTTTTTTTAAATTGTCTAATTAAAATATTCTGAGTCATATACACACTATCACTTTATAGATTCATAAATACTTGCATGCTAGAGTGGAAAACGATATAGTTCAGTATGCCGATACCTGTGTAACAAACCACAGACTCATAACGCCTGGAAATCATACAGCATTTATTTTGAGTCTATTCTTTGAATAAAGACAACATGGTCATCACTGTAACTGAAATGTTCACATGCAGCACCCATTAGTGTTAATGAGTGTTACACATATACATTTAGGGCAGAGTAGAATGCTTGAAATCGCAATAAAAGTCTCTTTCATTATATATATTTCCGAATATTTGCAACTCCTATTTAGAACAGCCAAACAAATGTAATTTTCTGTTGGCATAAAGTTTAAAGTATAATCCAGGAATATTGTAAAATGAAGAGATCATTTTTGTCCATGCCATTGAGTCTGAATATGAATGAGTAGATATGTTAAATGTACAGCATTTATTGTAACAAGTATCTTCCGATATTTCCATAACTTTTAAATTAACATGATTTTTTACTTAATTGTTTCGTATCGCATTTCTATCATAAGCTCCCCTTCCTAATCACTCTAGAAGCTGATTCCCCAAAGGTAAGACCCTGTCCCTCAACCTCTTCCTTGATTGCATTTTCCCATTTTAAATAGTGTCTTCTGGAAACCCAGATGACTTAATATATGTAATTTTTGGGGAGACAAAATGAATGGAAAACTCATGATCCATGTTACAATACTTTTGTCAGAATCTGCAGTGTTATTTTGTAATACTTGAAATAGGTCCAGTTCTAAAAGGTCTAGAAGTGTTTTTCATGTTTTTAAAGAATCAATATACATTGTCTATTTAAATGAGAAATTGAATTTACTCACAATATATACATTTTTATTTGTCCAGTAGTCATTTTTATTATTTTAATCCAGAATTTGTATGGTAGATTTCTAAATCCAAAATATATCCCTGGAAAGTTGACTTTTTAATTGCTTTGGGAAGAGATGAAGTAGTAGAAAAAATTTCAGTTAGCGTCACTAAACTGAGTGAAATTAAAACATAAAAGCTGTGGTCCAGAATTTTGTCACCCCAAAATGGCATGCTGCTTTTTCAGTGTTGTTCCTTTACATAAACAGCATAAACAAGATTAACAGTTGATGACCAAGAATCTTCATTTCAAATCTCTGTAGACGTGCTTATTCATGTGCTCCATTTTAGCACCAATTTACTATCAATCAAAATAAAAATATGGCTCTGATTTTGTCTCCCACCCTCTATATGAATTCCAAAGGCCATAATCACAGTAGATCTGTGTATGGGGGATGTGTATAGTGAGGCTGTGCAGGGGAACTCTCTAACCCTCTGCATTTAGGGGCTGTCTCTTAACTGCTTTGTGGATCTACTGGTCAAAAATCCTACATCAGAAATGCAGTGACTGCAATTTCAGTGATAGCTAAAAACACAAACACAGAAATAGTCTCCTCAGTAATAAAGTTCTAAGCAAGCTGCTACTCATTTGAATAAACCTCTGAGCTAAATTATTTCATTATGAACCCAATTCTGAATCCCTGCATGTAACTTGAGTGCATGAGCCTTGCTCAGAGTATCTCTGTGGAAACTAAGGTAAAGAATCCTATTTTCAAGGGGAGAAGCACCAGTGCAACCCCTCAGTGGCTATGGGGGCCTACAGGAGTTTCCACTAGAAGCTAATCTTGAACCTAAAACGTACAGGGCCTCACCCATGAGTGACAAGTATTACAGATCTATATTCTTCTGCATTTAAATGGAGATCGTAAGCTCCTCAGAGCAGGGGCAGTATCTCATTTATCTACCAAGTGCCATGCACATCTATGGTGCTGTCTTAAAAAAAAAAAAGCAATAATAATTATTGTGTGTGTTTGTATGTATACACACACACACACGAGAGAAAGAGAGAGATTAGTTATATGAGCCAAATTTTCTGCTGGAATATACTGGTGCACCTGCAGTGACTTTAACGGAACTGCACCAAATTACGCTGGCAGAGAATTTGGCTCAGATGATATTAATGAGGTTGTATGGGGTGGGTCTCAGGAGATAATTTGACCTTTATGACTATTCGTTGTTTCCTGGTGATTATTTGCACTCCTTTTACTCAACCTAAGATGCAGGGTCCGGGCACGCAGTTCATACTCATGTGAGTAAGAACTGGAGGATGAGGCCCTTCGTTTTTCATTTTCAGGCTTTTAATCATAAAATCCTCCTTACTGTAAATGCCCAACCCATAGCTATAGAAATCCAGAGTCTGCTGTGTCTAGTGGCTAGCTTGCCTCAGCTGCCTGCTTAGAACACAGGGAGAGAGATGGATTCCAATGAACAAGGGACACAATCTTTTTATTTTTTGTTCTTTGTAAACAAAAGCAAGTTCATATCATGCTTAGTTATGACATAGCAGAAACAAAACTAAATAAGGGCCAAATTCTGTCCTCAGGTGCATGTGTGTGGCTTCCATTGAGTTCAGTGGAAATTTTATGCTGACATTTGAGGATACAGTTTGATCTCAAATGGATAGAAAAGTATTGAAAATAAATGGATGCAGTGGTAATAGTTATAAGGGTGACCACGCTGAAAAGTTCAAGGGACTTTGCAGGTAATCAAGGAAATGGGATGACAGTATTCTGCTTCCTGCAGGAACGTGTTCTGCCATAAAGAGAAAAATGTGCATTGTCTTGTGTTGAAGGCAATTGCACTTGTGCTTTTTGGGACTAAACCACTAAACAAGCATTTAATATAGCATTTGTCTATAGTCCTGTCCTTGTTTATATGTTATCTGCCAAACACCAAAATAATATGACTAAATGAGGCTAATAGAAACAAATGAAGATCCTGTAATAAGATTTCATATAAGCATTTTTCACTAGTAGATGCTCTGTCCTGCCAAAAATAGACAAAGCCTCTTTGATGCTAACGTAGTAAACAAACAAACAAAAAGTTCAGTGCTGAAGGCGTTGCCGAGCTGCCTTAGGGGAGGAGAGGTTAGGTAAATGACTTCTCAGCAACTCCAGTGCAGTTACCCTATCATGGACTCTTCTGTCCCTGCCTGGCTCACTGGTGTTCCTTAGCCCCAAGGGTCTACACAGAGAATCTCAGCAAGGGAGACATCCTCTTCAGCCAGCACAGCCCATTTAGATTTCTCTGGCTGATTCAGTGAGAAGGAAAAATCCACTCCTGATGTTAGACTATCAGGAGACATGGATCCCCTACATCATCCCCAGGAGACAGCCTGGCAGGGTAGAGACTTTTTTCCAGAGAAGGCGACAGGACTGGGCAGTTGCATCCAGCTGAAATCAGTATTCCTCTGTTGTTTCCGGAAGCACCCCTTGAAATAGGCGGAAGCCTCCATAGCCAGGGAGATAAGTTTGGGCTTGATTTAACTAAATGAAAATAATATCTGTACCCTTAAAAACTATTTCTGTGAGGAAATTTTACAGGAGCAATTTTGGAGATTCCTTTGAAAATTTGTCCACCTAATTTAAATCCCCTTTGGATTTGGCTTGGTTCTCATTCACTCCTGCTAGGGAATCATTCCTACCAGGAGGTTATATGTATGCTCCAGGTTTGTATTTCAGAAATACGTATTGCCATTCTTTGTCAAAGGGTTGATTTACCTGCACTTTGGAAGTGTCTTTAAATTTTAAGACTGGATGAATCTTGCTCTAAGGAGCTTGCAGTGACTCTCCTTTCACATAACAGTGCAACCTATTTGTTGTGCAGGTTGTCATAAACTAGGGCTCAGGACAGAGGAAATAATCACCCTTGCACATATTGTATATTGCTTTCTATAGGCAAATCATCAGCATTTTTCCATCAAAATTGTGTTAGAATTTGACTAGAAAATATTCTTTTTGTTAATATTCTGCTGACAACTGCCTTGTGCATGGCTGGGATACCCCTTTTAAAAAAAATTTTGCCTGGTATCACACAGCATAAATGTGTACTGAATCAAAGATTTAAAATTAAAATAGTTTGATTTTTTTTCTGAAGAAAGGAAGACCCTGAAGCACTGCTCACTGTCTCTTCAAATAAATTGGTCCAAAATATTTCTCATACATGAGTGATGAGAATACACATATTTATAGCAAAGAAATACTGGGACCTCTTGTTTGTGCCATTTCAAAAAAATGCTGGTATTGTCTCAAAACTGTACCATTATCATTGTTGTAAAAAATCATTAACAGTATTGTACAGTATTTGCAAAAAAAAAAAAAGGCAGCAACTATTTTTTCTTGCATGCTCGCAGATTTGCACATGTGTAAACTTTCAGTTTATTGTTCACTTATCTCTTTACTAAAATATTGGCCAGTGTCGTCTGTACCATGGAACAGTGCAATTTTTCACTCTTGCTTCCCAGTTTGTGCCGTGCAGCATGAAAAGTTAATGCAATCCTGTGTGTTTTTCCCCAGATGAAATGCTTTAGCAACTAGGATAAGCCCTGCTGTAACATATATTCTTTTTTTATTTCCGCTCCTCCCCCCCAGTGCTGAAAGCAGAAGAGAGAAGAAAGCTGACTCAGGGAAAGGTGTTGACCGGGAGACTTGTCTATGACTTGTTCTTCAATTTATTTTTACAAACAAATGAAAGGAGTGCCACAATCATTAATATAACTGATTTTATCATATATTGTAAACTTTGTCTTTCATCCCAAACTAGCACAGGTAATGTAAGTAGTGCAATATTTATTTCATTTTCTTCTAAATGTCTACACCATCAGATATCTGTGCAAAAATCTACTGTACCCAATGCAAGAATCTTCACTTTCCTTGCTATGTGTTAGTCATTTGTTAATACTGAATTCATCTCAACAATTTAGTAAGCATAGTTTCTTTCAAATTTAACTTAGTAGCTTTGTACTGTATTTTTCTACTTCACCTGTGTGAGAATCCCTAATAATTTCATTCAAGACAAACTTGAAACATAGTCCCATTTCTTTTTTAGCTCTAGCCAATTATTTCAAGAGACCCAAATTAAATAATTAATGACTGACCTGATCCTGCAAACCCTATATCGCTAGAATAATCCTTACCCATGTGAACTTTCCCACTGAACTCGAGGGTTACTCTTGCACTAAGAGCACTGGTATCAGACCTAATATTTATGCAGTTTTCCTTGAATTAATACAAAATATTTAATATTCAAATTTGTATGTAACTGGAACATAAAATCACATATCTAATATATAAAACATTCTCTTACCTTGTTAAAAAAGAGATATCCATTGATGTGAAATATTCATATGGTATTTGCTAAAAATGCAAGCTGTGATTACAGTGTCTTGTACTGTACTGAATGTTGCAGTGGTAGGTCATTAACAGCTGCATTATGATGTTAATGAACCCAGTATTTTATAATACTAGTGGGAATTTTGTAGATATAAATCTTTACCAGACATATGCAGTTATGTTGCCCTCCTAGTGATGATCTGTTTTCTGTTTAATTGCCTAAAATCTTTAAACGCCACCAATAAAATCATACATTATGTTGCACACCTATATTGTTACCCCTTTGCTTACAATCATGCCCTGCTGTCATCCAGATATGAATCATGCACAAGAGACTTAGAGGTGGTCGACCGTTGTTTTTGTTACACGCTCGTTTCATTATTCCATTAAATGCACGTTGATTAAAAACAAAACTCAAAATTGCAAATTAAGACATGGCTTAAAACTAGGACTTTCAATCACAGTTAATGTATGCAATTAACACAAAACAATTTAACTAGTTTAAAAAAAATAGGCACGATTAATTGTAGTTTTAATCTCACTATTAAACAATAATATAACACCAATTTAAATGTATTATAAATATATTTGGATGTTTTTCTACCATTTCAAATATATTGATTTCAGTTACAACCCAGAATACAAAGTGTACAGTGCTCACTTTATATTATTTCTTATTACCAATATTTGCACGGTAAAAAAGATAAAGAAAAGAAATAGTATTTTTCAATTCACCTCATACAAGTCCACTCAGTCCTACTCTTGTTCAGCCAATCACTAAGACAAACAAATTTACATTTGTACAACACACAAGTTTACATTTACGTGAGATAATGCTGCCCGCTTCTTATTTACAATGTCACCTGCAAGTGAGAACAGGTGTTCACATGGCACTGTTGTAGCTGCTGTTGCAAGGTATTTACATGCCAGATATACTATCCATTCATAATGCTTCATGCTTCGATTTCCAGGCCCCCAAAAATTTCACATTTGTAAGTTGCACTTTCATGATAAAGAGATTGCACTTCAGTACTTGTATGAGTTGAATTGAAAACTATTTCTTTTCTTTCTTTTTTACAGGGCAAATCTTTGTAATAATATAAAGTAAGCACCGTGCACTTTGTATTCTGTGTTGTAACTGAAATCAATATATTTGAAAATGTAGAAAAAATCCAAAAAATATTTATAAAAAATTTAAATTAGCATTCTATTATTGTTTAACAGTGCGATTAAATCTGCAATTAATCGTGACTTTTTTAAATCTTGTGATTAATTGTGATTTTTTTAAAATTGTTTGACAGCCCTACTTAAAACCATTACAAATAAGTTGTTCTAGTACATACAAACTGATTTTACTATGGCATGATCCTTCAATCTTTAACCAAACTAAATTTTGCAAAAATAAGGACTGTAAGATCAGGCATTAAAGCATTGGAACAATAACAAAAGTTTTAGAGCGTTATGTGGAAATGTCACGATTTGTTATTTTTTTAACAAATTAAAAAACTAAAGAAGGCTAACTCTTATCATTGTGTTAGTGGCTTCAGTCTTGTAATCATTACAATGATAAATTTATAGGGCTTTAAGGCTTCCTAGCTCTTCCAATACGCTAATAATCACTCCACAGAGCTCAAAGGAGTGACTTTTCACACCCACTGTCCAACACATAAAAAGCATTGCTTCTAACGCTTTTTTGACTAATCTAGCCAGTGCATTCTGTTGCAAATAAGTAGGATCACTATTCTAAACACTACTTAATATTATCAAAGCCCGTTACGATCATTTTTAAGGCAATTATATTTAATGGATGCAAAGAAGGATTTACATTTAATAAAAATGGTTTGTATTTATTAATTTAGGGAAAATACAGACACATGAAGGTTAAAATGCTTTGTTTTTATGTACCGGATGGTACACTGGAATATTCCAATTGTTTTAAGCTTAGTATAGAAGTACAATACTGGTTCATCCCTGGAAGCAGCTTGCTGGTGTTTTGATATGTTGCTGACTTTCTGTTACCGATGATCAAAGTGAATAGGAAGTGTCACATAACCAACTCTTAGAATACTAAGAAATCAGTGTACTCAGTGGCATTCTGTATTTCCGTTCAGTATTTGAGTATTTTTTTTACAGTCACTCTATTCTTGTGAATTTTAATGCTATTCCAATGTTAATCTTAACATTTTGAAATCACATCAAATATAATGCAAATGTAGTGTTATGTATTTACTTCTAATTTCATATTCCTGGTCAAAATTACTGAATTTCTTTGATGTAATTTATTACAAAAGTTTAAGTAATGTGTACATGTGAATAGAATATTGTGTTTTTCACGACTAAGAAATGTTATGTGGAAATAAATATTTATCCTAACTGATTTTCATTTTTATATTGCAAGACACAATGATCTAGTCTGCAGGGCATTTATGCAGCATGACGTGTGTTTCTTGTTTTAAACATCTGAAATGCTACATTGGGTAGACATTTTGAAATGTTTCACTTGTACAGTAAGGAAGTTATATGTATGGTACTCACAGCTCGGTGAACCATTTGGAGTAAGTAATTTAATTGACAGATGTATGTCCCAATCCTGCAAGGTGCTCTGTGCAGGTGGATCTCTGTGTCTAGGCAGTGCTCTATGAACGTATTCAATATACAATCTGTATTAGCTAATTGTGATTGATCACAAGTCACATGGTTTCTGTTCTGAGATTGGATGAGTTTAACTAAATGTTAAATTGTGGCTTTGCCACAAGCACTGAACAGGGGTGGCACATTGTTGTATTGCCCCAGGCGCAGACCAGGAACCAGATTATGATTTAGTCCCAAAATGGCTTCTGGTTCCTCTCCTTGCTCCGACGGAGCTCATGTACACCAGCCATATACCTTACACAAGTTACTTCCCCCTAGTGCACTGACTCACCTGTGCTGGCGGGTCCAAGAGGGTACTGAGTCCAGGCTCAGCCTTTTCCCCACCCCTGCCCTGCCTACATGCACAGGAGGGGGAGTTGCAGGCCCAGGGAGGCTGCTCTCTCAGCCTTTCATGAAGTTTGTAATAATAAACTGGCACTTGAGGATGTAGAACTCACTCTGTACAGATTGCGGTTATGTACCCTCCCCCCACGTATTTGTATTATGGTCACTGGCCATAGGTATAATCAACACTGCTTCTGTAGTGCTCCGGTCTCAGGTGGCACTGGCCCATTGTACAGAGATTGCAGATCTTTGTGTTTTCCTATATTCACTGGATTAAATTAATCCCTTATATAACATCACCAGAGCTGGTTTAGGCAGTAGTGTCACACCTATAGCTGCAGTGAGTCTGTGACGTGTTGGACTCCTACCCCATTGCAGCAGGGAGAAGTGAAATGCAATGGGCCATTTACTGTTTGTACCACATGGTGTTTCATGCTGCCTGAATTATGTGGTGACAACTTCACTGCTACTTGGCATCAAGGAGGGTTCTCCAGCACCTCAGGCTTAGGTGGGACATACCACTTATGCCTAACTGTTGGACTCTGGTGCACGAGAGATTATTTTATCATGATTGACATTTTTTCACATTTCTTGTCACCTCTAAAAATGTAGCTATTATGTGCACCCATGGCATCCATAAGGGAGGAAAAGTTCCTTGATTTACTTATCACTTTTATAGCTTGTTGTGATCCTATTCTGGGTCATGTTTCTTCTCCCTTGAGTGAATAGAATCTTTTGTTCATTTCTCATATTCTGGAATCAGTGAGCTGGCTGTTATTACTGCTTAGAGGAAATATAATACTTTGAGAACATTTTAGGTAGAAGGTGGTAAAGTATGTTAGAAATATTAATAAATTGCACCTAAAATCACCACTGTAATGCGGGTGGTCATCTTGTTCACAGCAGGTGTTGGGTTTTGTTTGAGTAAATGAGGCAAGGCTGAGCTGTTCTTACAATTTTCAAAGTACATGTTTGTGAAAACTGCAGCCTTGTTTCCACTAGAATCCTGCCCGTATCCTCATGGAGATGGAATGCTAAAGCTGCTTTGACTTTGTTCCCTCTCCCGCCCCGGATTTTATCTGTCTACTTCTAGATTCACACCTAACACTACTAACCCATCATACACATGTAATAACTATGGGACAGGTATATGTTAGAAACCAATGTGCTAAATGTAATATAGTCATATCATGTTTTGTTACCTGATACTACCAAGGACTAAATACAATTATAAAAAAGGTGGAAATATTGCACAGGACTAAGGGCTGATCTTCACTACAGGGAGATTGATGCTGTTGCAATTGATGCAGCAGGGGTCTAATTTAGTGGGTCTAGTGAAGACCTGCTAAATTGATGGCAGAGCGCTCTCCAGGCAACCCCGGTACTCCAGCTCTCCGAGAAGAGTAAGGGAAGTTGACCAGAGAGAGTCTCCCGTTGACGCAGCGCAGTGAAGACAGCAGGGTAAGTTGACCTAAGCTAGGAGTAGCGTACCTTTGGTCAACTTACCCCAGTAGTGAAGACAAGGCCTAAGTTTCCTTCATTACAAAAACATATTTGTTGTTGGAGTTCTTAGTCAAGTTTTCTAGTAGATAGAGATAGACTACAGATATTGTTCAGAACAAAGTCTTTGGTACCACAACTTTGCCTTCATTCCATTACAAATTTTGCTGTTCTTCTTTTAAGATAAATGGTTTGCTCTTTCCATACATAGGTACAGAGCATTCTACTAAAAGCCACAGGGCTATATAGTCACTTTATTTTTAATTCTAAAAGGCTCATATTATTCCTGATTTTCCCATTATGGAGCCTGTTAAGTGCAGCCTGATGATAAATCTGAGAGAAATTTACAGGTAGATTGTGGAAAACTCAAACCCTGTAGCACATTTCTATACAAAGACGTCAGCCAGTGCTTGCTCCCAATGATCGTTAGATACTCAGGCTGCATTTTAATTTTTCACTGATTATCTATATCTTAAGCACTGGCAACATGCCCAGTCTTGTATGACACTGGAGGTAATACAGTTCCTCCCTCACAAAGATTACACTAAGTAACAATGGGCCAAAGATCCTTGCTCAGGTTGTACTCAAGCAAATTCTCATAAAAGTCCACACCAAACTGTCTGATTAAGGAGCGAGTAAGCGCCACAATGCTGTTGCCCTTTAGGCACTTGTGGAATTCAACTCCACAGTTTTGATAGATATTACTCAGGGGCTTGGCAGAAAGCTTTTCTATAATCACAGTTTAGTTTTGTTTTAGAGAGTGCTACAAGGCAGACCTGTCATGTCCTCTCATGAAATAGATTGTACTGAAAAAACAGAATTTTCTGCAAGAAATGGAATACTAACATAAGTCTCTCTTATTGCTGTTTTTAGTGTAGCTGATAAAAACATGGGACATAATTTTGCAGACGTTTATGTTGAAAATTTCATCCTGATTGTCACTAAAAATATTCAGACTTCAGTAAATTTCAAAAAGATCTCTATTAATCATCTGAGCTTTCTTTAACAGGTTATAATTCGGCTTGGAAGGATTTGATTTTTCTTGGTAAACATCAATTTCACTGTATGCGTACAAACTGACAAAAATATTATTCCATTGAAATAAAGTATAAAAAATGCTGGTTGAGAATTTAGTTTGATTTAAGGATATTTACTTTGTATATTTTGAGATGTGATGTCAATTTGTATTTTAATGGTTATAAAGCTTTATCTCAACATCTGTCTTTAAATAATTGTCTGACACTCCCCAATAACTTCCTGCAACTGTGAATTACAAATTAATATAAAAATTATGCTTAAAATCCATAATTTTGCACAAATGAAAATTTAAATTGATAAAAATGGTTAAATAGATAAATGATAAAAATCAAATTGTGCCAAACCTATTTATAATGTTCTAGGGCACACTTCCTTTCTATTCCAGACCCCCAATCTTCTGCCTCTATTCAGCTAGCAACTCTGTGAACACGAGTAATTTATCAATCAATATCACCAAGAAGTAGACCATATATGTACATTTCCATTTTAGAGTGAAATTAGTATGTATGAAAAGGTATTGATTGAAACACCACACTTTAAAAAAGGAAATTTGGCAAATGACATGTAAACATTCTTGTGCTGATAAAACCTGATTTAAAACAAATTTAAATAACCTCTGTTGCCAAGCAACTATCGCATCTTTGTCATAAAAATTGACATGATGTGTACATGGTCATTAAGGATTTAAAAAACTGTTTTCAGATGGTCTCAAAAATAGTTATATTGGCTCAGTGCAAGTTTAGATGAGAGAATCTACTGGAAAAGTGCCATTATTAACAACTTGATAAAGAAATCCCAGTATGGAATGGAATGCCGTTTTGGTGCTAGGGCAATGAGAAACATTGCTTTATGAAATGGCTCATATGGGTGTAAATATGGCTGTGTGCCTGTCCTCCAATGCCATGGTCTTTGTCCGTATACCACTAGGGAAAAGAAACAAACAATATTATATCTGGCTACATACAGAACCATGTACAACGTCATACATGCTATAGAAATCTCAATATAAATATTCAACAGAACACCTGTAACCAATCAAATTATCAGAGTTCCAGAGTGCCCAGTGGTTGTGGGTCACTGAGAAGGGGAACTGATGATTGGAATGTAGATGAGGTGCTGAGTGACCTACCTGCTTATTTCCTTGCTTCATATGGCTTGTGTCAGTGGGACATACTGTCTATCAGCCTTAACTTTGCTCTAACAGGGTTTTATGTGGGAATTTATGTGGGCTTTTTAGTAAATATGTATCATTGTTGACAGTTAATCACAGGGCTTGATGTCAGTGCTGATATGCATTATCCTTTGTATAATCCCCTACAGAGCCCAGCCACATAGAATATCCCTTTTCCTTTCCTGATAACCTTCAGAGCTGTACTCTTCCATCAAAGCTCTGTTCACCCTGCTATGCCACCACTCTTGTTTGTCTGAAGGCGCAACTGGTTCTGTAGCACAGCTGCAGGTCTGTGACAGTTTAGGCTTCAGTTTTCCCTCCTTCTGGTCCCCTGCCAGGGGTGAGGTCAGAGGGGGAAAGGATAAGGTGCAGCACAAGTTTTCGGGCTGATAGCTTACAGTTCCATTAGAGGCAGCTGCCACAGGTAGCATCAGAAAAGCCAAGTAGCTGATGGCTGTGAACAGCTTTGTCAGTTAACCTAGCTGAAATACACCAAGATTATCTCGGGCAAGGGAAAGGATTTGGGTATTTAATTCTGCACATTTCAGGTGTGGTCCATACACAAGATGTTATCAGTGTGTGAATGTGGAGTTTGATGGACTGTGCTTATGTAGCTAAAGGAACCCTATGAAATGTGAAGATAATAGGATGACATTTCAAAAAGGCAAATTTTCCCCTGTTCCCTGTGTGAAAGTTACCAAATAATTTACTAAAAAATTATACAGGAAATTACTTTGTCCTCTGGAGTTATTTTGCCAAATCTGGTGCCTAAATTCAGACACTAAAGCTGAAACAGAGATTTTCATCCTGGTTGAAGTACAAATCTCAACACAACTTCAATAAGGCAGTTGCTATGTATGCCTCCCCATAATATGTGCATATTTTTTGAGATGATAAAAGTAAGAGCTACATTCTCGTCTCAGATCTGCCAGGTAGATATGAAGGGAGACTGTAGCCCTGACAACATTCGTTATTAGCATTGAGTCATACCATTGCTTGGAAATCCACCTGGGCATCAACAAGAGCTTTGGAAATCTGTGCTGCTTGCTGAAAGTGAACGTTATCTGGGAATAAGAAAGAGAAGAAAAAGGTAAAACAGAAATGGCTTCGGCGCCACCCTGGGGAAAAACAAAACAATGAACAGAACACCCAAACAGGATTAAGATACAAGCCTCTCCTGCATTCCTTACTAGGAGACAAATTAGTTGTGGAAAGCTAGATTATTTTATTGACGTAAATGTAACAGCCTTGCCCCTGAATGATTTTGTTTTGTCAGTAGTAAAACTGCAAACCTGTCTGTAACACTAAAATGTCTAATTAGTTGCAACTCACCATCTGCTGTTCCGTGAATAAGGAGATACTCAACGTCTTTGAAATTTTCAGCTTTGGCCATGACTGTTGAACTCTGAAAATTAAAAAAAAAAAAAAAGGTGCTATTGTTCAAGAATTGGTTTGCCACCAAATGACTTTCATTTCAGTTAACATAATCAGGGGTCCTCTGAATAAAAATAAATAAAATAACTTTCAAATGTGCACAAGAGTGTTGGTACTTTATATGGGAACATTCACAATGTGCTTCTCTGTTTGGGATGTGTGTGTGCAGTGTGTCTGCAAAGTAACTTGCGTTACAACTCCAGAGGGACAGAGTTATCAGAGAGGCCCCCATGCAATGCATTGCTGACATGCTGTTATTGGCCTGCAGCCCTGTACTTGCCATGGGTTTCCAGTGCGATTCAGCAAACAAATAATTTAAAAATGTATTACCATGACAACATTACATCCTACTGTAGCATATACTGGCTATTTCTGAGAGACTGTACAAGCACTTTCCTCAACAAAACATACACTACAATATATGTATGATATATCAGTATAACCAGAGCCTTTTATTACTAAGCAAAAGATTAGATATGTAAACTTACTGAGGGAGTAATAGATGTTTAAAAAAATGAGAAAATATGAAATACAAGAAGAAAATAACACTGAACCAAAGGCATAACCTGAAGCTAGGTCACACTTCGGGACGTAGAAAAATATTGACATGAGAAAAGCAGTGACTAAGATTAATCATGACAAATTTAAAACACTGACAACATTATGTAAACCAGCAATATGATAACTGCTGGGACTTGCAATTATAAC
The DNA here is from genome assembly GCF_011386835.1 of Chrysemys picta bellii. Classification (NCBI taxonomy): domain Eukaryota; kingdom Metazoa; phylum Chordata; order Testudines; family Emydidae; genus Chrysemys; species Chrysemys picta. The sequence goes on from NC_088801.1 coordinate 33,465,006, forward strand.
CTGAGAATTGCTGAAAGAAAAAGAGGAAATGCAGGCTGAAGAGATCATTTATTTGAACAAGAAAGGGTATAGGACAATGTTCTGATATGCACATTCAGACCACAATAAAGTAGGCCTGGTGAGAAATACAACATATACACTGGGATAATTTTTTTAAAAAATCTGTAAAATGCAAATTTTCATCCATTAACAATGTTACACTGCTCTTTTGCTAGTCTTGCTTGAACCTTTATGTAAACTTTTTTGTATTACATATATAAAAGATCTCATACAAGGAGCACAAGTGTAAATGGGAAACTGTGTTTGTCTCTTTTAGTAACAGTACATTTGGTTTATTATCTATGAAAATTAGGTCTAGATATAGAATCCTCAGGGGTTTAGATATAAAAATCAACTGCAGCATGCTACCAAGTAACAATAATACGTAGTGCTCCTCATTTACACTTATGCCTGTTTACAGGGGGGGAGGGATAACTCAGTGGTTTGAGCATTGGCCTGCTAAACCCACAGTTGTGAGTTCAATCCTTGAGGGGGCCACTTAGGGATCTGGGGCAAAATCAGTACTTGGTCCTGCCAGTGAAGGCAGAGGGCTGGACTCGATGACCTTTCAAGGTCCCTTCCAGTTCTAGGAGATAAGATATCTCCATATATTAATAAAGTGCCCTTAAAGTGGTTGTAAATATTACTTAGTCATACTTTATTCTAATGGCAAAAAGCAGACAATGTATTACAGTTCAATGAGAATTAGTTGTAAATTGCAAACATACAAAAGATGCAAGCTAAATGAAAAAAAAAAAAAAACGCACACCACTTCAACTTTCACTATCAAAATCAGAGTAACCGAAGAGGCTGGTTCAGTAAGGACAGATTAACTGTCTGGAAACCAGTGACATACGAAAAGCTGAATACAGTGGTGATTGAAACAAGAGTTGGTATGGTGGGGGTGAGATGAAAAAAAACCCTAGAAAATATCAAAGTTGGAAAATCTAAAGCCATGGCAAGATAACTGCCTGGAGAAACATGAGTACAGCAGCATTCAGAGAGAATGAGAAATAGGAAGTAATGGTCCAGTGGCAAAACCAATTAAGCAGCATTCACTGGGTGGAACATTGTCCACAGGCACAGAGAAGCAGCACCTACAACTGATTGTTTAATCATGCCAGCAAATCAACCTTTATTATTTATGAAGGGGTGAGAAGAGAGAACACTGTGGTGACGGAGAGGAGATGCATGACTTGGTCAGTCATTTCCTTCTATCTCTACTCTGTGACTTTCAGGCCTTATTCTTGACCAGCTTCGTCAGTTTGAGACCAGCTTTCAAATGCCACTTTTCTTTGCCTCTCTCCTTTGAGTGTTAACATTAGACAAGTTCATCTGTAAATACTTCCCAAGAATTCAGAGAACACAAAATACACAAAGGCAACTGTTTCCCCCACAGATTATCACTTAAACCTGGGTATTTATGGTTGTTCGTGGTCATATTCTGCTTTTACATGCACCCAACCAAACCCAGGGAGCAGAATATGACCTGCTTACTTCTAAGGGCAGGTCTACACTAACCCCCCAATTCGAAATAAAGTACGCAACTTCAGCTACGTGAATAACTGACACGGCAGGCAGGCTCCCCCGTCGACTTCGCGTACTCCTCTCGCCGAGCTGGAGTACCGCAGTCAACGGCGAGCACTTCCAGGTTCGACTTATCTCGTCCAGACAAGACGCGATAAGTCAAACCCAGAAGTTCGATTTGCTTGCCGCCGAACTACCGGGTAAGTGTAGACCTACCCTAACACTGGAGGTTTCAAAGTCAGGAGCAGTCTCAGGCTAGATGGCCACAGTTACACCTCAGAGAGAGAGAACTGATGCTTTAACCAGGCCCCACATTTAAGAGTAAATAAATCCAATACATCAGCATGATTGCTTGCTTTCATGACTTACATTGTGCAAACCACAGCTCTCAAAGCCCATGTCAGTGCAAGTGTTCAGCTCTGGGCCACACTGAGCATAACTGGCTTCGCTAAAGATCACACAGCAGTCACCATTTTATCAGCGCTCAAACAACAAGTTAAGGTTTGGCTGAAATCTGAAGGTCTCTCTCCCTTTGGCATAGTCTCAGCTAATAGAACAAATGTCAAATCAGTACAAGATGGCATATTTACAAAATTGTACCCTGTTTTGCATAACCTAATGATGCAGCAGTTCTTAAGGACTGAACATTTCAAATCTGCTAGCGAAAGATTGCCAAATCTATGACTGTTTCAAACACTTGCCAAAAGCATATCAAATTCAGAGTGAACTGCAAAATAATCTCCTTCACAAGTTGAACAGTCCCTTTTGTAAGCTCTAGGCCCCTGTCATGATCTCTCCAACTAAGCCCCAGGACTCTCCATAGGCTGGTGACACATCAACCTAGAGGTTGCACTCTTTGTGTTGGCCCCTACCTCAAGTGTGTTATAACTTCTATTAATTCCAGGGATCTGCCACCTTTACAAACCTCCTCCATTACACAAGACTCTCTAGTTAGCCTAAAGGACAAATTGGGCCAGATTTTATTCTCATGTACATGGGTGCAATTCCATTCTACAACCTTCACTGAGGGGAATGGAACAAAACTGGTCTCCTTTCTTTCTTTGAGGTGTACTTCAGCCCTGCTACTGTTGCCACACACTACTACCTGTTCTAGCAATGTTTGCCCCTTCCTTTGCCAACTCTCTTATTTTCATACTTCAAGGATAGCCTAAAAATAGCCATCTCACCTAATTAACTTGCTAGCAGGATGTGAGTTTAAATCATCCCTCAAATGTTCTTCCCAACATCAAAAGGAAACGTGAACCTCAAAAAATTCAGTTCCATCCATACATTTGGAATTAATGTTGTGACAACATGTGTGAAGGGCAACAATGTGAGGGCTGGGCCTAGCACTCTGATTAGCACATCACAGTGTCACACAGAAGACCAGGGCTCGGTTTCTGGGTCTAGTCATTGTCCCACACATGAGCAGTTGCTGTCAGCACTAAAGTGGCAGCGCCTTCAGTATTTAGTGGGGAAAGGAAACATTGCTTTGCTGATATCTTTTTGGCTGAGGTGAGGGCAGTTTTGATAGAAGATAGGCTGCACCAGCTCTCCTTGATGAGAAGGAAGGTCATTGATACAGAGCCTTGAAGAAAGGGGCTAATTTCCAAGTGGGGTCAGTAAGGTTCCAAGAAACAAGGTTCTTGGGAGCAAACAAATCCCCCAAAATGAATCACTGGGAGTATTGAACAGGCAAAGGAATAGAGCTTCTTTTGACTCTTGCAGCACACAACGAGCAAGGCCTGGAGTCAGACTTTTCTACCTCTAGAGGAAGGTGTATAGTGTGAGAACATGATCTATATCATCACCCCCTTCTCCATCTAGCCAGCATCCTCCCCAATTAGTCCTCTGAGTAACACATTTAAAACCTTTAGCTCTTGGTACTGGCAGTTTCAACGTGGCCATTGCCAGCAATGGATGCTGTGGCAAGAAAATTCGACTCCTGGCATGAAAGGATCAAACAGTCCTCTGGTGCCATCTGTGCCGTAAAGCTGGAGACTGACTTTGTGCACCCAGTGTGTTAATGTTCCATTCTGTAGCAAGAATGTGACTTATATTTACATTACTACCTAGCTGATCTGCTACTGTTCTCACTGCCTTAAAAGGAGCATACTTGGGGGGGGGGGGGGGGGCAGGAAGCAGGCCAAAAGGAAGGTTGATAGAGCTAACAGCTGGGAAAAAGCAGATCTGGTCAGGTAAGGAGGCCATGATGGCTCCTGATCTGTCCCCTATAATAATGAAACCATGAAAAGTCAGATATTGGTCAAGGACTCGTCCAGCACTCATCACCACTTTCAGCAGCTTTCAAGCCAGGTCATTGCCACAGGATAGCTTGTATTACCTATGTAAATGTGATGCGTCCTCAAAGCAGATATTTCAGTCTATCTAAATATTTCATAGACCATTCACTGCATCTCCCAATGAGCACAATTTACCATTCTTTCCTTGTAACCCGGGGTGGTTTAAGACTGTGTTCTGAACTCACCAAAATGATCAACCATCCATTCCCTGTCTCCTCCAGACACACACACTCCCCCCGTATTTCCCCCTCTCACAATGGATTCTTCAACACGCCTTTCTCAGTCCTCCCAGCAAACAGACTCTTGGAACCAAATTAATGGCTGAACTTCAGCTGAGGTTATGAGGGATGAATAGGTGCATCTCTCCTAATCTGGGGCTTGTTAGGCATTGGTTTGGTCCCTGGTGCCTACAGGCAGCCCTAATTTGTGCCTGGCTGCCAAATGCTCATATAAGCCATTTTGGCAGCCAGGGCATAGGAACACTCCAGTCATGCCTCCATTCCCACAAGCCATGCTGACTCTACCCATACCAGAGAATCCCCCTACATCAGTGGAAGTCCCTGGAAGCATTTATAATGGCTGTTTTATGCTCCCCTAATTCTTGTTAATGGCTGGTCCTGTCCCTATTGTAATTTAGTGATGTCTCAGAACTTCTCTGCCTTACCCACAGCTGCTTACAGCCCCAAGGAGTTATTTAGGCAGCTGGAGACAGCTGGTCTACAGGTCAACATGGTCCTGCTTCTTTTCCTTCAAGAAATCCACTACATCAGGGGCTGGGGGAGGTGGCCTACAGCTTCTAGGCTGGCTCAATGAGTATTCCATTGTGCAATGGGAATCCCCAGTTATCTGGTTACACCAGAAGTATAACAACTTTGTTGACAGAGTAGGGTCCAAGTCCCCTTAATTTAGTTTCCCCACTTCTGGTTGGATTGAATCCTCAGATTTTGAACAGGAGCAGCGTTGCTCTCTTGCAAATTTATTGCAAGTCTTGGAAAAAAATCAAAACCAAAAACAAACAAAAAAAACATGGAACTGTTTCTAACCCTCATGAGTATGAAGGAAAATGTGAAAATTTGAAGTGCAATCTACAGGCTCCAAAACCAGAAGGCATATTAAGGATATATATATATTTAAGATAATCTCATGCCTTTTGGGTACCCGAGTCATGATTTTTGAAAGCTAGAGGTCTGCAATAGTGTTTCTCTTAATTTTTTATGCATTGCATTTTGTTTGTCGTTTTATAAAGAAATGCACAGTATTTGAGTTAATCTGACTGAATTGGTAAAGGAGGCCCAGGATTTTTAATTTCCTCCAGACCCATGACATTTTTTGTGGCATGATACAAAGATGAATCTCTCTAAATTTAACAACATGTACCCAAATAATCTAGAAAATACACATTTCAAAACCTTAGAGGAACCACAGTGACTTCATTTTGGTTGAGTTTGTTTGTTTAAGACACAGCATAGTTTGCCCAATAGCATATCACATTTTTAATTGAATCAGTTCCTTGGTATCTGAAATAAAACCATAATTAACAGCTTGTGATTACTATTTGTGAAATATCCAAATCAAACTCATTTATTTAACATACACTATTTTCCTGGGGTTGGAGGTAACAATTTAATTCTAAATCCAGAAAGTAGTAACATTAGGACTTCTAGAAGCACAATGTAACACAACTTGAATTGTTAACAAGTAACTGAAGAAGTTATTCTGTAAAAAATTGGAATGTATTAATAATTGCTTATATCATGTGCTCCAGGGAAAAAGTATATTTAAACTATGGAAAAAAGGAATTAAGTACTATCTTACCTCATAATTTTTCAGATTATCACTTGCTACAGGAAGACCCATGTAACGCTCTGTATATATTGAATCTGTAATATTAAAAGTGTGAATACAATATAGTAGAAGGCTTCTACTTTTGTAAGTGCTTTTGTCTACCTGAGATTCCACATGTTGTGTTACTCACAGACATAAGGTATGCATTACCATTTTGGAAAGAGTCACCATTTTCCCTGATGAGCTTCACAGGGTATCCATAATCATTAGGAATATTTAATGTTGCTGTTGCCATGGCCACCTGAATGCTGAATATTAATAAATCACCTTGTGTCAATGTTATATTATTGTTACTCTTTCAGTAATCTTAAAGAAATTGCTGAGACTCTAGCATTTACTGACTGGTTTCTGAAAATCATCCAGATAAATGGTCTCAGGTATTTAGAACTTAATGATATTAAGAAAGGAAACTGCCAAAACTGGATTATTCCCTGATTGGGCCTTATTTGCTTTATCTTTACATTTATATTCAGTATCTCAGGTTTTCCAGAGATTTTTCAGCATGTTGTCTGATTTTTTTTTTTAATTGCCAGATTTGCTGTCCTTTTCTATACTAAAATCCACAAACGGAGGTACAATAAACACATTTCAATCTCTGTTTAACTATTGGTTACTACAAATGTCATAGAGAACCACCTACATTTGATTTGCTTTTTTAATTCCACTGTGTCTTTTTCACTGCTCTAGAAAATTACAGTTTGGAATTTTAGTGTTTCTCTGATTGTCACTGAAAATAAAATCTTTGCATAGGATTCCTGCTACATTGGAATATCTGCCCTAAAAGGTCATGACAATTTGGGCACAGCAACTACAGGCAACTGAAAACTGTAAAATAAAATAAAAATAAATAATAATAAATAAAACTTTCTGGACTAGAGGATGTATTTTAAAATAACCACTACGTAACAAATGAGGGGAATAATCTGATGTGTGTCTCATTATGCTGCACATTCTGATGTGTCTCTTATTATGCTGCACATTCTAATGGCTACAATTACTCTGCAATTACTCATCACACAAGTTCATCATTTACATATAATGGACTCCTATATAGGCTTTTGCAAATCACTAACATTAAACATCTTTTCTGAAGGTACTGAAAGCCAACATTTTTCTAAACCAACTTCACTGAAAGGGGTATTTAATCCCAACGAATTCAACAGCACAGAGCCTAGTATTTCTTGGCTATTTGGCCAATTTCAGTTTATGCAACTTTCTTCTTCTGTTGTTTGACAAACATGTGGTAGCTTTAAAAGTTTAGTGTCAAAGGTTCTCAATAATGAAGCTTGCATACAGTAGTAACCACAAACTGGACTTTCTAATTATTAAAGTAAAGCATTTTAAGTGACTACTGTGTTGGTCTAGTCTTGTTTCATATAAAATGAATAACCCACCCCATCCTATCCCAAGTTACACATAGAGAAAGATATTTAAATGGCCCCCTTGTGTATTAGCTAGGAAACGTACAGGACCAGATCCAACTCAGTTGAAAGACTCCCATCTTAGCTCAAGGCTACAGTCTTGACATTGCTCCTTCTAACAAACAAGCTCCTACAGGCAATTATAATCTTTTGTTTTACATTAAGAATGATATTACATTATAAGAATAAATAGAACCTTGCAATAATCTGTTTTCAATCCTGCCACATTTTTCATGGACAGCATTAAAGGACCAATCATGAACAAATCAATGTACTAAGTGAGTCTAAGATGGGAGTATTCCTTTTACTACCATGTGAACACAGCACTGTTTTTTGTTTGGACCTACAATGAGTTATATGTGTATACAGATTTTATTTTCCAGACATCCAGTCTCTTGAGGGATTTTCTTCAGAGAATTAACTAGAATTGTAAAATCTGAATTTTAAACCCCTAAAGGAAATAATTTTGAGGCAGTTCACATCTGTGGCTTAAAATTACTCAGTGTCCCTTTAAGAGATGAATTTACAACACAAATTTTGTTATTCTTGCTATAGTTCAATCATGTAAGCAAAGTAGTAATTTAAAGAAACAAATACCAATAATAATGAATTTTATGACATTCAATAATGATCTCTCAACACTTTAGAACACATGGCAGTTTATGAATGCAAATGCAGACATTTACATTACAGTAATATTGCAAATATTACAGTAATTCTGTGCTTTATAAAGGTTAAACAGATTATCTTAAATTTAGGATCTGACATTTAAAAAAAAACCCAGAATTTGGAGAGATTGTGCAATACTGAACAACAGCTTACCAAAACAGACTAAATGGCATTTATGAGAGATCATCCAGTTAATATACAATCGGTGCATTATTCTATAAATCAATTCTCTGCAGAGTGTATGCTGCAAGTCATATGGGAATATTTATAACTGGGAAGCCATCACATACCATAATATTGCCAGCGTGACACCGGGGCTACAGCTATTCCACACTTGAACACTTTACTTCCAGATCCAAGCACCATGGAGGTCACATACCCTCCATAAGACTGAGAAGAAAACAATATAGTTATTTTAAGGGGAAGGAAGAGATGGGGCCCGTCTGCTACACTACTTTTGACACCTGTTTTTTATATTAAGACCTCTATCATGATTTTGGAAGTGACAATCTCCATTTCAGTCTGCTCCAGGGGCAAGGCAACAAAGCACTGCTCTTTACTATGGGCAGATGTGAAATTCATGAACTAGCCCATTACACAGATGTTTAAGTACCTGATATGCAGAAGCAAGCAGGCAGCACAATCTCTAAAAGGTGTTACTTGCTGCCACAAGCGATTGCACTCACAACAGTTTAGAGGCCAGTTTTGAAAAAACTCCTCTTAATATTTAAAGAGATAAGTAAATTTAGGAACTTATCCCTACCTTACAATGGGATAACAATGGACTAGCCCTCAAGCAGCTGCAGAGTCCAGTGACTTCAATGACATTCATAGGTGTAGGGATCAGCACTCATGGAACCCATTGCTGGATTGGGCCCTTCAGTCCCAGTATGGCAAAGCATTTATATATATTTAATTTCAAACACACAAGCAGTCCCACTTAAATCAATGGGGCTATCAATGCGTGGGATGGTGACTGACCAGTAACTGGAAGTTCTGCGAGAAGTGTGGTCCCTATCTGTAGTCCACTATGTGCCCAGAGCTGGAGAGTTGAAAGTAACATCCATTGGTCTGCGCATGCACCCTGATTCACCTCGTACCTCTATTCGAGGGGATAAAGGGTGGGGCAGATCGACCATTTCTCCAGTTCATTCTCTACTGGAAATCAGAGAAGATCCAAAGCAGACGGGAAGGAGGACAGGTAGTGGAATACAGCTAGGGACCACACATCTCAAAGAACCGCCAGTTACAGGTCAGTAACTTCCCCTTCTTCTTTGAGTGATGGTCCCAATTGTAGTCCACTGAAGGTGACTGACAAGTAGTACCTAAGTAGGATGAGGGTGCGAGAATGCAGGTGGGAGAGCTGAGTGGAGGACCACCATCTCAAAGGAGGCATCAGCAGAGAAGTCCTGCACCAGGACATAATGTCTTGTGAATGTGTGAATGGAGCCCCATATGTCCGCCGAGGGGCATCTCCATAGTCGTTGCTTGTGCTCCAGTAGAAGAATAAACTCTCACTCCATGGGGGGAAGGGCAGGAGGTACGATACCTGATGGATCTCTGGCTGCATTCTATGCTATTTGGAGATTATCTGGGTAGAAATGGTGTGTCCCCTGACTCTTTCTGCGATAGCGATGAACAGTCTCAAGGATTTCCTGATTGGTTTTGTTCTTTGCCGATAAAAGGCCAAGGCCTGCCAAACACAGGAGGAGTAGATTCTTCGTTCCCCTAAGGAATCATGTGGTTTTGGGAGGAACAAAGGTTAAGGTTAATTGATTGGTTAAGGTGAAATTCTGAAACTACACTGGGGATGAATTTGAGGTGTAGACACAATGTAACCTTATTCTTATGGAATATACCGTAAGGAGAATCTGTCATCGTCGCTGCAAGCTTGCCACCCTTCTAGCTGAGATGATGGCTATGAGGAAAGGAGAGACATGGAGCAAGAAGCTAATGGTTTGGAGTGGGACCTTGTGATTACTGAGAACAAGGTTCAGGTCCCACTGGGGAGGAGCTTCTAAATAGGTGGGAAGATTCTGATTAGGCCTTTCCAGCTATCTAGTGGATGTGAGAAGACTGAGTAGGCCTGAGAAGGTGGATGGTATGCACTGATTGCCACCAAGTGGACTCACAAGGAGCTGATGGACAGGCCTGATGTCTTCAGTGAGACGATGTAGTCCAAGATGAGAGGACTATCTGCAGTTTCTGGGAGAATGCTCCTTTGATGTGCTCAAAAAGAAAAGCATCTCCATTTAGCTAGATAACATCTTCCAGCAGAGCCCTTCCTACTATCATAAAGTATGTCTCGCATGGCTGTGGAGCATGACCGTTCTAAGGAAGATGCTTATCTAAATATCAAGCCTGGAGGTGGAGCGGGTGCAGATTGGGGTGCTTGATCTTGCTGTTCCACTGAGTTAGGAGCTCAGTAAACACTGGGAGTATGATCATGCATAAGAGATGGGAAGCCAAAATTGTCTGCGCCAATAAGGGGAGATCTGGATGACTCATGCCCCGTCCAGCTGGATTTTGCATAGAACTCCTGACAGGATGGATAGTGGAGGGAAGGCACAGCTGAACTGGTCTGACCAAGGAAGAAGCAGAACATTGCCCTGGGAGTTGTGACCTAGGGCTCCTGTATAGCAATAAGTGATGCATTTCCTGTTCCTTTGAGAGGTGAAGAGAACCCTGGTTGGGGCTCCCCATTGAGTGAAAATATTGCATAATATCAAATCGTTGTGCTCCCACTCATGGTCGACTATGACATGTTTGCTGAGAGAGAGTCTACAAGCACATTCTGCTTCCCCATAGGTAAGCTGCCAATAGAGTGATTCAACTGCTGACACAACAACTCCACAGGCTGACTGCTTCTGCACACGGGGAGATGTATCGTGCTCCTCCCTGCGTGTTGATGTAGAAGACAGTCATAACGTTGTCTGGCATTATAAGGACATGGTGAGTGTGGATGAATGGAAGTAGGGACTCACATACCTTCTGGACTACTTGCAACTCCAGGACACTGATGTGCATCCTGGAATCTTGAGATGTTCGGGTACCATGTTCTGTGCAGCTGTTCAAGTGGGCTCCCCAACCAAACAGCGATGCATCTGTAATAATGATCCTGTCTGAGAGAGGAAGGGAGAAAGGGGATGCCCACCATAACAGGGAAGACACTACCCTGGCAGGAAACGTTGCCATAAGGTTTATGGGATAGCAGTTTGGAGAATATATCAACTGCAGCCATGTTTGAAAGCGATGAAAGTGGAGTCTTGTGAATGGGGTGATGTAGGTGCATGAGGCCATGTGCCTAGGAGAGACAGACAAGTCTTGACCGGTACTCTAGGGTTGCCTTCAATCTGCACTATGATATTGTTCACAGTCACTGTCCTTGGGCAAGTATGCCTTCATGATGATAGAACTCAAGGTAGCCCAGAAGAAGTCCAGAGACTGTAAGGGGGTGGGAATAGATTTTTCAGCATTTACACTGACTCCCAGTGAGGAGCGGAAATGCAGCATCACAGAAGCTGACTCATAGGTTTCCTGGAGGGACTTGGTGACAAGTAGCCAGTCGTCGAGATAGGGGAAGTGCGACAGGGTGGACTAGGTGGTAAGACTCTGGGGATGGTCACTATTCTGAAAGGGAGCATTCTGTACTGAAAATAGTCGGGTTCCACCATATGTGGAACTGTCTATAAATGGGATGACTGTCTAAGTGAAAAAACAGACATCCTTCATGTTGACAGTCATAAACCAAATGCCCTGTTCTAAAGATGGGATTATAGATGCCAACATGACCATGCAAAATTTGAGTTTGCGAATGAAGTAGTTGAGATGGCAGAAGTCGAGGAGTGTTTGTTAACTGCCCTTCTTTTTGGGTACCAGGAGGTAAGTTGAGTAAAACCCATTCCCTTGGTATTGAGGAAGGATGTGTTCTATTGGTCCTCACTGCAATAGGGGGTTCACCTCTTGCTCAAGAATACCCTCATGAGTGGCCCTGAAGGAGGTGTGGGGAAGAGGATTTTGGAGGAGGTAGGGATGCAAACTCTATTGTATAGCCAGATTGGATTACATTCAGCACCCACTTGACTGTTGTTATTGCTTTCTAGGTGTTGAAAGAGACTTCTAGACAACCCCCAAATGGTATGTGTGTGGGGTGGTGGGGGTGAGGTCAGGAGATGTTGGGCTTAGTGTTTTGCGGTTCTCATGCACCAGTCAAAAATAACATCAAGCCAGTGGCTGAGACTGAGATACACTGCTTGCTGCAAAGGATGTGTGGAAGCGAATCTTTTGAATCCTTTGCCTCTTGTGTGGTGGTTCATAGGGCCTCTGGTAGAAAAAATGCTTAGACACGTGTCTAGGTCTAAACGATGGGTGGTGACACTCCCTCTTAGGGGCAGTATATATCCCCAGTGTATATATCTAGAGCCCTTCAGGGTACGGAAGGACTTGTCTGTCTTTTAGTTGAAGAGCTGCGATTCATTGAAGGGGAATGCCTCTCTGGTATTCTGGACCTCCCTTGGAAACCCTGACACGTGGAGCCATGACTCCCTGTGCATGATGACAGTAGCTATAGCTCTAGAATACGTATCAGTAGCATCAACTGGAGATCAGTCCTAGATATCAGTTTGTTTTCATCTATCAGAACTGGGAAACAAATTCTGTCCTGTTGCAGAAGGCTGTCAAACTCAGCAAACTAGGCATAGTTCAAGATGTTGTATTTAGCCATTAGTGCCTGGTAACTGGCTATCCTGAACTGGAGGCTAGACGATGAGACCTTTCTCCCCAACAGATCCAGGCATTTGCCCTCTTTATCCATAGGAGTAGACTGTGGATGTTGCTGTCTAGCCCTTTCAGAAGCAACTTAGACCACCAGTGAGTTGGAAGCAGGGTAAGAAAACAAAAATTCTGCCCCTTTGGCCAACACATAGTAATCTTCTCCACCCTTGTGGGGGTGGGAGCGCAGATGGAGGGGGTGTACCAAACTGTCCCAGCTGGCTCCAGTATGGCTTCATTAACAGGGAAAGCTATTCTGTTGAATCCAGATGAGTGGAGGATGCCTAAGAGTTGTGCTGGGAGTCCAGGACCTCTTCAAGAGGAATCTAGAATTCTCCAGCAACCCTGAGAAGATGATCCTGGAACTGTCCGAGGTCATCAGAAGAAGGGGGAGATGTAGTGGTCACTGCTTCATCCACAGATGAAGATGGCCGTCTTACTGGTTCCGGCAGAACTGCCTGATCTGGTGCATAATGCTCCTCCTCCTCTGTAGGATCCAGGGGCAGATTTGAGCCTCCCCTTAGAGGGGAGGCAAGGGTTTACTCTCTAGCAGATCCGATTGACTCTGCAGAAGGGTACTGGTCCCCAGTTTGGCCAGTAGAAGGATCAATAGGTGGTTGTGGAGGCCCCAAGGCATGGGGTACCAAGGACTGAGTTAGATGAGGCAGAGGTTGGTCCTAAACTGGTGCAGGTCTTTTGGGCACCAGAGGATATGTAGGATGGGGAAAAAAAGGTTCATCGATGAAGAGAAGGCCGATTCCAGTTCCAGTAGTGATACTGTCAGTGCTGTTGGAGGAGAATTGCATTCAGTGCATGGGACAGGTGACAAGTTCCTTCCAGTGGTCAACTCCCTTGGTGGTGGTGTTATATCTCTGGAGATGGAGGCACCCAATGGAGGAGGGGATTCCAGATCTGGGACACTGGAAATGTCCTGTAGAGTAGCAATGGATTCAGATTTCCTCCGGGTCAGAGGAGTTCTACTTGTCCGAGCCACTGGAGCTGCAGGAAACTGTGTAGCTGCTGAAGATGGTGCTATGGATAGGCAAAGTTAATGATGATTGGTCTTCATCAGAGCTGGCAGATCCCAGGGTTTGGGAGGTGCTGAAAATGATGGTATTGATGGATCGCGGTCAGGTATCTATGTAGTCCAATGCTTATGGGCTTTCTTGTCATGCCTCTGAGACTTAGGATGTACTAAGATCCCATGGGCCGAGCTGATGGGCTTGTTGTGAGTTGAAACCAACTTCTTTGAAGTGGATTTAGAGGAAAGCTTAGTCTCATGCTTATGATGAGAGTGGTTCCTGGACAAGATCCTGCTGGGGGGTCTGTGGGGGTAGATTCTCCTGCATCAGAGTCAGACTTCGCAGCAGGACGCACTAGATCCTCATGGCCTTCTTCATGAGGTATTTGTGGAGACAAAGTTCCCAACTTTCTTGGGTACAGCTGAGGAATGATCAGCAGATACTGCACCTCACTGTGATGTGAGCTTCCCCAAGGCAGTACAGGCAGCGCTGGTGGTCACTGCTGGCTGAGAAGGATCGCAGGCACGAAGCACAGAGTTTGAAGCCTAGAGTCCTGGTCACAGGCAGGTACCTGAACAGGGTACGGGGGTGGAGGGGGCAGTTTCCACTGAAGAGACTAATTCTAAACCCTAAGAGATCAATAAAACACCAAACTGTAAACTGTAAAAACTATATACAAGGCTAAATTCAATTGTTATTTTGTAGGGAAAAAGCCAAAGCTATGGACACTGGAGCAGATCATGCGGCAGTGAAAAGGAACTGGAGAGTTGGTCAGTTCACCTTGCCCTTTATCCCCTCAGAAAGAAGCAGGAGGTGAGCCAGGGCACATGCACAGACCAACGGACACTTCTTTCAAATTTTCCGGCTCTGGGCACATGCATAACCCACAGTGGACTACAATAGGGACCATCACTCAAAGAATTACAATTTAGGCATGTGCTTTAAAAATTTGCTGAAGCAAGGCCTTAGTGAAGAGCTGCTAATTTGATAGCTCTGTAAACTGAGTTCTCCCTGTTGTCCATAGGATATATTCAGAAGAAGCAGCATCAGTGCAGACTTCCTCATATTATGTAGTTAGTGTGTAGAGTAAAAGACACAACAGCTAAATCTTTATAATTATCTACTAGAGATTCATCAAAGTAATCTGAATACTCACCCAGCCCCAAATAGCTATTCTGTTCTTATCGACAAAGCTCATTTCAGAAAATTTTCTAAATGCAAACAAAAATCAAACACTCACTAGATTGCAGAGATTTTAGAGTAGTAGTAATCACATGCAATTCCCTGTTTTCTAATATGCTGACGTTTTAACTTAGACAGCTATGGCTGAACCATATGGCCCAGTGATTGCTTGAGACAAAATGTAAAGTTTCACCTTTTTCTGAACTTCATAAAATCTGCTGAGTTTGAAGGGTTTTTTGTGTGTAACTGACAGAAAACAAAACCTGGCAGCTTTGTAAAAAAAAAAAAAATGCTCAGCTCAGATTTAGCCTAGATGATTTTTTGGTATGATATTGGCAGCCCTAGAGATATGAAATGGTAAGGGGCAGCGATTACATCTGGTCCTTACAGGAGAGATGAGGGCTGAAAAACAATCCCTGAAACTCAAATCACATAAATTCCTTTTCACCAGTGGGGGGAGAGAGAGCTCTGTGGTTTGAGCATTGGCCTGTTAAACCCAGTGTTATGAGTTCAATCCTTGAGGGGGCCACTTAGGGATCTGAGGCAAAAATCAGTACTTGGTCCTGCTAGTGAAGGTAGGGGGCTGGACTTGACTCAACTCAACTTAATGACCTTTCAAGGGCCCTTCCAGCTCTATGAGATATGCCTATCTCACCTCTCAATGATACTGGTGCAATTTCATTTACTTCAACTAGGTCCACCAGTATACGGTAAATATGACTACAGGTGAAAACACTGATTAGCTCAGCAGATACAAACAGAAGTCAGTCTTGATGAACTGAACACAATAATTTGTTTTAATATAGTCTGTTTTTTGTGCTCCCTGTCAAAAAGTCATTGGTCATCAGCAAACAGTTAAATATTAGTAAGGTAATGATTAGGAGATGGTATATAATAAACATACACATTTTGAAAATTTCACCATGACTACTAGCACAGAGTCACAAAAGGAAGTTTCTGGACAAATTAGAACTTGGGTCTCTTGACTCTGAGTTGTATGATACAGTGACAAGATTATCCTCTCTCTCTTCTATAATATTACCACTATAATAAAGTTTTTGCTGATGAAGCAGATCCTCCCCTCACTGTATGTCATAATGTTCCTTGTTTTATGAGTTGTTTGTTGAATAGAAAGAAGGGTGACTTGGTTTATCACTCTTAAAACTTCAACAGTTGGGACATCAAGCAAGTATTATAATAGTTAATGAAACTGTCCACTGTGTGCTCACCTAGCTGCTGAGATTTGATCCTCTACTTCATATGTTCCCAGTCTTCGATTTACTGCATGCATAATTTCATCTCCTTGGTAGCCACTTCCTCTGCCATCAAAGCTAGCCACAATGATCTGTTCTGTGCTTGCAAGGTATGTAGCCCAATTGATACGGAAGGCATAATCAGCTTTCTGACTGCAAGGTCCTGCATAGCTGTGAAAGAATCCCAAAGGAGTCAAACATCTGCTGTTCATTTATTCTCTCATAAAGAATATGTGATACAGTTATTGCTGAAAATCATGAACAGGCAAACTTAATAACTAAACTGAGCATCAGAAATGTGTGAAACCCATCCATTGCTTACCCCAAATCCCAGCTTTTACTGGGTAAGAGCAGCAGTCTTAGTGGAAATATTCACATGAGTGAGCACTGCAGGACCTGGCCCTTCTTTAGGAATTCAATTGTTTTACACTATAGTAACAATCCTAAGAAAATTCCCTCTCTCTTTGTTTTGCCACTTCATTTCAAACTGATGCTATTGTTTAACTGAACGAATCTATTTCTGGTGCTCCATTTAATTATTATTCATTATTTGTCTCGTTAAAATGTTAAATCAACAGTAAACAGCCTTCACTTGTGAAAATACAAAACAAAAACCCCATGTCATTTCACCACACTTTCAGTGACTCATCAGTGAAATTTAAAAACAAAAAAACCCACTCTATAGACTAATTAAACTATTTCTCATGCAGGCTTGGAAGGGAGAAATGAGAAGTGATTGTTATTGTACTTTCTGTTTTTTAAGTACTTTGAAGGCACTCAGGTACTTCAGACATGGAGCTGCATAAGTACTCAGAAAGATACGGTTAGATTAGATAGATTAGCAAGCATCATCTTTACTAATCTAGCATTCTGTTTCTGAAGAATTCATTGTGTGCTGTCTTGTTTATTCTTAATGGGAGACCTCACATGAGTAATACCTGCAAGACTGGGCCCGAAAGCTATCCAATTCTATTTCCCTTTTGGGGAAAAAAGAGGAGCCTTTTTAAAAGGGAAAATAGGCACTAACGGCAAAAAATCTGAACAATAAAAGGACCTCATTATCTACCTCATATGTCTACGCACTTCACTTTCAAAACTGAGCCATACATCTGTCAGAACTTCAAGAGACCCTTGAAGGTCTCTTCAAGGGTAGGATTTCTCTGCATGCAGCATTGCTTCGATGTGTACAGATCTGGTTATTGATGTGAACTCATTATTTTACTATTCTGAAAATGGTGCTCTCCATAATCTTTCTGGAGAGTACACACTTCATTCTTCACAATGATATGATTAGTAACCTACTGTATGAAACAAGGTTGATACTCACAAAGGACCAGATGACAGTCAATGAGAGCACAGGGGTTTTGTTTTGAGTTTTAACAAGTGAAGGGGGGATTTACTGTTCATTACAACTATAAGTAGGCAAATAATGAACAATTCTAGCCAATGTTATCAAATAAAGAAAAAGAGGTAACTGATTTCTATGTTGAGAGGAAACCAATATAACTCCTGAATTATGCTATTCTCCTTGTGGAGCCAGTTTTCAGTAAATATGGAAATTTGTTAGCCATTTCTATGAATAGCCAATTTCAGTAATTCTCATTAAAGAAACAATAATTAATGAAAATACATTAGAATGAGCAGAAAAGAGTGAGGAAGAAAAGGAACAAAGAGAATATATTCAAGGTCCAGTGAATGTGTCTTCCTTTTTCTGCTTATGAATTCCTTGGCCTGATTTCTCTGTTAATATGGAGATTATCACATACCTATACAATACAGTTCTCTTACATACATCTAACCTACCTGAAGAGCAAATTTCTTTTCTAGGTTTTGGAACCAGCAAAAGTTAGACAAATTTGTCATTTAGCCACAGTTTTCTAGTCAGTTGCCTCTAATATGTATTATTATTGGTCCAATCGAAAGCCCACTGAAGTCAATGGGAGTCTATCCATTAACTTCAATGGATTTTGGGTCAGGATGCAAAAGGATTATGGTCAGCTGTTTTCAGAACAATCTGGAAACGGGGCCTGGTCCTCCAAGATAATGAGGAACTCTTGTGTGCCCGGAACTCCTATTGACTTCAGTGGGAGCTGAGGGTACTCAGCACCTCATGGAAAGGGCACAGAATCATGCCTGAAGAGTATCCAGTGCCATAAACAACAGATACCCTTGTTAAACCTTGCAGCATCTGACAGTGCACGTGCTTAGGAGGTCCACTGTAGAACAAATCACATGACAATCTGTAGAAAACTGGGATTCACAATGGTTTCTCTGTCTCTTAAACCTACTTTTAAAGGCCACTTGTGTGTTTTTTGAAGTTATTAGAAGTCTTTGAAGGAAATGAAAGTGATTACAATGCTAATATACTTGAAGACTTACACATCAAGGAGCAGAGGGTACTTCTTCGATGAATCAAAATGGGGAGGTAAGATCATCTGATACCACAATGCTAAAAGTAAAAAAAAGAAGTTTGATTTGTATTAGTTGTGCTATGGAATAACTAACATATAGCTGCACTGTTCACATAATCAATAAAGTACATTTGAGTCATCCATTAATTTTTAAAAAATTGTACAAAAAACTATATTTTATTCAAAAATGCCCTAAAACAAATGAGTCTAGATTTAGATTTACTAGGTTAATTAGAAACCTTAACTCATAATGTCTTCATAGTTTAAAATTAAGTCACTAGAAATTCTGAAGCTGGTAGTTACAATTTAAAAAAAAAATTCTCAGTATGTATTCTGTGGTTGAGTCTACATTTAATGTGGAAATCTTGACAAAGTGGTGTGCTGCCAGTCTGGTATCAGCTCAGAAAATGCTTTTCTAGTCAACTTTCTAGCCCCCATGTCCCAAATGAGAGAGGACATTGAGTGGAAATTATGAACTTCCCAGGTAAGTGTGGAACAATGAACTCTGTTCAATGGCCTATGAACAAAATCTTAGAAATATGTTTTATTATATTTACACCATAGGTAATAGCAATGCAATTCCATGCTTTTCCTCTTGGAACTGTGATGGAAGAGCTGGGCTGAGATGAGTTAATCAAACATATTAAATGCAGACTGTGAACGATATAGGGAGTGCTGCAGACTTAGTGGTTTGCTTGTTCACTGAAGGATTTTACAGGAATGGATGTTGTACACAGATTGTAATGAGTGTTGTAGGAATGTGTCGTGTTCTAATGGTTAGAGTCCAAGTGTTTCAGGAGTTTGTAGAGTTCAGACTACACATGATGTTAAAATACAAAGGTGCTAAGTGACATTCAAAAATTAAGACCCTGGGTCATATGCTGTTGAAAGTGTTTTTCATCTTTGTGCTCTGTAGATGTAGGTATAGGCATCTTCATTGAGATGTACAAGACACATGGATTTAAGAGGATATTTGGATCTGAAGTTTAAATTAATGGGATTTTTTTTCTGCCCAGTACTACACAAAGAAAGAAGAGGAAATTCCCCTTACCCAACAGTTTCTACCCAGAAGAGATGAAGTAGTAAGAGGAAGAAGGAATAAAAAGATGAACACACAACTGATAGCATGAAGATCATCTTTAAACCTCCATCTTTCCTGGTAGTTTCCATCTTTAAACTTACTAAAAGTGTCACTAGAAATAAAAGACAGAAACACAAAGATAAAGGAGAGCTATAATATTCATGAGATAACAGTGGGAGGAGGGAGGTATCAAAAAAGTGCAACAAAGAGAAGTTTGTAAAACTTGATTCCTGTAAGAATGTTCATTTTGTGGAGCAGAGTGAATGTGTGTCACATAAAACGAGAGGTTGACACTACGGTTGGAATGAAGAATAGTCTAGGAAGGTACTGTGCATACTTCTCATAGCCTATCAATGCTCCTCAACCTAGTATCAATTCAAGGCAAGACTCCAAGGAAACTTAAGGGGCCATGAACCTAAACAGCTGGTTTGGGTTCCTGGACACCATGCAAATCCAAACCAGCAAGATTCATAAAGCATTAGTGGAGAATTCACCTAGTGGGCAATTTAGCCCCATAGCTAACATCTATAATAACCACTTAAAACAAATTCTTTAAGCACTAACACATTGTTATATTATTATTCAGAAAGCCTGGAGTCAGTAGAGTATTCAAGCATATACATACTTTTAAGCATGTGAGTCATTCCACTGACTTCAATGGAACTAATCACATATTCAAAGTTACACACATGCTTATGTGCTTTGCTGAATTGGGGGCCTTAATAACCCTAAAAAGTTTTCCAGAAATTTATATTCTGCATCTATTTTTGAAGAATCATAGTACCACTCCACCATGATCTCTGTATTCAAACACAAGCCACCCACATTAAATGTGCTTTTAAATTAACATAAACCAGTAATCTCTTTAAACCCATTAAAATTCTACTACGAGCTTTCTGGCATAGCAGCACTTCTATCCTTTAATTTTGACTCTTCACCCCACCACATATATTATCAACTAAAACAGCAGTCATCCACAGCATCATCATAAAGAAAGCATAATGATACACACTCTACAAAATAAATTTGTCAAGGGTAGCAGCTGATTTTATTATGTGTAATTTCAACGGTGCTGTCATTTCACTATTTACACACATTCTCTCTAAACTAAACTAAAAGTTTTAAGAACCGAAATAAATACAGCCTTAGTCTTCAATTAGAATATAGTTAAGAAAGTTTCTAGCCCGGGATTTTTAAAATGTATTATATCTTTCCTAAAAATGGTAAAAAATTAAGACATATTTTTAACTTACTGTATCCATTCAGAGTAATGGTGTCAACTTTTTTGGAAGGCATTTGAATATCCTTCAACATACTGTCCAAATCTGTGTTGTTTTCCAGAATTCTGATGACTAAATAACAAGGTGGATAAAAATGAATGATTTTTTAATTTAAATTTTTCCTTTTTAAAATTAACCTGTTTAAAATTCAATTTGAAATTGACAAGCTATATTAAGACTAAAATTTACTATAATCTATTAAAATAATTTAAATAAATAAAAATATGCTGCATCATTGAGCCCTCTTCAAATTTTAACGAGTTACAGGTTGCTGCTTTTTAAAAAATTATATACACCATCAGGGGGAAACACTTCAACTTTTGAGGTCAACTCAATTTCATGTAATATATTAAATATTTATATTATTTTCAGTCTTTTTAATAGAGCAAATGCTGGTATTTATATTTTTCTAAATTTATGCACTTTCAGTTTCTGTTGTTCAGAAGAACTTTTGCTTTAATTACTTTTGGTGTCAGTTTAACTAGCAGGTGCACAGACAATATGATCTTCATTTGGACTAGTTCATTCAAAGTTGAGAAACTGATTGGGTGTTGGGGAAAAAAGCAGGAAAGTTTCTTTTCCTTTTCCAATCCATTAATAAAAAGCAGGTGAGAGAAGATGAGATCTACTAATGCTATAAAACCTTGAAGCACAAGGGGCCAGATTTTCAAAGGTAATTAGGCACCTAAAGATGCAGAAGGGTGTATAGGGTTAGATTCACAAGCAGAACTTAGGTGCGTGTCACTTTAGACATCTAAATCCAAAATTTAGATCCACAAAGCCCCTGCTTAGTGGCCACCTAACTGTGAAGGCACCTACATTTCCACTGGTTAAGTCTCCTATACACCTAAATTTCTACCACTGGGCACATGCATAGCTGCATCAGTCCTGAAACCACTGAACAGTTTGGTGCCTAACTCACACCTCAGCCTTGGTTGAAGTCACAAGCTGGACCAGGAATCGGCAACCTTTGACACGCGGCCCGTCAGGGAAATCCGCTGGCGGGCCGGGACGGTTTGTTTACTTGCAGCGTCTGCAGGTTCATCCAATCACAGCTCCCACTAACTGCAGTTAATATGTACTTTGTTTAATAAATCAGTTTGAAATGCAAAACATGGTTTAATAAACTTGCTTTTGTTCCTTTTGTATCCAACACATTTAAGGTAGTTTTATTTATATAAAAACAATTTATCAGGGATGGTTTTGTACACTTTTAACTGAATTCCAATTCCCATCCAAACGCACCTTGGCAGAAATTATCAGTAAAACTTTACTTGGTAAACAAGAAATGCACTATTTTCTAACATAATAAAAATGTGAAATTTAAGAATCTGAACAAAATGTTGAGCTATATAATTGCTTATATATCTATTTATAGATATAGTATATCCTCCTGGTTAGCAAAAGGAAGTATCAAATTTATTGTAATGGCTACAGTTAGTTACAAATCAGTATCATTTAATGGTTATATGAACCAATGAGAATGAACCTTGCTTTAGGAAAATAACTAAAAAGTAAAAAGCAAAAGTAACATTTATTATTTAAATCAAGTTTTCCTGCTCGCTGATTTAAATCACTGCTGAAAATCAATACGCCTTGTTAAAACAACAACAGAATTAAATGGCAAGTCTGATTACTCAATTCCAGTGTGTTTTATCTCATTCTACTGGGAAAAACTCAGAATTAGCCAGGACATGATTGACTGTCAAAAGTTAAAATACCCTAAGACTAAAGGAACCACATATCCGCTACACACAGAGACACATGCTGCAATTGAAAATAGAGAAGATCAAATACCGTGATCGTCACTACTTCTGGACAGCATAGAAGTGGGCAGGCCAGGACCTGTTGACGCAACAAAAGAACATCAGTGTTTTAATTGAATGCCTTTTTAAACGTGATCCTGTAACACTAACACACATGTCTACCCATGAGCCCCCGACCGACCTCACCGAGGTCAGCTAAAAGAGCACCCAGGAGACGACAATGACGGCTACCAGTTGTAATGCACTGTCTGCTGCCAAAAGGCAATGAGCTGCTGCTGTGTAGCAATGCAGTACCACGTCTGGCAGCACCCAGGAGACGTACGGTGACGGTGAGCTGAGCGGGCTCCATACTTGCCGTGGCATGGTGTCTGCATGGAAAAAAGGTTGCTGTCACTGAGGGGGGGGGGGGGGCGACTGACAACATGGCGTACATGGTTGACTTACTGTACTGTTCCCACAGTCTCTGCCGCCCGTTAGAATTCTGGGTTGAGCTCCCAATGCCTGATGGGGCAAAAACAGTGTCGCGGGTGGTTCTGGGTAAATGTCATCAGCAACCCCCCCCTCCGTGAAAGCAACGGCAAAAAATCGTTTCTCGCCTTTTTTCCTGGGTTACCTGTGCAGATGACATACCACTGACATTTACCCAGAACCACCCACGTCAATGTTTTTGCCCCATCAGGCATTGGGAGCTCAACCAGAATTCCAATGGGCGGCGGAGACTGCGGGAACTGTGGGATAGATACCCACAGTGCAATGCTCCAAAAGTCGATGCTAGCCTTGGTACTGTGGACGCACTCCGCCGACTTAATGGTCTTACTGGTCTTAAGTGGGGACACACACAATCGACTGTATAAAATCGATTTCTAAAAAATCGACTTCTATAAAATCGTCCTAATTTCGTAGTGTAGACATACCCTAGGAGAGTGTGAATCCCAAAATGTTCAGCTTGGGAAAGTATCTGAACTTCTGGATGAGTATCTGAACCTTTTAAGGACCATCATTGAGACCCCTAGAGTCTCCCCAAAGGCCCTAAACCTGCTTTCCACAGAAGCCACAGGATCCCCCCTCCCATGTTTGAGAGACAACCGAAATGCGAAAGCATTGGCTTAAGATTTCAGCATCTTAAAACAATGTGCAGTTCAGAACTTGGGTGATTCAGATGCTTTTTTCGCTGAACTAGCTAATTAATCCCTATCACTTTCCAGCATGTGTGCCAGTAGGTCAGTGACTCAGGAGGTGAGTTCAGATATTTCTTGGACACTAAATATTTCTTGGACTCTTTTTAACGGGCTCACCATCTCTCCCCTGATATTAAGCACACTCACTGAGGATTTCTCGTCCCTAAAAAGTAAATCACTGGCCTTGCTCCCAAAGGAACATCCAAGTGCTTCCACAATATACAGCTCTCTATACAGCATCTTCCCTTTCAGAGAAATAAACAAGTCTCCCTATGGAATTCTGCCACTGATTCTCCGTGAACCACCAGTTATCAAAGAAGGCAAGAATCTATTGTCCACATTCCACTTCTGGAGTGAGAGTGTCACCTCTGTGATACTTGAGGGCATTAAAGTGTTCAGAATTGAAGAGGGGGGGCTGGTAGTAGCTCATTCTTTGAGATGAGCCATCAGCACTGGCACATGCCACTGACCCAAATCTGTTGTCCTTTTGAGCATGCTGCAAGATGCATCTGTTTGCACAGGTGGCTTCAGAGATGGGGCTTGCTGGAGGTTAGATCTGCATGGGGGAGGGGAATTGTATGTTTTGTTGGGGGGTTGAGTTCTGCTGGCTGTTGGGGTAAGCTATCATTCCATTTTATTTTTATTCTTATAATTTGACGGGTGCTTAGAGCCTAGGACAGGCAGCTGTTAATTACTGCATAAGTCCAAAGAAACAACAATGAACACATAACATTGTTCTTTAGCATGTACCATAAACATCGTTGGTTGAACCCCTCCTAATTAAATACTGAGTCACATTCGCATCTATTAGTTTGGGTCATACTCACCATAACAATTCAGCAGATAATATTGTGCATCATTGCTGAAGGATGCAGAATAATACTGACATCTGTCTTTGTCCAGATCACAGCTCACGCACTTAGGTGTGGTTGGACCATTTCCAACCAACACTCTGCAAAGTGATGGAAAGTTTCATTTCAAAGGTAAATGACATTTCTGAAAACATCCATTCAGTCACCACTAAACAACGCCAGATGGAATTTGTCTATTTTACATCAGAGACATATCTCTGTACAAACCATGCATAAGCATTTATGTAGAACAGAGCTCCCTAGTAACAATGCATTTCGCATTATGATGTGCTTTTCTTACAAACATGCCATTATATACCGTATTAAGGTGCAGTCCTGTTCCCATTAAAGTCAACAGCAAAACTTCAGTTGATTTTAATGGCAGCAAAACCAGAAACTAGCACTCCAGAGTTCAGGCAATACTGCAATTTACATCATAATCAAAACTCTAAAATACTAATATTATAATGAGCATTTTTCATCTTCTAAATCAATTGTTTTATTCTCTGTAACACAACGTCTTATTTAACAGCTTGTTTTCCTAAAATATTTTAATTAACTATCCCACACAGAACTGTACATTTTATTCAGGATCAATGGATTTTGAATATCTTAATCACTAAACTTGTCTATAATTTTCATTACATTCTTTTCATTTCTAAATTTGGAAATATAATAAGCATCATACTTATAAAGATTTCTTCCTCCTGGCCTTCCACCAAATTCATTACTGATGTAGTATCTATAAAACAAACACACTGGTTAAAGTAAGTTATTTATGGTGTATTTACACAAGACATAAAATGATCATTTAGATATTGCTTAATTACATTTTTACGCATCAAATTTTTTATTTAGAGAAGTTAATGTAACTCTCCCTAATGTAGGTAAGTATATGAGATATCATGTGGTGTTCATATTTATATCTATCCAAACAAACTGTCACTGTATTATTTTTATATATTCAAAGTTGCCAAACTCAAGTAACTTGCTTCACACATTGTGGTATTTCTGCCTGCCATAGCATTCGCAGAGATTAATGCAATTTCAGGGGAAGCAGCAAGAAGGCAGACCCTCAACTAGAGAGGACACCTTGTGTTTGGACACAGTAGTTGCAAGGAGTGCTATACACCCTGATGACTGCACCGCACCTTTAAGTCGGTGGAAATTTGTCTGTCTGGCCACAAAGGGAACAGTGCTTTATGGCTGGGGTGGGAGAGCGAGGCTAACTGCTGAAAAAGGGGACAAGAGGCCAGTGTGGTGACACTGACTCATCCTTTGGGCACTGGATGGGTAAAATGATTTATAAGGGACAGCCCTGTGCGCGAAGCCCCCTTTTACATGGAGCAGCCTGAGGCAGCAGCCACCCTCCCTCCCCTTTAGGTGGTGAAATACCAGATTGGCGAAGGCGGAGTTGAAGGTTTTTTGCCTTCCCCACAGCGGGTTCAGAGAGGGCTTTGTTCCTGAAGACTTTGACTCCCTCAGGGAATTGATGTGCAGGGTCCCCTGGGAAGCTAATATGAGGGGGAAAGGAGTCCAGGAGAGCTGGCTGTATTTTAAAGAAGCCTTATTGAGGGCACAGGAACAAACCATCCCGATGTGCAGAAAGAATAGCAAAAATATGGCAGGCGACCAGCTTGGCTTAACAGAGAAATCTTTGGTGAGCTTAAATACAAAAAGGAAGCTTACAAGAAGTGGAAACTTGGACAGATGACTAGGGAGGAGTATAAAAATATTGCTCAAGCATGCAGGGGTGCAATCAGGAAGGCCAAAGCACAATTGGAATTGCAGCTAGCAAAGGATGTGAAGGGTAACAAGAAGGTTTTCTACAGGTATGTTAGCAACAAGAAAGTGGTCAGGGAAAGTGTGGGACCCTTACTGAATGGGGAATGCAACCTAGTGACAGATGATGTGGAAAAAGATGAAGTACTCAATGCTTTTTTTGCCTTGGTCTTCACAGACAAGGTCAGCTCCCAGACTGCTGCACGGGGCAGCACAGTATGGGGAGGAGGTGAGCAGCCCTCAGTTGTGAAAGAACAGGTTAAGGACTATTTAGAAAAGCTGAACATGCACAAGTCCATGGGGCCGGATGCACTGCATCCAAGGGTGCTGAGGAGTTGGCTGATGTGATTGCAGAGCCATTGGCCATTATCTTTGAAAACTCATGGCAATTGGGGGAGGTCCCGGATGATTGGAAAAAGGCAAATATAGTGCCCATCTTTAAAAAAGGGAAGAAGGAGAATCCAGGGAACTACAGCCTCACTTCAGTCCCTGGAAAAATCATGGATGCAGGTCCTCAAGAAATCCATTTTGAAGCACTTGGAGGCGATGAAGGTGATTAGGAACAGTCAACATGGATTCACCAAGGGCAAGTCATGCCTGACCAACCTGATTGCCTTCTATGATGAAATAACTAGCTCTGTGCATACGGGGAAAGCGGTGGATGTGATATACGTTAACTTTATCAAAACTTTTGATATGGTCTCCCACAGTACTCTTGGCAGCAAGTTAAAGAAGTATGGATTGGCTGAATGGACTATAAGGTGGATAGAAAGTTGGCTAGATTGTCAGGCTCAATGGGTAGTGATCAATGGCTCGATGTCTTGTTGGCAGCCAGTATCAAACGGAGTGCCCCAGGGGTCGGTCCTAGGGCCAGTTTTGTTCAACATCTTAATTAATTAGCTGGATGATGGGATGGATTGCACCCTCAGCAAGTTCACAGATGACACTAAGCTGGGAAGAGAGGTAGAGGATAGGGATAAGGTCCAGAATGACCTAGACAACTTGAAGGATTGGGCCAAAAGAAATCTGATGAGTTTCAACAAGGACAAGTGCAGAGTCCTGCACTTAGGACGGAAGAATCCCATGCACTGCTACAGGCTGGGGACTGACTGGCTAAATGGCAGTTCTGCAGAAAAGAACCTGGGGATTACAGTGGACTAGAAGCTGGACATGAGTCAAAAGTGTGCCCTTGTTGCCAAGAAGGCTAACGGCATATTGGGTTGCATTAGTAGGAGCATTGCCAGCAGATCGAGGGAAGTGATTATTCCCCTCTATTTGGCACTGGTGAGGCCCCATCTGGAGTACTGCAGTTTTGGGCCCCCCTCTAAAGAAAGGATGTGGACAAATGGGAGAGAGTCCAGTGGAGGGCAACGAAAATGATTAGAGGGCTGGGGCACATGACTAATGAGGAGAGGCTGAGGGAACTGGGCTTATTTAGTCTGCAGAAGAGAAGAGTAAGCGGGGATTTGATAGCAGCCTTCAACTACCTGAATAGGGATGAAATATTGGGGGATGGGGGGGAAGGGGGTGGCGGGGGCAGAGAAAAAAAATTTTTTTTAAAGCAGTTTCGCAGGAGCCAGGGGCATTAGCAGGCCCCAGCCGCGCTGCCGGATTGCACACAGCGCCCCAGCCACGCGCGCTGCCTCCCCCGCGGAGCCTCCCGCCCCCCCGGCCCACCCTGGGCACATGCGGCGCGTCCCGCCGCCAGCGGGGAGCCCCGCCTCTCTCCCACTCGGCTGCGCTCCAGCGGCTCCTTCCCGGCGGGGCGAGTCGCTGGAGTGCAGCTGAGTGGGAGAGGCGCGGGGCTCCCCGGCAGCGGCGGGGAAGTTTATCGATTTGGGGGACCCCGGCCGGCTCCTCGCCCCTGTCCGCCGGCTGCCCCGCCTGGGACAAGTCTCGCCCCTGCAGCCCCTCTCCGCCGCGTGTCTCCGGCGGGCGGCCCACGCCCCCCGGGCCGTGCCACCCACCCGGGCCCTGCCCGCTCCGCGCTGCCCCCGGAGCCACCGCGCTGCCCTGTGGGATGCAGGGCTGGAGCAGCCTCCGCGCTGCACTTCAGCGCTCCTGGCCCCGGCCGGCCATGGCCAGTGTGCACAGGGGCGTCTCCTCCCCGGGCCCGGCTTGGGATCCAATGGGGCAGTGAGGGGGCGGGGCTGGGAGCGGGGATTTGGGGAGGGATCCATTGGGGGAAGAATGGGGCGGAGTCGGGATGGGGGGGCGAGAGCCCCTCTAGGCTCCGCCTGTGCGCCAGAGCGGAGGGCAAAATTGTTGTTTGTCCAGTGTCCCGACCGAACATCGGTCAGGATGCGGGACAAACAAGCAAATATCGGGACAGTCCCGATAAAATCGGGACGTCTGGTCACCCTATACCTGAAGGGGGTTCCAAAGAGGATGGAACTAGGCTGTTCTCAATGGTGGCAAATGACAGAACAAGAAGCAATGGTCTCAAGTTGCAGTGGGGGAGGTCTATGTTGGATATTAGAAAAACCTATTTCACTAGGAGGGTGGTGAAGCACTGGAATGGGTTACCTAGGAAGGTGGTGAAATCTCCATGCTTAGAGGTTTTTAAGGCCCGGCTTGACAATGCCCTGGCTGGGATGATTTAGTTGGGGCTGGTCCTGCTTTGAGTAGGGGGTTGGACTAGATGACCTCCTGAGGTCTCTTCCATCCTAATCTTCTATGATTCTATGCATGGCATGACAGGTGGTAGGCTGTATGTCGCAACTCATGATGTAAGTGTGGGGCGGATGTCCAGTGCAGGTACTCCATAAGGAAGGGAAACAGTGACCGGATAAATGGCTTGGAGCTGTTCATTAAAGGAACAGAATGAGGGGGGGGAGTTGGGGCTCCTATGATTGGTACAGCAGGGAGCCAAACCCCCTTTTTATAGCCCACCTTAACCCTCCTATGAGGGGGGTGGCTGGTAAGGTCCCAGCAATGGATTGGCTGGGGGACCTGGATGGAAAAAGAGGGGGAGCTGGCAGAACCCCCCCGGGTAATTACAGAATAAACATGGTGTTACCTGTACTGTACACTTTTATCTGCTGGATAGGCCCAGACATTTAATAATAAAGTTACGGCCATATCAAATGTCTCTTGTCCTTCTTTCGGTATAGCCAGACTATTATCCTCCTTTCATGGTTAGTGCCATGAAAACAGGTGAGGCTGGCCCCTCTCACTGATTTTATTGCATTCCAGGATTGTTGAAGAGGGACAGAAGAGAGTCCTTCACAGATTTCATTAAGTCCTGGCTTGCATTTGTCATGCTACTGTCTGATTGACACAGACAATGTCATACTGAATGCTGCCACTGAGTATCTGAGTGCAGACGGAAACACTACTCAGAAGTACCTAAATTGTGTCTTTATAGTTGGGATTGCCTATCAAAGGAACAAGCATAACCCTGGAGGCCAAGTGTTGTGAAATTACAGGCCTGGATCAGAGATTCCAAAGCACATGGAGAACCTGCCTATGTAGGAAACACCAGCATAGCCGATTAGATCAGCAACAAAACAAGGAGCAAAGTGAACCACTGAAAATAGGGGGACCACACTGACTGATATAGAGCCGAAGTTAGTTCAGAAAAGTCTATGTAGGAGCAGAAAAAAATAGATATGGTTTGATTTTGGCCTATATTTTAAATTATGGAACAGAATCTTGGGTGTGCTGGCACAGCACTTATTACACACGATGAGGTGGGGCTTTCCACCCATCCTGGAGGCAGCAGGGGAACAATCTGGCCTCTGCTGGAACTTAAAGCAGCCTCAGCATTAGCTGCACCAGTCTCTATTGCCCTTAGGAGCCGTTCTAACAGTTCTGGCCATGTCCCCTCCAACACATCCCTTATGTTGAGGAAGTGGCAGGACATGGATTATGCAGGAACTCTCTCTTGCTGAGGGAATCCCCAGCTGCCCATTTAAGGCAGTTTTAAGTAAACTTTGAATGCCTGAAGTAGCGAAAAGGGCATCAAGCCAGGCCAAGGATCTGGCTCAATATGTTTAGCACTTTGGCTAAGTTACTCAAATAAAAAATAGCTCGTATTTAGGGTTCTCTCTTGGTAACAGTTTGAAAAGAGCAATTTTCAAAACAGCTGTTACTGTTTTGTGACTCTTTCTTCATGGAAAAAATGTTTAGTAACTAGGGCTAATCGCAGTTAACTCATGTGATTAACTCAAAAAAATTAATCGCGATTAATCGCAGGTTTCATTGCACTATTAAACAATAGAATACCAATTGAAAAGTGTTAAATATTTTGGATGCTTTTCTACATTTTCAAATATATTGTAGACTGTGTTGTAACTGAAATCAAAGTGTATATTATTTTTTATTACAAATATTTGCACTGTAAAAATGATAAAAGAAATAGTATTTTTCAAGTGACCTCAGACAAGTACTGTTGTGCAATATTAGGTGAACTTAAAAATTCAATTTCTTTTGTTTTATACAGTGCAAATACTTGTAATCAAAAATAAATATAAAGTGAGCATTGTAGACTTTGTATTCTGTGTTGTAATTGAAATTAATATATTTGAAAATGTAGAAAACATCCAAAATATTTAAATAAATGGTATTCTCTTATTGCTTAACAGTGCAATTTATCACGATTAATTTTTTTAATTGCTTGACAGCCTGATTGGTAACAGTCTTTTATTCCAACATTCCTGTAACTCCAGGTAGGTAAAGAGCACCCTGGAAAGCATTCTGGATCCCACTGACTTTAAGGGGAATTGTGAAGTTAGTGGGATCTGTGCATGCATGTCCTAGGATAGAATGTTGTCCTATATAGGAATTTCATGGTATTGGTCATTGCACTTAGCAGTGCAATTCTTGATGTTAGCTAGAACCTAGAAGTGACTCAATAAAAATGATCACATGGTGTTCCATAGTTATTGATCAATGGCGCCAGATCAATACAGTTCAGTTTACAAGAGTTTCTACCTGCCCCAAACTGCCAGACCTCCAAGTTCTCTTTATGAGAACCACAATTTGGGCAGGTTTCTTTCCTACTTACTGATCACCACCCTGATGTGCGTATTAGAGGAGTTGTTATTGTACCTGAACTTAAAAACAGGCATTAGCTGCAAGAAATCAATGTGCAAGAAGTGTCAAATTCTATGAGAGAAGACAGGTGGCACCAGCCATGATGCACAAAAGTGAGCTAGAGGCTATGATAAACAATGACCCACGGTCAAGCTAGCTCATATGCTGCCAGCCATAGCATGAGCTGGACTTCACCTTGTATTGCAAGCACAATGCCGTTACCTGTCCTACATTGATTTTTTAAAAACTTAAATAGGCTCGCATCAAAACGTATCCAGGAATCTGTGGGTTAAATGGCCCTGTACATCATCTGGAGGCCTCATTACAAGTAAGATCTACTGGAGAAGCTTTAAAGTTCTTTGTCTTTGCGTGAACATTACACAGAGTAAATGACTGAACAGGACTTTAGATGATGTAATGTTACTCTGTTATATATTGCTAACTAAATATATTTATTGTAATAGATGCCTTATTTATTGTGATTGACAAACACACGCACACACTTAATACAGTATAGGTCCAATTCTCCTCTCACCACATCCGTTTATCTCCATTGACTAAGATGTAATTGCACTTGATTTATACCAATGTGAGACAAGGACTAGGCTCATCATATTTTATACATGGTACACATTGCATCTACTATTCCTATAGTTCTTGCTAGTCATGAACTGGAACAGAATAATTTGAACTCAGTTTCTTTTTGTTCATGTGGGCTGCTTTGACAGAGACTGGTTATGCAGTAAGTGGTAGAGAACGCATCATTTTTCACTAGAATTTTAATAATTACTTAAGGTGACTTTTGCCCTCTGAACTAAAGGCTAAACATTTTTTTTTACAGAAGGACACATCCAAAATGAGCTGGGCCATCTTAAAAAGAGGCATTTCTGGTTTTATGTGAGCAACAGATTGAAACAAAATAAGAATTTTTCTAAAACAAAATAAGGAAAGTGCACCTGGCACAGCTTCTCTTAGAGTCAGTAGGCTTAAGCCTTAAATATTCCCTAGACAGTCAAATCAAGCAGAAAAAATAGTGCAACTGCTGCTTTCCCTCCTCCCCTACAATTTCTGGTCTGTATATGAAGAAAGGGCATAGTGTTTCACAGAGACTGTAGTATCTTTTAATAATATATTATAGGAAAAGCATACAGTCAAATACATATAGCAGTGTGCATGTGTATACGTGTATCTCAAAGATAGGACCACATTGCAAAGTTCAGAACTGTATCTAGAATGAAAATATCTTCCCAAATTTAGAAGTATTTGCATGCAGAGTTTGGTGTTGGGAACTGTGAGTGTGTGCACATCTGAGTGAGTCTTTTATGTTCCACTAAACTTTTATGGACCCCTACCTCCACAAAGACAAGTGGGGTGGGTCTTTCTTCCAGCCTATTCACAAGGGTTAGATTTTCAAAGGTACTTAGGCAAATAATGATACAGATACACGCCTAGTGGGCTCTCCAACAGTAACTAACCTGTATTATGTTGTAAAGACTTGTAATTAAATTGCTTTTCTTACAATACTCACATAAAGTCATTGGTTACAGCTTCTATGCTAATTACTTCCCATTTTCCGTGTGTAATAGGTATTCTGCTCTAAAAACAAGGGGAGACAAAAAGTAGAAAGGTAAATTCCAAGTTGGCCTGAAGAAATGTAAATCAGCAGTGACTATCCTAAGAGTTATTACTCACCCCTGTGCTGTTGATATAGTGGATGTGCTTGAAGCCCTCTGTATTGCTTAAAATTTTGTAGTAGCTAATATTATCAGATGCAAAGTAAGGGTCAGAAGGCTGAAACTGGAAAAACACAACAAAACTATTAGAGCAGATAACAGAAACCCAAGAACAAAATGCTGACCTTCAGTTTTTGGGAATCCCTCTGCATCTGAATTCATAGGCTCTTAACATTCATGTCATGCATCTCGGTAAACATACCACGGAATACTGTTTCAGTTCAGGGTTGGAAATCTATTTTGATTAGGTGCATGGAACCTATAGCAACCATCTTTAGAAGTAAACACAGCCAACATGTTGTCTTTGTTTCTTCAGCAGCAGAATTTCCGGTGCATTAGCAACCTGCCAACCACGAGCTCCCACCTCCCCTTCAAATTAAAGACTTTCAGGTTTACTATTTCCCTGTCACTTTATAATATCATGGTGTACTTGTTACTGCAAATCACTAAATATGAAATTTGAGGGGGCCCGCATGATGTTTATGAATTTGGACACAGTTCATTGATATGTCTTCTATGTTCTGCAAACTTTCCAGTTGAAAAATGGATTCATTTTCCAATAAAACAAGCCAGTTTCCAAGGGCAAACAGCCCAATTTTGAGTGGACAGTGGCTTCACAATTCAGAACAGCTTAAAGCTGGCACTTGTATTTTTATGTTTTCATTGAAGACATAACCACAAAACAGACCTGATCCAAAGCACATTAAATCAATGGGAGTCTTTCCATTGACTCCAGAGGGCATTGGGTCAAACTCAAGTAGGAAAAAAATTGAAAGGCATGAAATTGCTCTGTACATATTGGGGTTCAGGAAGTGGGCGGGCATAAGCCCGCCCACTGCTAAAGGATCCGCCCCCCAGCCTAAGGGGAGGATCCACAGGGCCTGGAACTCAAATAATTACGGGGGACAACTAATGTAAAAACAGGGACAGGAGTGCGGTCAAAGGGTCAAAAGAAGGGAACCTGACGGGGACACCGAGCAGAGAACCCCGGACAGTGCCCACTGCTCCTCAAAGGCGTCAAGGGAGCCAGTGGACGCCTCCCAGAGGAACTCTGCCCGGATACGTGAACGGACAGAGGATCGGAAACAGGCCCCACAGTCGGTATTGGTAAACCGGGAAGTGGGCGGGCTCACCCGCCTACTACGAAAGGCCCCTCCCCCAGCCTAGCGGGAGGGACCACTGGACCCAGAAACCAAATGATTGCTTGGGACAACTAATAAAAAAACAGGGAACGAGGTGACGGTCAAAGGTTCAAAATCAGGAAACCGGGTGGGGACACCGAGCAGAGAACCCCGGACAGTGCCCACTGCTCCTCAAAGGCGTCAAGGGAGCCAGTGGACGCCTCCCAGAGGAACTCTGCCCGGATACGTGAACGGACAGAGGATCGGAAACAGGCCCCACAGTCATAGGAGCCTCCATCGGCCAACCTCCTCTCCCTATGAAATCGCTCTGTAGGGGGGTGGTA
This sequence comes from Chrysemys picta bellii, assembly GCF_011386835.1. Taxonomy (NCBI): domain Eukaryota; kingdom Metazoa; phylum Chordata; order Testudines; family Emydidae; genus Chrysemys; species Chrysemys picta. The sequence goes on from NC_088801.1 coordinate 33,499,621, forward strand.
ACCCTGCTCCGGTCCAGAGGGGGCTGTGGCTGGAGAAAGCAGCTTTTAGACTGAGCTGATTGGGGGAAGTGACTGCAGCTGGGGCCACGCCCCAAACAGACTCAGCTGACCCTATAAAGGCCAGGGCAGCCAGCAGCTCACCAGTCTCTCTCTGAGTGCAGAGAGAGAAGGGCCTGGTTGCAGCAAGCTAGGGATAGCGTACCTGAGTGGAGCAGGGCTGGGGAGCTCCAGCCTGGAAAGCCCCAAGCTGCGGCCTAGCAGAAGGCCAAGGGATACTGGGGGTTGCAGAGGGCAGCCCAGGGCTAGGCCAAGGCAGCAGGTCCAAACCCCCCTTGCCAGTGATGAGTGGCCTATACTGCAGTCTGCCCCAGGGAGCAGGGGGTAGTTGGTGACTGGCAGTGGCCTAGTGCTGAGGCAAAGTGGGGATAGTGGGTGGGGGTTCCCCAGGGAGGGGAGACCCAGATCTGTGGGGTACTGCCAGGGGGCAGCATCCCAGTAATAGGGGCACCGGGTCCTGGGAGGGACACGGGTGCCAGTAGAGGACAAGGTGTATCACTGGCCTGCAGAGGGCACTCCAGAGGCTGGTGAGCTAATTCCCTGGATGACCAGTAGGAGGTGCTACAGGGGTGAGTCCCGACTCCTTTACATGCTCCAAGTGAAATAACAATAGATAATATTTCTATAGTGTGTTACATGCTCAAAACATTAACCAATCCTCACAATCCCCCAGGACATGTTATTGTTTATTCCTGTTTTACATATGGGGGAACTGAGACAGATAAAGTGACTTGCCTATGGCCATTCAGTAAATCAGTAGCATAAACTGGGATTAGAAATCAAGCCTTTCCAATACCTGTGTTTATTTCTCTGGACAACACTGTCTCCTTGATAATATTTTTGTACAAAATTTCATGGAATGTATTTCACTATTTCTCAAAGCCCTATTTAAAACTGCAATCTTACTTCAGCTAAATGTGATTCTCCTTAACTTAATTGGCAAGGGCTTAAATTCTGAGGTAACACTCTGTTGGTTCCTAGGGACCATGGAGTCCTGAGTGATCTTGAATTCACTAAAAAATTTTCTCTAGTTGGTAAAAAATAATACTGCCCAGCTCTTACACAGTGCTTTTCATCAGTAGATCTCAAAGCACTTTACAAAAAGAGGTCACTGATCAACCAGTGTCATGTTATCCAGGGTTGAATGAGATTAAAGGGACAAAATATGTATGGGCTTGCCTATATGGACAGTTTATGCATGGCAAGCCAGGATAAGAGTCTACAGTGCACTAGTTTGTCACTTACTAACCGGCTATGTGGACCCAGCTACCATACACTGAAAGTTCCATAGTGTGCTTTGACCTACTGCTGTTTGAAATGGAAATTTTAGTGCACAGTAGCAGGATCCACTTGGCCAGTTAGTGCACAGCAGGCTAGTGTGCTGTAGACTGTCACCCATCTGGTCTTCCGTGGAATCAAAAACCCTGCTGTCTCACACACATTTGCTATCTCTGTGTCAATAATCCTCATCTTGGCTTTGATCCTTTTTATACAGTTAAGATTTTTTTTTAAATCCTGCTACTTTAATGGCACAAAGACTCCCCATTCTGCCCAACAGTTTACACCAATTGCCTAATTGTGGAGCCTTTGCTGTATAGAAGCAAAATGTGTCAGCATTAAAGCCTTCCTCTCCATATCAAATTTGACAGCAGGTGGGATGATCTCTCATCATTGTACTGGGGATGATTTCATCCCTGCTGTTTCCTCCCTCACTGCGTTTCTTTAAATTTTTGCTTTCTGACTTAAAAGTGAATTTGTGACTAAAACAGAGTCAATGTGTGGAGAGTGCGGGCGTAGAGAGCATATTCTGTGTTCTCATCAGAAATTCTGAAACACATTTCTCCCTCTGGTCTGATCTTTTGGGTCTATCCTTCACTTCCTCCAGATCGTCTAAGTAGTTCAACAGGTGCCTACTCTCTACCACATGGCATTCTGTCCCTATGCAATGTGGAAAATGGCATTTAGATGGGGTTCTACTCAGCAGAGCTGTGTGAAAAATTTCATCTGGTTGGTTAAAATGTATGCAAAAAACCGAGCAAGATTTTGTTGTTGTTTGGGGAAATTTATTTTGTTTTAAGAGAAAAAAGGGAGACGTGAATTGAGTGATATCATATTTTGCTATGCTGAAGACCAAACCAGTGGAGAGGCTATGGGCCAGATTGTTTTAGTACATCCTGGCTCCTTCCTGCCACACTGATGGTGCAAAGGGCCTGGAGAGTGGCCAGGTCTTGCTGAGAATTCCACTGGTGTCCACCTCTCAGAGAATACCTGGCTCCTACCTCCAACCTCACACTATCACCAGGGTAGGCAGTGACTCAGAGGCAAAGCCAGCTATCTCTAGCTGGTGTGCAGTCCCAGAGGACTGTTGCCAACTGGCAACTCCTAGATCAATCTAACCTATGTGGAGCCAGGGTTATGAGCCAAACTCAGAAAGTTTAGCGTTACAAAACCCATGAAATTTAAATGAGTGGGTTTTGCACAGCTCCAGTTGAAATCTATTCCTTTTGCCACATGTGCGCAATTAGCAGTTGTCCAAGGTAAGTTATAGATCAGGTCTGGGTAACACACCATAGAAAGGTAAGAAGTTAATTAAATGTAAGGAAGACATTTACTATGATCAATGTGTTATGTAACATGTTGCAATCTAGAAACTGAATACTCACTGTGCCGATCCAGCCAGTTTTACTTTCTTCCGTATGTTGTTTGCCCTGAGGGGGAAAAAACACACACACCCCAACCGGCATTATAGTGTATATTTCACATAGTCTATGTATCACACAAATATGTCTGAATATATTTTTCTTTCCTCAACCCCACTCTAGACTCTTATTTATTAAGTCATCTGACTATTTAGCTCCATTTTTCATACCTCTGGACATTGCCACATTCCATTCTCTCTTGTAAAGTCACAGACCACAAGGACTGAAAAATTCTGAATCCTTCTGAGCCACTGCAGACAGATCCTTTCATCTGTTACCCATGTTACAGCACTCAAATAGTGATCCCTGGAAATAACAAACGCTATTAAATGCTTCAGTATCTTCCATACACTACTTTTCTATATAGTGGTGTCCAATAGTTCATTGAACTCTACATATTCAGGTCTTACACTTTTAGTTGCAGTGAACTTTTCAGTTGCATTCAATGCTACAGACCTCAGTAACCCATTGCAATGCTTGATGTCTATTGTTTAGCCATCAGGTAATGCCTCAGCTTGCTTTCATTCAAACAGTAAGGCACTAGCTCAGGGGTGGGCAAACTACGGCCTGCGGTCCAGATCCAGCCCGTGAGCCATTTTAAGCCGGCCTGCGAGACGCACCACGCAGCTTGGCCCTGCTCCGGAGATCCAGCTGGGGCATTGGGTTGGGGCCGCACCATGCGACTTGGCCCCTCTCCAGCGTTCCGGCCGGCGCGCAGGGTCAGGGCCGCGCCACGCAGCTAAGCCGGGTCATAGCTCTGCTCCGGCTCCTACACACTCCAATGGGAGCTGCAGGGGTGGTGCCTGAGGATGGGGCAGCGTGCAGAGCCGCTTGGCCGCGCCTCCACATAGGAGCCTGAGAAGGGACATGCCACTGCTTCTGGGAGCCTCTTAAGGTAAGCGCCACTCGGAGCTTGCACCCCCTGGGCCTCTCCCCATGCCCCAAACCCCTGCCCCAGCCCTGACCCCCTCCCACTCTCCAAACCCCTCGATCCCAGCTCAGAGCACCCTCCTGCACCCCAAACCTCTCATCCCAAGCCTACACCCCTTCCCGCACCCCAGCCCTGATCCCCCTGCCACCCTCCGAACCCCTCAGTCCCAGCCCAGAGCACCCTCCTACACCCCAAACTCCTCATATGCAGCCCCATCCCAAAGCCCACACCCCTCCCGCACCTCAGCCCCAATTTTGTGAGCATTCATGGCCCGCCATACAATTTCTATCCCCCGATGTGGCCCTCGGGCCAAAATGTTTGTCCAAAAAGTTTGCCCAGAAAGTTAGAGTTTTTGTGTGTCAGCATCCCACAAGAATTGTAATTAAATGTTGACAGAGACATTGATGGATGCACTCAGAACTGCTCAACAGCATGACAAGAGCCCTGTACTATGTATGGTATGGGTCTGAGATTTTGGAGTTTTACCCCACAGTCTCAATGAAGTTCTAAGAGGTAGTGAAGTGACAACCTGAAATCCTTGGTTAACCAGGGAGTCCAGATAAAATGGAGATTTTTGTAGCTGGTCCTATGCACTTCCTAAGTGGGACCTATTATCCCACTGACTCAGTTTGATATCGCTGGGAATCCTGTGCTTACTATGAAGGCCTTTTTGCTACTCAAGTATCTTAGTTCCATCTCCAGAACATCATCTAGCTGAGAACTTTGCTTCACAGGAAGGACTTAGAATCAAAGAGAAAAGCTTTCACTTTTATAATTTTGCACTCTATTTGCATGAGCTCCTCACTCTATTATAACAAAGGGCAGCACCCACAGAATGCAGTAGTTCTCATTCCCAACTATGATCCCTTACTCTTGTGTGTAAAAAGAGAAGATAAGGTTACGCTCTCCCAGTATGACAGGGGTAATTACAGCAGGCTTTGTGAACTGATCTAATGCAAATGTCTTCACAGGACTTTGCTCTTAGCTCTACAGCTGACATGTTTGTCAAAGTTCACGTTTCTTCTCTCTCTTTCCCTTAACAATCAGCTGACAAAGAGCAGGTGGGAGATTTTGTGGTGAAATTAGTTAACTGTTTCTGAGACCATAAACATGCCCCCTCTGCAAAAAAACCTGAACTTATTATTTACTTCAACCACAACAGCTGTACTTTGTCAGATATGCCACCTGGCTTCCTGGTCTGATTATTTTCGGGGAATTTCTGACTACAATGTAGGGGTTCTATTCATACATATATAAAGTGTATAAATCTCTATTTCTGTGCTGCGCAGCCCATGGGACTTGGCTGTGGATTGTAATGTTCTGATAGGACACTTGTACTTCAGGTTTTATGTTTCATGAACAGTTTCAAATTTAATGTTTCATTTTAATGTTGCTGTTTTCACTGTTATGGAGCAATACAGCACAAGTCACATGGGAAAAAAAAGGAAATTGCAACAAGGAAATGACTAGAAGAAGGAGCCTTTGATGCTCTTCCTTCTCCTCCTCCCACCAATGCCTCCAACAGTTGTTTTCTGTGGTAGTTAGAAAATAAATCCAAATTTAGTAACGAAAAGCATTTAAAAAGTTGGTTTTGTTTCTTTAAATTGAGAAAGCTGACACTTCTGCAGGAAGATGTAAATGTCAAACAAGACAAGACAATTAAAAAAAAAAGACAACCATCATTTTGTTCAAAGACTTTTTGCAGCTTTTTTTAATGACCATATTTTACAACTAATAGGTAGGCTGGAGTGTACCTCTGGTTTTCATGGATTTTTATATTTGTGATGTGATTGATTCAAATTACAGGGATGTCAGGCAGTGCAAAAGTATTGCATTTCACTTCCTTGTTTTCTCCCTGGAAAGCGTACTCCTGCAATCCTCTACTACAGTGTGTTCTCCCACTCTGTAAATTTCTCATTTCCAATACTGGTACAAACGGATAGTCTCACAGGGTGAAATCCATCCCTGTGCACAGGCCTGGGCATTACTTACGTCTCACTTAACCATCCCACATGAACACTCAGCACCACAGGGATCTAAGTGGGATTTTAATGATATACGTGTTTTGTGCTGGCCTTCTGCAAATGCATAAATTTCACCAGAATGTTAAATGGCAAAATGTTGCCATTTCAAGCATTTTGGCAAATGTCTCAGAGAAATGGTCAGAGTGCCCCTCTGGATAAATGCTACAATTTAAGAGAAATTCCTAAATCCTGAGGGCCAGACCCACTCAAAAAACACAGATGGTGAAAGGAGCCTCTCTCCACATTGTTTTCTTTAGGCAGAATAGACATCCTCATGCTCAGAGGGCAAGGACCCCATAATATCAGGGCTAATGCACTAGCTTGTGCAAAAGAACACGTGTCCTGTCAGCACTCTGGGCCCAGCCAGCAAGACTTGATATCAGTGAACAGAGGTGCACGTAGCACCAGCTTTAAGCTTGGTGAAGTGGCTACGCTCCTTGGGAGTGCTCAGCAGCATTGCATAGGCAAATGTGTGCAGACATAATATCTCCTGGAGCTCCCCCTGGAGTAGTAAGGCCATGCACACTCCCCAGCCCTCCATGAAGGGCTGTACTTAATGCCAGAATTTAGCTATACAAGGGTGAAAGTTTACCACTCTCATAATGAAAATGCCAAAAAACCTGCCTGCACCCCCTTCTCTATCCCCAGCTGGCACTCTATTTACAGTGGGGGAAAATCTATCTTTTCAAAACAGGGAAAACTTGAGACAAACCCACACTATTTTGGGGTTACTTTCCCTCAGCAGTGAGAATGTTTTCTATACAGTCCCACCATGAATACTTACATTGCTTTACATTAAACCACATCAACCGCAGACCATCTTTTATTTATTAAACTTCACTATCGTGTAATTCCAAGAGAGGTGGGAGTTGTGCATGGGGAGGGATGTTTGTGCTTCCTATATCCTTACTTACAAGATCAAGGTTTAATTTAAGTGCTACATGTAACATATTTGATCCTAAGCAGACTTAGACATCTCTATTCTTGAAAATTCTGGGTCTGATTCACCATTGTGTTAGCCCAGATTTATATGGTATTACACTGATATAAAACTAGAGTAATTCCAGTAGAAAATCAGGCCCTGTATTAGGCTGGAAGGGTGTGTGCACATTATTGTTTTGAGCTAAGAATGATATTGTTCTGCTTTCACTGGGTGCTAGTGAAATAGAAGGAGATTTTTCTAAAGAACAAAGAAACCAATTAAAAACTAAACTGAAAACAGATGTTTATTCTACACTTCTATCTAAAAAACTTCAAGAGCTAGCTAGCATCAATATTTTGTGGAATTATTGTAGGGCTATAAAAGAATATATGAACAATATATTAATGCAAAGAGATACATGAGGTTGGATATATGCTTCAATCATTGATTCAGTTAATACAAAGGATGTTGATTTTATTGTGGTGAGGATTGGAATGGAATATCTCTGTAATTTTGGCTGTAGTTATTTGATAACACAGCAGAGGATGCTGTTTTATTTCCTGACTAACAGGCCTGCTTTGCTTTCTCTAAAGATTATCACATCTTTCTGTGTGATACAGTACTTTCTGTGTGATACAGTACACACTATCTCACTGTCTCTAAATCCTTACTGTAAACATTAGACACTTACACTCCGTAAGTCTACAGTATTGTGGAAACAGGAGACTTTGGATACAGAATTGTGCGTGTATGTTTTAAATCCTTTTGGTTGCTCTTTTCAGAATACTCAAATTGATGTCAAGTAATACGTTGTCAGTGGCATTTTGAGAAATAAGACTTAATTTACTTTCAGAATTTCTGGCTTACACATTTTAAGTTTAATCAGAGGAACTTTGCTATGTTACCTCACGATATAAGCAGTATTGCTTTAAAATGAGCCAATGAAAACACAGTGGAATCTCCTCCCAGTGAAACCAGATACAGTGAATCTTCATTTAGTGAAATAGTGACAATTCTAAATTTTTTTCTCAGTGCATTGTAATGTGCAAATTGCATTTCCACATGTAGTCAATTTCTGCTGATAGTAAAGCTGTTCTGTGAAATGACTTCACTATAAGAAGGATCCACTATATATGATGAGCCAATAACGTGTCATATTCTGAGCACAAGAAATCTGGAATATGCCATCACCTTTAAATTATTTTTAGAAAGAATAATCTCTGCATGGGCTTTACACAGTAAATCCTGTTCCTCTCTGAGCAGTGTGATAATGTAACTCAGTGATATATAGTAGTAATCTAGGGCATTCACAGAGAAAACACACATACTATCAAAACTACTTACCCTGATATTATGCTAGCTGGTGCAATAATTTCACTGGAATTCACAGTGAGAGGAGCTTGGGTATTCACAACAAATAACTTTACAGTAGGATTTGCAGCTCCTGCCTAAAAAAGAATAAAATGTTTCACAGTATTTTTGAAGACAATAAATACTTTCTAAGTGAAAACAACTCTTGAAATTAGGGAAGACAGCAAAGAAACTAAAGTGCAGCAGCAGTGAGACAGCAGTACCATATAGATTAGACTGTGTGAAGAAACACAATGCTGTTCAGATGGGCACATACACTTATCTTTTTTATTAAGAGATTAGCCACATAGTTCTAATAAAAACATCTCTTCATTTATAAAAATAAATATCCATAATTGTGTTTGATATATTTTGTCTTCATGTACTGTATTTGTTAATATACCATAACTTCTGCCAGAGGGTAGGGCTTATTGCTCTCCAGCAATAGTTTATATTCAACCCCCCTACATGTGTGTGGGGGGGCGGGAGGGGAGGAGGGCAAACAACCCTTTACCATGGTTTCAGGAAGCTCTGACATCTCACAGTAATATATTTCCTGAGCAGATGCCCTCTCCTCTAAGAGAAGTCAGCACCATCCCTTTCAGGTCATTGATTCCTCTACAAATGAGAATCACCCAGAAATGCTAGTAATTGGAGTTAAAAACTCATAGCTGATCCCTCCTAAGACCAGCAATATTTCATGCTAAAAGGGACACATACTTCTGTGGAGTTCAGTGAAGAAGCAAACAAATCCACTACCTTGTGTCCCTTGGTGAGATCTTTATCCAACAAAAACATCGCCAGTATCTCCTTCCTTACTTGGTCACAAAGCCCACAACAAATGAGAAATTAAAACAATCAATCTCCTGGGAGCTATTGACTGAAACATCCCAAAACATGACCCAATGATTTCACTGAGGATGGTGCTTTTTATGGTACAACTGAAATGTTCCTGATTCTCTCACACCTCTCTTCCTCTCCCTGGCCTCTCAGTCAGAAACATTTGCTGTGAGATTTGTGGACAGAAAGTGCTATGTAAATGCAAACCTTATTCCACACCTGCTGAGTTTAGCTTCTTAACAGCCATATTCAAGTTGGGATCCCTGATGCTATTAGTCAACTATCCGGCCGTTACCAGCTGGACCAGTGTTAACATCACCAAATGAAGTTCAACCAGCTTTTCTTCTGTGTATGTGCCTCTCTGATTCATTACGCCTTGCTATCTTTCATTCAGTTTCCCCCATTCACTCTGCTACCTAAGGGACAAATTCTCCTTGCATTGTGGGCATACAGTGGCCATCTGGCAGTGGAACTGGTGGAAGGAAGCGGTGCACTCTAAGATATCAATGATAGAAGGGCATAGACAGGGCTGTCACTAGCTATTCTGGGGCCCTACACAGCCCACCTGTGGGGGGGGCAGGCCTCTGTGTGGGGGAAGGGGGTGGGGCTGGCTTGGAGGACAGGGAGGAACTACCCCCCAGCACTCACAGCGGCTCAGCTGGGGCTGGGCCACAGCACTTCCTGCCGCTAGTGAGTGCAGGCCCAGCCCTGCTGCATTCCTCAGGGGAGTGGGAGCAGGGCTGGGACAGGGAAGGGGCGGGAAAAGGCAGGGCTGGGGAGGGGAGGGGAAGGGGTAGGACAGGGGCTTGGGGAAGGGGTGGAGTGGGGGCGGGGCTGGGGCAGAGCAAGGGGGGAGCCATGGGGAAGAGGTGGGACTGGGAAAGGGTGGGAGCGGAAAGAGGCAGGGCGGGGGGATGGGGTGGAGTGGGGGCGGGGCTGAGGCTGGGGCAGAGCAAGGGCGGGAAGAGGCAGGGCAGGGTGGAGGCTTTGGGTAAGGGGTGGAATGTGGTACCCCACATTTCCTGGTGCCCTACGGAGCTGCGTACTTGGCATATGGGTAAGGACGGCCCTGGGCATAGGTGTGGACAGTGACTCTGTGACTATGAAACACACTGGCCAATATTACCCCTCCTTCCTCTATGGAAGGCACACATCAACCAGGGGCTGAGGATGTAGCTCTGAAGAGGTTCTATGGCCTGCAGGAGAGAATTCTATTAATTAAAGCCCATGCAACACCTTCATGCATAGTGCCATAGAACAGCATGCCTCACTATCTCCATCACTGCTTGTCATCCCTTCAGTGGTTCTGGAGAAATAACAAAACCTTAAATCAGACTTTTTCCCCCTGAAGATAATAAAAATACGTTAACAGTGCCAGATGCTGTTGACTTCAGTAAGAGTAATCACAGCAAGCTGTTGAGGAGAGACAGACAATATTTTCATTAGCAGGAAGTGATTAAATGATTAAGAGAATAGTCCCAAACTGCTGAACAACCATATTTAATAAATAACACAGACCTTGGGATATGGGAGTTTAATGGTCTTTGGATACTGCAGCGTGTCTTCTGCATAAAAGGAATACTCCATAACAGGAACTTCTGTATCATTAAACTCTGCATATGCTAGAAAACTGGCATTTGGAGACCACCACAGAGCAGAATGGGTGCCAAACATTTCCTCTGAAAGAGATGCAAAGGCGTTCTTTTGAAGTAATAGCTGCTAAATCGGAGTCTGCATCTGAATTATTGTTCTAATTTGCTTTGCACAGATTTATGCTGAAGTTCAGCAACTGAAGTACAGACTATTTGCCTGGGTTCTAGAATTACATAGTAAATGAATGCTTACAACAAATAGCCTTTTATAGTTATACTTCCTGAATCTGGCTGCAATAATAAAAAAAAAATCTGTACTGGGTGCTAGTCCCGTCATCTATCATACACTTCCCTTATAAAACCTTTATCACTTTATAAAAACAACAAGGAGTCTGGTGGCACCTTAAAGACTAACAGATTTATTTGGGCATAAGCTTTCGTGAGTAAAAACCTCACTTCTTCGGATGCATAGCTATGCATCCGAAGAAGTGAGGTTTTTACTCACGAAAGCTTATGCCCAAATAAATCTGTTAGTCTTTAAGGTGCCACCAGACTCCTTGTTGTTTTTGTAGATACAGACTAACACGGCTACCCCCTGATACTTTATCACTTTATATGTATAAAATTCCCAAATGAGGTTTCAATCTTGTAACCAAGTTATCTGGAAGTAAAGCAGATCTACTGCCAAATCCAACCGTGGAAGGTAAAGCCAGACATTTAAAAATTTGGCATACATTCCTGTTTTAACCTATGCACACAGAAAACAAATATGAATTCTGCAGAGATTTACGATCATGGAACCCCACTGACCTCACTGGTTAGACTTTAATGGAATTGCACGGGGTAGAATTTGGCCCAGTATGTCCAAACAGCCAGTGAATGGAATGGCCATAACTAAAACCAAGCACATGTGGCCTCAGTAATCGTTAAACTATTAATACAGTATTTCCCAAACCTTTGAAAGCTGAGCTTCACTTACGGAAAATGAAACCAGCTGTGTCCCCTTGTAACCTCATGTGGTGTGAAAGGCCTAAACACCTTAATTTATAAATCTTCCATGATCTCCCAGCTTATCTTTCAAACCTACTCCACCTACATCCTGCAAAACACAGGAGTAAATCTTCATAACAGACTTCCTCTTCTTTCCAACACTTTGATTAACAGCAAAATAGTTAACAATGTTGACATTTTAAGTATCCTTGGCATGCATACGAGTCAGTACTCACTGAAGTGCAGGGGAAGTTCACACTTCACAGCTGTTATTTCAGGCTTTCTACAAATTCAGGCAGTTGTCTCTGCATTGATTACATTCACGTTTTGAAGATTCTCTTCATAAGGATAATGGATAGAGTTTTTTTTTTTAAATGAAAGCTGAGACTATGGGAACAATTCAGAGGTCTAGCTCTATTCCTACACCACCCATGGGGTAGAGGCAGAGCAAGCAAAATATTTTGGAAAACACTGCATTTATTAAATTACTATATTTTAACATGTAGGTTTTTCATTTACAAGAATAGCAAGCTTTTTTATAGAACTTTTCATCCATAGTTGTCAAAGTGCTTTGCTTCCATTTTTCAGATGGAGAAACTGAAGCACAAAGCAGGGAAGTGACTTGACCAAGGTCATCCAGCAGGACAATGGCAGATCTGGGAATATAACTCATAAGGTCCTATTCCCAGTCCAGTGCTATACCCACTAGGCAACACTGCCTCCATGTTAGCCTGGTCCAAAGGATAATGCACTGGCCTAGAAAGCACAAGACCAGGGTTCTATGCCTAGATGTACCACTGACCTGCCACGTGACATTAATCAAGTCATTTCACATCTTTGTGCCTCTGTTTTCCCATTTGCAAAATGGGTATCATGATACCCACTTTCCTTTTTAAAGCATTTTGATTTCTGTGGCTGACAAGTTCTATATAGTATAAGCTAGGTGTTGATACCATTTAAGGTGCTCTCTTTCCTCCAGGTATTTATTTTTACATATTTTAAACAGACTACCAAATAAGTTTCTACATTTTCTTGTAAGATAAAATATGTAGGTAATTACCTTCATACACCCAGTCAGCTATTCCATTAAAAATTTTATTTTCTTCTCCATTTGTGGTGATCTGCACACTCGACACACCTGGTGATTCTTTTATGTAAATGTTATTATTCCAAACATATGCCTGTAAAAAACCTCAAAAACTTAGTTATTGCAATAATTACTGTTAGAATGCAATGCTAGAACAAGTCACAGAGTTCCTTCCTATTCCCTTCCCACTGTCTTATTTGTCGCTCTTTCAGATGGCAGGGACTGTCTTCGACAGTTACATTTCACCAAATACAATGCAGGCACTTAAAAAATAAAAACATTATTTATTAGTATTAAATTAATTAGTAACAGAAAACACTGGAGTAGTGAGTGATCTGGCCTGTGGTCATGAACAGAGACCTGGGGGGAAAAATCATCAGGTGTTGCTAATAATCAAGAGATAAGTGCATCTATAGCACTTTCCATCTGTTGATCTCAAAGCGCTTTACAAAGGAGGTCAGTATCATCCCCCATTTTACAGATGAGGTAAAGTGAATTGCTCAAGGTCACCCAGAGGCCAAGCCAGGAGCAGAACGCAGATCTCTCAAGTTGTAGTACAGTATTCTATTCACTCAGCTACACTGTCTCCCTTGTATTGATCTGTATTAAGTTTTTAAAGCCCTATTATTAATATTGTCTCTAGATGAGGATTTATTTTCTTTCTTTAGTAACTGTGTTTTATTTCACCTGCCTGACAATGGAAGCTGTAAGCTCTTTGATAAAACACTGGCAAGGGCCTTAGTTATCATGTAAAGTTTGTAAGGATGGTGCACTCCTTTGACAACTTTTTACAGCAGGCAGGACCCTGTAGTTTTTCAGGAGCTCTGTATAAAGTAAGATGTGCAAAACCCTATTCAGCATCTCTAGGCCATTGACACAGCCAACAAGAATGAACAAAGGCTATTTATCTGGTTAGCTTGTCATGGGAGCAAGCATCTCCGGTACAGGGTAGGGAATCCACAGACCAACACTCCATGTAAGGAATTCATTATAGACCACAGCTGCTATGACAGCTTAGAGGCTGCGGACACTAGCTGTAGGCTTTGGACAATGGCTTTACATCCTGTGTTTTGATTTGGGGTCAGGGAGGATTCTGTCCCCCTAATACTTCTATAGCTCCCACCCCCAATTAAAGATGATTTACTCAGGCTTTACTCAGAGGATGAGAATTTGGCCCTGAGAAAGCACACAGTTCATTGGCAAGCAATATTGCTGGAGTGGGGTATTACTTCCTGCTGTTTTGTAGACTGTATAGATGGGCCCAAAGCCTCCACTATTTACAGAAATATTGCTCAGAAAAATCACTAAGGCATTGCAATGCTTCCAACAGCAACAGTAACTTTAAAGGAACTGTTTGACCTTTTTCTCCAGCAGTGGAAAAACACCATCATTACAAATCTGTGCTTAATGTGGGCATCACCCCTCTATGATGATATCCATACTGTGGTTGTGATGCTAGCAGACTAGATACCAACTCATGCCAAAGCCCCAGGCCTCCCTGAACGCTTACAAAAGCAGAACTGGATGCCAGGCCAATTCACTGTGAATTTATGTAGATCAAAGTGATTGTTAAATATATTAGAACGTATTTAGTGTTTAAACTTCACAAAAACTAATGGGATGCTACATGCTTTGTTTTCTCTTATCTGTATCTTCTTATAATGTAATAGCAAACATTTACATAGTGTATACCCCTGTAACTAAATAACCCATCAAATGAGAAAGAAGCCTTGTGGAATGCAAATGAAGAACTTTAACAGAAAAGTACTAACTTCAAAGCAAGTGGTCTTTATGTGTGACAACTGGAGATCAAAGACTAAATGAATTCCTCACTCTCCATCATCAAAGAAAAAACCCACACGGGTAGTGACCCTGTCAGCTAGTTTTCTGTAAGAAGAAGCTATTAGTATGGACACAGGGAAAAATTCTTCACCTCTGAACTGTTTGGATTCTAACAGGGCAGAATAACTGAACGAGAAGACAGAGATCCCCATAGTTACTATGGATAGCCCTGAGAGACTTTTGGGAAACTGGTAGATTACTATATCTCTCCTACCATTTCAAATTATAGACTGCAACTCATCTGTATATATATTTTACCTTCTTTCCTCTCTATCACTCTCATTTCTTTTTCCTAGCTAATAAACTTTTAGTTAGTGTACAACAGAATTGGCTACCAGTGTTGTCTTTGGTGTGAGATCTAGGATGCAAATTGACCTGGGTGAGTGATTGGTGTATGAGAACTGGGTGTAACCTGAATGTGTTGTCACTTACACCAAAAATGACAATCTATCACATAGTTCAGCTTGCCTGAGTGACAAAATAGACTGGCATCTATGGGGACTGTCTGTGACTCCATTATCAGACTACTGTAATACTTCAGGAGTTCACGTTTGTTGCTGGCTTGGTGAAATCTAATTATAGAACATACCACAAGTTTGGAGTATCTGCCCTGCTTTTGACAGTCTGCCCTGAGGTAAGCACTCATGGTCATGAGTCACTCCAGACAGTGTGACAGTGGTATTGGAAATGCACTGCAGAAATTTCATTACACTTATATTTACTAACCAGTTTGTGACCAACAGGTGACCAGGATATGTACTGGGTATCATTAGGCAGTAGATTCTCAGTTACTAAAGATCTAGGGAAAAACAAAACAAAAAGCGTATAAGAAAGACAAATCAGTCGAATGTCATTTCATTGCAAAGTAGCTTCAGACTATATGAATTTTCTGTAATAGCTACTGACCTTGTATTTAAATCATAGATGTGGTATGAAGCCATGTATGAATGCCTCCAGAGCTGCAAGAGAATCATTTTTATATTGAGAAACTAGATCACCATGACTGACTTTAGGAGTCCTGTGAATGTGTTATGAGTTACTGGCAATAATATTTGACACCTCCTCAGGCTCCCATTTGGGAGAGGTGAACACAACCAACAGGCATTCGTGACTACCAATGGGCCAGACTGTCCTCACCTATGGAAAAGGCAGGAGAGGCTGCGGAAAGAAAATTCTGCAAGGTTCATCTTGAGCTTTCCTTAAACCATCCTCTCTGGTGGGAGCTGCCCAGATACCAAAATGATGACCATTGATTACGATCAGAGATAGAGAGATCTAGGGAACTGGGGGACTGCAGTTTAGGCAAGGCATGATCCTTTCCATCACTAGAGGTCTGTAGCAATACTGAAGCAAGTCTTCAGTGCAGAGACTGGAGTAGCCCTGCAGCTTCCCTGAGTCCCCTCCCACTGTCTGACTGGTACCTCTGCTGTTTCTCTGGCACTTGTCCTTCAATGCCATGCTACTTCACTAAGCATTCAGTTGTTTCATGGTCCTGCTGCCTCCCAGGAATGACTCAGCGAGGAAGAGGTAACAGTTCCAAGTTGTTATATTTCCCACCTAGATTTTCATAGAAATCCATCCCATCCCTCACTTCTGCCTGTTGCAGTCTGCAGAGATCTAGCTTCATGTAGTTCCAGTGGGGGTGTATGAGTAGGGTGAGGGAATAGGATGGTATATGGGGCTCAAGGGATTCTATCTGGGATCCCTATGTACCATCCTATTCCCTCACCCTACACAGGGATGCTGTCTGGCAGGATATCAAAGTAGGTGGCCAATAGATCTCCATCCATCGCTGCTATTATATAATACATTTACTGTTTTGTTATTTTTCCAGTAAAATAAAAGAAAACAGTAGCTATTTACAAAATCAATATGCTACAATACACTCTATGATGTTTAATAATTGTTCTATAGCAGCAGACTATTAAATAATTTACTCCTTATACGTTCTTATTCAGTCAAAAGGTTTTTTTTTTAACTTTACCTACTCACGTGTCTTGGTGCTTACTGGCCACATGGCTATCATATAATAGATGTTCATGTCCTCATGATTTATTGATTTGTGTTAGGGTTTTTTTTTTGTTATAAAAGTTAATTTCTCTATTCCAGAAGCTCATCTTTTAATCCTTTAACAACCTGACCACTGAGAGTTTTGCATCGTGTCAACCCTTACAATGCTGGCATTTTCTTATCTCTTCAGGACTGATTTCACTGTATCTCTGTGATCCATTTGAAGTGATTAAATTCTATAGTGATAGGTACCATAAAAATGCTGATTAGATCAATGGATCAATCAGATCAACAGACTAAACTAACAGAGCTATAATCAAATGAATGCTGAGCAGATATTATTAAAACATATACTAAGTAGAGATGGGTACTGAACAAAAACCCTGTATCCAAAGACCACTGAAATTGGGGGGAAGGGAAGGGAAGGAAAGGTGGTTTGAAAACTGCATCGTGTTTTTGTGCTTCAGACTTAACTCTAATATGAATTAAACATTCATTTCATTGCCACTCTGGGAAATGCCAGCATTCTAAGGGTTAATATGATGCATACCTTTCAATGGCTCTATTGTACAAGAATTTAAAGACTAGCTTCTGGTACACAGAAGTTAACTTTTATGACAACAGAAAACAAAACAGCACACACCAATAAATCATGAATATATGGTATGTCTAATGTGATTACTAAGCAATGAGGCATGTTATGACGGATAATACTGCAGAAAAAAAATAGTGAAAAGTTAAATTTTAATGTACAATCAAAAAGGAAGTATAGAAATACAGGATTCTGGTAAAAACAAAACAACATTGAATAATTGGCTGGATTTTCATGTGTTTAAGAATACTAGAGAAGTAAAATCCTTAGCAAGATAGTTCATATGTCTGGTGAATGTATTTTTCCCCAAATGAAAATTTATTAAGTATTGAGTCATAGTCATAAAAGTGTAAGAACAGATGATTGTTTGCAGAGATTTGCAGTTTGTACTTTATAAAAGGCATTCATTGTTCAAAAATTCAGACCACGTGGAAAGAGCTCTGTGAGAAAATCATCTACTATTTGCATACTGTGTAAGTTACCACTCACTGAGTCCTTCAGAATACAGGCACGTCTTTAATTTTTTTTTTTTTTTTTTGTCAGCCAGCACACACATTATTGGACAGATTCTCTGCCCCAATATGTTCACGTGGTGCTGCTCAGGTGAAACCTTCCCATAAGCTTCCTGCAGAGGAAGCCCACAGTGTGGAGGAATCCTCAGAGGCAAAGAGCTAGTGTAGGGACATGTTAGGTAATGCAGAAAGGGTTGGCAGGGGGACTGACTGGAGAGAAATGCATTCCATCTATCACAAACTGAGATATATTCCTTCAGGGACCATAATCAGAGGGTGCAAAATGGCTGTTCTAATCCATGCCAGGGGTAAGGGCAAAGAATGGTTCCCTCACCTTCTGTGTCCAGCTTCTGCTGGCAAAGCTGAAAATCTGTCCCTATACAATATTTTAGACACACACACACACACACACACACACCTTACATTAAAGAAATATCATGAATGTTGCAAAACTGAGCACTCAAAATTTAGGAAATGTCAGAACTCGGGCTGCCTGTGCAAGAGAAGATTACTCACCTTGTGCAGTAACTGAGGTTCTGCGAGATGTGTGTCCCTGTGGGTGCTCCACTCCAGGTGATGGTGCATCCCTGCCCCTTTGCTCGGATAGTTTTGCAGCAGTGACCGTATGGGTCGTGCAGTGCCTGCCTTGCGCGCTGTTGGCACTTCATCTAGCACACGCGCAACCCAGACTCCTCAGTTCCTTCTCTACGCAGACTCTGCTTTAAACTCGAAGTAGAGGGGAGGAGGGGGTAGTGGAGCACCCACAGGGGGACACATCCCAAAGAACCTCAGTTACTGCACAAGGTGAATAACCTTCTCTTCTTGTTTGAGAGATGTCCCTGTGGGTGCTCCACTCCAGGTGACTGTATAGCAGTGCCCTACTAGCATGGTAGGGGCTTCGAAGTTGGTAGGATAAGTGATAATAATACAGCTCGGCCCAGCCAAGTATCCGCTTTGCGTAATGTTTGGCCAAGGTGTGTTCCGAGGGACAGGTGGCGGCTGCATATGTTTATAAGGGGAACGTTGTTTAGAAATGCTACTGACGCGGATATGGATCTAGTAGAGTGCATCTTGGTCCCCACTGGAGGTTGAGTGCCTTTTAATTGATAGAGAGCCTCTGTGTGGATATGGCGGTACCCTTAGACCATTCTGCCATGGCTATGAATAGTTTTGGTGAAACTCTAAATGACTTGGTTCTGTCCGAGTAGAAAGCTAGTGCTCTTCTAACGCCTAGGGTGTACATCATAGCTTCAAATGCATTCTCATGTGGTTTGGGAAAGAAAGCTGGAAGATCTACAGCTTGGTTAATGTGGAAGGACAAGTGTACCTTGGGGAGAAATTTAAGTTCTTAATGTGACTTTATCTTTAAAAAAGATCATGTATGGCGGATCTGCCATGAGAGCCTCAATTTCTCCCACACATCTAGCAGATGTGATCGCTATTAGGAACGCCACTTTAATGGATAGTTGTAGTGGGAGCAGTTTGCTAAGGGTTCAAACGGTTTCCAAGTGAGGGCCATTAAGACCAAGTTTAAGTCCCAGGGTTGTGTGGGTGGTCTCACGTCCGGATAGATGGTCTGAGTGCCCCTGAGGAATCGCTTGGTGATTGGGTGAGTAAATATTGTAGTGTCGCCGATTTTTTGGTGAAAGGCAGTGATAGCCATGAGGTGTACCTTTATTGAGCTAATGGAGAGGCCAGATTGTTTTAATTCCAGGAGGTAGTCTAGTATCAATGGAAAAATGCAGATGTTGCAGTAGTTTGTCTGGCGGTGCACCAGGCTGTAAATCTCTTCCACTTTTGTAGGTAAGCGTTACGTGTAGTATGTTTTCTACTCTGGAGTAGCACCCACTGGACCTGTTCAGAACAGCTTAGTTCGCCCTTAGAGAACCATAGAGGAGCCATGCTTTCAGGTGTGGCATCACTATGTTTGGGTGTTGCATTTGACCCTCTCGTTGTGTTAACAGGGTCCGTCTGGAGCAGGAGAGTGATTGGGGCACATGTTGACATCTGTGTTATGTATGGATACTACACTTATCTTGGCCATGTGTGGACTATTAGGATGACGTTTGGCTTTGCCGGTCCTTGTTTTCTGTATTACAGTGGGTAGAAGTAATGGTATTAGTGGGAATGCATAGAAGAGGTCTGTGTTCAATGTGGTCAGGAATGCATCTCTCATTGATCACCTTCCCAGACCTGCTCTGGAGCAGAATCTCGGGCACTTGGTTGCAGGCATTCACAAACAGATCTATTTACAGGTGGCCCCATTTTCAGGATATACATCCCAGTATCACATCATTTAATTCCCATTCATGGTCGTGGGGAAAATGTCTGCTGAGTTCATCTGCTGTGGTGTTCTGGCATCCAGATAGGTAGGAAGCTGAGATGTGGATATTGTTTTGGATTCACAAATTCCAGAGGCTCATAGCCTCGGTACATAGTGAGTATGATCGGGCTCCCTCTTGGCTTGCTTATACAGAACATGTAAGTAATGTTGTCGGTCATTACTCTTATGTTCTGGTTCTTTATGAATGGTAGGAAGTGGAGGCAGGCATTGCAGACGACATGACGCTCTAGCAGGTTTATGTGTAGCCTTGTCTCAGCTGTGGACCATAATCCCTGAATTGTGCAATGTTGCATGTGTGCTCCCCACCCTAGGAGGGAGGTATCCATTGTGATCATCTGTGATGGAGAATCTTGTGTAAATGGGATCCCCAAGCACAGGTTGTGTTGTTGAGTCCACCAAGTCAGTGAGTCCTTGACCTGGGGGGACATTGTTAATCGTATGTTTAACCTGTGCTTGTTTGGTCTGTAGACGGTTGCTAGCCATCCTCGCAGGCAACGCATGTGCAGGCGAGCGGTCTGACCACAAACGTGCACACTGCCATTTGACCGAAAAGCTGTAGGCATATGTGGGCTGTGACCAGTGGGCTGTTCCTCACTGTGGATATGAGTGTCTTTATCATGTCGAATCTGTCTCGTAGAATTTTTTCAGAACTGAGCCTGAAGCAGACACTTGGCATGGAAATCTTCAACTAAAACTGTAAAGTTTGGCGAAGTTATAAGCAACTGAAAATGGGTCTTACAGTGGGAAGTGTTGGACAACTTTAATAGGTGGTGCTATCAGCCCTGCCTGTTATATCTGTCTGCAGCAACCAAAAGTTTAAAATGAATTCAAATTTTGGGAAGTGAAAGTTCTCCTCTTCCTTTCTCTTTTTCTCTTAGTACTTCTATAAAATACAATAGTCATGAAAAAAGAAAAAGCATGCTAGTACCTTCACATAGTTGTATTGAAGAAGAGCAAATTTTTGGTCAGGAGATAATATAGCTGTGGTTGCTCCATATGTGGCCTATCAACAAAAGGGAAGAGAAAAAACATCACACATTGATTACATAGAGAAACATTCAGCAGTACTTTCCCCAAAGTCTGAGATATACAGTATGTGAGCAAACATACTAATGTGCTATTTTTCAGAACTTCTGAGATTGTTTGATTCTCGGCATTTCCAAGCACGATGTCATTGTCAGCAGTTTTGTGCAGGTATTGATTTCCTAAAGGAACAAGAGAAATGTCATTGGGCAACAATAAATGAAAATATGTCTTAACATTTATTATTTTCCATTTAATATTATAAATCTGACTATATAAAACAGAACAATTCAAAACTCTGGGCCTTTATGTAGTGGCAAGGGGCACAAGCCATAGGAGCCAGTAAGAAGTGCAGTCCCTATGTTCAGAGGATCACAGGGTCTGCCCCCACCTTACTCCCCGGGGAACTCAGCACACCAAAAGGGAAAGGAGCCTTGCTCTATCTCCTCCGGTTCCCCACACTGACCCAAGGAGTAGGATGGATGCACAGGGAGGAGTGCGTTATTCCCTATAGAAGGGTGAAGCAGCAGATGTGCTCTTCTGGCATCCAGGAGGAAATGTGCCTCCACATCATCAGCAACACAGGGATGTGTCTGAAGAGTGCAATCAAGCCCTATGTTTTCAATTATTTTCATTCTGCTTTTAGTATTATTGGCATCATTCTACAACAGCAACCTAAAAAACGTTCAGACTTTTCCTCTACATAGCAGCTACCTCTGAGCAGTTAGGTAAGTACAGCCTGCCCTTAACATCAACATCAAATATCAGAGGTAGGCAGAGAGAACATTCAATCAACACAGATTGGTTACCTGAAATCCATTGTAAATTATATGTTTTGTATCTAATGTCACCATCTAAATAATCCTGTAAGGTAAACCTTCTACGCGGGTCAGACGTGGTACCTGCAGCAGGAAGAAAGAAAAGGAAGATGTGGATATTGCTGTGACCTACCCAGCCAAAGCTAAAAATAGGTGTGTCTTTGCTACAGGTTTACTAGCACATTAACTATCCTTGTGTAAAATCCTAGTGGAGACCAGACACTGTAGTTTTACTATGAAGTAAACCAACAACTGGGACTATAGTGCTGCCCTTGCCAAGCCACCTTGTGGTAAAAGCCCCAGGTGCCTTGTCTCCACAAGGATTTTACAGTGAGATAACAATGTACAATAGTTATCTCCCTGTACAAGCACCCATCTCTGTGGCAGAGAAGACATAGGCAGGGCAGAAAAGGTGAAGATACTTCTTAAAAAGAGAAAGAGCCAACCTTAGTTTTCCTCCCCTCTGTGCCTACTCTTGGGATTCCCTGCTGTCTTCTTTACCTTGACCATTACCTGTTTGCTTTAGACACCTATTATGGGCTTGATCCTGCACAGCGCAGGTGCATAAGCATAAGGTAAAAAGCAACGGGCAGATCAGGAAGCAAGATTAATGGGATTCTGCATCAATACGAGTGTGGTTTATATAGCTACCATTGTATTCCTGCTGAGTAGAAAGAGTAAGGACCAAAATAGTAGCACATAACTCAGCACCCCATTTGTATGCTGAGGATCACACTTAAACCCATGTCTCTTGAGACACACCCACATTCAGCCCTCTATTTTTATTCCCTATATCCTTGAGGGTAAGGGAGCAGGCACACAAGGCTTGAGGACTGTTACCATTTAGGGTATGTCTACATTAGAGTTAGGGGTATAACTTCTGGCTCAGACAGACGTACCCACAGTAGCTTTGATAGAGCTAACACATGAAAAACAGAAGTGTACCCACAACAGTGCAAGTGATAGGGTATACATACAAAGTACATACCTAGGGTTTCAGATGGGATCATGTTTGAAGATGTTAGACCCTCCCACTTCTCACATCACTATTTTTAGTTACACTGCTATTTTTAGCATGCTAGCTGGATGAAATTATACCTCCAGCACCAGTGTAGACATACTCTCAGTGCAGAGGACTACAACTAGTGCTTAACCTTATTTGTATCTTTGTGCAGCATCCACTCACCTTGTGTTTCCTACTTCACATCATGCAAGGATTTCCCAGCCTATGCATTTTTCCAAGTCAAAATATTCCCAAATATGATATGAACAACAGGACCACTGAATCTGAACGTCAGCCTTCTCATTCATCCCTAGTGTTTACAGCACTTCCTGTCCCCACTGCCACAGGAAGAACTGAAGTTATGTCTATGTGGCCATGCAGTTCAGACTATGTAGGTGTGAACTGTAGCACACACTGGCATACTGCATTGTAACTTCCCTGTGTGGATGCTGCAAGCATGAATTACAACATTAACATGAACAAGGTAACTTTTAATTCACACCTGCAGAGTCCACACAGGGGAGTTACAGTGCAGCACGCTAGTGCACGCTGCATTCACACCCCCATAGTCCAAAGGCGGGGGGTTGGGGGGCTGTGTAGACAAGCCCTGAGTTTGGAATTCAAACCCAGTCCTCTGGCTCAGAGTCACTGAGCTCCTGTATAGCTTAGCATTTGAAATACAGTATATACCAGAACAGATAAAGTTAGTTAATTAAGACCCAACCACTCTGTTCTGGTCTCCCTCTAGGGCAGTGGTTCCCAAACTTTAACAACCTGTGAACCCCTTTCACTAAAATGTCAAGTTTTGCGAACCCGCTTCTAAAAATGAATATTTCCAGGGATTTTCTCCTTTACCTGAGTATAAATTATAAAAACAGTGATCTTGGAAATATAACATTTGTTTTTATGACATGCTTATTCCACACTATTATTAATTATTATTTATCATAACAGTATTGTTAATACATTATGAAAACGGCAACACTCCAAGATCTGACTTTCATAGCTTGTATCACTTTGAATAAGCCTGTTATAAGAAAAGGCTCCTATGTTTCATCAAGGAGTATCAGATGTGAAACAGCATGAAGGTATTTAAGAAGCCAACTCAAAGAGTTCCTCCTTCCACAAGCATTCAGGTCTTGAGCAGTCCAGGCAAACAACGCACGTTACAATAAAGCTTAAACTTGTTCTTCATAATAATTTTAAAAACAATACTAGCCGCCTATTTAATTACAAAATCAGCAAAAAATATCCACTCCCTTTCCATTTCTTATAAGGAGTCTTGAAGTTTAAATCTCCTCAGTGTGATAGATATGCTTGCTTTGATCTGCTTAGCTCTTGGAAGCTCAGGGGCTCCAGGCTGCCCGGGGTTCCTAGGGACAGCTCTGTCCACCATTAGGGAATTTTTTCCCAAGAACCCCCTGTAACATTTCGTGAACTCCCAGGGGTTCACGAACCCCAGTTTGGGAACCACTGCTCTAGAGGCTAGTCATTCACCAATGAAGTAAATGGGAGTTTTTCCATTACTAGCCCCTAGAGGGACTAGGATCATGGGATCTAGACCACCACCTCACCACTTAGCCTTCATGAGTGGATGCAGAGTTGTCCGACCTGGAAAATTACTTTAATGTAAAGTTGTTTCTGTATTCAATATGAAACCACACATTATAATAGCAAATGCTATTAAAGTTCATATCCTTGTAAAGTGTATCATTTACTTTCTGTTAAACGGTTAACAAACCCAACTCTCATAAATGGCTCAAATGAAACACATAGGAACAATAAAACATCCAGTGCGGAATTTCTACTTTTGAAAAATAGTAATTAAGTCATAAAACTCTTACTGATTATAATATATAATTATAATGAAAATATATAAATGATATAATTATATAATATAAAAATATAATGGAAAATCTGATTAATATTTACCGTCTTCAATAAAGGCTAGATTTACATAGCTTATTCACTGCTCACACCACAGTATCCAAGTGCCCTAACAGTTGCAATCATTGCAAGAAATAGGCTGCAATATTAAAACTGAAGAGCAAAGTAAATTCTTAGAAAACAGCAAGTTTGTCATTGACTTCAGTTGCGCAAGGATTTATATATTTTCTATAGGTTTCACAGCACCAACTATTAACTAACTTTTGCAAACTCAAAGGTGACCTACAAAGGAAAAACAATAATTGGTTTATGCCTTTCATTGCTTCTTTATGCTATATAAAGGAGGGCTAAAACTTTGGAAGGCAGGCCTTATCTCTCCTGTTTTTCCTGAAAGGCTCAATGGATGACTGGAGACCTAGAAGGGTTGAAACCTCATCAACTGAGAAAGGAAAGTGATTTTTTCATTCTAATTGTTTAAGACTTATTGTTAATATCAGTTTAAATCAAAAACCTGAAAACACATGGGAGAAAAAGTCTTTGAAAAAAGACTCAAAACCCTTTAAACTAAGGGCTAAAAATACCTCCAACATTAACTCTGAGACGACCTCCTCCTCCTCCAGCAAAGGCAGAGAAGGCTAGATTTGCCATTTCAGATTATTTTTAAGGGGATAAGAACCTCTTTGGCCCTTCTTTATACAAAATAAAGCAGCAAAAAAAAAGAGCACAAGCCCTTTTAATAAAAAAAACTATGTAGGTCATTTTAATACATGCATGGAGGTGGAATATGGAAGACGAGTGTAAGAGATTTAATGATTCTGTAATCATTTCAAATTTAATCTACTTCAAACAATAAGCATATGCATTATTATAAGCAAAGCCAAATGAATAGATTGCAACAAATAATTTACTCAGTGAATTTAGACTGGGATTTTCAATGACACCAACGAGAACTGTGTTATACAGGAGGGAAGACTAGATGATCACAACAATCCCTTTGCCCTTAGAATTTATTGAATTAAGTGTTCAACTCCCACTGAAGTTCAGTTCTTTGGAAAAATCCCAGTCCTAGTCTCTCTTTGTTTATGGACAGTCTGTAAGCAGATCATGATTTCCTCACATTAAATGATTCCCAATTAACAGAATAAAATCTTTGAAAATTATTTTACTTTACAGATTGGTTGTGAACAGCTATCTGGATGTGATATTCAAGCGCTATTGGTTACTTGTAAATGGTCAAATATTATTCTTTTCCTCCCCTCTCAGAAGCATAATTCTTAAAAGCAGTGAGGCTTCAGGTAGCAACTAGTTTAAATTCTCTTGGAAAGGGGAAGCAATTTAAGGACAGGTAACAGATAATCAGGTTGAAAGATTTTTCAAAAATGTTACATTTTCCTTTCTGTGACACAGGTCTTGGCTGAGGCATTATTGCTAAAAATAATAAAAATAACAATGTCTTACTTTGATTTGTTGGTTAGACAGAGAATTTATATTTATTTTCTCTCTCTACCCATTTAACAAAGCAACTGCAAATGCACTCCAAGCTGTAAAGTGTGAGCTCTTTTTCTAGCTCATTTGACTGCTTCTGTTCTAAGCCTCTGGCAAGTGGTTTTAGAAAACTGTCTCCCTCCTCTGTCAAATGGTGTCCCATGAAAAACATACTAACTGTCTTTACTGATCTTTAGTTTACATACCAGCAAAAAATGGAATAATCTGTGTCAGATACATTTAGGTGCCAGACAGTCATAAGAGGGAAGTCATAACATTAATACCATTACAGCTCTATCTTCAAAACCTGGCATATTTTCCATATATGAATAGTCAAGCGAGCACACTTAAAATCCTCCTTTGACAAATTTCCATTTCACTAAAATGCTTCTGGAAAGCGAATGCAAAAATGGAGCAAACATGGCCAAGTTAATTCATTTTTAAATTTAAAAAATATAGAAACTCAGGTTTTTACTCTCCTTTTCTCCCTAGATTAATCCAGAAATAGGCAATTGTCTTCCTCTAAATTCTAGATAAATGCTTGTTCACTTCCAACCCATCCCTCCCTAAATGCAGCTCATATATTTTCTCCCCTTTGTCATCATCATTCCAGAGATATTTACAGTATCATAAAACCAGCCTCTTTTATGACACCAATCTTTAATTCAGACAACTCTTCTGGGAATGAATGTTCTTAAAGCTTTGTGTAAACAGTCTTCACATGATGCTGATAACTAGTTTATTTTTTCAATACATGTCTCCTTCTCCCAGCAGAAAACTGAGAGAGTCTGTGTAGGGGGTGAAAAGTGAAGAAAAGAGGAAACTGTGTATGAGTTCTCTCACAAACAAGGGTAAAGCATACCACAAACTAAAATATTCCACGCATTAATATTGATAAATTTATCCATTAACCTCTAGTGTATAGGTTCACATTTCTGATATCCCACATGTAATTCTGGTATAATTCTCAACCTTCTGTTGTTTGCCTTTTCAGCCCTTGAACACTGATCTAACCATTTTGACTAAAGGTTAAGATAATTGTATCTTCAAAAAAGTGTTTATCAGAATGGACTTTAGTTCACTTAAGTCATCGCCATGAGAACAATATTTTTTTTTTCCAGTTTTTTCTCAGGGCTCAATTCTGCCACCCTTATTCAATTCTGTAGTATGCCCCCTGAACTCAGTCATACCAAGCTTGAGCAAATGTGGTAGAATCAAACCGTCAGTAATTAAGTGTTCTCATCCTAACAATTGTTCAGTGACATCCATACCACTTGTATATTCTCAATTAAATACTGATAATACTGACATGATGCTTCACTTTCAAAGATCCCAAAGCACTGTACAGATGTTGAAAACTTACTTACAATTCAAACTACAGGCACGGAATCATAGCAATGTAGGATGGAAGGGACGGTGATAGGTCATCTAGTCCAGTCCCCTGCACTGAAGCAAGACTAAGTATTATCTAGTTATTTCTTGTCCTGTTTTCAGTGGATAAGGAGAACAAATTATCACTCTTCTTTATAACAACCTCTTTACTTACTTGAAGACGTATCATGTCTTCTGTCTTTTCTCCTCCAGACTAAACAAACCCAACTGTATATTATTATTGAGTCTGCAAAAAAACCTCTAAATAAATCAATTACAATGATGTGGACAGATATATGTGCATATTTATTTGTTTTTCCTAAAGTTAATTAAGTATTTTAGGAAAAACTGTCAGAGTGGCCACCAAAAAAATTGTTGTGAGAACCCCTGATCTAGGCTGTATTTCCCTGGTTTACTTATGAGAAGGTCATATGAGACAGTATCAAAAGTCTTACTAAAGTTGAGTTATATCACAGCTACTGCTGCCCCCATCCCCAAGACTTGTTGCCCTGTCAAAAAAGGATATTAGCGTGGTTTGTTCTTGACAAATCCACATTGACTGTTACTTCTCACCTTATCTTCTAGATACTTACATATTGATTATTTGCTCTGTTGTCTTTCCAGGTACTAAAGTTAAGCTGACTGGTCTATAATTCCCTGGGTTGTCCTTATTCCCCCTTTCATAGATGGGCAAATATAGTCCCCTTTTCCAGTCTTCTGTGATCTCTCCTGTTCTCCACAAGATCTCACAGATAGTCACTAATGGCTCAGAGATCTCTTCAGCCAGTTCCTTAAGTATTCTAGGATGTCATTTTATCAGGTCCTGCCGATTCAAGTAATCCAGCTTGTCTAAGTCTACGTCTACACTTACAAATTTACAGCGGCACAGCTGTACCGATATAGCTGTACCGAAGGAAGAGCGCTCATGTAGCTGTGTTATGCTGACAGGAGAGAGCTCTCCCATCGACATAATAAAACCAGCTCAATGAGCGGCAGTAGCTATGTCGGTGGGAGAGCATCTCTTGACGACATAGCATTGTGCACATGAGCGCTTAGGCAGGCAAAACATATATCGCTTAGGGGGCTATTTTTTCACACCCCTGAACGACAACAATTTTGCCGACATAAGTGCTAGTGTAGACATGGTCTAAGGCCTTGTCTACACTACTGAGTTTTGTCAACAAAAGTTGTGCCAACATGTGCAACTGCTTTAATTAAATAATTTGGGGGCTCGTCCGGGATCCACAGAAGACTCCCCCAGATTGGAGGACTGCGGGCAATCTCCCACCAGACCCAGGGCCCATCTGAAAGGTAAGAAACCTTTTGAAATCTCTATCGTGGGTTTCTGGTGGAGGATTTGCCTGTAGGCTCAGGGTTGGGTGAGTGGCATGCTGGATCTGAACCTTTTGCTGACAGACACGCCTGATGCCCTTTTGTTCTGTCTTGTTCTGGTTGTTTTGTGTCTGTCACAAACACAGGTTCGGGGCTGGAAGCCCCCAAGGTAGGGGCCACTACGGACCCCCGGGAAGTGAGTAAGGTCGATTACTCTGGTGCCCCCGGAGTGGCCCTAAGGTTGGCCAGCGAAAGTTCCCGCCAGCGGCAGGTTGGCGGTGAATGCCGTAAAACTAGCCGTAGGGGCTAAAAGCCAGAAAGCGCTGCTAGCCGCCAGTAGATGAGGGCTAGGGCCCAGCTAGGGTTGTGTGCCGGCGTTTGTAGTGAGTGTGGGTTGCAGGGTCCCTTTTCCTTGTTTCCCCCCCCGGAGCCTTAAGCTCCCTCCCCCACTTGGAGAAAGGGGGAGCCCCGGGAAACCGCCCGCCGACTCAGAGGCAGCAGAGTAACCAACACCGTTCTAGTGAAGACGGGCCGGTGCTCTGTGCTGAAGGAAGGCGTACGGGGACCACAGTGTCTTTCTTCCCTGACCCCTTCCTGAACCGACCCTGCGACCGAGTTCCTGTCCCCGATTATCCCACTTGAAGTGTTGGGCTCCCTCCCCCGCTCGGAGAGAGGGGGAGTCCCAGGAATCCGCCCACCATCCCAGAGATATGAGGGTAGCCGACGCTGTTTTCTTGAAGATTTGCTGGTGCTCTTTGTTGGAAGGGGGTGTGCGGGGACCTCACCTTTATGTCCAACCCTTCTGGTGTGAATGCTGGAATGATTGAAAGTTACGCCCTGAATGATGGTGACAGGGGGCGAAAGGGCACACGGTAAATGTAGTGTGCCTTGTTGTACGTTTTGTCCACTGTGCTAGCCTGTCTGTTAAGTGTTTTATATTTAGCCCTTTGTGGATGCCTGTGAGTTGGATTGTGATTGTCTGCCAGGTATCCATAAGGGGGGCAGGGGGAATCTAAACGGATTCCCATGCCAGAGAAGGGCACTCCTGCCACGTACATGTACTCAAATTATGGTCCCTCAACCTGTAAATTTTTAAACAGGTGGAACTGGTACACTAGGGATAATCCTAGCCTGCAGTTCCGCCCAGACGGAACTAGGCAGGGAGCTGCTGCCCAGCCCCCACCGGCCCCAAGGGCAAGAAATATCAAGTGCCTTAAGTATCAAAAGCCCTTACATGTACCCTTCAAACAGTGTCTCCCTGTACTGAGGAAATGTTCCCCTTGCGCCAATTCCCGGGCATTGGCGCTTCAGGTCAGGAGACCTTGGTGTCTGTGCATGCACCTTGGTCTCCCACAGAACTGTACAATTTAATTTAAAAAATTTCCGAAAATAAAAAAAGACCAGTACATTCCAAGGAGAATTAAAAACTGTCATGCACTGATACAGCCCTACCTGGGCAGACTTAAACCAACTCCTGGATGGATTCATGCCCAGGAAAACATTACATCGCCTTTATCAGGCAGCCTGGTGCCCCATGGAGGACCCTGGCCACGACCAGGACATAATAAATAGGATTAGAAACAGGCTGTGGGAAACAGTTTCTTACAGTCTGCCCAAAGAAAGCAAATTGGGCCAAAATTAGCACCTGTAACCAAGTAAAGGAAAGAATCTAAATGAAATTTTAGCAGCTAGCCAACACTATCACCGCCACATTGAAACTAAGTTAATGACCCTCCAGTTTCAGGACATGCAGGGACACCGCAATAGACGCCCATTGCATGAGAGAGGGAAAAGGCCAAACCAAAGTCACCGTCCACCTCCCCGGGGACCCAGTGATGGCACGTGTCATTATTGCAAACAAATGGGCAATTGGACAAGGGAATGTCCCTACCGCCCTGGCCGCTCCACAAGCGGTAGGGGTGGGCAATGTTCTTGTGCCCCACCCCATCTCTTCACCTCTGACCATTTCTGTCGATCCTTTATCTATCATGTTTTCCTCCTCAGTCCTTGTTCACCGGTTAACCTTTTGGGAAAAGACTTGCTGTGTAAATTAAATTGTATAATCTGCTGTACCCCAGATGGTGTGTATCTGGATGTGCCTGGTCCCTCTCACAATGAGGTCCTGGCAGTTTTAGGAGAAGACCGACCCCAGCCCTTCCTTGTTGCAACAGGAACTGCTGGTTAAGTCTCCCTCCCTTTGGGCCTGTGAGCTGATCATGCCAACCAGGTTGGGTGCATTGTGTCTGCCCAACCCGTTAAGATTCGCCTAAACCCTGCAAGACCCCTTCCCAAGGTGCAGCAGTATCCTCTATCAAAACAGGCCAAGGAAGAATCCAATCTGTTATAACCTCCTGAATTTAATAAGAAGTCATTATTCCTATGGCCAGTAAGTGTGACTCCCCCGTTTTATCATGCTGTTTATGCTGTTGTTCTTCTTTCCTTTCTCGTTGTCCCTAGCCCTGTTATTTTTTTTTTTTTATATATAATGCACCGTGCTGAGGGGTTATTAGCGCCTCAAGAAAAGACTGTATTAAGTCCGGACATAAAGAATTAAGGTTATTATTAAATAAGATGCATCTAGATGTAATGTGTGTATGTAAATAGGTGTATATAAATAAATAAAAGGGGGGTTAGCCAAAAAGGCCCACCCTCCTTGCTAAATTGGTAGTGAAACAATGCCTGTGCCCATGGAAAGAAATAATGCAGCAAGGAAAAAAGGATCGGGCCCAAATAAGCAGGCAACCGCAGTTTGAAGAAGTTGAAAGAAAGAAAGTGAGAAGTTAACTCTGTAGTTATTGGAGGGAATTAAGCAGTGAAACTATGTACAAATGTTAAAAGAAAATGTTATAAAAGAAAAATTATTGGTTTCTTTGCAGCCATTCCTTTAGGAATGTCTGTAAATAATCCAGGCAAGAGGTTATATAAGTGAAATCATTTGACTATGAAAAAGTTAGTCAAATTTGCTAAAGAACACTCCTGGTGTGTACAATCTTTGTTTTATAAGTTTAAAATAAATTGTTGTTGTTTTGGGTTTATAAAACCAAAAAATACTTTTGCCAAACAAAAGAAACTAGTATTGTTTAATTTTGGTATTTAGCATTTAATCCTTAAGGTGACTTAATGCTTTACAAGATTTAAATTGTTTTAAATAAAGACCAAAGTTGTGGCTGCAGCAGGGTAGTCAAAGCCAGCAGAATGGAAGATTTTAAATCTGTGTTGGTAACAAATAGCAAATAAAAGCTGATATCAACTAAAAAGCTGCAAATTGTTCTTGAAGTGTTGCTGGGTACACCTTACACCCTGATCACCTTTGGCGCTCCCCAGATGGTTGCGCCTCAGGTGCTCTGGCCCTATTTGCTCGCGTGCATCACCGGATGACACGCGTGAGCAAAGGGGGGGTTATTGCTGCAATTAAATAAGACTTTTCCTCTGTGGCCCAGCACTATTGCCAACAACATAATGTTAGGCAGGCAGTACTTTCCCCTCTTTGGGGACCTTTTCTAAATATTCAGATTGATTTTATTCAAATGTTTAAATGTTATAATTGTAAGTATGTGTTAGTTTTAGTAATGTATTTTCTTGTAAAAAGGCAGATGCCAAAACTGTTGTAAAACTTTTGCTTAAGAATTCTGTATCATAATTTGGCATACCTGGACAGATTATAAAAGAGTTATGTGCAGCTTCACAGATCCAGTATGGCCAAATGCCCTTTGAAGGCCACTCCCAATCGAAAGACCGGACTCAGCCCTCATAAAATTTCTACCAGGGTGCCCAATGCAACTACCAGCAGTGCCCTACTGGCCCTGGCTCAGATGAACATTCATTTAATGGATGACACAATGCTTGATTATCACCAGGCACTAATGAAATGTGTTAGGTCTTTTTATATATAGCAGCCCTGCCACTCGCTGAAACCAGGAGACTGGATCTACATAGAGGTCCATCAGCGAGGAACCACCCTGGCCCCGCGCTGGGAAGGCCCATATCAAGTCCTGTCAACTATCAACACTGTGAAGTGCCAAGAACTGACTGCCTGGACCCACGCTTCGCACTGCAAAAAGGCCCTTCCACCGTGAGATGATTCTCCGACTGATGATCAGCTGTTTCTCCTTCTGGTGCTGCTGTTTCTTCTGGACAGCAGGAGAAAAGGACAAGATAAAAAGCTGACAGACCCACTGTGTCTTTGGATCTTGCTAAGAAAACAACCTCTCCACCTGAGGACATAATAAAGCCTCCAACCAAGCAAGGTATTGTGCTAGTAACCTCTCCCTTGCTGCCTCACTGCCCGACAGCTAAGTGAACTACGACTACGAAATCTCGAAGAATTGCTTGCGGAAGCTAGCCAAAACTACCTGAAAATAAAACTTTTAATATTCCTTAGTCTCTCCTTTTTAACAAACTTAGGGTGGGGATGGGGAAGTAATATTTTTTTAAATCTTAGCCAATCAGTAGCCTCCGATTTAGCCTGTACCATATTGTAATATACCCCTATTTATATAATTGATATTAATGCCTTTCTGACCTTTGTAAAGGTGTTTAACCAACGGATGTGGTATAATACTTCACAAAGAAGAGATGTGTTAGGACATCGGTGGACTGTAATTAATGCCACATTAGGGACCATTAAGTTCACGCTGTTCTTATCCAGTTTTCAAATTACCTTTACATATCCAAATTGCTCTAAAGAAGCTGCCATTTGGCTAGCACAGCAAAAGACCTGGGCTTCTCCCAAAAAGAGAAGAGATTTAACTGGACACCTGTGGGATGGGGCCAATAGCGCAGCTGCAATTTGGAATATTCACAAAAGCCAACATCATAAGGAAAAATTAGGTCAATTAGAAAAAAGTCACTGGTCTTATTATTGAAACACAGCTAACGCAGGTTCAGGCTGGGGTTGGTGAATTGTATGTTATTTCCACCTTTAGTTCTATAACCCAGGAGTTGCTGATGGAGATGGTCTTAAATATCACTGGTGCTGGGAAGGCATTGCAGTGGGACTTGGCATCTCAGAAGTTCAGGATTTCCTGAATGACCAGCTAATGGCCATTCGGAGTGATCTTGAGCACCAGGCCTGGCCCACTGCCCTTACAGACACTTCAGGAGTACCATCTGATCTATGGCCATGGAGACATACTTGGAGGTTCTCCGGGTGAAGGTGTGGATATTCACAGTGCTCCTTCCAAGCATACGGACCGGTTAGAAGGATGTGGGCTCCCACATACTGAATCCTGCCAGGTCCATGGGGAGGATGCATTTGGGATTGGGTTATTCACTGAGACATTTGGGAAATCAAGCCACCTGGTATGCCTAGCCGATTCATAGTCAGTGCTCCTGAAATAACACCCACATTGGATTGGGATAGGAAACCAATGGACACTCTGGCCATTAAAACCCCAACAGCTCCAATGCATATGTAAATTCAAGCCAGGGGAAGTTGTCACTGTCCATAACAATGTTTGTTGGGAAGGTAAGGGACTGGGAACCCTCCTGACAGGAGTCATGATCTTCCAGGCTAATAACAGCTGTGTATTTGTTAAGGCTCATATTGTACACGACACTCATTTTAACCTCACTACGACTGCAGGCAGCCATGTTATTTATTGGCCTGCAGATAAAAATTTGCAATCAACTCTCAGCTATAAAATGCCCTTTAACTGGACAACCCTGGTACCAGACCGTTTCCAAAATCTGCTTTCATTGTTACCCAAGGTCCAGAAAATTTCTGATTTATGGGCACAAATTCATATCCTTAAAAATGTATATCAGGTAGAAAAGGTGCCTTTCAGACAATCTATATACTGTCTTCTTTGTGTACTAGTTGGGATTTGCTGTGTGTGGTAACCAAAATGATATGCGAACCCCATCATTTTGTTACATTGAGTGGGCTAACAGTTGTGGGGATGTTGTTTGGTTTGGGACTGTGCCTTTGCTATTGCTGTTATGAGGGATATTGCTGTGCTTATAATTTTTTGCCAAGCCCAGTGTAAGGGAGCAAGTGGCATTGATGATTGTTAATGAAATCTATGATAATAGTTGGGATGAGAAAAAGGAAAGGGAAGAAATTAATGGACTCATGAATATGGAAGTTTAGGCCAAAGATGGCGCCATAAAGGGGGCACCAAAGGGGGAGATTGTGGAGGAAAAAATGGTCAGGGCCTAAACTTAGTTACACAGTCTGCATAGTATGGCCTGAAGGTAGAAAGAGGGGGGGGGGAGAAGATAGAAAAAGAAGGGTAAAGAGAAATCATAAAAGCAGAACTAACTATCGAAATTATAAAAGCAGAACTAACTATCGAAACTATAAAAGCAGAATTAACCTTTGTAACAGACTATGATTAATAGATGCCAGGTGACACAGTAAGAAATCACAAAGGGCAAATATAAGGAAAAACAGAAAAGGGTTGCTTTGCTTTATTCCTTATATGGATGTAAAACTTTAAGGAAGTATATGTAATTTTTGTGGTTTTATCCTATATAATCTCTCGCATTTTATCTGTCGGGGGGGTTCGGCTGCCTTGGCTGACTCCCCTATGCATGCATGTTTGATTGATCAATAAAGGAGCCTCAGGCTGTCTGATCCAAAATCAACCGTGTGGTCAATTTTCCACAACAGTAGCTATCCTACTGTGCAACTGGCCGCAGGATGCTTTGGGAAGGGTCTGCAATGCCTCATGGGGCAGGTACAGTGGCACATGATGCGGTTTTCTCAATCCCATCATTCACTAGATTGCCAGCCACTTTTCAACTGAGGTGTAAGTGGGCAGAGGGGGGAAAGTGTGTGACAGGGAGAGTGGGGGAGGGAGAGACAGAGTGTGTTGGGGGAATGTGTGTGTTGGGGGAGAGTGAGTGTGTTGGCATGCTGTCTAAGTTCAGACAGCAGCTGGAACCAACCAACCCTGAGGCAGGAGGAGGGGGACACCCCCACACACATCAGCCCCTGCCTCATAGAGAAGAGGAGCAGGGGGGCCTTACGGGGAAGAGGAAGAGCACAGGGTGGGGCCCCAGGGGAAAGAGGAGGAGCAGTGGGCCACAGTTCCAGCACTGGTGGCCAACCCCCCATCTACGCAGATTCCGGCACTCCTGCGGCCCCCAAATTGGCTGAGGCATTGTCCTCTTCCACACTAGACACTGATTTTGAGTCAGTGGTGAAGGGAACGCTACACTCCCCTATTCTTCCTCCACAG
This sequence comes from Chrysemys picta bellii, assembly GCF_011386835.1. NCBI lineage: Eukaryota > Metazoa > Chordata > Testudines > Emydidae > Chrysemys > Chrysemys picta. The sequence continues at coordinate 33,535,516 of NC_088801.1, forward strand.
GTAAAATGGCTCCAGCCAAGGCTGACGGTATTGTGGTGCTCTGCATCTACTGTAACATGGGTCTGGCCTACAAAAGCCATGATACAGCCATATTATTATTGCAAATAGGCAGTGCTTAATTTGTAATGAAAGAGGTGCCAGGACCCAAGCAATTTTTTTACTTTCATAACTGACGTGGCAAGCCCAGAGGGGCCGGAACTTTGAACTTACTTACTTTGAACTGCTAAGCCTAGAGGTGCCAGACTCAAGCAATGTTTTTACTTTCATAACTGACGTGGCAAGCCCAGAGGAGCTGAAGCTTTGAACTTGCTTACTTATTTTGAACTGCCAAGCCTAGACAGGTCAGGGCTCAGGCCTGGCAAGCCCTGGCACAAATTAAGTTCTGCAGATAAGGATTATTTCACACACTACTAAACTATAGTCACTTCTCAGTTAAAAAGTGGCAGCAGTTTAACATCACATAGCAACTCTACACAACAATTTAGATTAGAAATAGGAGAATACTGTATCTTGTTGAATTTACGGGGAAATTTTAGGTACATAGAATTGAATTAGACAATTGGTATGTGGCCAGGACAATAGATTTCGCTCCTTACCTAAAATGGAAAAAAATCTACACTGTCTAAATAGGAAGGATTACACGCAGAAGCTATTTTACAGACATTTACTGAAGTCAACGGTGTTTTCAATTAAAAATTGGATTTGAGTGCATATAAACATTTGTACACATCTGATTACAATTTAAATAAGTGAAGACTAAATATTTTATTTTACTGCCTTATTTGAATGCACATTCTTGACACCATTTCTGAACCGATGAAAAGAACTGGCTGTGATAGAATGTTGTTATTATTGATTAATCCCAGTTCTCATTGACAAGATTCCAGCATCCCTGTCAGTCTGAAAAAGAAAATACTTTGTCCCACTTTTTTACTAGCCTCTGCAAATACTGAACCCCAGAAGGAACTGCTGGCAAGCTGTCCCAGGTACTCAGACAACATGCTGGCAAAATGCACATGCACCTCAGGGACTATCCCAAACCAGGTTTGTCACATATTGTCACCTTCCTTTCCATCTCCCCACAATGCTTCCTACTGCTTACCTAAACATAAGTACCACATCAACCCATCTGCCAAAATCTTCCCATGTACACTTTCCTGCCAACCCACAAAATCATTTCCTGTGCTGCTTTCCCCTCCCCCCCCCCCATAACTGCCTGATACAGTTGCCCAATTTTCACTTTGAAAATCTGCTTATTTTGGATAGACAATCAGGCAGGAAAAAAAACAGATAACCAACCACCAACAAAAAACAAGCATCTTACTGGAGAAAATCCTAGCAACAGAATACCTTCAAGAGTTGTACAATAAGACCCCTGATTTCTATTAATATCTAGTATTACTTTAAGAATGATTGATATAAATTGTAACACTATATATAAATTACACTATGTTAATCTCAATTTTTGCTCCAATTCACTGCTGTATCTTCAGTTTAAACTGTGGAAAACCCAAACCTTCTTAGTATATCTAAGTGCTGGACAGGCTAGTTACTTTAAGAATACACTACAACTATTTTCTGTCAAACTATATCTGTAACCCTTTCTTGATATTTACATTACAAAAGGATTTGCACAATGTCTACTTTACAGCGGGAACATTCTATTTCTCTCTGGTTTGTTACAAGTCTGTAATGTTGAATTCTATGCTGTTATAACTAGTAGTCATGAGAAAGTAAAAAATAAAAAAAGAAATTGATATGTAATTGCATCCTATCAACTGGCAGCTCTTCACCAACTAAACATTGATTTAATATTGTTTTAGATCAGGGGTCGGCAACCTCTGGCACGCGGCAGGCCGGGCCAGTTTATTTACTTGCCGCATCTGCAGGTTCGGCCGATCGCAGCTCCTACTGGCTGCGGTTTGCCGCTCTAGGCCAATGGGGGCTGCGGGAAGCTGCGGCCAGCACATCCCTCGTCCCATGCCACTTCCCGCAGCCCCCATTGGCCTGGAGCGTCGAACCGCGGCCAGTGGGAGCCGCGATCGGCCGAACCTGCAGATGCGGCAGGTAAACAAACTGGCCCGGACCGCCAGGGTGATTACCCTGCCAGGCCTCGTGCCAGAGGTTACCAATCCCTGTTTTTGATTAACACCCAGGACTAGCGTCACACTTGAAAACACAAATTGACCAGAGTCCAAAAGTCTGTCTTTGATATGCCTCTGTTCCTTGATCTCTGTGACAGTGCTATATATATGATATCATACATTTATATAAAGTTGGTTTGGTTTCCGTAACGCTCTTTTAATGCGGATGTATTTTCTTATCTCCTTCAACCTGCCACACAAGATCAACAGACTCGAATTTTACTGTTAGGGCTACAATTTTCACTCTCTAGTGACAGGAAAACAAGATGTTGCAAAGTGACACATTTTGATTATACTTTTTGGTGTTTACTTGGGAATTGAGATGGCTGATTATTTTAATTTTCAGAGGGGCTTCTCACCCCTGGAATCCAGAGACAACTTCAAAAATGAGTTAACCTCCAGTTTCTGCCTGAATGCACATTAGTCTCACTGTCTCCAGCTTAACTATTCAGCAAGATCTTTGCTGGGAACACTTTCCAGAACTCAGTGGGTAATATTACAGTCTACTTTCTGGCTGTGGATTCATTATACCCTGCAGAAAATAAAATCTAGCAGCTCTGGACAAATAACTCATTGGAATACTTGAGTTTTCTTCAGAGATCAGCCTAGTTTTCTCACTCACATTATCAGGGTCTCTTCAAAGACGACTATTTTAAACTTACTTTTTGTCAGTAAAGCTACAGGAACAGCTATGGCAATAACAATCACTGCAATCGCAAGCAACCCCAACAGATACTTCACTACTGTCTGGAAAACATGAAAAGAGAATACAAAGTTAGACGTGCACGATGTGTGTTAATGTGCCAGCGTGTAAAAGCCAAGTGACTGTTCCAGGGCTGAGGCGGTGTGCGTACGGTACCAACGTGTATGGTTGTGCACTTCGAGTGGTTCCAGGGCACTTTATTGCACAGTGAGAATTTCGGCGTGTGTTCCCGTGCCGGCGCGTGCTGTGTGGGGGGAGTACCGCCGTATCTTTGTGGTTGAGCGCTACAAGCTCTTCCTAGCATAGCAAATACGCCTTCGCATCTCCCGTGTCTGGAACAGAAACGTGCAGCCCAAGCCCCGGGTGAATTTGCTCACGCGCAAAGAATGTTGCATTCCCGTTAAGCGCTGCACAGTCCAGGCTGGAACTACCCTCCTGCCCCGAGCAGACAGTCTTAAGAGGGAGGTCTTAACATTAATACCATTACAGCTCTATCTTCAAAACCTGGCGTATTGAGCTGGGGGGTGAAGTAGCCGCCCGCGTGCAGCGACAGAGTTACTTACTGACCTTCATGACTGGGAGCTGCGGGAAGCGGACCTTCCCCGTGCGGCTGCGAGCGGCAGAAGGAGCGAAGCGTCTTCCTCTCTGGCACACACGGCGGACTCCCGGCTCCCCAGCACCTAGTTAAATATTAGCGCGGCGCGAGGGCGGCGGGGGCTCAGTCCCGGGGCCCCCCCGCGCGGGACAGGACCCCTGGCTAGCTACTTGGGCAGTGCGGGACGGGAGCCGCGGGGTGGGCGTGGCCGGGCTGGGTGTGGCGGGGAGAAGCCGAGCAGCTGCCTTGGGCTGGAGCGCGGGTTCTAGCGGCGTGAAGAGGTGGGGGCGCTGGAGCGTAGGGACAACCCGGGGGGGTTCCCAGCGGTTGCCAGAGGGCTGGAGACTCGGGAGGTTGGTGCCCAGTGGGGCGGGCTGGGGTGGGTGGGAGTGCGCTGGAAGAGGCGGGGTTGCGATTGCTCCCAGTGAGGTCAAAGGGAGCGGGGACGGAACGTAGGCTGCTAAAGTTTCCTTCACTTGTACGGAACTGTTACTAACCAGACACGGGAAGAGACACAAGTGCAGCAAGTTTCTAGAGCGGAGTCCAGTCTCCGTGACCATTTGCGCGGGGGACCGCCAGGTGCTGCTGCTGGTCAGACGAAATGTGCCAGGGCATCCTTTCCACAGGATGGCGTGTTTTCTTTAGTCCAGGGGTTCTCAAACTTCATTGCATTGCGATCCCCTTCTGACAACAAAAAATAATACATGGCCCCAGGGGGGGGACCAAAGCCACAGCCCAAGGGCTTCAGCCCCAGGTGTAGGGCCTATAACCTGAGCCCCATCACCCCATCACTGAAACCCTCAAGCTTTGGCCCTAGGTGATGGGGCTCAAGCTTCGGCTTCATCCCCAGCAAATCTAATGCCAACCCTGGCAACCCCATTCAAACAGTGTTGCAACCCACTTTGGGGTCCCAACCCACAGTTCGGGAACTGCTGCTTTAGTCCTCATTAGGTAACTGGATTTCCAGGGGAAATAAATCAGATTTTGTCTGAGTCAAGTCCAAAATGTAGAATAATGAGACATATATATATATATATATTTAAATAAATGATATATATATTATGTTATTTGTCCAGATGATACAGGCTGCATGTTATACCCAAACATGGGTGACCTGCTGTTCCCATTAAAGTTGATGGCAAAACTGCCATTAAGCTAAATTGAACTACTTTCTACTGCACTCTGCTTCTCAAAGAGCATTTATACAAGGCTTCAATGCACTTTAATTAAGACACTTTAAATTCACACCTTTATTTAAAATTTGGCTCAATTTCTCATGCAGACAAACTTGAAGAAAAACATTCCTTGCCACCAGTGACTGATAAAATTAATATACCAGGGATTAATGAAATATAAAATGAATAACCTGTAAATCAAAATTAAATATAGTATCATGTGGTCTGAAAGATGAGTATCAGCAACTTGTTAGAAATCTAGGGTTTTTCATAACAGTACTTTGTATTAGAGGTAGATTCTAGCCACAAAGTTTGAATCCAGATTAGATCCAAATCTCCACCAAATTAGAGGGTGTGAATTTCTGTTTCTATTTAGGCCCATCTCTGCTTAGTTTTCCTTGCTCAAAACATTTAATAAATATTAATGAATCATCACAACATCCCAGGGATGGAGGCAAACCTTTGTATCCCTATTATACAGATAGGAACACAGAACAAAGAAAGTATGTGACTTGCTAAAGTAATGGAGGAGTCATTGCCAGAGCCTTGGGAGAGAGCAGGAATTCCTGATATTTAGTCCTGTTTTCAAAACACTAGACCAGGGGTCGGCAACGTTCGGCACGCGGCTCGCCAGGGTAAGCACCCTAGCGGGCCGGGCCAGTTTATTTACCTGCTGACGCGGCAGGTTCGGCCGATTGCGGCCCCCACTCGCCGCGGTTCGCCGTCCCGGGCCAATGGGGGGGCGCGGGCCAAGGGATGTGCTAGCCACGGCTTCCCGCCGCTCCCATTGGCCCGTCAGCAGGTAAATAAACTGGCCCGGCCCGCTAGGGTGCTTACCCTGGCGAGCCACGTGCCGAACGTTGCCGACCTCTGCACTAGACAGACAGTAAAGTTATGGGCTTGTAATGGATGTTCCTACCTACTTCTGCCTCCACGCCAACACAAAATACCAGCTACTGTATCTGGGGATGGAAATGCATCCTTGATACATCACCCCAAAGAGTTTTACATACATTATGTCTCCCAATGCTCAGAAAAGGAAGATGGTGTTTATACACACTTCACAGATGGGTAACGCAAAGGCAAGTGTTTTCCTCAAAGTTACAGTGAATCAGCTGACTCCCAAGCCACTCTTTGAATCATTAGGCAACGCTGCCTCAAGCAGCGGATGAGCTGTTACATATCAGTAACTTCTGCCATTATCAGCTACTTGCATACTAAAAACATCTCTAACATACTGTGCTAGTACGGCCTTTGGCCTGACTCATCTTGGCAGCTACACTAAAAGAAGCCTATGAGGAACATTTTCCTGCTTGCGGTGAACATGAACCACATTTGCAACAGATAGCTCAAACTCCAGTCAGTCTTGTGACACCACTCCGATGAATGTTACTAAGCTTATAACCCATTCATATTTTAGTGATACCGAGTGATTTTCCAGTGCCAATCAGTGATTAATTTGCATGAGGGAAGTAAGTGTCTAACTGAACCTGGCACATGCTCCCTCAAACCATACAGTGGATCATCAGACCCTTGCCCAGTCAGGCTTATGGGTCCAGATTCTGATCTCAGTTACACCAAAATAATCCACGGAGTTCAAGAGAACAGCACATGACCTACAGTTACTCCTCATGATAACAAAACAGCCATTGTGTATAGCTCAGAAATACTTGAAATTCTGCATGCCTGACCAATACCCAGATCTAGAGTTCATTGGTAATGTCTGGTAATTTTATACTTTTTGAATTTGTCTCTCACCATAATATGAAGCTTGCAAAGTTGTTCCAGACAGGTCTAGTTGTTTTTAATCTCCTTCACCCCATTATTTTGTTTTGCTTTCCCTATATCAGAGATATTTATGGCACAATCTATTAAGTGAAGTTCCTTTGGCAGCAATTTACTTCTTCTCGGCAGGTTTATGACTCATGACAGTGACCTGTAACTTGTCCATGTTTTGGACTGAGGGAATAAGCTTATTCGTCTTTTGCTAGATATTGCAACACATACTGGTTCATCCTGGAACATAATGAAGAGATACAAACTGAAGTGCAACAGGCATTATATACACATTAGTACAACTTTCTTAAATGCGGCCACTGGCTGCATGCAGCCACCAGGGGCTTTTCGTGTAGCCATGACAGCCTCCTGGGCAGTGATGGGGGGGAGGGAAGTCAAAGCATTACCCCCTCCCCCTGCCTCCTTGTTGCTCCTGGATGTGCTACCCTGCACCGCCTCTGGAGAGAGGTGGAGCACAACGCTGCAGGAGCAAGGTGAGTTCTTGACCCATGTTGGGGGGAGGGGGGTTGGGCAGCAGGCTCCAGCAGCTGAACTTCAGCTGCAGGGCTTCAGTCTCCGGCCCCTGGTTCCAGCTGTGTGGCAGTAGGCGCTGCCCCCCGGCTCCAGTCCTGGGCTCCAGTCATGCAATGGCAGGCACCAGGAGCCAACCCAGCCCCACCCCCATCGCAGCAGGCTCTAACCATAGGGCTTTGAGTGCCAATCCCTGGCTCTGGCCATGGGGCAGCAGGTACTGACCCCCAGCTCTGGAGCTTCAGTTGGCCTCTGGCTCCCAGTTCCAGCTGTGCGGTAGCAGGTGCTGGCCCCGGGCTCTAGCCGTGCAGCCTGAGCCCCTCATGTTGATCCCCTGCCCCATCTGCACAGCAGCAGGTGCCGACCCACAGCTCCAGCTGTGCGGCCCCAGCCCCTGGTGCTATCCCCTGCCCCAGCTGCACAGCAGCAGGCGCTGACTCACAGCACTGTTCCCAGGCTCTGGCCATGCAGTGTTGGGAGCTGCCCTGGGTGTCGACCCCTGGCCTGGGCCGTGCAACAACAAGTGCTGGCTCCAGCCATGCAGCGGTGGGCACTGACTCCTAACTCCAGCCATGCGGCCCTGGGCTCCGGCACCCAGCTCCGGGCTCTGGCCATGCAGCGGCCCCAGGCTCCGGCCCCACAGCTCCGGCTCCATGGCAGTGGGCTCTGATCCCTGACTCCGGCCACGCAGTTCCTGTGCCCAACTCCAGGCTCTGGCCATGGGCACTGAGCCCCGGCCCTGGCTGCATGGCAGCAGACTCCAGGCCCTGGCTCTGGCCACGTGACAATGGGGCTCATCACCCATTGCCCTTGGCCACTGCTGCCTCCTACAGCCCCGTATCCATCACTCCTGGACCCCGGTGCCTTCCTGGTCTCGTATCCATCCCCCATTGCCCAAGGTCCCCACTGCCTCCCCCAGCCCTGTATCCATCCCACCATCACCTCTGGCCCCTGCTGCCTCCCCCTTTGGCCCCGCATCCAGGGCTTAATGGGTCCTGGGGCTTGCTGAGAAAAGTGATATTAACAAACATGCAAGTATCACTTTTCACAGCAGACTTACTAGGTATCTGTGAAAACTGATACTTGTATGTTTGTTAATATCACTTTTCATAGCCTCCCAGGTAGCTACTAAGTGTGCTGTGATAGTAACAAATATACAACTGTTACTTTTCACAGCAAGTCCGAGGACCCATTAAGCCCTGAATGGGGTGTGGAAGGGCGAAGGGGAAGGCAGCATTATTTTTGTTATTGAGTTTGCCAAAAAACACTACAAATATAAATTACAATGATTTGGATCTGTATCTGTGCACATTTATTTGTTTTTCCTAAAGTTAATCAAGTATTTTAGGAAAAAGTGTCAGTGCAGCCATCAGTGAGAGTTGGTGGCTGCACTCTGAGGCCACCAAAATTTTTGTTGTGTGAACCCCTGCATTAGTACATAGCTAGATGCAAGGGACCAAGTAGTTAGTGCCACTTCCCTATCTTCCCATGCCATGTCCAGCTTTGGCTGCTACTTTGACTACGGTGTCAATTGCCACAGTATCTAGGCTTAGTTTCATCTTTGACTCCATCTCCTCCATCCTTGTCATCTTTGAAAGTTTCCATCTTAGGCCATTCATCTCTCCACCCCCATCGCTTCTCCATTCTGTTTATACAGAAACGAAGGCTGACCCTTGGAAGTGGTGTTGCGCAAGATTTTCCCCTTATAATTGGGTTTGGTAAAGGGTAACATGGAATTTATCAGGCACCCTATGTTTGACAGAGATTGCCTTGTGAATAAAGTCATACCAAAGTTTGAGAACCTTGACCCATCACTTCTAGCAGCTGACATCTTTCTTTCATACAATATGGACTTGCCCTCTTAGACTGTAAGCATTTTTGGCAGTAGTTGACTGAGAACTTTGACGTCCATTTTTTCTTTAAAACCATAAAATTTTCTTTTAGTCAGAACTCTAGACTTGAGAAGACAAATGGGGGTTCCTATACACTAAGGCAGCATCAGATAAATCCCAAGTATAAATTGTTTTATTTTGTTAACAGCCCTGTGATGGGGCACACCCCCATTCCAGTCAGGAGATGGCTAATGAGTACTGGGCTCAACCAGTACCTGAAGAGCCTGCTCCAGCTGAAGGAAGCAAGCTTAGAAAGGAGATCTTGGCACAGACAGGGGTAATCAGGAGGAAAGCTGTGGTGCCTCAGAAGTAGGTGACTCTTGTGTCCTTCCAGGAAGCTGATGAGTCTGTGCTGCCCATATGAACTTAATAGGATAAGCTGCTCACTGCAGGGAGGGTGTTGAAGATAAACCCCAACCCGGGGTCCAGATGTGCCATAATGCCATAGACAAATTGGACCTTTACAGGAAACCTCAGCTTGAACTTCTCCTTAAGTGAAAGACCCCCGTGCCTGAGAATCCAGAAAGGCTAGAGTAAGGCTCCCAAGTGGAGAAAGGACTTTGGAAGGGAAAGAGACACTGAAACTATCTGAGTGTGGCCCCAGAGAAAGGCCCAGCCTATCAGGAGCCCATAGATTGTATTGAACACAGAAGATTACACTCTTTAAATTGTATTCCTATGTCTTGTGTCCAAAAGTTACACCCATGAGGGTCTCTTCTATCCCCTTTCTTTCATGTGTTATATAGATATGTTGCCTCACTTGGATAGATGTATGCACAGAAAGAGAGGTTATTTACAAGCAGAAAGTGAAACCAAATTCTCAAATTGCTCTTTGGGGTATGCTTCCCCATATACTTAATGCAAATACCAAATGTGTTGTGTCCTTTATACTTTTCTAGCCTCAGCAAAGCTAGAGAACACATTACTGTATATTTAACTGGTTAGTTCTGCTAGAAATACACGGATAAATTAAAAGGGAAAAAAGCCACCTTATGGAGATATTGATATGCAGAACTAGAAACTTATTTGAGAATATATATATGATCTACATTAGCCATACAGTCTGCAATACATTGTATTTATATGTGAGGAAACATTGTGAGAAAGCATGCATTATACTAGTATAATGGCATGCCTCAGATGTATTGCAAGACTGAAGACAAAGTGCTTATAGTACTTGAGTAGTGCCGCCATAGAAAAACATATCCCAAAATGCCATATTTATGTATGAGAAAAAGGAACAAAGACCCAGAGTAATAGCAAACAAGGGGCAAAACATATAGTAGTCAGAAATGTGAGAAATACAGAAGAACTTATGAGAAAATAGGCATTGGTCCTGTTTCATTATGGCTCACTGGCCAACTTTCTGCATTATTATAGATGAGCGGGAGCAAACTCATTTTCTCGCATTAGCTATTATGGCATGGGGTCAGTTAGTCTCAATTTGATTCTCAGAGTTTAATCTGTCATTGATATCCCAGTATGTATTGTTGTTGTATTTTTAATATAACTATTAGAAAGTTAATGAGAGCTAATTTACTTCTTCTTTACTTAATTTTACTTAAAAAACCTGTTACACAAAAATAGCTCATGTTTTGTTATTCTTGAGTAGGGTTTAAGATAAAGGAAAAACAGAGGTAGGTCTTTACGTTGTTTTTAATAGTATCCTTTTCAAATTTGATCATTTACATTACTGGGAATGAAAGTGTTAATGTCTCTGTAGGAAGGGTGTGTAAGGCGGAGAAGGGTAGGTTGGGGAGTCAGGAAAAAACGTAATTACATTGGAATTTTTTTCCTGCATACTTTGTTTTTAATTTTGAAGTTAAAAAGGCCTAGGGCCAGGTTCTATGCTTAGTTACATCAATGTCTGTTTGGGAATGTTTTGGGCAGAAGAAAATGTTAACTGAAAGTTAGGAAGAAAAATCAGAGAATTCATATCCCATTTTTCAGTCATTATTTTTCTGTGAAGCTTTGCATCCTAACTCTGACCTGGCATCCCTTACTCATAGAAGAAAGCGCTCATACTTGATTACATTCTATTAAGTGAGGCATTTAAACCAGTCATTTGATATCTTCCTCCTTCCTAGCTCAGCGTGATTAGGAAACCTGGGGTTAAGAACAGAGTAGTTAGCTCTCTAAAACACCTATCCAAGCCAGAGTAATTAAAACATCATAGAAGTGGGGTTATGTGGCAGTGAGTACATGAAGTGGGCTACTGAACCTTTCACATCTAGTCACTGTTTCCACTGTTACTCAGGCTGGCCATGAATTAACGCAATTAACTTGTTAGCTGTTGTGATGACCCATGGGAAGTGTGCTGGTGGTCTTATTTCCAGTTCCTAATGAACTGTTCGCCCCACAGTCAGTACCCTTCTTGGCACTCAGCAGACCAAGGAGAGAATGGTTGTGGAGGTCAAGCTTTCTCCTGCCCCTAGATGTGACTCCCTCTAGGCCAAAGCTAAGTCATATTGACAAGGCAGACAATCTCTTAAGCTATCCTTATTCTCATCCTCCTGTCCTATTGTAAAAGGTGTGTGGCAACACCATGCAAACTGGTGCAGTCAGACACAACACTACAGGTGCAACCTGCCAGTTGGGTTGTCAATAAGTTCACCAACACCTTTACATCTCAAAGTGGCCACCTTCACAGGTCTGATTTATTAATGGAAAGTTCAATAGAAACACAAGAAATAACTTCACCCAGCTTTCTTACAGGGAGGCAGACTCCCCAAAGTCTATCAGTCCCAGGACCAGGCCTTTTACTCCCAGCACACACACACTTGACCTTGATTCCTGGAGTTAGGGTGGATTTAGGGTTTTCCTCCCAAATGTAACTCATCTCCTGGCAGCACACAGCTCCTTGCAGGCTGGGCTTCCTGCAGCAATCCGAGAGGTCTCTCACTAAGCAACTTTCCCTGGAACCTCATCTCCTCTTTAAAAATGTCCCTCATTGACCTCTGGTCACCTTTTACCAGGTCCAAGTACTGTTTAGCCAATAAACTGCCAACCAGCAACATAGGCAATTAAAACTACTTACACGTGGGATGAGATGGGCTTGTTCTCCTTAAAGAAGGCTGTTGCAGGAAGACTTGGCTCTGACCCCCTTAAAGGGGCCAGCTATTCTGTGGCATATATCTATTCTCTCCCTGATATCCTGGATGCCCTTCCAAATAGATAGTATGCCCCTTTAATTAAGTAAAACAAACATAATTAAGAAGTCAAACATGTAAAATATCTCTCCTAAGAAGAGTTCCAGTCCTCTCTAACTTACAACTGGTTCTTCTTACTGGGTTAACAGTTGTAACATGGGTAGTAGCCACTGCCAGTTAGTTTTTTCAATGTACCCATCTCATTTTGGAAATTTCATTTCTTATATGTGGCAGAAGGCATTTTATCTCAGTCCTCACAACACACCCATGGTACCCAACTGTTACAGCATCTCTGGTTTCCTTCCCTATAAAATGGGATAGTGGTACCCAAATGGGCAATAGTGAACAACATGCTGATGTTCCTGCCTGGGTGGTATCTAGAAAAGTCTGGAATCTACACTCAGATGTATTTGTTTATTATTATGGGCAGAGGGGAAAGAGTCAGGCCTATTTACAGGAAGTTCAATGTTATAATAAAATGAGATGTGAAATAAGAGATGAAATACAAACAGTTTTTTTAATGACAGTAAAAAGAAGGAAACCAAACAAGTCTTGCCCTCAAAAGCAGCTGAGGCTAATCTCATATTTACTCTGAATAAACAAAATGCCAAAAGGCTCAGCACACATAATGGGGCAGCTCTGTATCTCAAATACAATTAGGAGGGGATGCAGTATAGGACACACTTCTTTATGAGATTTAAAAATGGAGAAACCTCCATTTTCTGGTAGGAATGAATAACCCACTGTATGGTGTTGGGACACAAAAAGGAATAAATCCAATTTAATTATGAATGGCATTACTATTTTTCAATGCCCCCAAACAGCACAGCCAGAGGATAGGTATCCGTTCTATTCCATACACGACAATTCTATGGAGTGATTCTACCGTGGCTGTAAAACCTGCAGTGGGACAACACTCAATGAAAGTTCCCATAGGCATTCTGTCTGCAGAGGACAGAGGCATGTAGAATGTCTCTGAGAGTGTGAGGGAGTAGTAATTGCTACAAAAAGCAGCATGCATGCATCCCAGCACTACCCCATCTGCCAGGTAGCGAGAGATGTGGGACAGACCCTGTTCTACCAACCTATGCTCTCTTTGGGCACTAACACTTTCCCCTTCTTTGTGCTGGCAAAGCTCAAGCAGAACCCCCTTTCACTTCACCCCCAAATGAGTACCTGAACTGCAGAGAGCCCCATCTAAGTAAATAACTGACAGCTGCTGAGAGTCTCCTCCCCATATGCTTGGCAGAGAAAACCTATTATTTAAAAGGGGTATGAAAGCAGGCTTAGCTTCCAACCTTCTCTACAAATACAGCCCTCACAGCATGTAAAGACCAAACTCTATTAACAAACAAACCATGAGAGAACATAAAGATTTCACACTGTCTCCCCAAGCTGTTATAAATCCTCCCTCAGAATTGCTCAGCCTACACATACAATTAGCCATAATCTGTTACAAATACTATTCCTTATAAACCAGGGTAACACACTGCTGGGGACACCCAGAAGTTTCTCTGCAATGCACAGTCATTACCACTGTGCATTCACAGAAGATAAGTTTGCTGCTCTGTTAAAGAGTCAGTACATCACAGTTTATTAATTTAACTGGAGTGAATAGCCCTTCCCTTCAAAGCTGACAGCTTTGCTTACTGCTAACATGTAAATTGAGGTAAACCCATATTCCTTTGTCTAGGACAGATCTGTTTATCACCTCTACCTAGGCAAGGCTGTCTGAACTTAAACATGTTCTAGTAAAATCATACAGAGGGAATTCATAACTTCACATATGATGTTAACACATGCATTTTACAATGATAATAATAGCCAGAATGTTATTAGCATATGATGCCTCACAAGGCATATTTTGTACGAATACTATTGGAGTAGTGTGTAGGGTCTGAATATCAGGGTGTCTAGGATCACAACCAGAGAATCATAGAATCATAGGATTGGACGGGACCTCGAGAAGTCACCTAGTTCAGTCCCCTGCATTAATGGCAGGACTAAGTACTATCTAGACCATCCCTGACAGGATATCTAAAATGCTCTTAAAAATCTCCAATGATGGAGATTCAACAACCTCCCTAGGCAATTTATTCCAGTGCTCAACCACCCTGACAGTTAGGAAGCATTATTTTTCCTCAAACATAGGATATCATTCATAATATTACACTTGAAGTGTACAAGAAACACTCAGCAGCTTCTTTCACCCCATATGACTAGTCCTGTGATTTCAAAAATTTATCAAGAAGCATGTGAAATGATAGAAGAAATATTGATTCCCTCCTTCTTGCTCTAACTTATCCCCAAGTTATATCTTCTTGGCCTAACTATAGGGAAGAGCTAGGGTTATAAAATGTATATTTTTCCTATTAATATTGGGCAAAAAATACACACAGAACTTCTAGACACTGACTCCCACTTCCACCTGCCCCTTCATCGAAGAAGCAAGATGGTCTGGTAGTTAAAGCTCCAGACTGGGACTCAGGAAATCTGGTCTGAATTTTCAGCTCCTTTGTAGACTAGCTGTGTGACTCTGAGCAAGCCACTTACACATCATCTGTAAAATGGGAGTGACAACATTTCTCTGCACCATAGAAAAGTGTTTTAATAAAGTACACGTGATGCACATTAAGGAATATTGGCTGTGGAACTGTTAACATTCTGGAAACTACAAAGTACAAACACCTGTGAAGCCAGCTGGCTCCCACTATTGCTCTACCAATCCATGCAAAAAGAAGTATTGATTCTTTGCCTTATTTCATCCTGGCCTAACCCAAAATGGATCTACTTTACTCCATCCTGTACAAGTGAGACCTATAGTATATTTAAAGGGTCTTTTATAGTCTACCTGGAAAACAACTTGTATGTGTACCACATATTTTTCTTTTGAGCATAAATAACAAAAAGTGAGGTAATAAAAAAGCAAGACCACCCAGTGCTATAAAGAGTTAACAGTTGGAACAACACTTATTCAATAATTACCACATGGTTTCAGACTTGAATGGCTGAAAATTAACTTTTTCAGTTCTAGAATCTCTTGGAAACCAGACATTCTGCACACATGAGGTTAAACAAATAACATATGTGTTCATCTTCTCTAACAATGGCATCATAGAAGACATGAACATGTTTTTAAGAAGAAAATCTATAATCTGAGTGTTCCTGCTTTTAAAAAAAGGTAGAATATGAGAAAAGCTATATGTTTCTCTCAAAAGCTGTTCCAGGTGTCAAGTTAGAAATGGCCAATCCTTATCTGAATTTGCAATTTATTGGTTTCTGCAGAACTTGGGTGGGGAAGTAGTCAGCCCAAAGGAAAAGTTATGAGTACTGTAGAAGTGCTAATGCTTCAGAATTTCAGGAATTCCAAATAAAGAAGTCCCATGTTGCCTCCCTTTATGATTACTATTGATTTTGTGCAAAATATGTCTCAACCAAGAATCCCCCAAATAGTTTTGTTTGGACAGTGTTTAGATTATGACAAAGATTTGATCAAATGTGTGAGGAATGTGCTTGCCACTTATCTCCCTCCAGCCCACAAGTTTGGAAGTGAAGAGAATGTTGTAGTACACTTTTTGCAGCTTGTAGCTGAGCCCTCAGACCTCCCCTAAGCTCCATATAGTCAACCCCTCCCCCTGCAAACACACGTTCTCAGTCTCTCTACACACTCCCTACCACACTTACCTAAACCTTCAAATACAAGCTTCTTATTATTAAGGCCCTTCACAAATTAATCACTCCCTACTTATCTGCTCTTATGTCTTACAGTATCTCTTTTATTGTTGTACGCAGTGTAGTTGTAGCCTTGTCTTGCCATTAAAGAGACAAGGTGGGTACGGTAATATCTTTTATAAGAGCTCTGTGTGGCTTAAAAGCTTTTCTTTCTCACGAACAGCAGTTGGTCCTATAAAAGATATTACCTCACCCCCCTTGTCTCTCTAATATTTCCTCCAGTCCATCAACTATGACAGCTTCCATCGCTCATTGTCCACCTCTCCAACAAGTGCCTTTACTCCTTCTTCCATATTGACCCTTACTCATAGAATGCCCTCCCTGAAGGTTGCCCACAAAGCCACCGCACTGTCCTCTTTCAAATCCATACTAAAGACCCACATCTGCTATGATGCCTATAATAAATTGCTTGTTGGTTATGGCTAGGCAAGTGCACAGCACAAATTATGGAAAATATTAATATTCAGTGTTTATTTATGTCTTTAAAAATGGACTTGAAACTTGCTAATTGTGCACATAGCTTGTCTATGTAAGATATATTCCTATAACTGTTCCTCTCATTCTCCCTCCCCTATCCCATTAGATTGTTTTGTTACCCCACTTATTGCTGCTTGTCTTTAAAATTAGATTTTAAGCTTGTTGGGGCAGGGCCTATCTCACTCTGTGTGCGTTCAACACCTAGCACAATGGGGCCTTGATTGGGGTCCCTGGGTATGACTGTAAAACAAACAGATAAGAGGAGCAGAATCATTTCAATTGCCTGTGGCAAAGGGCCCAGAATGTAGTCAAATTCTTGACTCAGTCAACTCTGGATTTTATACAAGAGGCAGTAAGTACCATTAGACAATCCCTCAGCCCCAGGTACTCTCTCCTAAGCCACAGAAGAATGCAAACACTTGAATTACTGCAGTTCTAATGAGTGGAGGGAGAGAGATTTTGGGAGCTGATGGTAGTGGCAGTTCCAAGATAGCATCACCACAAAGGCTATTCCAGAGTTACATCAAGGAAGGCTGCCTAACAACTTATCTTGACTAACTGAGTGTAAGACAGTTTACATCACTATGGGCATGA
Source organism: Chrysemys picta bellii (assembly GCF_011386835.1). Classification (NCBI taxonomy): domain Eukaryota; kingdom Metazoa; phylum Chordata; order Testudines; family Emydidae; genus Chrysemys; species Chrysemys picta. The sequence continues at coordinate 33,552,284 of NC_088801.1, forward strand.
GGACCAGTGCGCAAACCACTGATTACATGTATATGAGTACATAGATGCAACTACTGTGTTTTTCCCCTTTTATTTTCCTGTTTATGTTTTTCTCAATACTGCCACAAGATTCAGGCATTTTCACTCTAGGTATGCTCAACTCTGCTTGTCAGTTGAACAGTTGTTTCAAGAATTCAGAGTGCCACAAAATGTTCTTTGAGGAAGATTGTGGTGGGAATAGAAGACTGGCTGACCATATTCGAACTAGCTGATCCAGCTCCTTGCGTTCATGGTATTACACAACAGTGCGTATAAGCAACACATAGCATTCAAAAATTTGCAAAGATGGCTGCTCTTGCACATTTTGTTAAAATACAACAATTTGTGATAACGAAGAACATTTTAAAACAACCCCACCCTATCCCCTTTAAACTCAGCTTTTGCTTTCACAATTTCTTTTTTCAGCAAAAGTCTACTCGAAATTCACACATCCCCAGTTTTAGAAATCATCAAAACCATTTCATGAAAGCCATTCATAAGAGGAAATACTGTACCATGAAAATGTCAGGAAACAAATGCTAAATTTATGCACAGCATTACAAATTAATCACTTGAAGCTCTGTGACACTTTAACTCCTTAGATATAAACAAGCTTGTTTTTCTTCAAAGATGCAAGGGGGACACATGCAAAAAAAATAAAAAGACAACAAAAAAGAAGCTTGAAAAAAATTTATTTAAGGCTATCATTTAATATCCTGAAAGCTTAGCCTTTTTATAACAAAGGTTTCAAGAGGGAAGTTCACTTCTCAGACATTTGTGACTATCAGCCCCTTTCTAATAATGCAGATATTTGGTGTTTGGAATCAAACCTATGTATAAGTCGACTTCATAGAAAAATAATTTCATTGCTAAATGTAAATAGAGATATTTTGGCCCTAAATAATTGAAAAATATGAAGATGGGGCATTTTTGTATTCTTAAAGCTGTTACTCTGTGTGTCCTTTTGACAACAACCTTTTCATATATAATCCTTTGGCAACACTACACTATAGTAAAATTCATTTTTTGGCATGCAAAGCAATATGGCTTATAAATATAATATATAGAACACAAATTTCAGAATTCCCTGGTGACCGGCAGCTGATGCAGTGAAGAAGATCTTGACTTGTCCCATATTTATTTTGTACTTTTACTGGTATTCCCCCAAAAGGTCCCTGGAAAAACAAAAGGACTTAATTAGGACCAGTTACAGTATTCAGAAGATTAAACATATGTGGAAGACATTTTTCCTGGTTTAGATTTAACTGATCTTAGTTCCACAAACCCTTCAATTATAGATTGAAAGCACAATTATTTCTAAAGGTAAAGCTCTTAAAAAGATTTTTAGTGGATGTTGTTAAACAACATTTTTCATGTTGTACTAGATGCTAAATTTGCTAAATGCAAAAAAAAAATACCAATAAAATTTATATTTTAATAATTATTTTCAAGTTTTAATAATAAGAATTAGTATTTGTTGGCCTACATTCTCAAAAGTGACTAGTGATTTTGGATGTTTCCATTTTTGTGTGAGGTGCATGAAAGAGACCTAATTTTCATAGGGAAGGCACTCAGCATCTTTGGAAATCAAACACCTTACATATGTCTCAATTTGAGCAGTATTGTCTTTAAAGTGCTTTACAAACCTCAACACATAATTCCTAAAATACCCCGAGAACTGGGTTAGAAAGTTTTATTTTCCCATTTTACAAACAGGAAAACTGAGGCAGGGAGCTTAAATTACCCACTTTAGCCATAGAGGTTTTTCATGTCATAGGAGGGATTAGAGCTCAGGAGTTCCTGGCTCCCACACCTGTGCTCAGACCACTCTTTAAGACTGTATTCTTTTTTACAAAAAATGTCTTTGATACGTTTTAATAATGTTTTGGTGGTTATAATTGTTACGTACATGTCAGTTTCTTTTACCAATAATTTATTTTGGGCCAAATACTTGTCAAAGTCAAATCAATGGCAAAACTCCCATTAACTTAAATAGGAATAAGATCTGGCTCTTGATACAAAACATAGACTATACTTGGAATGGTTTTGCTTACAGTATATGGCACGGTCTGTAGTCCAACATTTTTAATACGTGTATGGGTATAAATAAATAGTGACAGCTAAGTGAAAAATGAGCTGCCTTTCCTCAGTGTGCTGGAAGTATATTAAACATATAAATATAGTAAGATTTAAGATGATCAAAATTCAGTCACCTCTGGGTAACTTTTGTGTTAATCAGCCATTTTAAGAACTCTTTGGCAGCCATGTCATCGAGGATTTTGTTGATATCACTGGTAAAAGTGCCATCTGCATGTCTTCTGTCCAGTTCTTCAACTGCATTAGCTTCTTCTGAGAAACTTTAAAGGGGAGAAATTGTCAAATAATAGCTGTGCAGACCAGAATAAACAAACCTCTTCAAGGGCCTCATCCTGCAGTCTTTACACACTCAGAGTTCCCACTGATTTCCAGGGATGCAAGACTAGCCCAGTATTAGAATGTTCTATGTTAAAGGAACATTTGGAGCACTTCTCAGTGAGAGAAGACAGTTTGGATGTCTTCCTTTCCCAGTTAGGGCTCTGTTTCTCAAAGATTTTTTAAGTGAGCCTTAATTCCTCAATTATAATTAAAAAAAATAAAAAGCCAAAAACACCAGACCTAATACATCAAATTGCAGTTTCCTAAACCAATGTTACTCACAGCTGAGATTAAAACATAATCAAATCCACTGTAAACATAATAAGCTTCACTGCTTAAGAATGAAGTATTATTACATTGTAGCCAACTGTTTCAAGCAGCTGATTAATAGTTTTATTGGATTTATGAAGTCCTAGATTTATAATTCCTAACGTGTTTAGTGCATGAATATTTACCCTTTTGGCAAAATCAATTGGGAGCTTTGTGAATTAACAGCTGCCAATTATAGTATTTTCCTAAATTGTGTGTGTTGTATGCTGTATACAGACATATGGGGTCAGAGGTGCTGGAACAATTTTTATAGTGAGATGCTGAGAACCATTTAACTGCTCTTTAAACCCTGTACATAATGGAAACCACTTCAAACCAGGGGGTGAGGCAGCACCCCCAGCACCCCTAATTCCAGCACCTATGTATGAGGCCAGATCCCGGCTCCACTTTGTGCCCCTGGAGATCCATTCTAACAGGACAGCCAGAGATTCCCCTGACAGACACCTTTACCCCATTTGCTCCCTCCCACCAGGCAAAGGGGGTTCTTTAATTGACAGGGGTCCAGTGGGTTGGAGCTGGAGCACACTGTGCTTTGGTGACCTCTGGCAGGCAGAATAGTCCCCTAGGGGAGCCCTCTAACTTGCATAATTTACAATGGCCATTAGGTTGTTCTATGGGATCCCAGAGGCTAGTTTGACCTCGAATAAGGTCAAGGATCAAGTTTTCAGAAAGGTGATTTACACTTACCCCACTTTCCCACCCAGGACTCTGGGCTGAACACAGCTCGACCAGACCTGGGAACTTGGCCCCTAATTTTTACCTCCATTATCTATGGACACATGGGTATCTTTCTGCTGCCCCTGACTGCTATTCATTACCCATGACAACAAGACTACTGGAAATCAGAATGTCAGTATCATAACTTAACACCATTCTCTTTTCAATAGCTGATCTCACTCTTCAATTCTATCCTTTCGGAGATAGCCAGTCCTTCCAGAATTACTTTATCTGTTGGCTCTTCCTAGACTCCAACACACAATCTTGTCTTAGAGATATTTTATTATTATTGATATTATTATTATTTTGTAAATAGTGCCAGAGACATACACGGTGCTTTACAGCTGGTAAAATGTATTTTTTCAAAGAACAGAGGGTGAAATGAAATCCCTGCCCTGAAGAGCTTACAGTCTAAAGGCCCAAATAAGTACAGAACGGATAACAGATGAGAACACTGTAGTTGCTAAGCCATGAAGAGCAGGGGGGATTTGAAATAGGAAGAGACCGAGGATCCTTTGAAACGATTAAATGTTCTAAGTGTAAGGTTATAATGAAAGAAGGTATAAAGCCAGGAATGAGAGGAGTGCATAAGCAGGAAAGAGTGAAGCTTGTGATAGGTGTATGGAGTAAGAGAGGATGTAGGAGCAAAGAGGTCAGAAATGTAGGTGGGGCAGAGCTATGGAAGGGCACTTTGAGGACAGGAAGATGAATCTTGAACTTACTGCAGTAAAGAGATCTTAGAAAGGGAAAAGTGTGGGGGGATTCTGGAGGAAAGACTGGTTCAGATTTAGACATGTTGACCTTGAATCTAACTTGACCTTTTACAGTGTAACAACACATTAAACTTGTCAACATCTTCATTTTAATCTGTAGTAGGACTGAATCATTTAAAATGATCATCTCATACCCACAATGTATCGTATCTTAAGATACAAAGAAAAATATGAAATACAGCAGGAATAAAACAAAAATACATTATGGTTCGATTAGGCTTGATTTCTAACCAGAAAAGCCAAACAACATTTAATGATAGGAACGGAGGGATTCTTACTCTCTTCTTCCTCGTCCGTTCACTAACCAAGCAATGAACTCTTTGGCAGCTTGACCTTCCAAATAAGAGGTGATGTCACTGGTGTAGGTGCCCTCGGCGTGCCTCTCAAATTCAGCATGACGCCTCGAGAGTCCATTGCTGAAATAAAAGCAGTTCTCTTATGATCAGGACCATGTTATCACTTTATTTATGCCCTTTGCTTGCTTCTGTTGGCTTCTATTTCCTGCCAGACCAGCATTTTTCATTAGCAGGAAGTTTTCCCCAAAATTAGCCTTCATATTTTCACCCTAGGTCTTAGTTACACCCCCTGGCACCACCTTAAATAATTCCATCATATCCCCCTTTTGTCTCTTAGCCAAACGGTACAGATTTAACTCCTTTTGCCTTCATTTCCTCCAGCCATTGAGCATTTTTGGTTACTCTTCTCTGAAGAAGCTCCAGTTTTTCAATATCCGTTTTGTCATGTGATTTCCAGAACTATTTCAGGTGTGCTCATGTCTAGGGGGTGTAGAAATGGACTGTTTCCTCCCTTTCCCTTGACGCACTGCCTTTGCTTATTCAGAACAAAATTGATCATTTTCTGAAGCCAAATTGCACTGCAAAATTTTGTCTAATTTGCTGCTCACTATAACTGCTCGGGTCGTCCATTCCCTGCCTCCTGGCAGAGAAGACAAGTTTTGGAGCATTTCTCTCCAGATGTATTAGTTTTCATTTATTTTTAGCATTTATTATTTTCTGCCCATGTTTCAAATTTCTCTAGGGCCCTTTGCATTATTTTTCCATCTGCTTGGGAGTTTGACATTCCTCCCAATTAGTACCATCTGCACTTTTCAATTACATGCCATCTATTCCCCCTTCTATAATGAACAAGTTACATAAAAATGGACCTAACACTGATCCCTGTGTTACTCGGTTAAAATCTCTTCCTGCCTCATCGTATATCATTCTTCTTTCATTGGTCTTATCAATATTGTCCAATATTGATCCCCCAACTCCATATTTCTTAGGATTTCCCTGCCTTATCTCACACTTGTGGGATTTTAATACTTCTTCCATTGTACCTTACTCATTAGATTTCTTTATTCCCTAAAATTTCCTTTCCTGAAATCTAATACTCTCGTACTGCTACATTCTCAAGGCCATTCCTGAATTCAGTTAGCTCACAGCCACTGGTTCCAAGCTTCTCTATCATAATGAAAGTCTCACTCATTTCCTCCCTAATTGTAAAAATTAGACCCAGAATGCCTTCTTCTATGGCTGGAGTATCTAATTCCTGCATTATAATTTTGAAGGTGTAAGGAATTCTCTGTATTGTTGGCTGTTTCCTACCCAACAGAAATATTAATTGTTTCAATTCCTTCTGAGTAACATATCCAGCATTTTAAAGTACCTTGAGAGCTGGTCCAGGAATTTTTCATTCTCTCTCTCATCCAGTGCCGGTTGTCTGTAGCAAAGGCCCAGAGTCATTAGATATCTGATATTATATTAGTACATTGCATTGTATGCATAATATGCATTAGCTCATAAAATGCTATTGAATATTATTTAAATATTACGGTAAAAATCTGTGAATGCTAAATGACACAGGTGAGTGCTTTCGGGGGCTATGAATGTAATTGAATACAGGCTCTTGAAACTCTTAGTTCCATACTTCTGTTTTTAAGGACCACCTTAGCACGGGAAGTTAAAATGTTAGCAGCACTAACTAAAACCAGAAGGGACCATTTGACCCCCCCTTGTATATCATAGGCCATAGAATTTCATCCAGTTACTTCTGTGCTGAGCCCAGAAACTTGTATTTAACCAAAACATATCTTCCAAAAAGGCATGCACTGCCAGTATTTCTGTGGCACAATGGAGGTATCTAGTGGCCGACAAAGCTTAATCCTCTATAAGTGTTCTATAAGGAGACCACAGGATCAGAGTAGCTAAATATGGAAAAGACCTATTAGGTCACTGAGTCCATCTTCCTGAAAGAGTTTCCTTACAGATAACAAATCAGATACCACACTAATACCTGCCAAAAGACTGATGACTATTTTCAACCAATCACTTCTGCTATTTCAGAAAAGATTAACTAGTATATAACAATGATCTTCCACAGTTGGCTCATTTTTTGCTAACAACATATCAATGCTATGTTTCAATTATCCTGAAGGTCTTCTTCTCTGATTTGTATGCTATGCATTTAAAAGGAAAATAGATCATGTTCTGTGAGGGGAAGCTGAATAGTGAACTGATTCCTGACATGCACTAGTTTATGGATGTGCATGAAGATTTATAATGCTTACCCGCTTCTTTTAGTGCTCATTAACCATTGCACAAAATCCTGAGCTCGTCTAGTGTCCAAGTACTTGCTGTAATCACTGGTGAATGTGCCTTGTGAATGACGTTTTACTTCATTCAGCTGTCTAGATTCATCTAATGGTTCAGTCTGGGAAGCTTTGAATGATCTATGAATAGCGTGTAATACATTAATCAGCATTGATGATAGCACTTTCTACAGGTGCTATTCCTGCATTGACTTCTTTTTAAAAAAAATTCTATATTCCAACAGAATAAGAACAAAGAAAAGAAACAAAAATTACTTGCTACTGATATGATTGTTAGCTGGCTGACAAAGTCAATCAGTATAGCAGCCTGGTAACTGTATAACTAAGAGTCTATTAGGACAACAATAAAAGGGTACTGTTAGAAACACCAAACAACTGGTGTGCTGCACTTTGCAATATAGATATCCTTCTCTGATCCATAGATGAATTAAATATACTGTAATATTATAAGAAACTTTTCCTCAAGTCAAAGATTTTGCATCGAGTTGCGGGAAAAGTACAGGGGAGTATGTTTGGATTATTCTGAGATGTTTGATTTGTAGTGTTTACCTGGATTTCTCTTCTGTGTCTTGAAGAGGATTTTGCCAGCTGCCTTGAATGATCATTAAAAGCAATCCAGCCACAAAATAAATGCTTTTCATTTTCATTGCCTGTCAGAACACAGATGGGGGGGGGGGAATAAATATAGTCCTCTTTACATACTTTGGAGTCAATATATAGACAGGGAAACCCACTAATATAGAATGGAATGAAACTCCATGTATATGAAAGGAGAATGAAAATCCTACATAGTTTCAATGTGTTGCAATTGTCAGACTATAACACCAGGTGGTTTTTAATTTTCTGAATTTATTGACTAAAGAAATAAAAGCAAAGTCCCATCACAGAGTGCAGTGTCACATCCAGCCACTCTTCTTGCTCTAACTGAGCATTTTTAATTCATCCCCTCACTTCTAAATCCTTGTGTTTTGTATGCTTTTGTTTTTATCATTTAAAGCAATGAACACCTGTAGGATTGGGCTCCTTGGGTAAAATAGGCAAATTTCAATCCAGAGTGTGACTTTTACAAAAAACAAATACATTTATGGTTAGAAATTTCTGATACAGAAGGTATATCAAATTCTGCTGTAAGGAGTACTTGTGGCACCTTAGAGCTGCTACTCTGAAATTCTGTTGTGTTTATGGTGCTTTTGATACAATGCTATAACTCGTACAGTCTTAGATTTTCCATTTTAGTCCATCATTAGGTTTATACCTTGCTTCAGCCATTAAGGGCTGATCCTGATATGCTGCTAGGTGTAATGCACATTGCTGTGGGTAGTTCCATTGACTATATACAATTAATAATAAAGGACTAGATTGTGATCTCTATCCTACTCCCTGTGCGGTCTCATGAGTAAGATTATTCATTGTGAGTAAGAGTATCACAGTGTGGCCCACAATATTATATATATATGTATGTTTTGGTGGTTCAGAGCTATATTGTGAATATCTTATTCAGACTGATGAACACTTTCTCACACAAGTAGTCTCATTGTCTTCAATTATATATTTCAGTGAGCAATCACCAATGTGAGTAAGGTGTTTACCATCTGTTCTTTAGTATGTAAATGTTAAACATTATCGTTATTCAAATGTACTATTATTAGTTTGATTTAGCTTACGGACCCAATATTGGAGATGAATAAATAATTGACTTTTTTGGTTTGCTGGCAGAACTAGAAAAAAATGATTAAGGTTGAATGAACCATTTTGTTCAGCTTTTCATTTCATTTTGTTACATTTTTGGGTGCTTTTTAACCTTAATTATTTTAAAAAACCTAGCTAAATGTAGAAAGAAATGTCATTTTGGAATGACAAGTCAAAATATTTCATTCTGAAACTGTCAAACATTTTGACTTTTTCTAAATTTCTTTTTCATTTTTTATTCATCTGAGACTATTCTCCAAATTCAACTCGAATTCACAGTTTCGACTGCCTTGAAACTGCATTTTTAATAGAATAAAATATTTGACCAAAATAATTTTGACCAACTCTACTCAATACTGAAAATACTTACTGCTGAGCATAGTCCCTATTACTGCAAATAGCCCTGTTGACTTCAATCAGACCACTCACACAAGTTAGCACATCAGCGAGCAGCAGTAGATATTTGCCTGGTCTGTTTTATAGACTAAAGTGATTTGTAATGAAAACATCTATGAAATTGAAGCAAAAATATTATAAAACAGCAAGTAGATTTTAAAGTACTTGCTTTGGGTCAGTTCTTAACTTTATGAAATGATTGTTTAATAAAATTAATTAATATACATTTTGGACTCATGCTTTTGGCTATTAAAAATAAATTAAACAAGCCAAGATATTTAGCTCAAAAATTAGCTAATCTTCATCAATTCATGCTTTAAAATTAGCATGGATGACAATGTTAATTCACTATAAAGCAACTGAAATTGTAATAAGTTCACAGAAATTGAATGTCACTGGAAGTGTTTCATCATGCATTTGAACTGATACTCTGTTGTGTGCCTGAAAGAGCCACTCTCCCATCCATGAAAATGTTCCAGAGAAGTTTATACTACAGTCTGAAAAACAAAGGGAGATAGGAAAATTGAGCCAGTTGAAATAAAATGTTAAGTGGCTAACTAAATCCCTGCAGGCCAATAAAAAAAAAACCCTAAATTCAACCTTCCACACTATTTGTAATCCTCCCCATTGGTCCAGATTTCAGAATAAGGGACCCTTGTACACATTTAAAGCTAAATTCTGCACTGATTTATACCCCCATAAAATCCCAGTGATATTGTTTATTTGAATTCAGTGAGCCGCACAGTGTGTCAGTCAGAGCAGAAATGGACCCGCTCTATACTGCATTACTTTGGCACCATGGGCTGAAGTAAGAACGGACCAGAAGCCTTGTTGTTTCAGGTTTATGCTATGACACATTTCAGAGCAGGTTTTCAGACATAACTGAGCATGACAACTTGTATCTTCCATGAATTATAAGATAACACACAACTGGACATGAAACGTAACAGAGTAGAAGATTCAATGGATTCCAAATGCCCAATAATTTGGCTAAAATCTAGGAGTGGAAAATATAATAAGCCAAGTACTATGCAATTGATGGATAGCAAGCACTTACCAGTAAGCACTGAGTAAGGTTCATTGTTTATTGTACATCAGTATTCAGACTATCATATTGAGGTTTTCTTCCCCAGAGCTAAATACATATAATTTAGATGCAGAGCAATGATGCCAGAGAGGAAGTATATAGAAGATCTGCATACAGACGTAGGTACTGAACACTCAGTGCAGGATATAGAAACCAAACAATCATGAAACTGGATTTCTAAATAGCTAGGGGCAGATCCGCAGCTGGTGCAAATTGTCACAACTCAATTGACTTTCAGGGAGCTATGACAATTTACACCATCTGAGGATCTGCCCCCTGGTATTAACTACTTGTGTGCTCTGCCTGAGCAGAGCTGGACTGTCTGGCAGCAGTCCTTTAGTGCTGCTGTGACTAGGTAAGGCACTATTTTCAATGAAATGTTACTGGCCAATAGCAATACAATACTGCTGTGTTGCAACATAAGGCAATACAGTTAAGTGGCATTTTAGTCAGAGCTAGAAAAATGAATTGAAGAATATAAGATTTTCCATATTGGATCAGACCTTTGAGCCATGAAATCCATTATCCTATCTCTAGCAGTGGTCAATACCAGATACGCCAAAGGCAAGTGCCTTCATAATTGCAGCCGGCTGATCATGCAATGGTATACATAGAGAGGGATTCCTTTCTGACTTCTGTAGTGATTAGTTTATGCCCCGAAAGCATAAGGTTTGATTACTCCATTTCAACATACCATGCATATTGTACCTAGAATTGTCATATTGGTCCTAAAACTATTAAAATCCAGCTACAATATTTAACACTCCGTCCACTTGGAGTTGTACTTCAGTGGTACAACACTGACATCCAATGTTGATCCTAAAGAATACATCAGTTTCACATTTCACGTGTTTAAAGACTACAGGAGAAATCCTGACATCTATTCACACTTATTTCTCAGTCAAAAGTTTCTAGAACAGGCAGGATTTGGCATGAAATAGTTTGATTATTAAATACTGTTTATGTTGAATATCCTCAATAAGAAAAAGTTGATCTTCAGTAAATAATTTAGAAATATAAAGAGCATGATTCAAAGTCTACTGAAATCTTTGGAAAGATTCTCATTAATTTCAGTGGGTTTGGGGACAGATCCTTAAGCTCCAATCCAGCAAGACTTACACAAAGTGCTTAATGCTATATATGAGAGCACTCCCATTTACTTTGATATGATTCTGGCATATGTTTAAATTTAAGTAAGTGTTTGAGTTCTTTCTAAATAAGTATGTTTTTCAGAATCAAGACCTTAGGTTGTATCAGCAAGTAGAATTTGGTGAGATTAGTAAAAAAAGAAAAGATTACTAAAGTATTTGCAAGATTTGAAAATCTTTAAGTTAGAGGAACCTGCCTTTTAGCCAGCCAGATATTTTGAAAACTGCTGCACTTTCATTAAATATTTGTCAAATGTTTTATCTTAAAATTTAAGATGAATTTTTGTACATTTATTCTTCAATATTTAGCATTGGTAATCACGGTCAGTAATAGTTATTTATTTTCTATAAGTCAAAGACAAAAGTAGTAACTAGAAATGTGTTCTTATACTATTACTACTTCCTTCTAGAAAACACAAAAGTGTGCCCTATAGAGAAAGAGGAATTATTAACAAAAGAATATTTGTACAGATTTATTACCTATAATTATTTATTGAAAGCCTGATAAAACTATTTCTATAGCAAGTGGAACCTAGCTCTTGAATCTGTTTGAGAGGTTTAGATTTTTTGTAGAAACAGCTACAAAAGCTTGCAGTCTCAAGTGTCAAAGTTCCAGTCAAACTGAAATGAATTTTAAATAGAAAATTATCTGTTTTTTTAGTTGGCTAATGAATTCATTTCTAATTCCTCTTCAATTAGAAATTAGAAAGTACAGTTCAAATCCTTCCTTTCCTGCAATTTCAAAATGTATTAGCTAAACTGAGGTTGTTACAGTGAGACACATAAAAATTAACAAATCAGCTGAATGGATGTTCTTAACCAGGATCCCAGCCACCAGAGAGACTGTCAATAATATGTATTTATCAAATCTTGATCAAAATGTTTAAGGCTGAAAACAGTTATTGACTCATATAGCATTGACTTTGCATTTGGAATTACAGAGGAATATTTTTTCTTGATAACCTGGACTTTCACTAGTCTTCTGAACATATTTTACTACAAATTTCTTTAGTGTACTGTGTGGAAGCTGTACTTGGATATATTGCAACAAAGTTTTCACAAAGAATCCTGCTAAAAGCCCAATTCATTCCAACAATCCGTTGAGTTACATCATGGCTGAATAATGAGAAATATTTTCATTTGAAAATTAAAAAGTGAATAAGAATAGATTTCTGGAGATCTGAGACTGTTGTAGATAGTACAGGTTATTAATTATGAATCGACTATCTCTTTAATGTACATGTAATTTACTACTAATTTATACACACTGCACTGTAAAATGCATTTATGGAAAAGTTCTGTAGAATGTAATCGATACCTTTCTAGAAGTTTTTTGCACCATCCTACAGTATTCCACAACTGGGATGTAATTCTGTATTAAATTCTGTAGGCTGGTTCAAAATAACCAACAAGAAGGTTATAATTTTCTATTAAATGATATATAACTTTCCCATATGGCATTTTATGGTGTAATATACATAAAATGAATGAAAACCACATACTTTCAATGGAGTTAGACCAGTGTAAAACTGTTGTAATGGAGTGGCAAATCTGCCTTGAGATATTTTCAAGTAATGTTCATAGAAACCTATTTAATTTCTCTAGCCCCCTGCTAGTTTCATCCCTATTAATTTCTATAGGACTTTTAGGATGTTCGTACAAGGGATGACGATGTTTAAAGTCAAAATGGTTCAGTATCTGTGGACACATGTCTAGTGAATGGTATTTGAAAATGGGAGTGTAAGACAAACAACAAAAATCAGTATTTATGTATGTGTCTAACATTTAAATTCTTACTATAATGCATTTCTTCCATGATTCCATGTTTAATCATCCTCCTTTCTATCATTTCTGTCACCCTTAGAAGTTGATTTTGCATCTTTGGATCATTCTCTCTTAAATTAGTTGCCTTCCATTGAATAAACTAAAAGTGATTAAAATTTAACTATATACACTACTTATTCATTCCAAATATAAAAAGATAATACATAATAATAAATAATAATAATAAAAGAATAACTTAAAAAGCACCATGTTGAGAGATCCTGTATTTGCTTTACAAACCTTGGACAGAACAATTGCACTCAGCCCATTGAATAAATCTTATAGGTGGCTAGCATGAATCTTACCTTCTGATACTTTGAAGTGATGCACAGCGATTGGGGAAAGAGTAGCTACTCTTCCAGAACTTTGGGAAGCCTTCAGGATCCTGAGATCTGCCTAGCTGCCTCTGTGGCTCAGCCTTATATATACTGTTCAGCTCTAGTAAGCATTATGAGAGTGCATCATTGCTGACAGTTTCCTTATTCAACTTAAAAAAATCATATTTGCCATTCTTTACTTTACATTTGACAATTTTTACAAGCAATTACACATATTGATTCTGCTTACCATATGACATCAGTGCTGAGATGGGTCCTTAATGGAGACGCAAAAGGAATGAGGTGTCAATGTCAAAAGAAGTAAATATCAATCAGGAGGACATTAGGGCTATACGCAATTAAATAAAGGTGCTAGGAATCAATGCAACATGTCCTTCAAATTCATGTTTGCCTAGCTGACATTTAATTTAAAATTGATGGGTGAAGTCCTGACTCCACTGAAGTCAATGGCAAAACTCCCATTGATTTCAGTGGGGCGAGGACTTCACCCATGAATTTTATAAGTTTAACATAATAAAACAGTAATAATAATAATAATAATAATAAGAAGAAACATGAACCTCACACAAAGTCCCCCACAACCAGAGAAAGGGAAGACTCCATAAAGTCCACCAGAGACCTTGCTGTGCCAATATAATTAACTCAAGAAAAGCTGAGATACTACTGCGATGGGCACCAGTACAAACCCCTAAACCAGACAGATTGAATGTAACAGAAACGTTCGGTTTCAATTCAAATTATCTCCAGGTGCAATGTGTCAATTTTGTAAATTCCTACATCTGAGAATATACGGTACGTGTGTGATCTGTATGCCAAATACTTGTTACATAACTGAGATCTACATCATGCCCCCTAGATCTGCTCATATAGCCCGGTGCCCTGGAAATGAGTTTAAAAGGATAATACAGGCCCAGGCTGTATTATATCATGTAGAGGTGCCCTTCAGAGTGAGTCCTTGGGGCATCAGTGACAGGGTCAGTAGCTCAGCTCTGATGAAGCAGCATTGCCAAGGAGGCAGGAGGGAAGGGCACCAATAGCCAAAACTGGCATAGAGGACCTGGGATCTGAACAGATTCCTGAGGATATGCCAGTGTTGGGGGATGGGTCCTTCATACTCTTTTATGAAACAACAGTCTGGGGTCTCCAAGAGGGGATCCCAATGGAGACTTCCTCCTGTGGGATTTTTCATGGGTGGGGACAATATGGATCTGGAACTACCTGCTAAACCTGTAAGTACAAATTGTAATAATGTCTGTACAACTGAAAGTGCTTATTACATTTGTAAGTGATCAGATGGTCCAGATAAGATGTTAGAAATTAAGGGCTAAACACTCCCCTAAGCCTAAAGTTCTGCTTGGTAGAGGGAAGGGTGTGGGACCACTAGGAAGCCACTTTCAGCTCACTGAACCTGTGCACCAGCAGTGGCCCCAGCATGAACTAGAGCATCGTAGGGGCTAACTTATGATACTGGAGTATGGTCCCTAAAGATACGTCCTCTCTCTCCCCACCTAACCCCTCACATCAGCAGAGTTCTCCTTCATTAGAAGAATTCTTTGCTGACCGACTGGCCAGCTTCCAGCCACACATACTACCTGAGGAGCATAAAAGGAGTCAGAATATAAACCAGAATCTAGCCTTATAGGTTTAGAGCACATATGTAATATAACAGCAAATACAAATTGTAATGTATGCTCACCAACTCCCACCCCATAGATACCTATGTAACTAGTACGGTATTACTGTATATACCTAGGGAACAGCAAATCTCATCATATCATGCCACCTTACACTGGCCACATGGTATATTTTAATTTCTAACATTGTGAAGTTATTGCATTGTTCCACTCACAGGGTCCATGTACTGAAACCAATGTTCCCGTTAAGTTTTCTCTATGTGAATGACAAATGACTGCCTGTGCTGAAGTTTAAAACTTAAGTCCACAGCCTCTCCCACTACCATTCCCTACATTCCTCCACTTTTCATTCACTCTTCCTCCTTCCTATATCAATTCATTCTCCCTCCTCATTCATTTCTTCCCGCATCACTTTCCCTCATCATCAATCTCCTTTTTACTCCCTCCCGTCTCGATTTCTCATTTCTCTCCCCCCTCCTCCGATATAACGCTGTCCTCGGGAGCCAAAAAATCTTACCGCATTATAGGTGAAACCACGCTATATCGAACTTGCTTTGATCCGCTGGAGTGCGCAGCCCCGCCCCCCCCGAAGCGCTGCTTTACCACGTTGTATCTGAATTCATGTTATATCGGGCCATGTTATATTGAGGTAGAGGTGTACCACTAAAGTGCCTTGCCTACCTTGTCCCAAATTTTTAAAAAATTTACTCTGGACTAAGATTTTAAGATTGTTAGGTATGGGGGGCAAAATCAGACTTTAAATAGGAAAGTGGGTTGAATCCTTCAATATTGCAAGGTACTGTGTCTCTCCATCATGTTGGTGAACTTTCCTACCCTTCTATGAGAACACACCAGTTCTGCAGTTCCCAGGCAGGACAGCAGATGGTGTTCAGTTGGCCTTTTATCAGTTTCTTGTCCAGTATGGTATACAGATAGTCCTGTTGCAATGGATTGCTACTAACATTACATTACTACATGTTGAGTGTTATTTATTTTTAGTTGAAAGATACACAGCCTTCCTAAATCAGCTCTGCAGAAGATAATACAATATCACCTTCCCCAGAATTCTGTCAGTTCTTTTCTTCTTGTTTGTTTAGTCTTATTTATTCTCTAGTGTAAAAATAAAGTTTTCTATTTACAGTATAGTCATTTCAAATAAGTATGAAGTATGAAACAGAGCAGCTGAATGCAACTGGATAGGCAACTTGCTACATAGATTATTTAGTTCAGCACAATCTAGTTGTGATCATCAAATTACAAATATGTCTTGAATGATACACGATATAAAAACTTTACAGGAAAGAAGCAAAAACCATCTGTGCTTTTAGTTATTGCTGTATATTTGTGAGTGCAACTGTATGCAATGGGTGAGCTGTATGCCAAACAAAATTACAGAAATGTTTCAAGTACATGTCCAGTGTATTTATTAGAGGTGGTTGAAATTTTTTGAATTTTGTACTTACAAGGAAGTTTCTCATCACAATTTGATTTTTTATGAAAAATAAACATTTTTTTTTCTAAATTTTGTTTTTCAACCAAGTCAGCAGAATCCAGTGACCTTTTTTTGTTACTGTTTTTCTACAATTTTTGTTATTAAACACACAACAAATGCATATTGGTGGTGGTTGTGTCTTGGGGGAATGGGCTGTAAACATGCCCCCCTCTTCATGACAGTTACCCTGGAGGTTCATCTGTCCAATGACTTGTCAGCCAGGACTATACTGTTTGGGCTATGTGACCTGTTAAGGGTCCCCACCACTGCCTGTCAGTCAGCGGGGATCTGAAGTCCCACTGTGGGTTTCAGAGAGGCACAGCACATGCTCATAACCTGCCTGACATCATTCCCCAGTCTTGACTACACCTCACAGAGCAGTGATGGCTTTCAGTGAAGGAGGATTTTCCCCCCTCAGGCTACATAAAAGACTCTAGTGCCCCAGCACCTGGCTAAACTGTGCAGCTCCAGCTAGGCTCCATGCCATGGATGTATCAAGGCTGGGGGTCTGGCCCTCAGTGAGTAGAGGTATCACTCCTATGCAACGGGCCACAAATCAATGGAGCTGCAGCAATTTACACAGGCAGAGAAGTTGGCCCACTGTGTACTAGCTATGCTACATTTTGTGAAGACAATGAATATAATTGAAAGTAATATCAATACTGTTAGCAAATATGATAAATTATTCAGATTAAATACAAAGCATTAAATGGCTCTGTAAAATGTATTAAACAGCTGTGCCCTGTAATTGGGAGCTGACTGATAAACTGGAAAATACTGAATGTGATGTGAATTTGACTTTATCTCTGATCCAATTTGTTATGGGCTTGAACCATGGCCTGGAGGACTGGCTGGAGGTGCACTTGGCCTTTTCACTCATGTTTTTCTCCAGGCCTATTCTGCAGCCACAGAAGGTCCAGTGCAGCAGAACTGGTGTAGTTCCAGTTTGGCTGGGAAAGAGGGGCTGGATGTGGGAGAGATGCTCATGGGGCATGTGCATGCTGTACAGTATGGAATGGGTGGGTGGGGGGCAGGGAGCAGGAGGGAGCATGGGATTGGAGTGTGGCCAGAGGATCTACTGCTGTGCACGTGTAGATGCTGTACGTGAACTATTTAAGCCACTGAGCTGAAGCAGCCCCTGCTTTGCCACCATGTTTGGTTTATTTTGTGCTTGCAACGCATCCACAGGGGAACTGGAACTGTAAACAATCTAATCAGTGTTTGATTATTTCCCAGTACAAGGACTTCTCTGCTCAATACAAATAAAATAGTAGTGTCTACACACTTCCTCTCTAAAACTCCATCTCCACTGACTTAGCAGACTTGTTTAAATAACTACACTTTGAGCTGGGGGTGGGATTTGGAGCGCCAGGAGACCTACCCAGGCTAGCTCTGACTGACACAGCATGCTACAGAGTGAAGCTGAGGTGTTGCAACCAGACCCTGACTAGGTACCTAACATCTTCAATGGGACCACATTCAGGGTGGCTAGTCACTCCCGCTGCCACAGCTATACTCTGTTTTTAGCATGATAGCTTGATTGGAGCTAGCACAGGCATGTCTCCTTGATTGGGACTCACACTCCCAACTCCAAGTGTAGACATCCCCTTCGAGTTATTTAAAGCCAAAGTTTAGCTGTCCACTGTGGTAAATTGTGTCAGAGCGAGTTAAAATGTCATGTTTGAGACTAAATCCAAGGTATGAATAGGGTGTTCACCTCACACATGTTGGGAAAGGGGTAATACAGGCCTGAGAGATCAGTTAACCTGCCTGCTTGCACCTGGAGAATGGGCCAGGCCTAATTAGAAATAAAGCTCAGCTGCGGGAGAGCACAGTTTGTTTCCATAGAGCTGGGTGAGCCCAGCTTGGGAGGAGACCCAGAGGGCAGGAGGTAGAGAGTTTCCATCTCTTGGAAGCAGCCTGAAAGAAGGCTGAGAAGCAGGAAGCAGAGCAGGCAGGCTATCCACCCAGGGGTGAGCTGAAAGTCTGACTGGAGGCAGGGGCTACGTGGAGCTGTAGCCTGCCTGAACCCCTGTGTGAGGGGAGGAGTGTGCTAGCTCATTCTGACAGTCAGTAGACATGCTGAGACTGTGCCAGACTTGGTGGATGGCAATACAGAGTGGAGAGTGCTGCAGGGATTCTGATGGGCAGGGTCAGTTGCTAAGGGATGAACACATGGGAGTTTCTGCATTGCACATCAGCCCTATTGCCTGCTGTTAGCACAGACTGCCTATGTGGACGGAGCATATGTGATTACAAGGAGATTTCAATACTGGCATCCAGCTGAAGATATCGCCTCCCACCCTTAACTACTTAACTCACCTGCCCTGTCTTACTGATTGCAGGGTAGAAGTTATTCCAGCAGTGCTGTGTAGTCGTCACACTGTACTGGAGATGTAATCCTGCTTTTCCTTACAAACAATGAACCGAGTGCATAGTGGCTGATATAGAAAAACATTAAGCAGAACTAACAGAATGCTGTGCTTTCTCCCCTCCCCCGCCCGCGTCTATACCACTACTTTCTCCCCCACCCCCAGAAGCCAAGTTTAACAATGCCTGCTCTATTTTCCCAGATAATAGCTAGGCACTAGAGCAGATTAACAATGATGCCCAGGCAGCTTAGTCCACTTCTAAACATTATTTCATCTATCTATCTATCTATCTATCTATCTACACACAGAGACACACACACACACCCCGTTTAAACTCTCCAGGTATGCCCATCCCTCCAAGCGCTTCTGGCTTCATACCTTACACAGCTTATGAACGACTCATTAGGTCAGAATCATTTAATTGGTTATACTTCCAATATTAGATAGTAGGGGCTGATTTTTAAAGGTATTTAGATGCCTAAAGCTACAGATAGCTGGCATGTGAAATCTTAAAAGTGCCTAGGTGTCTAACTCCCATTTCAATCAATGGGCGTTAGGTGCTTTTGAAAATTGCAGCAGGTGCCTATCTTATCCTTAGACACCTAAATACAGATTCTCTGCTCAGTCATACCCATTTTACAGAGGCTTCTCTGGAGTTACACCACTGTAAGAGAGTTGAGAATTAGGCTCTAATAAATTCAACTGACTTGTATTCCTCATTTGTGAAATCACCCATTATTGAAAGTACTGTTGTCAGTAGAACACTCACAGAGGCCCATATAATCACCATTTAATTAGCCCTGCTTCATGTTATATTTGCTTATTTTACTGTTAGCTTTCTCAGAGCTATAATTTTTTCCTTTTTACAATTAGAACAGCTGAATTTTAATTACATTACCAACAAAAAGCTCATTAACGTCACTTAATTGGAGTGTTTCCAAAAAAACCTTAACTGAACTGAATATTTTCTGAAGAGTTCCCATCAAAGTATAATTTAACCATTACAAACAGCTTGGCAACAACATTTACATAAAGAGTTATCTTTCTCTGAAGAATGTTTTTATATGAGGAAAATCAGATTTGTTATTGCCATCCGCAAAACAAAGGGAGTTGTTATATCGCAGGTTGCTTCCACCTTTTAACTCCATTGGACAAATCCTGTATTTTTGTCATTTTGGTTAAATTAAGGCCTTTTCTTTCCCACAAAGAAATCTAAGGCAATAGCAGACAGGGTTAGAAAAAAGCTTTCCTTATGGGCAGGTTATTCAATAACTGCCCACCTCAAGGTTTCTTGCACCTTCTTCTAAAGCATGGTGCACTGGTTACTGTCAAAGACAAGAAGCTGGATAAGATGGACCCTGGGTCTGATATAGTATGGTAACTCCTATGCAAGTATGATCATAGAATTATTTGGTTTGCACTGGTTCTACTCTAGTAGAACATCTTGTCCAATTCCCTGCATCATGGCAGGATTGATTTAATTCTCAAATCATCTCTGATCGATGAATGCTTAGTCTAGGGCTCGAATGTCCCCACTGGTAGTGATTTCAAAGCCACTTTTGGTATCTCTTTTCCAGTTCCCTTTTATTGTTGTTGTTTGTTTGTTTATTTGCATTGTGGAAGTGCTGAGGGACTCCAAAGAGAGACAATAAACCCACTGGGCTAGGCTGTGTACAAAGTCATAACAAAAAGACCTGCTGGTACATAACAAAAAGACATGCTGGTAGTAGCATGATACTGACCTTGCCCATGCCAGGAAACGTGAATTTAGGATGTTTTCTAAATATTTACCGTAAAGTTTTCCTTCTTTGTCTTCTGTCCATTATTCCAGATTCTGTTCTCATGGACTAGCAATGACTATCATCTTTATAACATCATTTTGTGTATCTGTAGATAGTTATGTTATCCTTCTAGCTTCTCTTTGCCAAGTTCACCTCACTTTTCCTCACAGATTCCATTTTTTGTATCTTTATTTAGTTGATTTCTGAACATCCTCTAGAACTTGACTAGGTCTATTTTGAAAGGGTGAGACGACGCTTTCCACATCTGCACCCTGTAAAAGGACTCTTCCCAAGCAGCATCCCCCCCAAACATTGAGAGCGAATCAGGGCCCAAAACTTTTAGGGTCACCACAGAGCAACTTCAGTTACACTGATTTCAGTGGCGTTGCACCAGCGTTAAACTGGAGTCAAACAGTGGTGAATCAGGGCCCAAGTATCATTGAGCTATCTTTAAAAAAAAGTGGATTAACATTAATTGAAAACAAAGCGAGAAAAAACTCAATGATTCTTCTCATTTTTGACTGAATGGTATTTGAGATTCAGTTCAGTGGTGCTATTACAGTTAGAAATTTGAGGGAGGCTAACTAGCTAGCAGAGAGGAAGAATGATCCAGTGGTTGGGGCACTAGTCTGGGACACAGGACACCCAGATTCAATTCCTTACTCCACCATGGACTTCCTGTGTGACCTTGGGAACTCTGTGCCTCAGTTCCCCACCTGTAAAATGGGGGTCCCAGCGAGGAGATGGGCATCACCAGGATAAAACTGCCCATTGAAACTTCATGAAAATGATGCCTCTGCCATGGATTTGGTCACTGGATACACACAATGTGGCTAGCAAGTTCTGGATAAGAATGGAAACAACTGTTGGGATAAAATAACTATGCTGAGCCTACTTCTTCTACCCCTTAAAATGAACCCAACTGAAACTTGGTTTGAGTTTCAAAAGGTTTGGTAAATAAAATAAAAAAATTCAAGCCTCTGTGAATGTTTTCATATCAGCCCAGATGAAGACCAGAAACACCAAGCTACTGACTTCGCTCATGCTAGGAAGCAGTGAAAATCTCAGGAAAAGATTCTTCTTTGGAACTCAGGATTTCAAACCCACCAGCACTGACTAAACTTTGGACAAGCATCTAAGCTACAGGATGATTATACAAACTGCAATTCCAAACCTGGTGTGGTTCACCCAGCACTAGGTTTTGCCCCGTTACTGTGGTTGGGACATTACTTAGGAAATCACATTGCTCTCTCAACTGTTATTCATATAACTAAGCAAGCATATTCATTTGGCTTTACGTCTTCTTCCCAAATGAGCATCTATCTCTGGAACATGAACCAGAACCCAGAACACGAAATTTTATGCAAGATAACAATAACCACACATAGAATTTTAAATTTTTGTTTTATTTTTTTCTAACAAGCCGGTGTTAAATGTGCCAAAACCTGTAGTGGTACATTATCTGCTATTATACAACATCAGTAACAGATGTAAACTCCAAATTAAAAGTATCTTAATCTTTAACTATTAATCCACCTCCAGAATATACTTAATCTGTACGCACGCAGTTACAACTGCATTACATCAAGGCACATCTAGCTCTCAGTGATGTTTAAGATGCTTCATCGTGCTGAGAATACCTTTGCTATTCTGACAGGGAAAAACATTGTTTGAGGAAGTGGGTCATATGGGTGTAAAGATGTTTACTTGAAAGGCCTGGAATTCCATGGTCCTGATCAGTGTACCACTGAAAAAGAAGAAAAAAATCCAACAAAGCACACTTGATTTCTCCATCCTACAGTAAGTAAACAATCCAGAAGCTTGATCTTTATTAATTATTATTACAGCCTGTAGCAGGGTGGTTACCCTACTCCTGCCTGAGGGGTTTAAAACAGCCCTGGCAGAGGGCTGGGGCAAAGGGAAAAGCTACTGGGCTAATTGAGGAAGTAGCCACAGCTGGGCCGTGCCCCAATCAGGCCTCAGCTGGCCCTATATAAGAGGCTGGGAGCCAGGAGCCTCTCTCTGCCTTCAAGGAGAGAAGGGCCTGGCTGTACCAAGCTAGAGATAGGGTACCTGAGTGAAGCAGGGCTGGGGACGAGCTGGGGAGCTCCAGCCTGAAAAGCCCCAGGCTGTGGCTTAGTGGAAGGCCAAGGGGTATTGGAGGTTGCAGAGGGCAGCCCAGGGCTAGGCTAAGGCAGCAGGTCCAAACCCAACCTTGCCCGTGATGAGTGGCCTATACTGCAGTCTGCCCCAGGGAGCGGGGGCTAGTTGGTGACTGGCAGTGGCCTTATTCTGAGGTGAGGTAGGGATAGTGGGTGGGGGTTCCCTGGGGAGGGGAAGCCCTAGTACTGAGGGGTACTGCCTGGGGGCAGCACCCCAGATACAAGGGCACCGGGGTCCAGGAGGGACATGGGGGGCCAGAGGACAGGCAGATCACCGGCCTGCAGAGGGCGCTCCAGGAAGAGCTAATTCCCAGAAGTCACCAGCAGAAGGCGCTGCAGGGGTGAGTCCACTCTGCCACACAGCGCTATAAAGGTTGCAAGGTGCCTCACAAAGGCAAATGGGCAGTGACTTGGTAGATCTTTGTTCTTTTTGTGTTAATTATTTTTGATCAATTTTCATTATATTCATATTCTCATTGAACAAAGTTTCTAAATAATCTGTGATTTGTGAGTCAGAGTGGCTGCCTGGTGAGTTAGTTGCATCAAGCCAGAGCAAAAAACACTCCAAGATGCCCTCAGGGACAAGAGTTCTTGGCATGTGTTGCATGTCCTTAGCAGTAGGATTATTAAGAAGACAGACTTGGCTAGCAATGTTTTACTCTCACCAAACAGCCCTTGCCTAAAAATTGTGGAGTTCTGTCCAAATCATTCAGCATTATATCAGTTCCATAGGCATTAGATACAGCATCCTGAGAACAGTGACTTAAGTGGATTATGTTATACCTTGAAACAGCAGCAATTATTTTCACTTATTTTTTAATTGGACAACTTGCTTTAAGTTATTTCCATCCAGGTGTCATAAAGGTACTCCGAAATCCAAATTTTTTTTTTTTTAGGCCAGGTCCTTCTCTTCTCTGCAAATGCAGCAGAACCAGCAATTTTTTTTTTCTGTATTGGTGGGGAATGTAGGATAACTGAAGTCCACACAATGGTCCATACATTTATGGAGTTACACAAACCCAAGTGCTATGGGTGTTTCCGGTGTACTCATGTGTATGGGAGCTCATGGACAGAGGTAGGACCGGGACAAAACTGGTGTATCTGTCATTAGCTCAGGACTGAAGGGTATAGAAGAAGCAAAGCTTGGCATGGATGCAATAAATCTTTTGTCCATTTGGCCTCCCTTTTACTCTTCCTTCATCCCTTCCACCCTCCTGTCTGGTCTGGTCTGTTCTCTCTGCCCCTGCTGCCCTGCATAGGCTTCCCTGACAACTTGTTCTCTTCTCCCTCTGGACCTACTATCCAGATGCCTTGTTCACTTCTCTGCGAGCATTCATCTTTGTTTGTGGCTGGCAGGTCCCTGAAGGCAGCTCCTAATTCCTCCTCCTCTTTTATTAGGTAGCAACAGCCTCAAGAAGAGCCATCTAGGCTGACTGCTCGTTCTTGTTTCCAGGTGCTGTTACAGGCCTCCAAGCTATTATTTGCAAAGAAGAACCTGACCATCTGTTGAAGCAGCTGGAAATAAGGAGCAGAGCCAGTGTCATTTGGCTAGCCAGTTTTCTGGGGCTACCAGCAAGTGTTCCCCAGACCACAAGCTACACTATGGGACTCATTGGGCTAAAGTGAGCTTCTTAAAAATGTCCGCAGATGTAAGAGGCATTACCAGCCAACGCTTAAAAAGAAAAATAGTCTGTTATCTACCATTGCCTGGAAATCCACCTGTGCGTTAACCAAAGCTTTAGAGATCTGTGCTGAGTTCTGGAAATGTACATTATCTAGAAAAAGGAACAGAACAAAAAGGGAAGAGTGGGTTATTAAAATCTGGTAAATACCAGATAGCTTAAAGCCACAGTGCATTAAGTTCAGTCCATCAATTATTGAGTGATACAGCTGACATTACTAACAATGAGTAAGCCACACTTTATATACCCTATGGAAATGGACCAAACATCTAAGTACTGACTCTAATCAAAGTCAAAGAAAGATGCTTAACGTTTCTCAAACAAAGATGTTGTCGCTCAGTATTTGAACTGCATTTCGTAAACCTCACCATCTGCTGTTCCGTGGATGAGAAGATATTCCACGTTTCGGAAATTCTCCGCTCTCGCCATCACAGTTGAATTCTGTTCAGGGGAAAAATGAACACTTCAGCAGCTGCAATTTAGACCACTTAGTCACGTAGGTAAAAGGCTTTCATTGCATAGTATAAAACTAACTGAATCATCATATAAACTGGCACTATAACGACAATAGTGATTATTTATTACTCTCTGGGCTTGGAACGAAAGCCAGATATATTCTCTAGGCTTTTCCCAGGGCTAGTTGACACAAATCTTAGGCCCCCACCCTATCCCTCCCACTGGCCGCAATGCCATTCCTCTTACGCCAAAATCCTCTGCCAGAGGAGTTTGGGATGAGAAGTTTCTGCCATTTGGATGGAGTTTGGAAATGAGCATTAAGGGCCTAACCCAAAGCCTAATGAAGTCACTAAGAGCCTTTCCACTGACTTCAGTGGGATTTGGACCAGGCCCTAAATGTGTTCAGAACTGGTATGTATGTTTGTGGAGGGAATCAGGGGAATGAATAGAGGATGGAAATTTCCTGTTAAACTGTTAGGAAACAGCAATGTGCCCCCATTTAGGGGCGATAATCTGATTACCTAGGGGGCTCGTGTCATTTCACCACAGTCTGCACAAAGCAGCTTGCATTCTACGCCAAGTGATCCCAACAGCGACCAGTAAACAATCATTTAAACCCATAACTAGTGGGGGTCCCCCCACCCAACGCTGAAGGTAAGCAGCATTATCTGAACTGACCCTGTCTGTTCCAATGGGACAACAAGGACCCTTAAACATAGAATATTTAAGACTATTAAATATAGGAAAAAGGAGTAAACTATAGGCAGGTGAATTCCATGCTAGCAGCTTTCACTGCTGTAGGGCTGATACTACTAGGGCTAGAAGACTATTTCTCTTCCCCACTACTCCCTTCCTCCCTGCTAATGTGATTCTAAGTTTGAGGAAAAGAAATGCAATGAAGAGAATTCTTACTTTGTAGTGTTGGAGATTATCTGACTCAGTCGGCAGACCCATAAATCGCTCTGTGTAGATAGATGCTATTATATTAAAAAAAAAAGTTTTAGACAAAATATATTCACATCTAATGGTTGAATACTATGAGTATGTGTTTAAACTACACACAGTTCCATTAATACAGCCTAAATGTATTACTTGTTTTAGACTAGTTCTGTGGCATCCATCACTGTAGTTCCTGGCTGCCTCACACTACACTAAAACCAGCTACATACAAAAATCATTGATGAAGATGAATTGATAAACATATTGCCACTTTATCTGCCCCTGCAGAAATACCCAACCCGGAGTGACCTAACAAAAGGGCTGAGCAAACAGGTAAGTTATGTACCGTGACCTGAGAGCTATCAAATGTAAGCTTTGGCAGTCTACCTGGAACCCCAGTCCCATAGACAAAGGCTGAGATCGCTTTAGCTAGGAGGATAAATTCCAGTAACCCAGCATACATCTACTGCCACAAGGGGACACACGAGAGACTATCAAGAGCTTTATTGTAACCAAAACATTACTTTATACTCAGAAGCAGGGAAGAGTCCCTTAGGATTTCATCCTGGTGACCCTTCCTGTTCAATGTGTATACAGACACTGTGGGAGAATGGGAGACCTAGGCTGTGGTATAAAACCCTATGCACAGGATATTCAGGTCTTTGTCCATTTTTTCACTGATAGCAAAGAAACCACAGCGTTTGGTTTCTTAGTCTGTGACTGACATAGGGACATAGGTGAGAGCAAACCTCTCTGCATCTGAGACTTTCAGCTGGGGCACCTTACTGCTTAAGGGCCCACTCAGGACACCTTTACAAGTGATCTTCTATGGCTGCCAGGCTGTTTAGTGAAATGTGGGTGGTTGTTTTGCTATGGAGTTCTTACTGTAATGTGCACCTCAGAGTTCAGGAGAATGGGGATCTGTGAGCTGGAAGATGGTAGCATTATGTCATTAACTGACTAGCTATGACTGGCACATGGATTTGGAGAAAGGATACATTTTACAGCCTCATTTCTCTCACTGGGGTAGGGTCTCATGCTTCCCAGTGACAGAACCATCATTAAATAAAAGTTGCTGAAGCTCAATCCAGATAGGAGGGAAGAGCAATTACTCAATGACTACCCTTTTGGGAAGAAAGGCTAAAAATTATTATGCAGCCATTCCATCTGCCTCTGCGAAGACCCACAGGATAGTCAATGATAGTTTATGGTCAGTGTGATCAGAGACCGCTGACAGATCTAACACAATCAGTACACACATCTAACTGTGTCTAGGGAGAAATAAATAGTCAATCTGTGTGCCACATATACATTTGTAGCTCATCTTGGGGCGGGGGGGCTCATGGAAATCTGTGGAGTCACAATACAACTGCAGTTGCTGCAACACCACTTTCTCAATAACTTTCTCCAGAAAGGGGAGGTGGACCATACTGGGCAATAACTGATTAAGCTGTGATGTCACGGGCAATTTTTTGAGCAAGAGTTTTCTCACTGATTGCATAATGGTGGGTGACACCTTACCCTCCCAGCTACAGTGAGTGTAGTTACATGTAACTTACACCCACTGTAAGCCCCCTGTACACTGTCAGTGTGATGTCAAGGATGCTTCGAGTAAATGAGAACCTAACAGACAGAGGGTATATCTAATGCAACGTGATGTTCAACTTGTGTGGAAGAAAATGGGGGCAGTGGTTGAGAATCTTCATGGGAAGCCCTGCTAGGAAAAATGTTTAAAAATACTGGAGATCTGGTACAAATGATTCCATCTCAAAGGCAAAAAATTGTCCTTCAGAAATATTTTTATGAGCTGCAAGGATAAGTGATTTCTGGATGGGGTAATGTAACCAGAGAGGGGTGACTCCCTCAAAGGCAGAGAAATCACCTCAAACTTGTCCCCTCAGTTCAGTGGCAGACTTAACAAGTAGTTCTAGGAAGCCCCATCCAGCACATCACTGAATGCATATGGGATACATAGGGGGCTTTACAGATTCACAAATGAGATTAGCAAACCCTCTGCCAGAACACAGTATTTGTTCCAAAAGGCTGGGTGCAGCTATTGGCAGCAGAGAAAGGATTAAATACAGGCTTTGAGGAATTTTATTTTGGTGATGACAATTTCTTTTTTTTTAAGGTTTCAAGTTGTCGAGCTCTTGCAATAATGTGATGCTTTCTGAGTCAGTGTTTATGAAATGTTTCTATACCATAATATTCCCAGCTGGAGACAGGAGCCACTGCCATTCCGCATTTAAATACTCCACTGCCAGATCCAAGTGCCAGAGAAGTTACATATCCACCATAGGACTGGAGAGAAATCACAGGCAGGTTAATACTATGCAGGTAGATATTTCTTTGTTCTCTGAGAATCCAAGTAACAAAACATTTACATTCAAAGGAAACATTTGCTTTAATAGCATGGGGGCAAAGCAACTAGAGGTTTTACCTTCACCAGCATGAACTGAGTCTGGCTGACTCCTTGAGAGGAACAAAAGGAAAAGACAATTCTATCTAATCGCTTCATCTCTTCCTACCATCTATGTTACTGCTTCATCGGGGACCCTGGTTCAGGACAAATCCCAGTATTCCTCACCTACTGAATTACCTAGCCAAAAGTGGAATTTTCTGCCAAAAATTGTTTACATTGAATCAGCCCATATGTGAGGCCGTGGACAAGAAGTTGTGGAAGGGTATGGATGTTGGCTTTAAAGCAGACTACACTACCCCACAGAAAGGTCAGGCTTTTGTTATATGCCTTAACAATGTCCATGTGCTGCAGAGCTGCCAAGTAGAGCTAGTTGGAACTTTTTTTTTCCTAGCAGAAAATTTTGATAGAAATGGGAAAAAATCATTTTAGTCAAAATTTTCCATGGCAAAGTTAGACTTCTCAGCAAAAGATCCCAAACCAAAAAATTTCAGCTGAAAACCAAACATTTTGATTTGGAAATGCTGCTGCAATGCCTCATGGGAACTGTGTATCTCATGTCTCTATGATCCTCTATGGGCCAGGCTCCCTGAGCAGACTACATCTCCAAATTGCACCACAGTCTCCCTTCTTGCTGAGTTACTATGGTGCATTCTGGAAATCCCTGATAGTGGCGCATTATAGCAGATGTAGTCCAACTAAAGGACCTGACCCACAGGGAGAACTGGGATAATGAGGCATCCAAACTATCATTCCCATGAAGCACTTCAGCAACATTTTTGAAAATAGATTTTTCCCCCCCTCCCCCTGGGTTTTAAGTGTTGGTGTTTTCAACAAAAAGTGGAACTTTTTCATGGGGAAAAAAAACCTTTTCACAACAAATGTCACAGTCAAAAACCCAATTTTCACCGAAAAACAGTTTAGACAGAAAAATGTCAACTAATTATACTAACTAGAAAGCCTGACTGGACTGAAATTTGTTTTCTCAGCAATAAAGAGAAAATACTCTACCTTTGTCTATCCCTATATATGATTCTGATATGCTTTCTTCAAGATTTTTGGATTCTTTTCTGCAAGGGTGAGGAAAATATTCTTGCAACTCATTAAAAAAACTGAAGTTTCCCCTCTGTCTTAATAAGCCAACTGCTGAGGTAAACAAAATAATTTTATGCTCAAAGGAAGAGAGAGATGTTACTATGTGACCTTTTTTTTTGTATTGTTTCTAGCAGACTGAGGGACTGATAATGAGTTACAGGTACTAAGCATCTCTCAGATTCAGATGCTATTACAGGAATGTTGGGGATGGGAAGTATTAAGTAACCTTTGAGTATTTATTACTCCACTCAAGATTGGAGAGAGAGGACCTTCATTTAGGCCAGGATCTGGCCCCATGTCATTCGTACTCTATTTCATTCAGCATCAAGTTTCATTTCTAAGGCCTCTAGAAAACAGAATGACTCCAGTCTCTGGATGTTAAAGACCAGAAAGTGGGGAAGCTGAGTTCTGTTTGGCATCCTATCCAAATAAAGAAGCTTAGAACCTGATACCTTAGTACTGACTACCTCAAATACATAATTGAACACATGATGGCCAGTCTGCATGGTTGCATAATTTCCTGTTCCTGAAACCCACCCACCCTTCTTAAAGGATCAGCTGCCAGCTGTCAAAACTCTGTGGGGCAAGCAATTCCTCCACCTCCCTCCTGCTGCTTGTTCCTGGCCTGACCCTCAGGCCGGGAACCAGCAGGGGAGAATTAGTTCATATTTGGAGAGGAGGCAAGGGGAAGAATCAGCCTGGAGTTCGGAAAGGTTCTGTGCAAAGAGGTGGGGCTGGCAGCTGAGAACAGTTGATATTGGGTGTGTAGGCATTTGGCCTGCTTGATAGGGATGGGGGGAGCAGAATGTGTGACTGAGGGAGTGTGAGCGCTTGGATGAACAGCTAGAGAGGATAAAGGATTTCCATTCTTTCTGGAGGAGGGGGCAGTAGGAGCCAAAGGGGCTTGTTCAGAATCCTGCAGATGAGCATTCTCATCCTCTGTGTTCAAAATATAAAGGGAAGTTTAGAATTTAATGAATGTATTGGTTTTAATCATATTGCCTGTCAAAAATAAAGCAACTCCCCACCCCCTTCTAAATAGTATCCAACTTGAAATGAGAGTGAGGAATAACTAGAAGCAACAAATAAGGATATAGTAGACAACTTATGAAATTATTTTTCAGCTAACTTGAGGGGAATTTGAGGTAAAGAAGTATGGGCTGGATGAATGGACTGTAAGGTGGATAGAAAGCTGGCTAGATCGTCGGGCTCAACGGGTAGTGATCAATGGCTCCATGTCTAGTTGGCAGCCGGTTTCAAGTGGAGTGCCCCAAGGGTCGGTCCTGGGGCCGGTTTTGTTTAATATCTTTATTAATGATCTGGAGGATGGTGTGGACTGCACTCTCAGCAAGTTTGCAGATGACACTAAACTAGGAGGCGTGGTAGATACACTAGAGGGTAGGGATCGGATACAGAGGGACCTAGACAAATTAGAGGATTGGGCAGAAAAAAACCTGATGAGGTTCAACAAGGACAAGTGCAGAGTCCTGCACTTAGGACGGAAGAATCCCATGCACTGCTACAGACTAGGGACCGAATGGCTAGGTAGCAGTTCTGCTGAAAAGGACCTAGGGGTCACAGTGGACGAGAAGCTGGATATGAGTCAACAGTGTGCTCTTGTTGCCAAGAAGGCTAACAGCATTTTGGGCTGTATAAGTAGGGGCATTGCCAGCAGATCGAGGAACGTGATCGTTCCCCTTTATTCGACATTGGTGAGGCCTCATCTGGAATACTGTGTCCAGTTTTGGGCCCCACACTACAAGAAGGATGTGGAAAAATTGGAAAGAGTCCAGCGGAGGGCAACAAAAATGATTAGGGGTCTGGAGCATATGACTTATGAGGAGAGGCTGAGAGAACTGGGATTGTTTAGTCTCCAGAAGAGAAGAATGAGGGGGGATTTGATAGCAGCCTTCAACTACCTGAAGGGGGGTTCCAAAGAGGATGGAGCTCGGCTGTTCTCAGTGGTGGCAGATGACAGAACAAGGAGCAATGGTCTCAAGTTGCGGTGGGGGAAGTCCAGGTTGGATATCAGGAAAAACTACTTCACTAGGAGGGTGGTGAAACACTGGAATGCGTTACCTAGGGAGGTGGTGGAGTCTCCTTCCTTGGAGGTTTTTAAGGCCCGGCTTGACAAAGCCCTGGCTGGGATGATTTAGCTGGGAATTGGTCCTGCTTTGAGCAGGGGGTTGGACTAGATGACCTCTTGAGGTCCCTTCCAACTCTGATATTCTATGATTCTATGAATTTATCCAAATCAGAAATCAGCATAGCAAGGCCAGAAAATAAGGAACCAGCAGTAGAAAGATTATTGTGCTATAGCAGGTTAAGAGGTGGAGTTTGACGCCTGAATTGCTTTAACAGTCTTTTACAAGCTTTTGCTGTCCAGGAGAGATTGGTGAGTCTGAAAAAGTGAAAAACATAATGCCTGCCAACACATACAGACTATAAATAGGGACATTTAGGTACAAAAGAGGAATGCATTTTCAACTCTATTGAAATATATTGGATCTCTAAAGGCTTTTTGGTGGACTGAGTGGGAAAATGACAGCTTCCGCCTTAAAATATAAAGACTGACTGCTTGTGCAATAGTGCCATTAGTTTAAGAATGCATCTAATGTTGGACCATGATACTTCTGACCTGTCAAATGTCATCATTTGTACGGTTGCAGTGTTGGTCCTAGAATATGAGAGAAACAAGGTGGAGGAGGTAATAGAATTTGGTCCAATAAAAGGTGTTGATGAAAGAGACAAGCTTTTGAGCTTACACACGTGAATAAGAGCTCTGTGTAAACTCAAAAGCTTGTCTCTTTTCACCAACAGAAGCTGGCTCAATAAAAGGTATTACCTCCCCACGTTGTCTCCATCGTTTGCATAGGAAACTTGTAATTTTATTTATTTAAAAAAAAAAAATTCAGTTCAGAAACAAAGATTTGCCCCCAAAATATTAAGTGTTATATCAGAATGACCTACTCATAGAGGTATCATTTAATTATATTTTACTGCATTGAATTGTATCTAGGTGTTTTGTATTGGTGTATGATCACAGTACCTAAAATATTAGTTAATATAAACTTCATACAAAGCTGTTAGCAGCCCTGTTCACATCAGCCACTTTTGTTTGCTACTGTTCAACTGAATCTTCAAGTTCTGTCCTGTAACGTGGTTCTAAGTAAGCTGCTCATGGGGCAACTGGGCCAAGGAAAAACAAAAGAAAAATTAAACGACTGACTAGAAGAATACTGGCAAAAAGACAGTCTCATTAAAGAGAATGAAACTATAACTCTTTGAAAGATAATCAGAGAAAAATGAACATTTATAAATAGCAAAACATTGGAAAGAATCAATTAATTGGTGGCTAACGTCCCAGTTTAGTCCGTAAAGTGTTCTAGCTACTGCGGTCTGTTACTGTTGGGCCACTGCTCATCCTTTACTCTTAAACACTACTTTCAATACCAGGATCTTATCTTGAAGTTCAAAATGATAACAAAGGGAAAGACAATAATTATAATTGTTTCTTTCTCTTCTGTTAAAGCCAGATTCTGCTCTAGAAATCTGACCCTCAGGCACCCTAAGATACTACTCAATGTAAGTAGGGCTGGCAGAATCTGGCCAATAGGAGGTTAGTTTACAATTATGTCAATTGAAAATGAAGCACAATATAACAATAAGAAACAATGGAAGATCCCCAGTACCTCCTGGTTTTGACTGGCCTAGAAATGCAGTGAGAATGACTTTCCTTGTGTATTTCACTGGTCCCAAACCCAATCAGGAAGAGCAAAGGCACAGGAAAAGTCGAACAAAGGCAAAGAAGCTTTTCCAAACCTCAAAAGGTTTAGATTTGATTCAAGTTCTAGCTGATGGTTTGGCCTCATCCAATGTGCTTTGCCCATCCCTACTTGGAGTCCCCAGCCTTCAGAGTGTGCAGCCCTCAGCCTTGTACTTCTTCAGTAAAAGAAAAAATTCTAGTTTGGGAAAGAGGTTTGGTGCACTTTATTTTCTCTTAAGTTCAACTCCATGCACTATTTCCAGGCCAGACAAAAATCAGGAAGTACAGGAAGTCCAGAGTGATGCCAAAGTGAGTGGTTTCAGATCAAAGGGATTAATGGGATTCTGTTGGGTTTTTTTAATTTCAGATCACATAATTTCACACTTCTTGAATTTTGATGCGAGTATCATGTTCAAACAAACACCATTATTAACAGTGAAGCCAAATGAAATTTCTGAGCTTTGCCTGGTTTCAACCTAAAACTATATTTGCAGCTGAGATCTACTCAAAATTCAGCCCAGGCCTTCCTGAAAATCAGTATAGGCTTCTCAAAAGGTTTGAAAATCCTCATTGAATCTGATTTTTAAAATTTTTTTACTGTGACAAAAGTTTAGAGAAGTAGCTTTAGAGAGACTTTGTGGAAAACAAGGAAGAATTTTAGAAAACACTAACGGCAGTAAGATGAAGAAAGGTAAATAAGGAAATACCAAAAACAACAGCAATTACTTACCCAGCCCCATATTGCTATTCTTTTTTCATCAACAAAACCCATTTCTATAAATTTTCTGTTTAAAAGAAAAATCACAATTATAAAGCCATTCTTATCACCCAATAGGATTATTTACATTACATTTAGTTAATAAAAAAGAGGTCAAGCTTCTTTCATGCTTCCCAGACACATTAGGGTACCACTCAGAACAGAAAGCACATCTGATTTCTGCAAAGGACCAAGTAACAGCTTCATGGATTTTAAGGGACCATTATGGTCATCTGTTTGACCTCCTGAATCAATGAAACACCCTTTAGTTTACTTTTTACTCTTAATATTTAAATGCACATTTATTTTCATCTATGTAGAGAGACCACAGCATAGCTGAAACCATGCTTAAGGAGCCCAGTGGGAGCACTGATCACAGCATGGAAGAGTAACTAAAGAAGATACACTCAGAAATCATTGATACCCCCTTTGGCCTTCATTCCTGACTGTGTTCCTAATTTAAATCTATCTATATATAGATATAGATAGATATAAAAGGAGCTAATAAAATGCATACACACCAGTAAATGTATCTCCTGATCTTTCATTATTCTTACTCTCCTTCTCCCATTATTCCATTCATGCTTTTCTTAATGCCAGCCTTTGCTGTGTTGTCACCAACATTAGGGACTGATCTGGCAAGGTGCTCAACATACTCAACTTTCAGCGGTGCTCTGTAACTCTCCGGAGGTGCCTTACAGGACTAGGTCCTGAGTTTTAAACTACCCGGCCCTTTTATTTGTCTGTAAAGTGTCATGCACACTCATGGCACTGTAATAAAAAATAACAAGGAAAAGTTCTCCCAAGGCTCCCTGCAGATGCATGTTATAAAGCTCAGAGAGGAGGGAAGGGCTGTGCCTTACTCCTCTGTTTGATCATCAAGCAGCTTGAAGGGAAAACCAGATCACTGGCATTGGGTTTCCTGTCTCTGCATCCCATTGCAATGATGCAGTCTGCTGAAGGTTTGTGCACAGGGACATCTTCCCAAAGAAGCCACTTAGAAAAAAGTTGTGTAAACGGGGTGAATTATCAGTGCAGATCACAGCACACAATAGGGTAAAACAGGGAAGAAGAGGCAGGAGGAGGGAAAAGACACAAGAAAGATTAAAAACTAGTAGGCCAAGGGCAACTCCCCTGTCCCTTTCAGCAATATAATCTCACTT
Source organism: Chrysemys picta bellii (assembly GCF_011386835.1). Taxonomy (NCBI): domain Eukaryota; kingdom Metazoa; phylum Chordata; order Testudines; family Emydidae; genus Chrysemys; species Chrysemys picta. The sequence goes on from NC_088801.1 coordinate 33,587,348, forward strand.
TTCTTTCTCTCGGCCATCTTCACATCCACATTTAGAGGAAGCATAGTGACAAATGCACCAAATAGGGCCAGATTCACCCCAGGGTCTCTACCAGCAGCTGCAAACTTTCCTTTGCCAGGAAGCCCACACAAGTGGCCAGAACCACACCCAAATTAGGAGGTACTGACTGGGAGGGACATGGGATGTGGGCTTCCAGAGGGTGCACTAATTCAGCACAGTTCTGCTGCAGCCTTTGCCAGCTGGGCTCCTTTGTTTAAAGCACCTCTCTTCCTGGGGGCAGTCCCCCACCAGGGTGCATGGCCCTGGCTGGTAAATCTGCCCCATAGTCTTGGGACAGACTAGCAAAATGAAGCAGAAGCCATCCTACACACACACAATGTAAAATGGGTGTAGAGGTTGGCAGTGAATTGGGGAACGTTTGCATGGAAAGTCTGTGGTAATTTCAGCCATTCCTTTACAGGCTGTCAGACCAGACTGCAGCTGCAGAAGCACCTTAGCCTCACTGTGTCTCTGACAGGTCGATTTTGACCCCTTTCATGTCGGAGTGTCACTTTAGAGCAATAACAGGTCATTTATAACTTTGATGATCTCATAAAGTGAGTGAGTATGTCGCTGCAATGTTTCAGGAAAGAAAAGTAAATAACAGATGACACTTAGAAGCCTGAAATGATAAAACAGGTAGTCTGCTTCAGACTTCAATGAAAAGGATAATAACACCATACTTAATGCAATAATAGCTAAGGAGGAAATGTAGAGATCACTAAGCAGAAACAGGAAGGAAGAGATAAGGGTACTTAGAGGCAGTGCTCTCAAGCACATAGAGCAGGGACATGGGTGTCAGGGCTCCTGGATTCTATTCCTGGCTCTGCTATTCACAGCCAGGTCTATCATTTGGGTGGGGCACCCATTCCCCCCACCCAGCCTGCACAGCACCAAAAAAGTCTGCCTAGATACCAATCAGCCCCTTTGGGGCACCTTCCCTAAGACAAAATTAATCCCTCTCCCACCACAACACAGCTCCCCTGGGGCTGCACACTAACCCTCCTCCCATTCTAAACACCTGCTTTGGTAGTGCAGTTGTATCTTGTGACTCTGAAATCCCAAATTGAGGCTTCTGAGACCCTCAGTCCTCCTTTCTGTCCAGAGGCTCCATTCAGGAGGGATATATCTGTTTGGAGCACTTGCAGTCTGGATAACTTTGATGCAGAGCAGCATGGGAGGAATTGCAAGAGGTTGCTGTCAGCACCTGTTGCCCCAGGCACCCTTGTCATTTCTTGCTACCTTGGAATGACAAGGAAGATGGGTCTTGTGACTGAACATGCTCTCTGATAGTCTAGAAATGTGGATACTGTTGTACCACAGACTTCACGGCTGACTATGGGCAAGTACTTTCAGATCCTAGGATTGAAGGCATTATGGACATACACCTTATTATTCTTAAAGAATTGAAGTAGCAGTATTAAGTGCATCCTTTATAGTGATTATGTATATCAAGTGATGGGTTCAGGGGATATCACATGGGTACCATGTACCTCTAATTTTCGCTCTCCATGAGTCCCATCTCTTGTCTTGCCTACTGGAGGCAATGAGGAACCCCAATATAGCTTTTCATTCTTAGCAGTTACCAGCCAAGTGGTGCTCAAAAGACCTTGAAATGCATCTACTAATCTGTCTCATGGACCACTGCTTCAGTGTTGCTTAACATGTGGAAGGGATTCTATTGAATCCTACTGAGATACTCACTTCGCTGCTGAGATTTGGTCCTCAATTTCATAGACTCCGAGTTTTCGATATACTGCATGTAGCATCTTGTCACCTTGAAAAGCTGTACCTCTGCCATCCACAAGAGCAACAATAATTTCCTCCCTGCTTGCAAGATAGGTTATCCAGCTAATCCCAAATGTGTGCTTTACATTCTGACTGCAAGGTCCTCCATACCTAAAGGAAATATCGCAGAATCTCAGATTTGGTGGATGATCTTAAACAAAGCATTTATTAAATACAGGACATGAATAATGGAATAACTAAAGCTCAAACCTCAGATCTTATTTAATATAAAAGAAACTTCTTGAATGCATAGCCCCTGGTGGGCAGCCTAACAGAATCTTAATTCTGGAGAGGGGAAATTTCTGGAAGTGACTGTAGTTATACATGTGTCTCATATTTTCCCTGCCTATCTTCCCCTATAAGGCAGAACAGGCTCATGGTATTCAGTAGACAGAAACAGTCAGACCTTTACAAATATAGGTGTGGGACTTTGCCAGCTGTAATCCACTTCAGTTCAGGTTGATCCATTCGATTTGGACCAAAATGGCCCATGGCTGCAATGTCCCAAGAGGAACTCTGAGAAGATATTATGCCTCAAAGTCACAATTCCTCCCCTCTCTGCCTTGTTCTGGCAGAGTGAATTACCTCACCCCTTGTTGGGATACAGTTGACCCCTCACCCCTCTGCATCTGGATTGATAATCTGACCAGCAGTGAGTGGGGAAGAGGCAAGGCCTCCTTTCCCCTTTGTGCCAACTTGCTTACTAAGGGGAATATCAAGTGAGCAGCCCCTGCTTTCTCCCTGATACCTGGCATCATAGTCTGAGCACACCTTACTCAGCTGAGCAAGACAACAGAAAGGGCTTTACTCCTTATACACTTGAATGAAAGCTGGGGATAATCTCTAGCCCACAAGGTTTACATTTTTTCTTCTTAGCCACTTCTGATAGGCTCATATCATACTTTCCAAAGTTAACAACAGTGAAACTCATAATGTGCTATCTTCAGCAGTCTCATGGTACATGGAAGTGGCAATGGAATTGAATCCAAGCAATATTCTACAAATTCCTATTCTCCTTTTGAAGGACTAATCTTAGTCTCACTGAAATCAACAACAAAACTCTCATTGATTTCAATAGGATCAGGATTCTATTTCAGAAATGTAGCCTAAATCCAAAGAACTGGTGTGCTTGTTATATACACTAATGCACTTATCCTGCACTACACGTGACATGTCAGAACTAATACCCTTTCTGATAAAGCAGATTATGTGGAAAAAGAAAAGAAAATCTTACATACACTTGAATAAGCAGAGGATACTTCTTGGATCTATCAAACTGCGGAGGTAGAAGCATCTTGTACCACAAAGCTAAAAAAAGATATATTACAAATATATCAATGTTTAAGATGATTTTTCTATGTATGAGCCATTATTTATTGGAATAGCATATGAAAATGAGTAAGCAATGAGACACAGGATTCATGAATTGTGAGTCATGAATTGATTTTAAGTCATTTTTCCTATTTAACTGTTTAAAAACAATCTTGAAGAAATAAAGTGTTGAGGCTTTTGGGGTTTGTTTTGTTTTTTTAATTAAGCTGCATACAATAATATTAGGGTCTAATTTCTGCAAGTATCTAGAAAAAAATGAAATCAGGATGACAAGTATTAACTCAATGGTGAGCTGTACGAGTATAGGAAACATTCTATACCAATTTATTACTATAATATAAAATAACGTTATAAAATCACTAATGATAACACCTTCACAATTCAGACCCTATTCTTAAGGCATTATAACAGGCAATGCATGCATACCAGTTTACATATTACCTTTTTATGAATACCACGATGCTTTTTATTTCTCTCTCCCATGTGAGAGAAAAATAAATTAATTTACACTTAAATATTTGTAAATTAATTAATTTACAAATATTAATGAATGAAGTCTCTTAACAGCGTCACCTCTGTGTGGTAGGGATGTATTTTATCTGTTTCACTGACAGGCAAACTGAGGCATAGTGATATTGCGTTTCTCAAAGTCAAATAGTGAAACCATGGCAGAACCAGAAATACAATCCAGGAAGCCTAATTCCAAATCCCTTGTTCTAATAACTGCTGGAGCATGCTTCCTACAATAGAATAAGTGTAAAAATGATAGAAAAAGTAAATAGTGTAATAGAAATTGTATAATTCTTACTAATTCCATCCACTTCAAGTTTATTAATGTCTGTCTTAGGCATTTTGATGTTTTCCATCGCAGATTCTAATTCCAAATTGTCTTCCAGGACTTTAATCTCTAGGTAAAAGAAATTTCCATATTAGCAATCAATTTGCTTTTCAACTCTTCTCTGTTAATGGAGACTCCCTTGTTTTTTTTGTGGCTAAACTGGAAAAGAAATCTATGGAAAACTCTTACAAATATGGTAATGAGGTCATACATTGGAAAATCATACACTTGAAGTTGTATTTACATATAAACTGGAACATTGACATATTCTGTATGGGATACAAAGTAATTGATCTTATGTGACTATTATTTTTTCTCTCCTTGTCCACTCACACACCTCACTCTTCCTACCTTTTATTTAGTTTATTATGTAGAATACACTCCTGTCTGCAACATGCTTCTCCAAATGTTGACTCTAGTTACATCCATTGTCCTGAATAATGGATTACTGCACACTCCTCTTTATCCTGCCTCATATAGCAAGATATAATGTACTTCTCTGCATCTGAATTAATACTTTAATCTTGTCCTCTGCTGTAACTTCACTGAATTGTAATTTACAGACTAATTTCTAATCAAATCTCAATATAACCATGTTTATTTACTGAAAAACTTTACTAGATGAATAAGCACTAAACATTGACATGTAAATTTAAAAAGTTATATTTTCTGTATAATTAATATCCAGCACAGATTGTAGTACTGGCACAGTAGAAGTCCACTGAAAGCTACTTTGTGTATCAAAATACTTTCCTATGACTAGGGATGGGCATAGAATGTCGTACCTAATGAGGGTCTGTGACCTGAATCTTCACCCCCAAACTGAAACAGAACCTTACGTGATTTTTTAAACAACTTCCGTTAAACTTTTTGTCATCATTTTACATTTTTGAAAAACGCTTCCTGGTTCTATGACTGCAGTAATACCAGAAGAATACAGACTGACCAGGAACAGGAAATACCAGAATTCTTTCAAGGAAGTCAGTTATTGTGAATGTCCAGGCCAGTTTTACAAATCCAGGAATTTTGGATAGCTTGGATAAAGGCTGAAAAACCATCCTGATGTTGGAACCAAACCAAACTGGAGCTCCAAATTTTTTGAAGTTTGTCCATTGCTATAGACAGTCCAAGGTAACCTTCCAGTCTGGTGTATGTGAATTTAGCTGCACAACTCCCATTTGAATTCATAGGTGGTGTGTGGCCAACCACAATGAAAATGGACTTGCTGCCCCTCCTATGCAATTGCAGGCTAGTCCAAGACGAACACTGTCACGGTCACCTAACAAGAAAGCAATTAGCCCAAGTGGCACAAAGATGACTAAAACAAGTGGCTACATAATTACCCTTACAAAGACAAAAGAAGGCAGCTTGAACAGGTTCTTTCTGCAGTGAAGCAGCATGGCTAAGCGAGGCACAGTGAAGGCAAAGGTAAAAGTCCATTAAATTAAACATTTGTTTCCTAGGCACAAGGAGATACCAGAGTGCCATACTGATAATTCAACACTTTGTTCACCATTTCATACAGATTGTGCTCGTTGCTGGGGAAATTAGAAGGGACCCTTAATGGGCAGATAAAAGTGGCAATTCATGCATAGATTTTGCAGGAGGAAGAGTTGGAAAAACATAGCTAGAGAACAAAAGCACACATGATGGGAATGGAACAACCTTTTCCAGCTCCAAACATTTCTTTTGGATTCCTCACAAAATTTCTAGTCAACCCTTGCTCAGGCAAAATGCAGGTCAATGGCAGTGTGCATAACTAAGGGTACATCTACACTACAGCGGGGAGTCGATTTAAGATACGCAAATTCAGCTACGTGAATAGCGTAGCTGAATTCGACGTATCGCAGCCGACTTACCCCGTTGTGAGGACGGCGGCAAAATCGACTTCTGCCGCTTTTTGTCGGCGGCGCTTACTACCACCTCTGCTGGTGGAGTTAGAGCGCCGATTCGGGGATCGATTGTCGCGTCCCGACGGGACGCGATAAATCGATCCCGGAGAGGTCGATTTCTACCCGCCGATTCAGGCGGGTAGTATAGACCAGACCTAAGGGTTGAGTAGAAACTGTGTATTGAGCTCAGGATTTGGCTCACTGGGAGTTACCAATGCTCAGTATACCCACTGCTTGTAGCAATGCAAAATGCAAGGCTGGATTCAACAATAAAAATACAGTACATCCAAATTTCACAATGTAATACGAAAGAATCTGGGTATTGAATCTGACCCTCAAAGTGGGTTAAAAGCATCTTTAGTGCAAGTCTAAATAGTGACTTATGGTGATTTATTTAGTTAATATTCGGGATAAAAACGACGCACAGAAATATGCAGAATATTTGCAGTACCTCGGTCATTGCTGCTGTCAAAAAGAGTGGAAATAGGAATGCCCGGACCTGTAATGAGAATTAAAAGAGAAAGAAAGTTGTATATCCTTTGAAACATAACTTGGTTCAAAGAGTAGAGTTACCATTAAAATATCAATGATAAGATGTGTCAGATTACTTAAATTTTCTTGACCGGATGTTTGTATATAACTTCCTTTTTATAGAATCATAGAAATGTAGGGCTGGAAGGGACCTCAAGAGGTCTTCTAGTCCATCCCCCTGCACCTACACCATAAAACAGTAAACACTCTCTTTGAAAATGTCTTACTAACAAGTATAATAATAGCTGTTACCAAGGCCCAGGCATAGTGTAATTATACAGCCACATCAAATGACTGTATGATTGCCCTCCTTTTGAAAATTGCTGCATAATTATGCTTCAGAATCCAAGCTTTCATTTAAAAATAAATAAATCTTACAGTTCCACTGAATATTTTCAAAAAGTGAACTGAACTTCCACATAGTGCTCTCTGCTTGAGTCTGCAGACAGTCTGAAACAATGCTCTAAGAAAAGGTGTGAACTATCCCAAGCCATCTCAATAATATGTCAACTCAGAAGCCTAAGGATGTCAATTTAAATGTCATCATTGTTAACCAAATGTGATGAAATCACCATATGCCCAATATGCCGTTACTGTTTCATGTCAAAAGTGTGCAGCTGGCGCATTTGTGTCTCAGTAGTGACCCAGGTTTCAGATCCATACAAAAAGATAGAAGCCACTACTGTTTGATAGATACGGATCATAGTCCAAGTTGATACGTGGCACTGACACCACAGAAGCTTTCCAAGAGCATAACACCCGCAGCCTTGTGGATTCAAGGTTTCATGTCACCAAGGCAGCTTCCTTCCCTAACAATGGAGCCAAGATACTCATGATACAAACAAGGATGTCAAGCATCGTACCAACCAGCCTCCAGTGTCTTCCCAAGTGACTCAATGCCAGCTCAGGTGGCTTGGGCATCTGCTCCATAGCAGCCCATCAGTTTTATACATTTGATACAACAAAATTTGGATGGAGAAGACCTCATGGGCAGCCTCATACATGCTGGAGGGATGTCGTGGCTTCCAACCTCACCTGCCTCAGTCTTAATATAGAGCAGGCCGCAACACTGACAGGAGACTGGGTTCTGTGGAAATGGGTGATCTGAAATGTGCACTCTATGCTCCATGAGCAACATAATGAATGAATGACTGATTGTTAACCAGACTAGCTTCCCATCCAGTCTGGGTACCAAAAGCCCCAATGTCCCCTACCAATCTGTCTAAATCTCCATCATATCTTCATATCATCTACAATGCTGTGATGTATTTTTAATAGAAAAATCTGGCACAATGAAAAATTGTGGGAAATGTAAATTTAATTTAGTAGCAAAATATAAAACTACAAAGGTTTCTGTATTAAATTGTACTGTACTGGACTGGGAACTGTGAGGGATACAAGCATGAGGGGGAAGGTAATGTTGCACAATTCTGGGGTTCCTAGTGCATAACACAGGAGTCACTGCCACACACATTATGTCAAAAGCACTGCTTAGGAAATGGGTTCTTGGCCATTACCAAACAACAAAGCTCTAGGGAGGAAGGTAACTTTTAAACCCCTCAAAGACCATTTCTTTCCTGTAGACAAGGTGACATCCAGCTAATAGCTAAGGTGCCATTACATAAGGTGAACTCAAAATTAACAATGTGAAATGGGCTTCTGAGAACATGTCACATCACATTTGCTAAGGTGAGTGGATTTCATGTGGTGATGACAATATCAAATATTCTTGGCAAGGATGATTGAGAGGTGTTATCATTCTGTTACATTTGCTCCGGTGGCTGGGGTTTTTATTATGTGTACAGCTGAACATTCAGTTCATATTCTGAAAGATGGTAACAAAAGATGTTACACTACATATAGGATTGGGAAGGATGAAATGTATAGTTTTTTGCCTTTGAATTTTTATATGATATACTGTCCATTATTTACAGTGCCCTGATAATGGGTGAAAACCTGGCCCACTGAGGTCTAAGCAAAATCTCTATTGATTTCAATAGGACCAAAATTTCACCCACTTCTGCCTTGAGAGCAATTTCAAAGGTTTCATATTTATCCCTGTATCTCGCTGCATTTATTTTCAGAAAGTTTATATTTGTTGTAAAAAACTACATCACTTAGAAAACTGTCAGCACTTTTAGGGTCAAATTCAGCCCTAATATAAGCAGGCTCAAGTCTTACTGACTTCAGTGGGAGTTGTATCTGCTTATGCCACAGCTGGATTTGGCCTTCTATGTTAGAATCAAAGTACAGATTAGCTGGAACCCAAATAATGAAACAGAAAGGCTGAAGCTGGCTGAAGTTGGTCAGGAAATGATTTCTTTTTCCTGTGAAATATTTTAACAAATTTGTTTTAGCCAATTTTTTTTAAGTTTTTGTAAAAAAAACTGAAATCCCAAAAAACAAAAATACTTTGATTTCAGCAACTGAGAACATTTTTTTTGCAGTTTTTGGCAACCAACATTTTTCAGTTTAAAACTTCTTTTGTCAACTGAATGAATATTGCCTGGAATAAATATCATCATCTCGCTCATATTCCCTTGAAAATACAACTTAGAATTTGTTTGGTCACATACTATACTTACCATAACAGACTAGGGCATAATACTTAGCATTTTCACTGAATCTCGCTGTATAATACTGGCACCTTTCTTTCCTTAGATTACAAGTAATGCATTGTTTCCTTAGAGGATTGCGTCCAATGCTAATTCTAGGAGGAAATGAAAACAAAATAATACAATATAATATTGCTTTGAAGTACATTTTCCACATAATGCTGCCTCACCTGCTCCAAACATCTATATTGTAAAGTCAAGTCACATTTAAAATTCACTTTCTAATCAATGGTTTACAGTTTTTCAATATTTTTAAACAATAGTTGTATGATTCAGACAATATTCCTCTCCCCCCTCCCCAGTGCCAACTTTCAGATATATGCTTAGTATTTCTGGGGTCGTATTTTCAAAGTCTTCAATGTGGCCTGTCTATTTAGATATTCAGGTACTAATATGGCCCTCATCACCATACAATCTGAGTGCCTCACATTTATTATTAATGGATTTTACTCTCACGACATCTCAGAGGTAGGGAAGTACTATCTTCCTTTTACTGATAGGAAACACAGGATAGGCCAGTGGTCGTAGCTCCCATTGGCCAGGAATGGTGAACCGCAGCCACTGGGAGCTGCGGGAGGTCATGCCTGCAGATGGTCAATGTAAACAAACCATCTCGTGGCCCACTAGCGGATTACCCTGACGGGCCGTGTGCGGCCTGTGGGCTGCTGGTTGCCCACCACTGGGATAGGTTACGTTACTTTCCCAAGGTCAGACAGGAAGTCTGTGGCTAAGCTGGGAATTGAAGCCGGTCTCCTGAGTCCAAGTCCAGTGCCCTATCCACTAGACCCTGCTTCCTCCTCCATTTGTTTGTGTGTATAAATTGCATTTAAAAACACTTGCATATGCATTTTTAGCACTATCACATATGTGTTCAGGTGATTTACACATATAAGTCTATCACATATACATGATAGTATCAAAATGTACCTGGAAGTGATATATACAGAAATGGGGGGCACATTTTGAAAATGTATCCCAATGTTGTGTGCCCCTCCAAAACGCATGGTCACTTTAAATATAGTAATGCATATTATCTATTCATTGCAAGATACCCGCATATGCAGTGCAACAGCCCAATTCAAATTTTAGGTAAGAACTTCTTGATATTTACTCTTAAAATTTTGAAACTGTTTCTGACTGTGTAGAATTCTCTTTTATATGATATAAACTCAGATCCATCTGATATTAATTTAATCAATATTTATAAAAGTTTGATATGAACTTACTTGTATATATTCCTTCTCCCTGGATAGCCTTCAAATTCATTGCTTGAATAGAATCTATAAATTAATTTGCTTGTTATTAAGTAGTCCATGAAATCATAAGTTGTGAATTAGTATTGGGCATCCTAAGTCAGAAGCCTGCTTGAAAAGTTATATTTAACTAAACTAGAATTTGGATTTTGACTTATTTTGTGTGTGGGGTATCAAGATGTAACAGTGGGTTAAGTACCCTAGTTTTTCATCCCTCGCAACCTTTGTTCAAATCCTAAGAAGATGGCAAGTGAACCATAAAATGTAATCACTTCATCCTACTTCCCAGGTGTTAGTTGATCAACTAGGTGTAATGTATAGATCCATCTGTACAACAGAGGACTAAGCATAACTGTAGAGTATGACTCAGATTCAGCAGAGCATTTGCTCAGCCCTAAGCGCTGAAGTCCTCCTGAATGGTGATGGGTTTACTCACATGCTTAAAGTTAAGAAGATGCTTTAGTTCTTTGCTGAATAGAGACCTAAAAATTATTAGAAAAAAAATGGTGGACCTTGATTTTCAAAAGGTCTTTCAGAAACCCATGTGTGCAAAAATGTGCATATTTGTACACAAAATTTACTATAGCTGTGTCCACGGACTGGGTATTTCCACCATAGCTAACTATGGCCATGTGCATGCCCAAATACCTGATTTCTGTACACAGCTGTGGTAATTCTAGTAAAATTGCACACAGGTCCCAGGCACCTGCCTCTTTGAATATCAGGGTCCAATGAGACTAATGGAACCCTGAAAAAAATCAGTATAATTGTAGTACATTCTTACGGACAGCAAATAGCACATAAACAATAGGCTCTGCTCTGTAGAATACTTACATTGCATCATCCGTTACTTTGAAAATGTATATCGCCTCCCATTGTCCATTTGTAATTGGTATTGCATTTTCCTATAAAACGAGATATATAGCAAGGTTATTTCAGGAACCTACAATATAGGAATTTACTGAGGATAATTCTTTGTTTGACGTACCACTGAGCCTTTGATGTAATGAATATGTTTATAACCAGCCTTATCACTAAAAATTTTGTAGTATGAAGTGGTGTCTGAAGTAAAATATGGTGTTGAAACGAAGAACTGAAACAAAGGAACAGAAACAAAAACAACCAGGCTTTTTGAGCAGTTTATAATATACACAGTTTACAATATGTACATTAAAGCAACCAGAGAGTGCTTTAACTGGCCTTCCCTTTTATCACGGTGTACATTTTGTCAAACTTCTTAACTGGTAACTGGCCACAATGCCTGCCAACATGTACACACGCTTTCTGCTTCATTCAGGTGGGATTATTTTGTGTGTGTGTGTGTGTGTGTGTTTGGTTTGATCAATTTTTTAATTTAGTCATTTTTTAATTATAGTCAGAGTTGGTGATTTTTAAAAATAAAAGTTTTTGAATAAAATTAGTATTTGTGAAAGGTGCTGGGACTAATAGTCCTGGTGACTAAAGTTTTCTGTTTATACTCAAAGCAGGTACAGCACGGGGCAGAGGCTGTCCAAGCTTCTCCACTCTGCCCCACCAATATGCTTCAGTCCTGTTGGGGTATAAATATAGTTCAATCTCTATTCCTGCTCAAACCTTGGTCTCTGCTGAGACAGTTAACAAGGAAGCCAGTTACTGCCAACTGTGATTTTTATTTTTTAAATAAGAGAAAATGGTCTGAAGCCACCAACCCATTTCACATATGCCATCAGACACTCATTAGATCCTATGACTTTCCAACACTGCTGACCTGAGCTGTATTTGAACCTGTGACTCCAGAGCTAAACTGTTCTGTATTCCATTATTAATCATCCTAAACCATGAAACTCCCCATAGAGAATAAAGCAAAATTATTTTGTGCAGTTTCTATTAGTTCTTATAGCAACCTGTCATCATTAATCCAAAAGTGAACGTAAGGAAAAGAGGATCTAATAAAGTGTCTTATCCCTGTAGATGCACAGTAGTTATCTCAAATAATAGGACTGTGTGTACTGCAAATTGAAGTTTTCAATTAAGACCAGTGTAAGAAGACGCAGACACTGCTTGATTGAATCTTGGTAATTGACTTTGTCATGCTTGAGGAGTAATAGACATATATATAGGACATAGAAACTATGGATGGATGGATGGATGGATGGATAGATAGATAGATAGATATCCGAATGCTGTGAGAGCTATTGGACATAGATATTTATATTGATGTATTGGCAGTTGAAAGCAAGTATCAGTTACCCACAGGTTTCTGGTCTCTGGCTTCAAAGGCTTCTCCCTTGGTGAGGAAGAGCAGCACTTTTCACTAAAATTGTGCTCTGAAAACACTGTTTACGTTTCAGAAATATATTTATTATAGATATGTCTGGAGGAATAGGAGCTGCCCAGTGATGCCAGAGGAACTTTTTTTATCTACGGCCTCTGCCAGCAGAATGCCTCTCGCAGCCACTCCAGGCACTGTGCACTTAGGTCCTTCTCACTTATGTGAATGTGATTTCTATAACTTCAGTATAGCCCAAAGTCGTTAAGACTGAGATCTGCAAAGTCAATGGGAGGTGGGCGCCTACCTCCCTCAGGCACATTGAAAATCCCAGCCTTAAAATGCATCAGGTGTAGTGTTCTATATATATATATAGATATATAGATATATATTCCATGACACAGTATGATGCCAGCTTATTCATATTTCCAACATTATTGTGAAGATAAGTAAATTACAGTAGCTTTTCAATAAATGATAGTAAAAGACAACAAAAACCCTACTCCACCAGTCCATCCTGTCTGACTCTCTTCTATATGCTGCCGATTCTGAAAAACAAAATGAAGGGCAAAACCTTTAGGATGTGTAGGAAAGAGAAGAGCACAATTTATTCACAGAGAGGAAAGTTCTTCAAATAAATACGGAACTGCAAACTGACATTGTAGAAGGATTTTAGGGCTAAATTCAAATCACTCCTGAAATAACATGTTCCAGGAAACCTAGAAGGATATCTGACAAAAGTATCAGGACTATATTAACAATCTTTCATAACATATCAATAAAAACTAGAATTAATGGCTATTTTATCTCAGTTAATTTTTCATTAAAAATCAATCCTTTCAGGACTATTAATGTTAAAAATGTGGGTAATTTGGCATAGTTCCCCTGACTTCAATAGAGTGATGCTGATTTACATCAGCTGAGAGGAATGGAGCCTGTATTTTATGTTCATTTTCAAATTTACACCTGAACTTTTCCCATAGACTTTATATACTGTAGCACATAAGCTACATCAGATCACACAGGTGTAGGAGTCTTTTATACCCAAGCACCATGGGGCACTGATGAGCAATGGGGAATTCTTTCTCCTTTTCTCCTCTGGCAGAGGCTAAATGCATAGGATCATGTTCCGGATTCATTTATTTACACCTTTGTAAATCTAGAGATATTCCATTTAATTCAGTGGAGTAACTCTAGCTTCACAGCAATATAACAGATCAGAATCTGATCAGCTTCCTCCATGGCATTCGAACTCTCAGCAGTCTGGAGAGAAAACTTTTCACTACTCTGCAGACTGATTCTGGGGACTCTAACTTGTGTGAATAGTCCCACTAAAGCCAATTAAAATATATTCCTCTTTTAACATAATTCATATTTATAGACTCAATGGCTGAATTTTTTTTAAAAGTGACTAGTGGTTTTGGGCACCTCAATATTTGTGTGCCCAACTTGAGATACCATAATGTGACTGGATTTTGAGAGAACAGGTGCTCAACCTCTCTAAGGTGTTTCAGTTGGGTACACAAGACGTAGAATTAAGAATTAATGTGTAGAATTTAGACACTGAAAATCACTAGTCTCTTTTGAAAATGTGGGCATCTGGAACTCCTTATATCGCTAAGGATTTTCAGGATTTAGGCCCTTATAATATTTTAGTGTTGACCTTTAAAAAATGGCTTGTACAGATTTAGAATGTATTCAAATCAGTTATTTTACTAGCTCTAATGATCCTTTTACATTTTTAGGCTTTGATTTGTGTTTGACTTAGAAAGTTTCTAATGCATTTCCAATAGTTTCTAATGACTTTTTCATTGCAGACTGTAATGTCCTGATTGTTAGATGGAACTAAATTATTTACTGGTTAATGCTAACAATTCTGCATGCAATAGATTTATAAGTTTTTTAATTTTATAAATTAGTGGGTTTTTTTTTAAACTGTTCATTTAATGGAACATTTCTTCACAGTCTGGAGCCCTGTGAAATGTGCACACCAAAATTAGCTCTCAGAAGAAAACATTTTGCATTTCTTATCCTTAATGTAGCATCTCAATTAACATTCAGAATTGTGCCTCTTCCTCCTCTTGTCAATCCTGCAAGGTGCTATGCACCCTTAGCTCCCACTGACTTTAGTGGAAGTTGAGGGCATTCAGCACCTCAGAAGAGCACTCAACACCTTGCAAGATGGAATCCTTATGCAGCACTCTGTTGAATAATTAACTCAGGTGCTTGGCTTTGTTTCTTATTAATAGAAAAAATGCAAACAGAAAGGGTAAAATTTTTCAGGTTAATAAGTCTACAAGTAAAATAACATTCAATGTAACTGTGTGCAATTCTGCCCACTGGCATCTTACAGTCAGCTCACAACTTAGGGCCTGATCAGCAAGTGCTTAAGCATATGAGCAATTTTCATGGGACTACTCATGTGAGTAAAGTTAGTTAAGTGCTTGTGCTTAAAAGTTCAGGCATATTTACATCTATGCATTTTGAAGAAAAACTTTAAATCAATGCCAAATAGAAAATGTTCAAAACAATTTTGTTAATGAAATAATCAACCTTTTGTAAGGGACAAACCTCCAAAGACTTAAGGATGTAAGTAATGCATTCCTGATTTATTTGCCTCTGTTTTAATTAAGGCCTTGATCCCACAAATACATAAGCATGTATGTGACTTTTCTCACACAAGTAATCCCATGGATTTCTATGGGATCACTCTTATGTGTAAAGTTACTCAAATGCTTAAGTATTATGTGCAAGCCTCTGGCTCACATCAACATGTTTTCATAGGCCTCAATCCTGCAAACACTTACACACACAACTTTTACTCACACAAGTAGTTCCATTGAAATCAAATTGGCTGCTATGGGACTATTCACATAAATAAAAGATAAACACGTGCTTGAGTGTTTGCTGGATCAGGGCTTTAGAAATTACTTGTAAAATATATTATTTTTCAAATGCATAAAGCACAGCACATTAATTGTACTTTATGCCCTTGGTTTAATCTGAAAACAAAGCAGAGATGGAACTGTTTTTGCCCGTGGAAATGCACAGAGATGCACTTCTTCAGGACAAATAGAGCTAATGCAGCACTCCCATCTGTTCACACGCCTTCAATTGGCCATTTGTGCAAACTTTAATATGATAAAAGCACTGTGTCACTGTATAAACAAAGTATTATGAAAGCATCAATACAATTAAACAAGGATTGCGAACACAATCCTGCAAGATGCTGATCACTCTGGCCCCGATCCAGCAAAGCACTTAAGCACATACTTAACTTTAACATGGAATTAGTCATATTGAAGTCATTGACATGCTTAAAGTTAAGCACATGTGCTTATGTGCTTTACTGGATCAAGGCCAGAATGATCAGCATCTTGCTGGTAGACCCCTTAATCCCTTGATGTTTCTAAATCCTTTCGATTTTCTATATCAACTTTAATCCTCAAAACACATATCTCTTACTGATGGGACACAGATTCAATTTTAAGGAAAATCTGAATTGAATCTGTTATATAATGAAAATGGCCTTTTTTGGAAATGTAAAATTGCTTATAGCACTGGCTCTCAACCTTTCCAGACTACTGTACCCCTTTCAAGAGTCTGATTTGTCTTGTGTACCAAATTTCACCTCACTTAAAATCTTATAAAATGAGACATAAAAATACAAAAGTGTCACAGCACACTATTACTGAAAAATTGCTTACTATCTCATTTTTACCATAGAATTATAAAATAAATCAATTGGAATATAAATATGGTACTTACATTTCAGTGTATAGTATATAGAACAGTATAAACAAGTCATTGTCTATGAAATTTTAGTTTATACTGACTTTGCTAGTTCTTTTTATGTAGGCTGTTGTAAAACTAGGCAAATATCTAGATGAGCTGATGTACCCCCTGGAAGACCTCTGCATACCCCCAGGGGTACATGTACCCCTGGTTGAGAACCACTGACTTATAGGATCCTGATCTGCAAATTGCATCCGAGTAACTTTACATTACTGTGTCTGAATTGTCGCAATGCAACTGTTCATGTGTGAAAAGTTACTTGCATGCATAAGCTTTTGCAGGATTGAAACTTAACTTCCTTACCTTTTAAAGTCTCAGCAATATCTGCTGTACATATAATTTGTAAAGTTCATTTGAGTAAATTGAAATGTCATGTCCTTTATATTTGCAGTATGTAAAATAACAAAAATCATTGTATAAAACAGACAAAAAACTTCTTTCTTTATAAAATTGGTTGCTTGATTCTATATACCCTAAACTTCAACCTGAAGTGAATATTTATGGACGGTTAAACATAATCTCTAGAAGCAAGATTTATGCCCTTTATGAGACAATTTTGACTACAGGAGCATGAATGAGACTTCCATACTGAAATTACTGCACTTCAGTGTTAACCATTTTTTGGGGCATCTGTATGAAATTTATCAGAGAAATGTTGACCACAGCTCTCTCATCTCTGTACATCTTCCTCTCACTCTCAATGTACATAGTTTTGAACTATTCCAACTGAAATAATTTAGGACCTGCTTCAAATACAGCCTTAACGTAAACTTCCAAAGCACATAAATCAGATGCATTTTTTCACAATTAGGCTCCTCCCTGCGAGGCGATCTCCTGGTTCAGAAATAAAGAGGAGAATTAAACCCAATAGTTTTGAAGTCAGTGGATATCTGTTTTGTGTTTTTATTTAAACTCTTTGAAAACACAGTACTGACAATTTGGTTTTTTGCTTTTGTAACTAGATTTTATTTATTTATTTACTTTGCAGAGGAGTCACAGTATCATGAAATAATTCACTATTAGTTCTAGGTTATTACTTACAGTAACTCCTCGCTTGACATTGTAGTTATGTTCCTGAAACATGCTACTTTAAGTGAAATGATGTTTAAGTGAATCCAATTTCCCCATAAAAATTAATGTAAATAGGGGTGGTTAGGTTCCAGGGAAATTTTTTTCACAAATAAATAAATAAATAAAATTATACATTGTTTAAAACTTATACATAACAATTTAATACTGTTCACAGCTATGATGATTGTGAAGCTTGGTTGAGGTGGTGGAATCAGAGGGTGGGATATTTCCCAGGGAATGACTTACTGCTAAATGATGAACTAGAACTCGGCTGAGTCCTTAAGAGTTAACACATTGTTGTTAATGTAGCCTCGCACTCTACAAGGCAGCACGAATGGAGGGAGGGAAGACAGCATGGCAGAGAGAGACAGACACACACACCGTGTGTGTGTGTGTGTGTGTGTGTGTGTGTGTGTGTGTATGTGAGAGAGAGAGACTCGCATTGCCCCTTTAAGCATGCTGACCCCACTCTAAGTACATTGCCTTTTTAATTAGATCAGCAAGTTGAGACAGCAGCTGCTGCCAGCACACTCCCTCCTTCCTGAGCCCTGTTGTGTCTCCCCACTGCTCAGTGGAGATGGGGTAAAGGAGCAGGGGGGGTCGGGGGGGGACACCCTGACATTAGCACCCCTCTTCTCCCCCTCCCCCTGCACAGCAAGCAGGAGGCCCCCGGGAGCAGCTCCAAGGCAGAGGGCAGGAGCAGCACAGGACAACGGGGGGGAGGGACAGCTGAACTGCCCGGCAATTGATAGCCTGCTGGGCGGCTGCCACACAGGGAACTTAGGGGACCTGATGGGGGGCTGCCAGTCTACCCAGGTTCCAAGCCCCCACCAGCTAGCTCCAACGGGCTGCTCTTCCTGCAAGCAGTGGACAAAGCAGGCGGCTGCCAAACAATGTTATAAGGGAGCATTGCGCAACTTTAAACGAGCATGTTCTCTAATTGATCAGCAATGAAACAACGTTAACTGGGATGACGTTAAGTGAGGAGTTACTGTATTTAGTTTAACAGTGAGGGTGATTAACTAATGCAGTGGTTTTCAACTTTTTTTTATTTGTGAAACCCTAAAAATTTTTGAATGGAGGTGTGGTCCCCTTTGGAAATCTGAGATATAATCTGTGGACCCCCAGGGATCCGCAGACCACAGGTTGAAAACCACTGAACTAATGGAACAAACAACCAAGGAAAGTGGAGGATTCTTCATCTCTTGATGTTTTCAGATCATGATGAATAGCTTTCTGGAAGATATGCTTTAGTCAATCACATATTATAGGGCTCAATACAGGGGTAACTGGGGGAAGCTCTATGGCCTGTGTTATACAGGCGGTTAGGCTAGATCAGTGGTTCTCAACCAGGGGTACATATACCCCTGGGGGTACGCAGACATCTTCCAGAGGTAATCAACTCATCTAGATATTTGCCTTACAACAGGCTACATAAAAAGCACTAGTAAAGTCAGTACAAACTAAAATTTCATACAGACAGCGACTTGTTTATACTGCTCTATATACACTATACACTGAAATGTAAGTACAATATTGATATTCCAATCAATTTATTTTATAATTATATGGTAAAAATGAGAAAGTAAGCAATTTTTTCAGTAATAGCGTGCTGACACACTTTTGTATCTTTATGTCTGATTTTGTAAGCAAGTAGTTTTTAAGTGAGGTGAAACTTGGGGATATGCAAGACAAATGAGACTCCTGAAAGGGGTACAATAGTCTGGAAAGGTTGAGAGCCACTGGGCTAGATGATCTAATGGATCCTTATGGCCTCAGAAATCTATGAATCTATATTCATAGTTCTGTAACTTCAACTGTAAATTAGTTGAGTATCAGAGGGGTAGCCGTGTTAGTCTGAATCTGTAAAAAGCAACAGAGGGTCCTGTGGCACCTTTGAGACTAACAGAAGTATTGGGAGCATAAGCTTTCGTGGGTAAGAACCTCACTTCTTCAGATGCAAGTAATGGAAATCTCTAGAGGCAGGTATATATCAGTGTGGAGATAACGAGGTTAGTTCAATCAGGGAGGGTGAGGTGCTCTGCTAGCAGTTGAGGTGTGAACACCAAGGGAGGAGAAACTGTTTCTGTAGTTGGATAGCCATTCACAGTCTTTGTTTAATCCTGATCTGATGGTGTCAAATTTGCAAATGAACTGGAGCTCAGCAGTTTCTCTTTGGAGTCTGGTCCTGAAGTTTTTTTGCTGTAAGATGGCAACCTTTACATCTGCTATTGTGTGGCCAGGGAGGTTGAAGTGTTCTCCTACAGGTTTTTGTATATTGCCATTCCTGATATCTGACTTGTGTCCATTTATCCTCTTGCGTAGTGACTGTCCAGTTTGGCCAATGTACATAGCAGAGGGGCATTGCTGGCATATGATGGCATATATAACATTAGTGGACGTGCAGGTGAATGAGCCGGTGATGTTGTAGCTGATCTGGTTAGGTCCAGTGATGGTGTTGCTGGTGTAGATATGTGGGCAGAGTAGGCATCGAGGTTTGTTGCATGGGTTGGTTCCTGAGTTAGAGTTGTTATGGTGCGGTGCGTGGTTGCTGGTGAGAATATGCTTAAGGTTGGCAGGTTGTCTGTGGGCGAGGACTGGCCTGCCTCCCAAGGTCTGTGAAAGTGAGGGATCATTGTCCAGGATGGGTTGTAGATCACTGATGATGCGTTGGAGAGGTTTAAGCTGAGGACTGTAGGTGATGGCCAGTGGAGTTCTGTTGGTTTCTCTTCTGGGCCTGTCTTGTAGCAGGAGGCTTCTGGGTACACATCTGGCTCTGTTGATTTGTTTCTTTATTTCCTTGTGTGGGTATCGTAGTTTTGAGAATGCTTGGTGAAGATCTTGTAGGTGTTGGTCTCTGTCTGAGGGGTTGGAGCAGATGCGATTGTACCTCAGTGCTTGGCTGTAGACGATGGATCGTGTGGTGTGACCGGGGTGGAAGCTGGAGGCATGAAGGTAGGCGTAGCGGTCGGTTGGTTTTCGGTATAGGGTGGTGTTAATGTGGCCATCGCTTATTTGTACGGTGGTGTCCAGGAAGTGGACCTCCTGTGTAGATTGGTCCAGGCTGAGGTTGATGGTGGGGTGGAAGCTGTTGAAAGCATGGTGGAATTCTTCCAGGGCCTCCTTCCCGTGGGTCCAGATGATGAAGATGTCATCAATATAGCGTAGGTAGAGAAGGGGCATGAGTGGACAGGAGCTGAGGAAGCGTTGTTCCAGGTCAGCCATAAAAATGTTGGCATATTGTGGGGCCATGCGGGTGCCCATAGCGGTGCCACTGGTCTGGAGGTATATATTGTCACCAAATTTGAAATAATTGTGCGTGAGGATAAAGTCACAGAGCTCAGCAATAAGTTGTGCTGTGTCATCATCAGGGATACTGTTCCTGACAGCTTGTATTCCATCTGTATGTGGGATGTTAGTGTAGAGAGCCTCTACATCCATGGTGGCTAGGATGGTGTTTTCTGGGAGGTCACCAATGCTTTGTAGTTTCCTCAGGAAATCTGTGGTGTCACGGAGATAGCTGGGAGTGCTGGTGGCGTAGGGTCTGAGTAGGGAGTCCACATATCCAGACAGTCCTTCAGTGAGAGTGCCAATGCCCGAGATGATGGGGCGTCCAGGATTTCCAGGTTTGTGGATCTTAGGTAGTAGATAGAATAACCCCGGTCGGGGCTCTAAGGGTATGTTGATTTGTTCCTGTGTTAGTGTAGGGAGTGTCCTGAGTAGATGGTGTAGTTTCTTAGTGTATTCCTCAGTGGGATCTGAGGAAAGCGGCCTGTAGAATTGGGTATTGGAGAGTTGTCTGGCAGCCTCCTTCTGGTAGTCAGACCTGTTCATGATGACAACAGCACCTCCTTTATCAGCCTCTTTGATGATAATGTCAGGGTGGTTTCTGAGGCTGTGGATGGCATTGCGTTCTGCACGACTTAGGTTATGAGGCAAGCGATGTTGTTTTTCCACAATTTCTGCCTGTGCACGTCGGCGGAAGCATTCTATGTATAGGTCCAGACTGTCATTTCGACCCTCAGGAGGAGTCCATGTGGAGTTCTTCTTCCTGTGTTGTTGGTGGGAGGGTATCTGTGTATCAGTGCGCTGTTCAGTGTTATCATGAAAGTATTCTTTGAGTCGGAGGCGGCGAAAGTAGGCTTCCAGATCACCACAGAACTGTATCATGTTCGTGGGGGTGCTGGGGCAAAAGGAGAGTCCCCGAGATAGGACAGACTCTTCTGCTGGGTTGAGTGTGTAGCTGGATAAATTGACGATATTGCTGGGTGAGTTAGGGGTACCCCTGTTGTGGCCCCATGTGGCAGGCAGGATTTTAGACAGCTTACGGTCCTTTTTCCTTTGTAGAGAGGTGAAGTGTGTAATGTAGATCTCCTGTCTTATTTTAGTAAAGTCCGTTTGTGTGGAGGGTTGGTTATTTATGAGAGTCTCCAGGTTGGAGAGCTCTTTCTTGATGTTTTTCTGTTTGCTGTATAGGATGCTGATCAGGTGGTTCCTCAGTTTCTTTGATAACGTATGGCATAATCTCTCACTGTGGTCTGTGCAGTATGTAGATAGCAATGGATTTTTCACCTTCAGTCCATTTGGTATGATGTCCATCTGTTTGCATTTGGAAAGGAAGATGATATCTGTCTGTCATCCACGCACCGCACCATAACAACTCTAACTCAGGAACCAACCCATGCAACAAACCTCGATGCCTACTCTGCCCACATATCTACACCAGCAACACCATCACTGGACCTAACCAGATCAGCTACAACATCACCGGCTCATTCACCTGCACGTCCACTAATGTTATATATGCCATCATATGCCAGCAATGCCCCTCTGCTATGTACATTGGCCAAACTGGACAGTCACTACGCAAGAGGATAAATGGACACAAGTCAGATATCAGGAATGGCAATATACAAAAACCTGTAGGAGAACACTTCAACCTCCCTGGCCACACAATAGCAGATGTAAAGGTTGCCATCTTACAGCAAAAAAACTTCAGGACCAGACTCCAAAGAGAAACTGCTGAGCTCCAGTTCATTTGCAAATTTGACACCATCAGATCAGGATTAAACAAAGACTGTGAATGGCTATCCAACTACAGAAACAGTTTCTCCTCCCTTGGTGTTCACACCTCAACTGCTAGCAGAGCACCTCACCCTCCCTGATTGAACTAACCTCGTTATCTCCACACTGATATATACCTGCCTCTAGAGATTTCCATTACTTGCATCTGAAGAAGTGAGGTTCTTACCCACGAAAGCTTATGCTCCCAATACTTCTGTTAGTCTCAAAGGTGCCACAGGACCCTCTGTTGCTTTTTGTAAATTAGTTTTCACAGCAATGTTAAGCATATATTTCAATGTGCAGTACCTCTGGACAGTACCAGGAATTGGAGTTTTCTTGGAAGTCACATATAGCTAAGACAGAAAAATTCTGGATTCGCTTTAGCCATTGCACGCCGATTCGATTATCTGTTACCCAAGTGAGCCAAGTGAAATAGTGATCACTAAAAACAAAGAATGAAAGCTGGTTATTACAGTATACAAATGGGCTATTGCTATTGCATCCATTATGGCCCCAATCTTGCTCTACTGAAGACAATGGAAAATCTCCCATTGACTTCAATGGTGCTGGATTCGGCCCTATGTGAACAAGGATTGTGAACTGCATAATGTATGAACCAGTAAAGGCAGTATCTGAAACTTCAGATTAGCTCCAGATCTATAAATATGAAGCTGCAGCATACAGAACAGAACCTCCAGAAAAGAAAATAAGAGGTCCCATCATTTAACACTAAACAGAAAGAAAAGGAAAAGAAGATGAATTTGAGAACACACTACCTTGATGCTATCACTGCAGGAACAGGTACTTCCTTAGGACCTAAACCTTCAGGGTTAGTAGTGTCTACAATAAACACTCTAACCGTAGGATTTTTAGCCCCAGCCTTCAAAGGAAATGTATTACCAGGTTATTCAATTCAAGCTCTGGAGGATTAGTTACCATTTTAAAAAATTAACATCTTTTCTTTCAAGAAAGCAATCAGTTTTTTAAAGAATTTAAAGTATTTTGAAATATTGATATTACTGAACATAATGGGGCAGATTTTGATCTTACTTAAACTAGTGTAAATCTGGAGTAACTCACTGTGGCAGTTTGTTATTCCACTTAGCATTAGTTCATGCATCAAGAAGAAAACAACTTATCTAATTCAATGTCCATCCAGCCAGCTTGGGGGTAGAAAACATGAAATTAGGTGGAAGTTCTTCTCTCCTGTGTACAATGTAGATCTCTGGAACGTATACTGCCCCAGTTTTGTGCAGAAGACTCCAATTAGGGTCATAGGAGATCTCCAATACAGAACAATCAACTTGGCCTTATATTTGGAACTACGGATATAAGGCCTGAACCAAAGCCCATTTAAGTCAGTGAGGACCTGACTGACCTGAAGTCAGTGGGCTTTGGATCAGGTCGCTAAAGGATTTAAATAAATTTGAGATCTCACATCCTCTTATTTCTCAGTATAATGTAGGCTTTTTTTTTCAATACAGTATGTTATGATAAAGACATTGTTAAGCAACACAATAGGTACATCAGGTAGGAAAGCAAAGTAGGGCCCAGATCCTCCTAACCTTTACGCACATGCTTAACTGTACTTCCATGAGTAGTTCCATTTATTTCATTGGGACTACTCCCATGTGTGTAAAGTTATACACATGTTTATGTCTTTGCAGGGTTGGGGCTCAAGTTTACTTTCTTAAATTAATTCTAAGATAGAACAGGATTAAACACCGCTCCACAGCAGTACAAACAATTTTCATGCACATTTTGGGTGTCTCTATTTAAAAATCATCACAACTCATTTACAAACTAAGGGGAATTAAATGGCACCCATTTAAAATAAGCAACATACCTTTGGATATGGAATAGTTACTTTTCTAGGATATTGGTCCTCACCATAATATGAATATTCAATAACTGGTATGTCAGTATCATTAAATTCTATATATGCTATAAACTTTCCATTTGGAGACCACCACAGAGCATATTTCGCAGCAAGCATTTCCTCTAAAAAAAATGTACACGTTAGTTACAGCTCATGATTTATGACCTAACAAAGCAACATGACCTAACAAAGAAATAGCACCTAAAATTATCTTGCCATCAGTGTACTCATCACTCCTCAACCAGAGAACTGTGCTATATAAGAAAGATCTTGACGCTGCAAAGCACTTAAGAACATGAATAACTTATGCATGCTGTAGTCTATGTTAAGTAGAAATTTGGTTTTGGTTTAAGTTAGCCTAAGTATACAGGAGTAGGGAAAATTGAGATGACTAGTGTGAGAAAAGTTAGAGGTAAGTTGGAGACAGTAAAATGGGAAAATTGAAGTTAGTGAGGACATGACCCAAGGCTATCTTGTGGCTATGTTTCAGTTATAACTGGCTTTGGCATGGACTTTACTGAGTGTTTTTAAGAATTGTCAATGTTTTATTAAAATACTGTCTATATTGATAGTAGGGGAAAGACATTGGTGCAGATATTAATTTAAATCACGTGTAATGTAAAGAACCAATAAGGAGTTGGCAGAAATGTGAAGGTGGTAATGGGTAGGTTTAATGTCAATTAGTATTATAAGAGTAGTTTTGTTACTACTGGGGAGAGTTCCAATTAACATCAGATGGGTACTGTTAGATTCCAGGATTATAAAGCTGTACTTCACTCTGCTTTCAGTGGACTGATGATCACTCATTAATACATTATTGAGTGTAAGTATAATTGCAGTATTGTGCAAGTTAGAATTGCACGCCTGTTTGAGTAATTAATATTTTTTCTTTTGAATAACATTTAGTGTTATCATTCAAACTATTGCTTAGTGGTCATCTACTAAATACATTTTTTTGTAACCAACCTAGAGGCTCGAACCTGAAAACTAAATTATGTTTTATTCCCTTATCTTTAACAACTTAATATTCATTGGGAACATTTCAACATAAAAGTTAAAAAGGTTACAATGCAAATAGATCCATTTAAGTCAGCTATTCATATGCTTAAAGTTATATATATGGTTAAGTGTCTTGCTGGATTGAAGCCTAAGAGCCAAATCCTGCTCGCATTGAAGTCAAAACTCCCACTGAGTTTCATTGCCATTAAATAAGTACATCAGTCTTATCTGCAAAGTTCAGATCCGGATCCAATTTCCCCCAAAATTTAAGCGAGTTTCAATCCAGAATTTTGTTTATACATTATAAAAATGTGCCCAAGCCACAATGTTTAAACTCCCAATAGTGAGGGTATTCCGATCCAGTGCTATGGTTCAGATATCATCCAGTGCACAATAATGTTCATTATAGCTGGACTGCTTCATGAACTGCTTTTAGAAGTGAACTTTGAAGAAAATGAAGGATTGGATCTAGTGAATGTGAGGCTGTCCCAACCATTGAGAACAGCATAAAGGCAGTCACCATGTCTGAAAGAGGCAAAGAATTATGGGTGTGATCACGAGAGAAGGAAGGGGTAGTGAGCATGGGAATCAGATGGAAACTGATGGGAAAATATCCTCCCTTTATTCACAGCACTGCTCTGAGGAAAAATAAATTATGTGCAGTACATTAAAAGCTCATGTTTCCTATCAGAAAAATACCTTAACAAATTGGTTCATTGTTGATTTTTATAAGCAGATTCATTCTGTTCCTAAACACCAAAAAAAGATTTTCATTCTGCACCAGACCACTGGTTTATCTGGTCAGGTACTGGGATTAGCCAGAAGAAGGCAGAAACTAATAATGAACTTGGACTTTTGTGCAATGCTATGCATGGGGCTGAGGGGGGAGGAAGATAGAATATTCCTTCTTGATCTGACAGGTAAATGATTTATGCCCTGAAGCAATAAGTCTGGTTACTAGTTTCATTATCCCCACTTGTACAACTACAGATATTAAATGTCATAACGTTTTCCCTACTCCTTTATAAAATAAAGCTACAGTATGCATTTCCATGACCTACTGGAGCAGTGAAATCCATAGATTGATTATATGATGTGTAAAAATACATGTCCTTTCACCGATTCTAAATGTACTACTCTTCAATTTTAGGTGCCCCCTTGCTCTATTGCAACAGAGTAAAAAGGAAGCAATTATTAGTTATCATTTCCCAAAATGTAGGATCTCTTACAAATTGCAGGGACCCATAAAACAAGACACCTTCCCACACCTCTGAAACTCCCTCCTATAGATTGATAGGATTTTGCAATATCAGTATGCTCTTCTGTTCAACCTTACTAGTGCACTTCTCTAGTTACAAGTGGTGAAACCCATTTTTTGCCTATACTTTTTTGCATACAAGGAACAACAGAGGGCAGGGTGTGCTCATATGGTGAGACATCAGAACGTCGTTGGCACGTCGTGAAACAAGAAACTGAAAGATAATATCAAAAGTACTACAAGTCCACAAATCTTTGGGTCCATGTAATTGCGTTAGGCTCAAGAGAGGTACTGTTTTACAAAAGATTAGCACAGGCAAATATATTTATTAATAGGCCAGCCCAATTGCTTTGTGGTAGCAAATCAAGCTACTTCCAGCTTAATTGAGTCTGAATCTTGATTGTGGTTTTAAGTCGCCACAAGACATGAAGTGCAGGTGTTGTTTTTCAATGGAAAATTTTTGCACATACTCTGCTGTACTAGCCTCCTGATTGGTTCAAAGAGGAACCAGTGCTCTAAAGGGCATTGGGTTCTTGTTGTTCACAGGAGGATGGCTCTAAGGAAGGGAAGATGAGTCTATCTAGTAGGGATACTTTTTTTGTGTTAGGAGGAGGAGGAATTGTGAAAAATGAGGAATAAAAGGGTTGGCATGGAGCCACAAAAATAAGGCCCACGCTTCCTTGCACTGATAAGGAGTGGATAGTTGCACCCAACTAAACACTGCTATCCCAAAAGGGCACTACAGGATGAAATCAGACAACAGTGGATGAAAGGAATATTTACAAAGGGCTAAATTCGTTCTAGGGTGGCTTCTGCGGGCACAGCTCCTGCTGGAGAGCACCTAAGGAAGGAAGTCCACTGGGGATCCCCAGTGAAAATTACAGATGTCCTAACTTGGCAGAAACTCACAACCGAAATGTAGCAAACTCTGAGCTCTAAATGCAGCACCAACTTGCACAACACCAGAGATTTTAGGGGGGAAAGTGAGAAGTAACTTATCTAACTGAAGCTATAGGCAAAATTTAACTGCAGAGAACATAGTTTCCTGAGTTGAAATTTTGCCAGGACACTGTGGTTAATATCTCTACTCTTATGAAATGTGACATGGTATCTTGGATGATCACAGGGTCTTGATTTCACATCTCATTTGAAACTGGGACCTCATTGGTTGGCTCATGGACAGTGCTTATTTACCAAGGTGATAGGCACATCATGTACGTAAACAGGCTCACTACGGACTTAGAAAGAAGATTGCAAAATACTAAATCACCAACACCATTTCTTGCTGCACTTAGATATTGCTTGATATTTTCCCATCTAAGTTCTGACCAAACCCTGCCTTTTTTAATGCAGTTTTCAATATTAACTTACCTTCATAGACCCAGTCAGGAATTCCATTAAATATTACATTCTCTTTTCCATTACTAGTTATTTGAATAGATCGATCTTCAGGATATTGTTTCAAATAGATATTATTCTGATACACATATGCCTAAAGATGAGAATTTATTTGTTAGGAATATGTACAATTATAGAAAAAGGTCTGACCAAATTTTGTACAGTCAATGTTATTGTGTATACATTAGAAATGATAATAAAGTATAATAGGCCAAATCCTGATATCAATGTGGTCAAGTAAAATTACAATCGAAGCCTTTGCAAATTTTCCCAAGAACTTAGTACCTCTCTTGGGACTAGGTTTGGATTTGATCTAATGGAAGTACATTACAATTTGAAGGCCAAATTCTGCTCTCAGTTATACCAGTGTAAATCCAGTGAATTTTTGTCAATATGAAAAAAGTGCTATATTTAAACTGTTGATGCAGGTATCTAACTCCCATTAGCTGTACTGGAAAGTACATTGAATAAAAAAAAAATCCTGAAATATTAGTCATAAATGAGTTTGGTTTGGATAAGCACCTAAAAGCTTGCAGTCCTCTTTGAAACTCATTCAAACTTTCTGAAACTCTTGTATCTTTTCAACGGTGCTAGAAATCTCAGGCGAACAGGCTTTCTTGTGAGATTTCAGACATTTCTATTTCTGGTCCTAGCTGGGACCAGCAAGTGTAGCATAAAACATGAGTCTATAATATAAATTTTAAAAGGTGATCAAACTTTACTGGAAATTCAGAAAAGGCTCAGTTCAGATTCAGTTTAAGATTTGAACAAAGGTTCTTATTTTACCTGAACCCTTTTGTCCATTTCTGTTACAAAAAAGGAGCCTGATCCTACAGCCCTTGTTCATCTCAAACGGTTAGTAAAATCAATGGGAGTTTAGGATGCCAGGACTGTTGCATCAAACCAAAATATGAGGAATTTCTTAGAAAATTGTGTCTCCTGATACTACAAATATTTGATTTAATAACATAAAAATAAAATGTCAATTGCACTGCATTTTAAATGACCACAAAACAGCACTCAAAATTCTCAGGTGGAGCATGTAGCCTGTTTGACCTCTCTTCTTCCACTGTCAGATTTGGAGGTCAGTGAGAGGTCAGATTTGGAGGTCAGTGAGTGCAACTGCTTGTCAGTGTTTTACTAAGAAAATGTCTTAACTGTGAACTGTGTTCAAAGTTCTTGATGAAAGAAATAACGGGACAATAGCAAGTTAAGTATTATTTACTGTTTACGAGCAGTTAAAACATAAGCTTTAGGCTAGAAAAGGTTGTTCTATAATGGTGTTCCCCCTTCCACATTGACTAGCTAAATTGTTATCTTTATTGAGTATGGTTGATAAACACAATTTAAAGGCCTGTGAAAATAGGGCTTAAGCAAACCCACATAACCAAATAAATCAATTCTATTCCATCAAAAAGTAACGTTATTCTAGCACTTCATTATTTTTACTGACCAATTTGTGTCCAACGGGTGACCAGGATATATACTGAATTCTATGTGGAAGTGGATTTTCTGTTACAAAATTACTAAAAAAGACAAAGGAAAGAAGTTGAAATGGCTATTGCCTGCACTATAAACAGATCATAATATTGTACATACATATAAAAGGCAGATTAAAGAAAAAGCACAAAAGTACACTATTTTAACAGCTTTTGTTTTGTGAACAATGCAAAATTGGTGTCAGAAAGCTTGCATTTGCTGTGCAAACCAAGCAGTTAGGCATAAAATAATGTGACTCATGCACAAGGGCTTGCATATGCTAGCATACTGTGTGTGCGCACGTCAGGCAGCCCTTGGTCCGACAGCCTGAAATGCCAGTTTTAACCTGTGTCCAAGTATGGCACAGGCAACTAAGTCACCTGCTATACTGTACAGTGTGCATTACTATTAGAATCGGCTCTAATGATGTGTGAATCATGTGATCACATGGAAGTTCCATGGACCTATCATGTGGCATCACCTCTGAGGAGCCAGCAAAGCATCAGCAGGAGGCATTAGCAGTGCCTGTGTACTTCAGGAGAGCAGCTGCAGTGCCATGTGCAATGGCTTTCCTCAGCACCCAAGCTGCAGCAACCCCCTGCCAGCAATGTAAGAGAGCAGTCAGAATGGAAGGAAAAATCAAATAAAGAAGATGGATAAAGGACAGAAGGAGGGACTAGAAAATTCGAAGTAGTCAGAGATTCAGGCAATCACAGATCAGATAGACCCAAGATGCCTAGTGGTAAAAAGATAGGGGGATTTTCCCACCGTACATTTTTTTCAGGGTAATTTCTGAATTTTGCACCAGCTAATCAAGAAAACAGCAGGCAACTTGAGAGACTGAAGCAACAACAGAACAGTGCAATACTAATATCAGAAGAGAGCTTTCTAATGGAAATGCTAGCAAGCACATATCTAGAGTATTTGGCTATACTTATGTGAGAAACAGGTATCAGGCTTTACCTGTATTGAAGATCATAAATGTAGTATGATGCTGTATAAGAGTATCTCCAAAGCTGCAAAAAATGAGTAAGCCAGAAAAAAAATATGATCATCTCTGAGGTATAATGCCTCTCAGTGCTCCCCTTGGGCCTACACACCACCCCATGCTATACGGTAGTTGAATTTAATTCACCTCTCTAACCTACTATTAATGCTTCTTGATCTCATGTTGAGTAATATGTTACCACAACCTATAAAATATCAGATATTAAAAGGCAGAATTTTCAGCCAAGTAATAATAATAAAGTAATTACCTTTGTGTAATCGCTTTCCAGAACTATAAATTGTTTATCAGAAGATAATGCATAGTTTGAGGCGTTAACTTTTCTCTGAAAGACTGAGAAGTTGATTAGATTCCAGCACATACTAAATATCTGAATATTTAAATCCATTTGTATTTACATGGAAGTTTTTAAAACAACAACCTTCTATTTATTTTTTAAATGGAAATGATACATACAAGTGTGTAATTAGTCAAGATGGTAGTTGAGTCCTCAGTTTCAACATCATAGAGAATAACGTTATCTTCTGCTGTCTGATGAAGATATTCATGACCTGTTGGTCAAAAGATATTGTGAAATACAAGTGTTCAGAATATAGTCCCTCTTTAGCAGTTGAGCAATTCAAGAACAAATGTCTTTTGAAATCAGTATAAAAATACATTTTGCCTTATTTTGTAATTCCATAACAGCACCGAATTACACAAAGATCTGGCCTTTGGACACTCAGATACGTGCTGAAATTACACTGCACAGCCAGTGATATGGCAGTTACTTTATATCTATGAAGCCAATTTCTGCTCTGAATTATGACTGTCCAAACTTGCCAGGATTTGACCCATTTTAGGGTCCATAACACAGGATATCTAATTTAAACTCACTAATGGAAAAAGATTCAAAATCCTGGCTTTGAATTTCACCTGACTATTCTCCATTGTATACAGATTTTGTAGATATACTAGCACTGCACAATATGGTGTAAAGAAGGATCATATGGGCCAAATTCTGGCTTAATTACACATGTGCTACTGAACTCAGGTGCTTAATACTTAACTTCATATATTTATTTTAAAGAACTCACTTAAAGCCAAATACTTAACTCCTATGTACCTGAACAAAAGGCCTCATTCAAAGGGACTCTGCAGGTGTCAAGGGTATAGGATTTTCTACCATAAGAGAGCAGACAAGAGTGCTCAACGTAACTAAGGGTGGCAGTGTTGGGCCCGAAAGTAAAAGATTATCAGTCGTTATCTATTGAAAGTATAAAAGCTCAGTGAAACCAAAGATAAAAGAAAACAGACTCTTTAAGAGATTAATGTTCAGTGCATCTAATGGAAACAAGTTCAATAAAACAATGGCCTGTAAATTGATAAAAGATTAAGAAAACAGAAACTATTATAAGAATCCTCTTTCTGCTATTGGGTTAAATACTTGAGGTTTCTGCCATAGAAAGGTGAGCTTCAGCTGTGATTTTGTACCTTTAATTTAGCAGTGGGCATTCACTCAGAGCAACAGTCATCACAGAGAAAATGTGTTTCTGAAGGCTCGTCTATATGTAAAATGCTCTAACGGCACTGCTGCAATACTGTAGCACTTCTCCTGTTGGCACAGGTAATCCACCTCCCTGAGAGGTGGTAGCTAGGCCGACAGAAGAATTGTTACATCAACCTAGAGTTGCCTACCCGGGCACTTAGATCATCTTAACTACACCATGCAGGGGTATGGATTTTTCACACCCCTCACTGATGTAGTTAAACCAACCTTATTTTCTAGTATAGAGCAGGCCTCAGTCTTTGTAAACCAGCCAGAAAATACATATTAAAAATTATATGTAGCCACAAAAATTATCTTCACTTACTTGAAATCCAGTATGGAAAAAATGTTTTGTACTGAAACTTCCCATTCAAATAATCTTCCAACGTAAGAGCCCTAGGATTGTCCTCTGAGTTGGGAACTTTAGAAATAAGGTAGAGAGAGGAGAGAGTTAATAACACCTGTGTGGATTGAGAAGCAAAATAGAAATTGTTGCTAGCTGAGCGTTTCCTCTATTCCAGATACTTAGTGTATTGAGAAGCCCTGAAGAATGTAATGTTCTAGAAATTCCCAGATCAGGCAAAGCAGAGGCAGCACCAGGGAAAGCTTTCCATCATTGCCCTGAGAGCATCCTTCAACCTTCTTCTGGATGACCTGCCTCAAGGGATAAAAAGCTAGGAACTAGACGGAGGAGAATTCATTTCACATAAATAGAGATGGACCTATGTGGCTGCAGACACCATGAAGGCAGGAGAACCCTTCCCCAAACCATTTCCAGGGGCACTCAACAGTTTTTAAAGAAGGCATGGATTTCCTGAACTTGTGTAGGGTGTGAAGATGCCTGTTTTAATGGTTACAGGAACTCCCATATGATTTCAAATAAGCCCTGTACCTAACCCACCAAAGAGTCAAATAGCCACTTTAAATCATTGCTCACCACAGCTAGATTTCAACCAATAACTGAGAGGTGAAAGGCTCCATATCCCATGACCAGTCCCCTGAACCAGCCAGTTTCACTCTTTACAAGCTTTTCAATGTTCTTACCAAGAGTTAGAAGCTGGATATAAGACTTGAAAGATTATCATCACCTATGCTTATTTCTTCGTGTAGCCAGAAGAAAGCAACACACACATATATAGAGCTAGAACTAAAACTGGAGAACGATTTCATAAATCTAGTAAACTGAATTTTAGAAATCAAGTGAATGTTCAAAGATCGATCCTTCTCCCCTAGTCTGATCTCCTTCTAAAGCAGTGACTATCACTACATCACCCTTCTCCCAGATGGGTCATGCACATATGACACTACATAAACGGGCTTCTGAATAGTGCTCAGCTGTGTGGTCTCCACCCTCCCCTCCACCGTGCCCAAACAGGTGCCTGGGAAAATCCTACTGCCCAGAAGCCCTGGGTTATCTGTCAACTTTCTTGTCTGCCAGACAAGGGTGACTGGGGAGAACAGGAATGAGCTGAGTGACGTTAGTCATAGAACCATTGAACTTCCAGTCAGAGAGGAGGATAGCTTCAGAGGCATAATGGGAGTGGAGCAAACAGAACCAAGTCACCTCAGAGACAGAGGAGAAGATGAGGCTGAAAAGGCAATAGAAAGAAGCTGCCAAGCAGATGGTAGGGAATGGGCCTAGTTAACATCCTCTGCATAATTTCCTGGGAGAGGAGCTGGAACGTGTGTCTGTACTGAGTGGGGAGTGCAGAGGAGGTTATCAGTGCTGAGGGGACAGACTGCTGCTGGGCTTTTCATCTAATCCGGTAGTTCTACGACAGATATTTTTACAAGAAAGGCAAGAGATTTGAGTTTGAATTGCCAGCCAAGCCAGAGCAGATGTAGTAAAATGAACAAAAATTTGTTTATTTGCTGCTGAAAAACACAATTTGTAATGATTTTGGAAGGGAGTTGGCCTCTCTAATACTTCATTACAGCCTTTTGCAATTGAAAACTTGGCTGCTTCTGCTAGGGGCACACAGTTTAATTCGCAAACTAGTTATTGATGTATGAACTGACTATTTAAACACTTGTTTAAAAACCAAGCACAAAAGATGTTTGGGGCTTTTTGGGTAAAACAAAAAACATCAGTGTGAATCAGCAGAAAGCAATACTGAAAGCCCTGGGTCATGTAAGTGCAAAGTTAAGGAATATGAGAAATTCAGGTTCATTCATGAGAAGCAAAAAAAAAATCTATGGGTTTCCTTCCAGAAAGATTATACAAAACACTTGTAATGTGCAGGACACGTGAAGCGCTGTCTGATAAAGGCAGTCATCTTCTGGTCAGGCTTATCTGTGTGTAAATCCTAGGTACTCCTTCGGCTCGGTTTTTGAAGGTTACCACTGTATAAGCAGCTTTCCACTCTTTGGGTGCTCCTTGGACTTAATCCTACTCCCACTGCAGTCGATGGGATTTTTGCTGTTGTCTTGAATGGGTTCAGCATTGGGCTATTAGAGAGTATCTCTGCTGCTTCATCTTGTTGTTTCTTTCTGAACTCTGAGGTGAATGCCATTCAATCCTGATGATTTACTGTACTGCAGTTTCAACTTTGCCTCTATTTTCTCTCTCTGTTAATGCCACATTTTGACTCCCTGTGAAATGTTGCTTTGCATTGACTTTTATGGTATATTTTACAATGACAATGCGTGGTTCTTCTGCTAAGTAACTTACTTACTGTAGAACACATATGTCAGATTGACTGTTGACACTGTTTTTGCCTGCAGAAGGAAGCTGTGAAGCTAAATAAAAGCAAATGACAATCCACAGGCAGAAACATACAAGTACAAAAACCAAACCAAACCAAAAATCCACGGAACTAGCAGTAAGCTCAGAAAATATCCATATATGTTCATGAAGAAGTTTTTAATATATTAAGCCTTAATATATTAAAAAATAAGAGATGATTACAAACTCTTACTGAAATGATGTTAAATAATTGCCAAGGATCAGCTTCTTCATCACCACCTCTCAACTCCACATGAATGGATACTTAAAATGTCTTGACCTTCCATATACTTTCCAGATTAAATTCTCTACATGAATTATGGTTTTAAAGCTATTACAAGCCCATTAATAAGATTTATTTCTATAATTGTGCACTCTAAGGGTCAAAACCTGCAGTCTTATTTGATACCTTTATTAGGCAAAATTCTTAGTCTTAGTATTTATTTAAAGGTCCTTACAGAATCTAGAATAGAATTCTTACAAAGGATACAAGCAGCATCACTGATCAAGCTGGTGACCTCCATTTGTCTTAATTCTCACATCAACTGACTAGACTCTTTAAATACTCTTTTAACCACATCACTCTCACACGCCGTATATTCTCCCATAACTTGGTACAACTTCTAACTTAGCACAGCTGCTAAACATATCCATTTCTTCTTAAATTTCCAGCATCCCACTTTAAGAAAATTGAATGCCAGTGTTTCTTACTTCCAGTTTGCTGACTACTTATCATTTTGAATGCTTATTCATAAGCAACTGAAGAGGCATTTAAATGCTGTAATTAAGGCAGCAGCTTTAATTATTTGCAGTTTTCTGATCCTTTTGTAGAACTAAAGATCATTTCAATAATTAGTCCTTGAAATCATGTTCCACAAAGAAATAATGTGTCTTCATTTCTTCCTCATCTTTCGAAGCCTTCCATAACTTTTGTGTGAGTTTTAATCCTTGCTGGGGTGCAGGAATAATTTGTATAGTGGGAATTCTGAGAGCCATTGAACCAAACTGTGAACCCTGTATATGATGGAAACCACTTCATGGCAGAGGGTGCAACAGCACCCCCTGCACGCCTAGCTCCAGCACCTATGAATCCTCATTTTGGATTCAGTTGCTGGAACAGCTCTGATCAGGCCCATAATTTCCTAAAATAAATTCAGTTTGATCTAATCACTATTTTAGTTTCATAGACATGCAAAATATATACTAGCATTTAGAGTGCTTTACGTGTTCAACGTACTGTACAAACATTGACTAACCCTTACAACACCCTACAAATTAGGTAAGTAGCTATTTTTATTCTCATTGTACAGACAAAGAAATAGGGTAAAGAGCTGAGGCAAATTGTCCAAGGACAAACAGGAAATCAGTAGCAGAGCTGGCAGTAGGAATCAAAGGTTCTTGACTCTCAAATGCTCTTTCTCTTCTAAAACACACTGTCTTGATTTTAGTTCTCTATAGTTCCTTCGCCTTTATAAAGAAGGTGTCATCGTGCATTCCTTGTACACACAACACTCCCTGTGACGTCAGGTTATGTAGAATGGTGTACTACATAGCATGCTGTGCTGGCCATTCTGTCTTACAACATAATCTTGACACCTGCCCTACATTTTCCATCCTCATAATAACTGAACATTACCGCCTTTAATCTATGCTCTATACAGCTAACTGTACCTATATATGACCATTGCATTGCATATTTCTTTTGTATCCCAAACTGTGATTTGTGTGTTTTACTTCTATTTTGCTGTCCAATCCCTTGATGTATGAGTGCAACAGAGACAGGAACTTCAAAGCCAAGCTTTTAATAAAGTTTCAGATTAACAATACATAAATTTGATTATCTCACAGGTAAATTGACACTGTGCACTAGTATTGTGCGCACAAGTTGATTCTCTCACAGGTAAATTGACACTGTGCACTAGTATTGTGCGCACAAGTTCTATTATCATAATCACATTTCCCACTCCCAATCAAGGATGCGGGCACAAACCAATCCTTAGTTCCTTTGCTCTCCTGGCTCCAGCATCAGTTTTCAGAGGTGCACTTTCTGGCTGCATATACAGGCCTCTACACCAGCACAGACATCAACCCACTCCTGACATTTCCCCCCATCCTCACATATGTTTTGCAGAATAACATTAATGGCATTATACACGCTGGCATCCAAACGGCTTTTTGGCAGCACCATCTTGCCTTGAACAAATGTACATTCTACAACCATCCATCAACTGCTGTGTGTTTAGTTTAACCTTCTTCTGCCAGGTGCTCCCATACCAGGGGAGGGTTTCATGAACCAGGGCAGTATGTTATAGATAAACTGGCTCTCCCAAAATAATGGTGGTCACTAGACACCCCTTTGATATCCATATTATTGGTAGGGAATAAAGTTCCAGATTGTCCAAATTTGAAGACGCCAGACCTCCAGAATACCAGGGCATCATTCACCCTACTAGTGTATCCTAAATTGCCGTTTGTGAACTTCCCTCTATTGGTAATCAGACCTGCATAATGATTGACTAGTATCCTTTCTGGTTTGCATATTCACTTGCACTTGGGGATGGGTGTGCAGACATAATGGAAGGGACTGGGGTGTAGACGGTCTGACCTGTCAGCCACAGCCAGGCTGGAGTCCACACATCAGGGATGGTAGTCAGTAAGCAGGAGTCGGAGGAATTACTAGAGCTGAGTTCAATAAGCAAGTTTTGGGGTCAAACTTAGGCCAGGGTCAAAAACCAGAGATCAGAATTAGTACCAGGCTGGAATCAGGAGGCAGGAATCAGGATTAGAGTCAGGCTGGAGTCAGAGAGTAGAGATCAGAGGTAGTACCAGGCTAGTGTCAGGAGGCAAGAGTCAAGGCCAGAAATCAGGAGATAAGGTGAGGTCTGAAGTCGCAGCAGGCCCATTTTCTAAGCAAAAAATAAAGTTTTTTAAAGAGGGTGAGCATTTCTGAGTGAAAAATCAGCAGTTTTCAAGCCACAATGTACTAGTTTCCTAAAGAAAGCAGGAAAGATAGCTCTCATTATAAATATGTAATATTTCATATTTTCACAAGTTTTAAGTATCAGAATAGCCATGTGATCAAAGTTACAAATACAGGGAAATCACGTAAACTTCAACTACATTTTATGTTAAATTCTCTGAAAGAAAAATTGTGAATTTCTTAGTTCTACATTAGCAAACTTGATGGCAGTTTCCCCCCCACAGTATTGTTATTAAATTCTTCTTATAATTCATATAGTATTTACAGATTACACCTTTTTGTTTATTTTGGAAGAGGGAATTTAGCTTTCTTCCTAGGTAAGCCTCCAGTGGAGTTAATCTTCTTTCAAGAACTCCAACTTCTCACAGATAAGCAGTGTTGAGAAACATAACATTCTGACACACTATCTATTTCCTGTTCTTGTCTGACTTGCAAGATTTGCAGCCACAAAAAACTCATACATCCGTCTCTGGAAACTGAGCTACAGTTCAGTAGGATTCAAGGACAAATTGGATCTTTATATAGATAGAGACAACATCCACAGTTCCATTAGCTAGAGTAAAAAAAGCATAAGGAGTATAAACCCTTATATTGATGGGCCAATACCAAAGACTAACTGCTTGGGATTAAGGAAATACTTACATATGGACGAGTTAACCCATAATTGTTCTTAAACAGAATTTCTTGAATCTTCCTCTAAAGCATCTGGTACTAGAGACTGATGGGAACAGGACACTGTAGTTGATGGATATTGGAACTAATCACTAGTTTAACCTGGTATTAGCAATTCCTGTTTCCTCTCAGTGAGGCTTTGGACAGAGCCTGATGCCAAGCCAGCACTTGTCCATGGACAAGATAAACACATCCAAATCCATTAAGCTGGACTTCTTTGTGATATCTCATACACCTTACCAAATATTCCTCTCACCTCCAAGAAGCTGATGAGATGAAAGGAAACTTTGTGAAATTACTCATAGCCTTCCAATCAGACTGAACCCAGTAGATTGCTATGGCACCTTTTCCTCTGTCTCCAAAGCCCTCACCTGTAGAGCCTCACAAGGTTCAGTCCTATTATTATTCAACTGCTTTGTGCAGGCAGCAAAACTTTTTGGCTTAAGAATTAGCCTAAAGAAGCCAGAAGTCATGGTCCAGCCTCAATGTAGAAGTACTGCAACTATGCCAGTTGTGTCCATCAATGATGTTCCACACAAGCTCGCTGACAAATTTTGCTACGTAGGCAGTGTCGTTTCATGAGATTGATGACAACATTACCGAGTGTATTGGTTCAGCCACCAATGCTTTCAGAAGACTTCAGCATCGTCTCTGGAATGAACCTGGGTGAGACTGCAAACAAAAACTGATGTTTATTGTGCCATCGTCATCACCAAACTCCTCTGTGGTTGCGATATGTAGACTACTTAGCAATGCCACATAAAATGTTTGGATCAATTCCACCTACAACATCTACAACAGATAAAAGGAATTCAATGGCATGATTTGATTCCAAACACCGAGGTCCTTCAGTGCTGTAACATCAGAGGCATTGAAGCTTGTATAGGGAGAGTGCAGCTGAGATGATTCTGTCATGTGGTCAGTATGTCTGACAGTAGAATACAGAAGGCCACCTTTTACAGAGAATTGCAGACTGGAACTCGTTTGGGAGCAGACCAAGAAAACATTCAAAGACACTGTCAAGGCCAACCTCCAATCTTGCAATGTTGACCTCAATCCCCCCCAAGTATTTCTCAAATGCGGCCACCAGGGCCTTTTCTCACCGCCACATCCTCCTGGGTAGTGATTGGGAGAGGGGACAAAGCAGCAACCCCTCTCCCGGGACCCCAGTAGGGGTTGGGCCTTGCCCCCTCTGGAGACACAAAAATTAGAGAAGCAGACAGCCAGTGGGTTCAGGGCAGGCGCTTCCATTTAGACGACCTAGGCATTTGCCTAGAGCACCAGGATTTGGGGGGGGCAGCATTTTGCCGCCCTCGTCTGCAATTCTGCAGCAGGGGGTCCTTCTGCGCTCTGGGTCTTTGGTGGCAATTCTGCGGCGGGTCCTTCACTCGCTCTGGGACCCGCCGCCGAAGTGCCACGAAGACCGGGAGCACGGAAGGACCCCCCCACCGCAGAATTGACGACGACGACCGGGAGCACGGAAGAACCCCTGCCTAGGGCGCCAAAAACCCTGGCGCCGCTCCTGAGTGAGTTCCCTACGTTCCTGGGGTTGGTGGGGTTGGGATTCAGCCCTGGAGTGGTGGGCAGCAGGCTCCTGCCACAGGGCTTCAGGCTCCATCTCTGGCCCCTGGGGTGCTTCCCCGGGCCCTGTCCCAGGCCCCTGGGTGCAGGCTTTCGGGCTCTGTCTCCAGGCTGCGCAGCGGCAGGCTCTGGCCCCCATCCATTCCCCTATCACCTGTGGTCCCGCTGCCTTCCTACCCACCTCCCCATCCAGGGCTTAATTCGTTCCGGGGCTGAGTAAGTCTGCTGTGAAAAGTGATACACCTCTACCCCACTATAATGCTGTCCTTGGGAGCCAAAAAAATCTTACTGCATTATAGGTGAAACCGCGTTATATCGAACTTGCTTTGATCCGCCGGAGTGCGCAGCCCCACCCCCCCGGAGCACTGCTTTACCGCGTTATATCTGAATTCATGTTATATCAGGTCACATTATATAGGGGTAGAGGTGTATTTGTATGTTTGTTAATATCACTTTTCACAGCGGATTTAGTAGCTAGCTAGGAGGTTGTGAAAAGTGATATTAACATAAAAGTACCACTTTTCACAGCAGTAGACTTACTAGCCAGCAAGTCCAAGAAAAAAAAAAAAAAGAAGAAACAATAACAAAAAGGACAAGAACGTGGAAAGCACCTTATTTGTGTTTCCATTGTATTTAGGTCCAGTAAAGAATAGACAACTGTAGATTATTTTTATTATTGAATCTTGAAAAAAACTCCTACATAAATAAATTACAATGATTTGGACATGTATATGTGCATATTTATTTGTTTTTCCTAAAGCTGATTAAGTATTTTAGGAAAAATTGTCAGTGTGATCATCAGCAAGAGTTGTTTGCCATGCTCTGAGGCCACCAAAACATTTGGTTGTGAGAACCCAAAAGCCTGTGACAAGATTCAATGCCAGCAGCTCTGCCACCTTGGACTGAAAGATTTCAAGACACAGCAGATTGTTGCAGTTAAGGAGAGATGTGCAAGGTGTAAAGCTAAAAGCAGTGCACATTCATCTACAATAGTCTTCACCTGTGGCATCTGTAAATGGGGCTGCAGGTCCAAAACTGGTCTTTGGTGTCATCTCAAGACCCAAAATAACTAACTGTAGCTCATCTGTTGAACTCTCTGAGAGACCTTATCATCATCATCATTATTCAACCTCTATATCATGGATGGGCAACTTTATGGTAGTAGAAGGGCCATAAAATCCACTAAAACCCTTTGGCGGGCAAGGGGGATGTGACATGGTAGGGGAAGGTTTGGGTTCTGGCCCAGGGGAGTGTGACATGGGGAGGGATAGGAGGTCAGGTCTTGCTCCTGGGTTTGTCACCAGGCAGTGGTGGTTCCCATCCCTGTTCTCACCTGTCGACTCACCACATGATGCACACATCTGCATGCTAGTGGGCCCCTCCCCGCATGATGCCCAGTCCTCTTCCTGGCCCTGGTGTCACTGGATTCCCTGCACTGAGCTGGGTCTGTGGCAGGCCAAATAAAGCGATCTGGTGAGCTGGATGCAGGTTCTAGGCTGCTGGATCCCTTTGGAAGAACTGGTGAGACAATATGGGCTGCAGTGCCAGCAGTACATAAATGACACGCAGCTCTGCATTGCCTTGACATCCACCAAAAAGAGCATCATCTCCCAGCTTTCTCAGTGCTTAGCTGGAGCTCAAAATCTGGATGAAGAAATGGATAAAGGTGAACGTTAAGCAAGACTGAGGTGATACTAGTAGGAAAGGGAAAGTGCTCTGAAGTGTTTGTCTCCTCTGTAGCATCCCCAACTATCTGCAGCAGCTACTTTCCGAGAGTTAAACCAGTTCTCAATCTTTGGGTCCTTTTGGACTCCTCCCTAGAGCTGGGCGATTGACTGATTTTTTGGTTTGCTGGAAGTTCCAAAAAAAATTGTTAAAAATTTGGAGGGAAAAATTGGTTCAACCCAAACCAAAATTGAAATTTTTCAGAATTCTCAGTGAATGGCAGAAATTGATCAAAATTTTAGTTTGGGTCAGTCTATTTGTAATAGGATGTCCACCCCTATAAGCCCTGAGTGGGTTAATGTGGGCCAATTGACTTTATATGCTGCACCCAGACAGTAGTTAGTGATTACGAAGGCCCAACTGCAGATGAAGCCCAGGTGGGGGAGAATCTGGGCTAGGAGTATAAACCAGGAAATGAGAACAGGAAGAGACTGCAGGGAGGAGGTCTGCAATCTGTCCCTGAGGGAAAGGGAGTTGGCTAGGGACATGGAGGAGATCCAGGGGAAGAGTAAGCCCTGGTGTCTCACCCCAGACTGGGGAATCCAGCAAGAGGCTGAGAAGAGTGAAGTAGCCATGGGGAGAAGAGGAATCTCCTGTGGTAAATACAAAGATAGGCAAAGAGATAGAGAAGTATGGTAGGAAGGAGCCCAGGGAAACAGCAACAGGATTTGAGACTAAGCAGACCTGAATTGCTACTCATAGGGTCCCTGGTCTGGAACTTGGAGAAATAGACAGGCCTGAGTTCCCCTAGCAGCCACTGTGAAAATAGCACAGGACCTGGAGACGTGGAACGGAAGACTGTCTGAGATGGTATCTGGACACCTTGTCCAGTGGGACTTTGTTACTTCAGGGGGGTGGGGAGATTATATAGTGAGCTCCACCATGGGCCAAGTCACCAAGAGTTAACACCCCGAGTCACAGAGAGAGGGAGAGAAAGAGGCCATAATGTGAGCAATTGACAGAAGGGGCACCAGATGGGGCATCAGTTAATTCCCAGACCCAGCGACAAGGAGGTGCATCTGTGGTGAG
The DNA here is from genome assembly GCF_011386835.1 of Chrysemys picta bellii. Classification (NCBI taxonomy): domain Eukaryota; kingdom Metazoa; phylum Chordata; order Testudines; family Emydidae; genus Chrysemys; species Chrysemys picta. The sequence continues at coordinate 33,630,073 of NC_088801.1, forward strand.
TGAACCCCTTTGCCTGGCCCAAAAGGAAAGCTTTTGTTTCAGTTCTGATCATTTTAATAAAAGCAAAGTAAATGAAGGGTTAAATTGACAAAACTTGCAACTTTTAGCCCAGTGATTTGTGCACTCACCAGATTTGAATCCCCATTCTAGAACAGGGACTTGAAGCCTGGTCTTCCCCCTCCCAGGTGAGTGCCCTAACCACCAGGCTACTGGCTATTCTACAGTCACTCCTGTAGAAACTGTTCCAATGAATACTTAATTATTTATAAACAGTGGAGCAGTGACTTGCACTTGGATAGAGCGCTCACCTGGGATGTGGGAGACCCACCAGGTGATAGAATCATTCTCATGCTCTCTTTGGCCCAATGATTGAAGCCAAAGTCCTTTTGTAAATCTAGCCTAACTTTTTTTTGCCTGAAACTATTCAGTGAATGTGTGTTAAAGGAGTTAATTGTTTTGGTCAATCCCAAACTGCATTTCTTGGTGAAAGCTCTACTGCTCATTGAGTGCTGCTGGATCCCAAATAGCCAGGGCAACAAAATACACACATTTCCATCTGCAACAGACCAGAAGATTGTGCCCCCAGCGTATCAGCCACAGCCCTGGTCACAGTAAACCACAGACTTGTCACTGCTAGGTTGATTTAGGAATTAAACCTCACATACTGAAAATGCTCAAACCGTGGTGTTCAGTGATCTCTCGGTGCTTAAGGTGCTTACAAGAGATCCGCTGTATTCTGTGTCTGGTTCCAAATAGCTGTGCATAACAAGAAGAGCTTCACAGTGTCCCAGCCAGGCACAGTCTGGGAATCTCAGTCCTTAAAAGCAAAGTCCACCATACCTCACAAACTAGCCAAAAACACAGCAGTCCGTCTGCTTACCATCATGGGTCACCATGAATGCATCACCTCAGTACTATTCTTTCGGCACTGTTTCCCCATTGGATACAGTCTAGATCGGGGTGGGCAAACTATGTCCAAAAGGCCGCATCCAGGCCTTCAGACATTTTAATCCGTCCCTTGAGCTCCAGCTGGGAACCGGGGTCTGGGGTTTGCCCTGCTCCACACACGCAGGGCTCTGTGTGGCTCCCGGAAGCAGCAGCACGTCCCCGCTCTGCCTCCTACGTGCAGGGGCAGCCAAGGGGCTCCGCACACTGCCTCTGCAGCTCCCATTGGCCAGCAACCACAGCCAACGGGAGCTGCAGGGGCAGTGCCTGTGGACGGAGCAGCACGCAGAGCCGCCTGGCCATGCTTCTGCATAGGAGCTGAAGGGAGGATATGCCGCTGCTTCCAGGAGCTGCTTGAGGTAAGTGCTGCCCGGAGCCTCCACCCCTGACCCTGTCCTGTGCCCCAACCCCCTGCCCCAGCCCTGATCCCCCTCCCATCCTCCGAACTCCAGCCTGGAGCACCCTCCTGCACCCCTCATCCCCAGGCCCACTCCAGACCCCACACCCCCAACCAAAGCCCTCACCCCCTCCCGTACCCCAACCCCCAATTTCGTGAGCATTCATGGCCTGCCATACAATTTCCATACCCAGATGTGGCTGTCAGGCCAAAATGTTTGCCCACCCCTGTTCTAGATGAAGGTCTCTGTTCTGATACTCAAAGTCCCCCATGGGATCAGCCTTAACTACCAGAGAACTCCCTTTTCTCTCCATGACTGCAACTCCCATAACAGCTTCGTTTCACAGACACAATAAAAATGCAAAGAGGCTCATAAGTTGGAGACAGAACTTTCACAGTAGCTGGATCTACACTATGGAACTCACTCCCACAAAACATAAGTTTATGGTCATAGGCCTCATCACTTCTGTGACTAAATTCAAAACTCCTTCCTTTGACTTTGCTCCTCTGCAGTAAGTTATTCAAAACACACCTCCTCCCCAACAAAACAGCAAAAAATCCCTATAAACTAACCAAGCTATTTCCCCCTTAGGCTGAGAAGAAAGAAAAAAGCCTGCTATTTTTATTATTATTTCTTCTTTTAAATGCTTGGGAGGGACTAAGATACTATGGGGGTTATGCGAGTACTTAGATAAATTAGATAGCTCTTATAAGACACCTTACCTGGAAAACCTGCCTATGCTAACAGGCCACTGCCACTCACAGGCCACTGCCACTGCTAACAGGCCACTGCCACTGAATTTAAGACCGCACCTGTCAGAATCATCATACCAAAAACCATTATTTTAAAATGGAGCTACAGTAATTAGCTCAGGGAGGTACAGATCCATAAGACCTGCAAACCTCACAGTGTGACAAGCCCTTCTTGAGAGCTAGCCAAATAATGAAACGCATTGCTGGCTAATATTTCATTCAAAACATGTTATGTCATTTGTAAATAGTCAGAAACTAATCAAACCTCCTTCCCCCTCATAAAAGCAATACATTGAGCTAATACTTTATTGTAAAAATATCTTCTACAATTATTATTCAACCATCTGTAACCTAATGCAAGTCCCCCAAATCCAAAGCAAATAACAACAGATCATGAGAGTGTCACTGCCCCAAAGACAAATGCTAACAGATCATAGGAGTATGATGAAAACTATGTTTGCAGCCCTGTCAAAGCACATTATTTGTCATACACGGTAAAGTTAATGCAGGTGCCTTTCACTTGAAAGAGCTCCTTGTATCAACATATGCTGGCATCTTCATTTCTTCAGGAACTTTAAACTGTCAGTAAAACATTCCCATAAGCTGAGAAAGCCACAGCAACACTGGCAGGACAACACTTTTATAAAAAGTATTTATTTATTTTTTTACTTATTTTAAAACAACATCCAAGATGTGTTTTTCAATGCATTACACTATAAATTGTCTTACCTCTTCCTGGAAGTAGTATAATGCACATAACTAATGAGGAAAGCAAAAAGCATACGATCACTCCAAATATGATTTTTAGCCGGGTCTGTAGGATAAAAACAAATAATTATGTTTACAGTATCCTCTGCAGTGGATATATTATAGCTTTGTTTGTAACTAAATACCCCCACCACAAAAAGAAAGAGTATTCTAGTTAATTGCTGACATCCATCCAAGTCAATGAGCATACATCTTCCTGTAGTACATTTAGAACTGTTTTTCTTCCTCTCTCCTGTGAAGCAAATACTTACAGATTAGAGCCTGGCCCTGTGCAACAATAGAAAGTTTACAACAATAGAGCCAGCGGTTTTTAAAGGTTGAATTCGGTTCACGTACTGACCTTCATTTTTCCAGATGTAGTCTAAAAGAATGAAAATTCTTTCTTCTGGGTGTTGGTCAGTGGATCTGTGAGAGGAGTCTGAAATAGCAGGCTCTGCTTTCACAGTCAGCGGCCAACATTCAGGAAAAAAATGTGTCTATGCCAAATTTCAAAGGTTTTCTGGAAAATTCGAAACAGATTTTTGGGAGTGTTCTTGGCCCGGAAGCGACCCAGGGGTTGCTGTGGGAGTGGTAATTATATTCTCCCTCTCCATGTAAACTGTAACCAACATCTGCTTACGGAAACTTAGGGTTTTATGACTCAACAGTAAGGCTGATATATGCTGTTTGCCTCTAAAAAGTATAGTGTATTTTGGCAAACCTCAGGGTTTTAGAACCCATTGACGATGACCTTATTTCTATTCTCAACAAAGTAACAAATTAAGGAAAAGTAAAGCACTTCTTTTTATTTGTATATATTATGCTTATGTGTTTAGTTTTGGGGAGAAAAAACAAATGAAGACTGTATAAGAAATGCAGAGTGAGGAACAGAAATACATACATTTTTTTAATTTCTTTAAATCAATAGCTCTTTAGCATGTGAAGAAAATTATTATATGTACTTCTGTGAAAATGATAATTTGTGCAGTAAACTTTACAGTATAGATTTGAATGGGAAACATCTATGGGCCTGATGCAAAGTCCATTGAAGTCAATGGAAGTCTTTTCACTGACCTCTCTGGGCTTTGGATTTTTCTTCTGTTTGGCCCCGTTGCTGCTAAGGATTTTTTTTAAAAAAAACTTGATATTTCAGTGTCGAGGAAAAACAACATTCCCCCCGTCCCATTCAACTAATTTTAGTGAGCCAAATAATAAACATACAACTGGCTGTATGAGTGCTCTAGCCTTGGAAGTGCATGTCCCTCTGTCCCCATAGGCATATAGGGGCTGATCCAAAGCTCACTGAAGTTAATGAAGAGAAGTAAAATCATGCTGTTGTAATCAGAGCATACTGTAAATATAGTTAGGCATTTCTCAAATTTTCTGATTATTGCTTTAGCTTCGGAACAGCTCCACTGGTGATAGGAAAAGGTGACAGCACTTGTGTAGACTGGCCGTAGGTATTTTTACCTTCGTGTCATTTAACTATGCTCAGAGCTGCACCAGTGCAATAACATTGGTGGGAGATTAGAAAAAGTCCTACATGTAGACACAGCCCTTAGAGATAATGACATACTGAAACTGTAATATTGCAGACTGTGCCTGTTTGTCAGACAAGGGAGTCTAGGTGAGTGCAGTAAAGTTCTAGCTTTTGTTATGAACAGTCAGTTGGAACTGGACACAGAATAAAGATGTCTTACAAGCACCTTAAGCGCTGACCACTAAACACCACAGAAACAACCCTCCATTTAATCTAGGCAGCCCAGGGAGCTGCTTCAAGTAATGGCAGCCCTCCCTGGGCTGCCTTTGGACAGCTGCACAACCCAGAGCTGCCCACAGTCTCCCATAGAGTGCTGCACTATGGCCCCACCTCAGCACGGCCTCTCTTATCTCCTGCCCCAGCCTCAGCATGTGCCATATTCTGGTGCTTGCAAGGGGCCCTATAGAATATCTTACAGTAGTGCAACACAGTGCCTGTACTGACAGATTGCTCTACCAGCCAGCCAGTGGGTTTAGCAAATATACAGGGTGGGGTTTTTTTGTTTTTTTTGTATGGTAACATTGATCTTCCTTTGTCTTTCCAGATGCAGGTTTCCATTTTCCCCTCACTGCACAGAAATACTTCATAAGGAAAGTTCAGAACTGAAAAGCTGACCTCTTCTGACATCTCTGCAAAGAATCAGTAATGACATTTTCACCTAATTACTTCAGCATGGGACTGGATCAGGCTGTTCAAATATGTCTGCAAGACTCCTGGGTCCCTCTTGGACAGTGGCCTATGGAGGAGCCAGTCCAGAGCAGGCAGGGAGTGGAGTCAAAAAAATTTATGCTCTGCAGAGAAGCAGGGCCTAGTGAAACACAGGTGTGCTGTTTCAGGACAGCATAACCTATAGCTCAGCCCAGTCCAGCAACAGCAGAAGCTCTATGAACACATGAGAACTAGGAATTGACTCAGTTTTAGCAAACCCATCTGAAAGCCCAGGACATCCCCCCAAAACCAGAAGATCCCCAGAACACAGGGACATGTGGTCACCCTAAAACCACCTCTTCCCCATACTGTGTTGACACGAGTCAGCTAAGAAAATCTCTTTCTTCCTTACCTCCTTCAGTTGATCAATTATTTTAGCTGGTAATATCTGCCTTTCAAATGAAGGCCTCACTTGAGAGGGGCTGTGAGTTTTCCTCTGCTTTGTCTCCATACTCAGCCAAACAAGCAACCCACATTCTCAACTTTGTCTCTGTCTCCCCCTTTTGGCAAGGAAGCTTACCTCACAGATCTGAACTAGTGCCAAAGACAGTTGGAGAAACTGTACATTTAACACCCAGGAAGTGACCCCACATCTATCACACCTATAGTAGATTATACACAAAATTTCTCTCATGCTGTTACAGGATATAGAGTGGTTAGAGATCTCTTGGGCCAGTTAGTCCAGTACTACCTGATTGTTTACTAATGTATTTAAAAATGAAGACAATATTTTATTTGTAATACCACACCCGTAAGTGCCCTTTCTTTGTATATGCTGGGTATCCTCACATAACTCAAATTAACAAGTGACCCAGATAACTGACAACCAATAAATACTACAATCCCCCCCATCCCCCAGTGCCTCCAACATAAGGCATCTCCTCATAACCCTTCCAAACCACTCCCACCACTCCTCCTCAAATGCCCTAGAGAAGTTATGGGCTTTGTGACAAGTCCTGAAGCTTAACTGATCCCAGATATATTGGAAAAGTAGGGAAAGGACATACTTGAGTAGAGGGTCTTCTCAGAGAATGCCCTGCCAGCAGTTCACCAACTTTTATAGCAATAAAATGGAGCCCAGCTGGGGGTCACTCCTCCCATTGACACCCCCTATGACCCAGAACTGTGCAAGGGAAACCTTCCCCACTCTGACAGCACTAGGACTCAGGTGGTAGTGGCCTTGGGGGACAACCAGAGAGAGGAACCAGCCAGATATTCCAGACAGGAGGAGAGAAGCAGCCAAAGTCGGCTCTCTGGACATTCAGAGAACTCCCAACAGTTTTAATTGTGCTGAATGACTGTTTGCTCTAACCCCCCACCCCCAGCCTTCCTCACAATCTCTTACCTCTGCTTCCTACCACAACTTCTGTTCTGACCCTATTCTCCCTTTCCTTTGCCCCTTCCTTCCTCTCCCCTTTCATCTTATCCCCTCCTAACTAAACACACTCTCTTCCCTTCCCTCCCAGAAATCATGGCACTAACATGATGATGTCTGCCATCGCACTGTTCATGTTGCTTGTGTGTTCTACCACTTCCCCCACCCTGTGTCTGTCTTCTCTAGTTAGACTCTAAACTCTTCAGAGCAGGAACTGTCTGCTGTTCTGTGTTTGTACAGCACCTAGCACAATGGATCCCACTGTGTTGATTGGCCCTTGGTCCTATTAATCAATGGGACTTCAGATTGAACGACGCTGCTGTTAACAACTGTAGTACTGTGGAAGAAGGAGATAAGGGTCACTTATATTGACTGGGCCCAAACCACTGTCTCAACACATTAGGGGCTTTAAAGGGTCAAAAGCAAGACCTTGCACTCTGCCCAGAAACTCAGAGACACCAGGTACAGTTCCTGAAGCATCTGTACTATGTGTTCTAGGCCAGTGTTTCTTAACCTTTCCAGATTACTGTACCCCTTTCAGGAATCTGATTTGTCTTGTGTTCCCCCAAGTTTTGCCTCACTTAAAAACTACTTGCTTACAAAATCAGACTTAAAAATACAAACGTTTCACAGCACACTATTACTGAAAAAATTGCTCACTTTCTTGTTTTCATCATATAATTATAAAATAAATCGTGACCCCCAGGTTAAGAAACACTGATTTATAGAGCAGTATAAACAAGTCATTGTCTGTGAAATTTTAGTTTTTACTGACTTCACTGGTGCTTTTTATGTGGCCTGTTGTAAAACTAGGCAAATATCTAGATGAGTTGATGTCCCCCCTCTGTGTAAGCATAACCTTACACAGAAAGAAAGACCTCTGTGCACCCCAAGGGGTACGCATCCCCCTGGTTGAGAACAACTGCTCTAGGCTGCCACATTCTGCATCAGGTTAACTTGTTGAGTGTTCTGAGGTATAGATCTATGTAGAGTCATTGCAATATTCTATTCTTGAGGTGACAGAGGCATGAACAGCTTTGGCAAAGTCTGTATCTGGTGTGAATGATTCCACTCACTTTACCAAGAAATGACAAAAACAGGATTTTTGGCTATTGATGCTACTTCCATCCAGACACCCCCTTGGCGTACTACCCCCCAAACTGAGAACCTGCTTTACACATGGCAACTGCATTCCTTCAATCAGGGATGCTGATACAATTCCCACTAACACTGTCTCCAGCCTCGCACATGACCTGTGTCTAATGTGCACTGAGCCTTAGCCCTCTTCTAATACCCTATATATTTTTTCCAATTTAGTTTTAAAGGTGCCACTTCCACCATTTCCATTGGGAGCCTTATGGCATTGTCTGAAAGAACCTTTGATACCCTGGAAATGGACATTAGATTCTTTACCTAGGTGTTAAAATATTGTCATAGCCTGTGTCCTTCTCAAGGGAATTGAACAGAAAATAAATAACTGCGCCATCTAACTGAATATTGTGGACTCAGACATGGCTGTTGCTTTTCTGGGTAGTAGCGAAAAGGCCTAATATTCAGTGAGTGTCCTGCTCCCCTCACCTGTCCCAAACTCCTACAGTATACAAACTGCACGGGTTGAGTTCATATAGAATGAGAAGGGGGGGAGAATAAGTAATGAGTCCAGAATAGTGATGTGTGTTTGTGGTAAGAATTAGTATATTCCTAACTGTTGGGATTTTCTAAGTAGTAAAAGGAAGCCGAGCACCCCAATCTCATTGAAACTGAATGGGAGCTAGATACCTCTCTCCTTTGAAGATCCCAGACAGAGTGAACACAGGTTTCCTGTCAAAGTATATACTGGTGGAACCAGGGCTGTGCTGTGCCTCAAGGCAGTAATAAATGGAGAAGAGACACCCATCCACACATGGGCACTCGAGTCCTTATCCCCTTGGAATACACAGCCAGCATGAAGCAACTTTCACTCAACACAAGCCTGAAGTATGAACAGTAATCTTCAAACTACCGTTGGTGGGGTTGCCACCACCCAGGGGACCCTTGAGCTGCAGGTTTGCCAGAATTGTCTGAACTGGCCCTGACAGCGTAAAAAGGCAAAATTAGACAAAATTCTCAGAACAACTGCAATTTGAAGCCTGGGTTGCTTTTTCTCATTATTGATTGTTTCCCTCTCCCGTCCTTTGTTTTATCTAGATAATAAAGGAGATGCAAAATGAACAGTGATGAGTGTTGCTCCTCAGAGTGACTAATTCCTTGGAAAAGGAAACAAAGACCAACAAAAAAAGGCAGAAATGATAGATTGTTCATGAGGCCTTTTGATGCCTAAAGGATAGAACTGCACTGCACAGGAGTAGTGATCCTTAATAAGGCAATGAAAGTAGAGCCAGCTGGAAGTTACAGAATACATTTGTTCTTATAAATTTTTTCCCCCACAAAAAATGTAAAAAATATTCAAAAAATAAATAAAAAGAAACAATTCATCCAAAACATTCACTGATACGATTCTCAACATTTTTAGCTTTTCAAAACCCAGGTAACAAAAAAACCCCACAAAAAATAACCAAATTGCTATTTTGAGGTTTTCAAAAAAATGTTTGGGGAAAAATGAAAAATAATAATTCACCCTCATTGAGTGTATAAAAAAAAAAGAAATTTCAATTTTTTCCCATGGAGATCACTTTCATTTTTATTTTTTGACCAGTTCTAGAAGAAAGATGGCATATGATAGACAATTATTTGCTAGAAAAACATCTTTCATTTAGATCAACATTTGTAATTAATAGTTGTTCTATACTTCCAAGGTCCTAAACCTTGAGGGAGTCTTTAGGAAAAATGAATTGAGCATCAGAAAATGTATTATTTTGATATACAGTATTTATAATATAGACCTCTTGATACTGAGTAACATCAAGTGGATATGGTCACTGAGGAAACTGTAGTTAAACTATCGATTCCTTCCCTTGTGTTTTGGAGAACAAGTTACATACTCACTGTTCCAGGGCAATCAGGATTTGCAAAAGTCAATTTTCCCCCCACCATGTTTGGGCATATCTGACACAATCAAAAATATCCCAAAACCTCAAGAGGAGGAAATACTAACAAACAGAAGGGGAAAAAAAACCCCAAAACCTCAGTGTTTGATCAAAACAGCCAGTTTCCAAATATTCAGCTGCTTCTATTGGCTGGGCATTTACAGAACTCCACAGAGGAAATGATTCAAACTCATGAGACACATACCAAGACAACAAGTTAACAAAACGACCATGATCCCACAAAAATGTGTATTTTTCTAATTTGGAGGTCTAACCATTTTAAGCATGTGTTGTAATAAGCAGAGAAGTCAAGCAGCAACTTGCAATAGTAAGAGTAACATCACAAGCCATGAAAAACTACTGACCCTACCAATGTCTCTCTGCTGTTTCTTCCAGTACGTTAGTCTCAACATTCCGTGCTTCAAAATGTTATTGTCAGTGTCCAGGCATGTGATATCAGACACACTGAGTAACCATCACAGAGCTGTCTGTACTTTCCACATGTGCTAGCCATACAGTACCAGTAAGAAAGAGGAGTGTAGGAAAGATAGGTCAGAGAAGGAGCAAGCAAATGAGCAAAGGGGGGGGGGGGGGGAGAAGACAAAAAATAGAAACAAAACAGTTCTGATAGTGAACGAAAACACTATCAGGTGAAAAACTTGAGAAAAGCATGGAAAACAGTTATCTTTAGGTTTACAATAAGGAGATAGAAGTGGGAGCATGGAAGTAGGAGAGTGTGAATGTTAGAGCTGGGTCATGGGCAGCCTATGGTCACGGTCTGAGCTGCTCAGTATGGGGGTGGGGAAAGATTAATCCAGGGCCAACCCAGATCACAAACACAAAGTCAGAGTCCGTTACTAAACTGAGAGCATGAGGTGAGAATCAGGGTTGGGACAGGCCAGGGCCTTGATCAGCAATGGTCTTAAGTCTTAGACGGTAAACCCAGGGTCAGGAGGTGAGCCTAGTCTGAGAGCTGCAAGTCTTGGATCAAGGCAAGTCACAGCAAGTGGGATCAAAGGCAGAAGTACCCAGAAATGGCTTCCTGGTTTATATGTGGAGTGCCAGCCAATCAGGGAATCACAGATGGCTGTCGCTCATGCTTCTTATGGCAGGACTTCCTGCAGGACTTACCCCCTCAATAATTCTTGGTGGCAACCCTGCCTGGACCCCTGAAGGCAACAAATCCTGCAAATTCTGGGTCTAGGCCCATGGGCTCTTACATCAAAAGTTAGTTAAAACAGAAATAATGTTTTGCATGTACAGACTGCTGAGTAATACACAAATGAGCAGCTTTGGAGATCTCACTACACAAGGCAAAACTCTCTCAGATCAATAGATCTGGACTCTACCATTCAGCTCTCCCTGCATATGCCATTGAGAGCTGTACATATTTATGGAGAACACATATGAATTGAATCAATGTAAATACAAAGGAAGAATTTTGCCCTTAGAATCACATTTTTGACATGCCATATGTTAGGGTTACCATATCCCATAAATAAAAAAAGAGGACCCTCCACGGGCCCTGGCCCCGCCCATTTCCCCACCCCTAACCCTGCCCTAACTCCGCCCCCTCCTCCCTCCCACTCCCAGCCAGGGGGAAAGGGCTGCCCCAGCGCTACCGGCTTCAGGGTTTGCCGGGCAGCCCCCAGACCCTGCGCCCCCAGACGGCACTTCCCCAGCGCAGCTGGAGCCCGGGAGGGGAAGCGCCCAGCTGGGGGCGCAGGGTCTGGAGGCTGCCCGGCAAACCGTGAAGCCGGTAGCGCTCGGGCTTTGGGCAGCCCCTATGCCTCCGGACCCTGCGCCCCCAGCCGGGCACTTCCCCTCCCGGGCTCCGGCGGCGCAGGGTATGGAAGCACGGGGGCTGCCCGAAGCCGGTAGCGCTCGGGCAGCCCGGCTCTTAAACAGAGCCGAAGAGGAGCAGAGCCTCCAGCCGCAGCAGCTCTGCTCCTCCCCGACTCTTCGGCTCTGTTTAAGAGCCGGGCTGCCCGAGCGCTACCGACTTCGGGCAGCCCCCGTACCTCCGGACCCTGCGCCGCCGGAGCCCGGGAGGGGAAGTGCCCGGCTGGAGGCGCAGGGTCTGGAGGCACGGGGGCTGCCCGAAGACGGTAGCGCTCGGGCAGCCCGGCTCTTAAACAGAGCCGAAGAGTCAGGGAGGAGCAGAGCTGCCATTTTCCCGGACATGTTCGGCTTTTTGGCAATTCCCCCCGGACGGGGGTTTGACTGCCGAAAAGCCGGACATGTCCGGGAAAAAGAGGACGTATGGTAACCCTACCATATGTACAGCTTTGGAGAAATGTTATATAAGCAAAATGTTATGTAAGCAGCCCCCTTTTGCTGAGAAAACCTAGGCCTGGCTCTTCCTTGCTGTACTAGGGCATGAGCAAAGGGGAACCTCACACCGTATGAGTAACAACTTCAATGTAGTTTCTAGTCACTTAGGCCTGTTTGCTCCACCCCATGGCAATTTCACATGCTCGGAGCCTAGGAGGTGAGCTTGCAAAGCTTCTAGTTACTGTAACATCCAGCTAAAATAAAAAGAAAGAACCTATTGACACTGTCCCTTTAGGACATGCAGATATGAAAGGTACTTAACTGACAGTAGAGTCACCATCCACCCAAGCCATTCAGGGTGGAGTTAGGAAGTAGCGGTTAGCTGTTAGCTACTTCCTAACAGGAGGGAGTAGACAGCCAGTACCACTGGGAAATGCAGCAGCAGTGAAACCAAGGAAGGTGGTATCATTACTCTATATAGGGTGAGGTTCATATGAAACTTGGGGAACCAAATATCGTTTGGAAGTGCAGAGGCTCATCATCTCTGTAAACACAGGCCCTCTTGAATCAGTTGCCCAAACCTGTGTATTTAGATGCCTAATTTTAGATACCAGCGTTTCAAAATTTTGACTGTACACCTGTAACTCTCTCTTCACATTCAAAGTATAATACTGACATTAGCTAATTACTCTTCACAACACCTGTGCCAGTTAGGCAGGTAAAGCATTATCCCCATTTTACAGATGAAGAAATGGAGGCATAGAGGTGTGTTGTGTGCAGGACACATGACCAAAAGTGGATGGGAAAATACAAAATACAACGAAAATCTAGAGCAGAAGGAAATCAATGGAAGCCTAACTTACAGTTAACCCTTAGCTGAACTATTGTGCACTCTTAAGAATCCACAAACGTAGCTAGACAAATTCCTAATAATTATACATGTTTTTTTCCTCTCCACATCTGTCAGTAAAATCAGAGCTCTAAGTGCAAAATACAATCAGGAACCTTGTGTGGATTTGTCACTTTCCTGGAGGACTTTGGGACCATAAGGCAATAAATGGAGATAAAACTAGCAGATACAGATATGAAAATTTAGTCCCATCTTTACAACTTTGCACTTCCTGGATGAGCAATATGAGTTTTACAACACCATATGTGAACAAATGCACTGGAGTGAAAATTGCCTAGCCAATATGTGAACTGGAGCTTCAGTATTTGGTGTCATAGGTTATGCATGATGTGAGGATGGCACACATGCTTAGTTGGCTATGACAGAACAGCTAGCAAGGGCCATACCATAAATCACAAGAATGATGGCACAGCATAGATGACTTACTCACCAGAAGCCAAAGATATGTGTATGACATAGCCTCCATTCATTACCATGCATATATGTGTATTTGGGCTTGTAAAATGTGATCTCAGCCAGTGCAGAATAACCAACAGCTCCCAGTAGTAGTCAAAGCGCTGAACCGGGATCAACTTCACTCTAACCGCTAACAATATTACAGTAAAACTACACAACATCTTTCTTTCTAGAGATGACATGTACGAGAGGCATTGGTTTGTAACTTTTTTTTTTTTTTTTAAAGAAGGACAAAAGAGAATAATAAGGACATAAGGCTGTGTATTGAAATGAATAAAGATTTCATTTATAAATTGTATTGTATCATACTTTACACAATATGTAAGAAGAGGAATATCATTATGGATTAGCTATATACATGTAAAATTCAACCCTCATGTGCCATGTTCTATTTATCCTCTAATATCCCACTACCATTTTTGTTTTAACAGTATCAATAAAGGACCTGTAAAGTACCGTCTCAGAACATTTGAGTGGATATAAATTTGTTGGCCTTCACACTTTTGATGTAAGGAAGTTATTTCCATCCACAAAGTAGTAGTTTATTGGGTTATTTATAGGTCTAAATTATCCAGTTATCCAGGCCACAATTTATACAGTTTATGCACATTGTAATCTACAGTCTTCCTGTAGTGGAAAACTTATAATCAGAATACAAATTTATTTTTATAACCCATTTATTCATTTAAAAATGAGCTGCTATCACTTCAGATGAGCAGAACATCCAGTTTAATGGAAATATGGTAGAGACTGATTGAGGTGAAGCCAAATTCAGCATTTATCTTGAGTGTCAATAAAAAATTTGATGCTCAGTGAAACAGCACCACTGTAGGCAGGTATTACTACATGCTATCTAAGAAATTTCATAAGAAATACCTGGATATTTCTCCATATCTATCATGAAATTTAGTTTAGTAGTATTTTTAAATATTAACATTTTAATCCACAATGAAATTAAAGGGGCAAATACTAAAATTGACTCCTGAGTCAATGAGCAGAGATTCCCATGAATTATCTGAATGACCGAGGCAAGAATTTAAATAAAACAATATAGACCCCAGATGAGCCTATCAGAATAGACATTGACATATGTAAATTAAAATTTAACATTGTTCCATACCAGTTTGTTGATATCTGTGTTATGCTACTGTCTTCTGCCAGTCATAATTTATGTTGCTTTTTTATGTAACAATTTAATATGCCTAAAGTGTTGTCAGAAGTCCTAACTCAACAGAGCTGCTCCTGGTGGACACTGACTCTTTAATAACAAAAACAAGTTCATACTACTTTTTACTCCTGTTAGCAACCTAAAGCTGATATTCATATGAGAGTGTGAGCTGGATTACTTTCAGTCTTGTGCATAATCAAAATGAATTTTTAGCTATGTTTCAACTGCAGGATCTTCACCTGGAGTTGCAGAGCAATGGAGTTGCATCTCAACTTTACTTTTGCAGATCTCATTCAGGTCAGCATAGGCGCCGACTTCCAGATTTTCCGGGGCGGGGGGGTGCTTGACCGCCTGCTCCGTCCTAGGCCCCGCCCCCACTCCACCCCTTCCCCCCAATGTCCCACCCCTGCCCAACCTCTGCCTGCCCTGCTCCCTCCCCATATTGAACTGGTGCCTCCTCATAGTGGGGGGGCACGAGCAAAAGGGCAGGTCATGTGTGTGTCCCCCCGTGCCCAGCCCCTGGGCCACCGCATTCTCCCTGCCCCATGTTACCTGCATGGGGGGGACGCTTTGTCCTCCCGCTGCGCCTGCCATCCTGGCACATTCTGCTGCTCTCCCTCCTCCCCACTTTTAACGCCAGCCCCTCCTGGTTGCTGCTCTGCAGCCCTGCCTGGCAGCTGCCTGAGAAAGCCTGGCTGGGGAGGAGGTGGCTTCTGCTCCCCACCTGGCTCGGCTGCTGGGGACCCCAGCACCTGAGCCCGGGCAGGCAGCGGGAGTCACCTCCTCAGCCATGCTCTCTCAGGCAACCGCTGTGCAGGGCTGCAGAGCAGCGTCTCAGTGGCTGGAAGGGGCTGATCCTGCCCATTCCACTCCCCACATCTGGGCCATGTGTCGCCCAGGCCCACTCCCCGATTCTCCACCAGCACGCCGCCAAACAGCTGATGGCCGCCGGTGGAAGGCATTGCGGGGTACGGGGACGAGCTGATCGGCGGGCATGGTGCTAAGGAGGGGAGGAGGAGCCTGCCCATGGGTACTCAGCACCCACTATTTTTTTTCCCCGGGGGGTTTCCAGTCCCGGGGCACCCATGGAGTCGGCGCCTATGCAGGTCAGGGTTACCAGCAATGAAGATCAAGCCAGAAAGAACACAGCTTTACTTTCAGAGATCCCAGGTTGAGTTTACAACACTGACATTATGGAAAACAAGACAAAACCACAGTTATCTTACTTGTAAGGTGAGAAAATATGTAATTGGTCAATGAGACAAATATGGAACCACATGGTGCCATTTTCGCAGTCACTTTTTAGCGCAGAGCTGCACTTTAAATTGCAAGGGTGGAATCCTGGCCCTATTGAAGTCAATAGGAGTTTTGCCATCAACTTCAAATAGGACCAGGATTTTACACCACATGTTTAAAAAAATATGTCATGAAGAGAAGCTTCAACAATTACTGTATCTGAATGTCTATGCACTAATGGCGACAGGAAGTAAGCTGTATCACAGTTTACAGAGATTATTTATTAATGGGCTACATTATTTTATCTCCAACATTTTACACAGTCTTTTCGTATTACTGCACAGGTAAAGTTATATTTGTCACCGAAGTTCTGGAATTTGAGAGGCTGGATATTTAAATGGGTTTAAATACAGTGATTTTTCAAACCATGTTTTAATAGTAGTTTAGTTTTAGTCTGACCACATAACACATTTGGGAGTTGCCAGCTGATGGCATAAAGGGAGAGAAGCAGAGCATTCTGGGAGACAACACTAGGTAAATCTACTCCCCTCACCGGCCTCCTCTTTCAGGACATAGTGTAGAAGTAGAGACAGCAAGGTCACCTGTGCTTCTGAGTAGTAGCAATGTGAGCATGAGGAAGGAGGAGAGGAAAATGACCAGCTTAGACCACTTCTAGGAGTCAGTGGCCCTAACCAACTCTTGCACTGGGATAATGCTTGCATACCCTGTACTCCACTTCTGCTGCTGTGTCACCAAAAACTGATTCCCAATCCCTGCTTTCAGCACATTTGAACTACAATCAAGTTATTTTTTAAAAAGCGTCTCTTGAGATAAAACCCCCAAAGTATTTGAAGAAAGTCTCAGCCAGCGAAAGGCACTCATTGCAATAATAAAAATGACAGCTGCAATTAAAAAAATATAAGGGAGACCTTGATAATTGACTGGATTCTGCTGTGTAGGTAGAGTAGGCTTGTTCTGTGGACCCACACTAGGCCTGGCTCCATGAGGTCTTCTTTTTCCTCAACCCATCCCAAACCTCCACTGCATGCTGGAGCGTAAACAGCTGCCAGACAGCATAGTCCTCTCTCCTCTCCATGTCCTTCCTCTTCACACACAATAGTTTTACTGCATTCAAGGCCTTCCACAGTCTGTAGGATGCAAAATTTGGCCTTCTGTATGCAAAAGAGGAGTCTGATTATAGCAGTCAAAATAATGCTGAATAGTTGCATTTCTTTACATCCTTGAATGAATTTTTAATCTTCGTCACTGGAAACATAATGCTCTGCATAGTCAAAGACAGGGAACTTGATTGGTAGCTCTCCCCATTTTTTGAAAATTTTGTTTGAGGTTTTCTTATCCTTGAATACAACTACAAAATTTCTGATCTTTAAGCAAGGCAGGTCTACACCTCGGTGCACCATCATATTTCCCCAAGCCTGAAAAATGTAAGGAAGGTTATATTTCAGTTAAAATATTCAGTGTAATCAGACAGAAATATATTGGCAGAAAATAGAAAAAGGGAACACACACTTACTTGCCCACAATCTTTGCAGATAATTTCACCATTTATTTGGTAATCGGCATGTTTTTCTTGCAGTGTTTTATTTTCTCTTATGCTGTAAAGGTCCCTGAAAATGGACAGGAAAGATTAATCAGATTGTGTTATACTTTTTACAGCAGAGATGGCCTTAAATACAGTACGCTGAGACCATAACTGCTGAAGTAAGATGTGGGTGTAAAATGGGTATACTAGAGCTGCTGCCATAAACTCCGACTGACCCTTGTGTGTGTACAAGACAATGTAAGGGCAAGACAATGACAACTACACTCTGTATGCACCTCTGAGTGTAGAAGCTACTCTCTGGTAGCTCCTACTTAGGAGACAGGGGAGAAGTGGTGCCATAACTGACCCTCCCTTCTCTACGTACTGGCCATCAGAGCACACCCTCCTTAGAAAGGAGAGCATGCTACACCCTCAGACGTGGTGGTGCAGCTGGCTTGCTCTATGTGCCGTGGAGCTTTGGGAGAAATAGTGTGTGGCCCTGCTTCTGTATTTCCTCTCAATGTGGAGCTGTGCCTGATTCTGAAAATACAAAGCTACAGAATGCATGTACTTCATTCTGCTAGTTATTCTACTGAGTGCTTGATGTTTGGAGTTCCTAGGCTATGTGGAAGTGTTAAAAGAATTACTAATCTAGTGCTTGGGTAGGCAGCTGCCAACATTATGCTAACAAAGTGGTATGCTGCTTACTGAACTCTTTGTGGGGCCTCCTTATCATTTTGCTACCATAGAAACTAATATTTACTCAACTTTTCTCTAACTCCCCATTTTCACTTTCTCATAAACATTCTCAAACGTTCTCCTAGACTGAAACCTACAGCAAGTGGTCTCAACCAAAAGTAACTTTTGGGGGAGTGCTCAAGGGTCGGGAAGAGTCTGATATAGAGCTAGTTCACAGTGAAGAATAATTGATTGGCAAATTGGAAATACAATACACACACACACACACACACACTCCATTGTAAGCAATTACAATTTATTTTGTGCAGCTGTAGCAAGACATTTCTAATAGTATTTCTGTTACATTATGATCAGTGGGTGAAATTTACCCCAACACACACCACATGCCCATGCAACATCCTAGGATCACTGTTCTACACTCAGCACCAATGTTTAAGTAGCATTAAGGCCTTGTGTAGACCCCCTTTGTATTGGATTAGTTTCACCTTATGATATTATGGAGCTCAGCAACTACAGTGTTACAGCTATAGTTATATAACTGCATAGTACAATAGCTATTTTATTGTCTTCAATCTATAAAGTCGTAATGTTTAAAACTGACTCCAAAAATAATTGCACAACTTTTTTTCGCTTTTCTATCTCTTGAAGATACACAGAAGTTAAAAATTAGCTTAACATTAAAGTTGCAAGTTTAATATAAAAAACTGTTAAAACAGAAAAAAAAGGAAATATAAACATGCTGTATTGCAGTTTGCAACATTGCACGTACTTAGCATTTTCGGTTGCTGGTTGGATTGTTAATTACATGCAGTCTATACAAAGTGACCTAGTCAATATTGCAACTGGAACCCAATCTTTTTCATTTATTGATATTTCATCCTATATTCAGCTTAGGACCACCATGCCCCACCACCTCCTCAGCTGCACCAAAACCTTGTGTAGCTGAGGAATGAGTCCTCCATTTCTTACTAGCCAGAATTTGGCTTAGATATCTCCAAAAATACTTTGATATTTTATTTTATAGCAGCTGCAATGTTACAGGCTCTTTGCAGACATACTGACAGTAAAACAGGTTCCTTCCTCAAAGAGAACAAGTAGTTGGGTAACACTTACTGGAACTCCTTTTTCACATTGACATGATGCATGTTTTCTATAACTTGTATGTCTTCCCCAGAACATTTCAGTTTGTGGCAATTTTTGCAAAGGAAAGTTATTAGTGATGGATTTTCCTTGTATGTCTTAAGCTGATCTCTCTTCGCCTTCATTTTTTTTTCCATTATACTTTGCATCTGAAAGCCCTGAATCTAGAAGCAGAACAACAAGAACAACAACACTGTCATAGTCTGCTGAAGCTACAGCAGCAGATCTATAGAACTGAAAGATTTATTTCCAAAAAGCAACAGAGGGTCCTGTGGCACCTTTGAGACTAACAGAAGTATTGGGAGCATAAGCTTTCGTGGGTAAGAACCTCACTTCTTCAGATGCAAGAAGCTTATGCTCCCAATACTTCTGTTAGTCTCAAAGGTGCCACAGGACCCTCTGTTGCTTTTTACAGATTCAGACTAACACGGCTACCCCTCTGATACTTGATTTATTTCCAAGTTTACTTCCAAAACTCCAGACATTTGCAATGAATACAGGTTCTGGAAATGGATACAGTTAAAAGGACATGGTCAACTTTAAAATCACTCTTTTGCCCAACAATTTATGTCTGGCTCTTCTTGTTACAAGTAACTCCTACAACGACTGTCACAGAGATTTGAGAACAGTATTTTTCTCTAAATTTTCAGTTACTTTACTTTGTTCATAGTCAGTTTCACCTAGTTTAGGTGGTTTTTTCTATCATCATCAACAGGAAAGAGAAAATGTTCTTTTAAAAACAGGTAAATGTGGTTGTAAATCAATAAATATTGGCATGAGGAATTGGGGGCAACTGTCATACCAGATAACTTTTTTTTAAAAAATAAGATTTTGTGTTGACAGTGTTCCTTCTACTCTTCAAGAAACACACCTGTTTCTCTTTATAAGACAAGGGGGAGGGATAGCTCAGTGGTTTGAGCATTGGCCTGCTAAACCCAGGGTTGTGAGTTCAATCCTTGAGGGGGCCATTTAGGGAACTGGGGTAAAAATCCATCTGGGGATTAGTCCTGCTTTGAGCAGGGGGTTGAACTACATAACCTCTTGAGGTCCCTTCCAACTCTGGTACTCTATGATTCTAAGTAGGAGTCAGAGGCAATACCTTATTTAAATATTCCTCCCGTCGCATCCTTTGGACACGTTGAATAGCTTTATACATCATTTGCTCACGAAATATATTAACATTTTCACGTTCAACAGCTCCCGATCCACCAGATGCCACCAGTACATAGGTGCTCTCATCAGCTCGAGCTCGACCCCGGGCCTGCAGTTTGCAAGAAACATAGGCTTAGAAATCCTGCACAGCCCTTCGCTCGGCCATATTCATGTAACTAAAGATGTTCAGTGTTTCTTACTTGAAGTTAAGAGAATAAGAATCCCTGTGCAGCATATTTGCAGTTAAAGATTATTCACCTGGCTCTTGGATAAGCAGCATTCTAATACCCTGGGCTGTTTCTGTAGTCCATTAAAGATAAAACACCTAGCACGTGGGTGTTAAGGAGATATGGTACTAAAGGGATCATGAGACAAAAATCTTTGAAACTCAGAACCTAAGTTTTGGCCGGGGGAAAAAAAAAAAAGTGTTGCACACACAAACCCCATATTAGTTCACACATAAAATTCTAGCATTGACACAGTGGTATTTTGGGATGCAAGTGTTCCTTTGCATGTGTGTTATTTACCATAGCAAATGCCTTCACAATTCTATATTCTGTTTATTACTTGGACTGTAAACTTTTCTGAGCATGGGTGTCTTTTGTTATCTATTTGTATTGTGTCTAGCACAACAGGGCTGGGGCCTCCAGATTCCGATGCAATACAAATAATTAATATTGTCAGTGAATGATTTAGAATTTTTTTCCACTAAAAGCCTTTGTCATTTATTTTCATGAGGGGGCGGGGGAGAATTAGTAAATGAAAGCTCATTAAATCAATAGAAGGGGTGGGTACACTTCTCCTTCTGGAGCCCCTTCTCCAACATGATACAAGGGAGTAACGGCCAGCCCTTCACATTTGCTCTGCCCATCCTCCCTCCTATCTTCAGAAAGGGCCACCACAGATCTTAAATATTGTGAAGAGCTTTGAGCAGGCACTTCGCACCTGGGTGAATTTCACACTGTGCACAGGCAGAGGAT
The DNA here is from genome assembly GCF_011386835.1 of Chrysemys picta bellii. Taxonomy (NCBI): domain Eukaryota; kingdom Metazoa; phylum Chordata; order Testudines; family Emydidae; genus Chrysemys; species Chrysemys picta. The sequence continues at coordinate 33,651,122 of NC_088801.1, forward strand.
GATGCATGGAAATGGCCTTAGTATACAACTGTGTAGAACACCTCTCTGAGCACCTTCCCTAGCCTCTGTCTGTCAGAGGATGGAGATGGATGGCAGGAGAGAGATCACTTGATCATTGCCTGTTAGGTTCACTCCCTCTGGGGCACCTGGCATTGGCCACTGTCGGTAGACAGAATACTGGGCTAGATGGACCTTTGGTCGGACCCGGTACGGCCTCTCTCATGTTCTTATGTTATGTTCGTATATGTTCCCCTTTAGTCCACAAGGGTCCCAAGATTTGCTCCAAATATGATACGTACAATTCTAAAAAAATCATCATTCGTATTAAACTGGTTTGAAAACAACCATCAGAGAGTGCATAGCTCCTGTGTATCACCTCCAATCCGCCTCCTGACTGAAAAAAGTTATTTTGGTTTTTAGACACGACAATGAGAAATGCTGACCTTATTTAAAACCACAACAAAAACACAACCCCAAATACAAACCATATTTAAAAAAAAAAAAAAAAAAAGACCCGTGTTGTAAACTGACATACCTGCACCATAGCTATTTCATTGGTGACAAGACCATAGCGGATAACTATGTTACACTCTTTGATATCCAGGCCTTCTTCAGCCACAGTGGTAGCAATAAGTAGGTTGACGTTTCCAGCACGAAATTTACTGATTATTTCCCTTTGTTCATTCTGTAAAAACAATTCCATGAATTTGATTCAATATATTAACTTTCAGTGTTAACTTCTAGCACCTAAAACTAGTCACCCTTTCCTTTCTTTAAAAAGTGCAGTGAATTATGGCCAAAGTTTGAAAACTTGGGCACTTAATTTATTAGGCACCATATTTAAGCATTTTTTAAGGGGATAAGAAACTACACCACTGACTTAAATGGGTGCTGTAGATGCACAACACCTTTGAAAAAGAAAAAAAAAATCAGGTCACTTTTATTTAAGCACCTAATATTAATATTAAGTGCCCAAATGTGGAAAATTTCACCCTATAATGTTAGCGAATTAGGAGGTGTCAGAGGGGTTGGACAATACCGGTTCTTTTTCTGTCATGAACAGCAGCACTGATAGAAAAAAAAATAAATAAGGTCCCGATTTTCAGAGGTGCTGCGAACATCTGCCACTATCGCGGATTTCAACTGGAGTGATGGGGCTCAGCACCTCCATAACCAGGCCCAAAAGGTTTTTTAATTTCCCTATAATAATAATAATAATATGTTAATGTAAAATTTTCCTCTTAGATAAACAGCATAGTGACTTGGCAATGAAAAAACTGGAGCACGGACCAGGCTTTTAGAACAAAACAATCTTGTGTGCAGGGACATGTGACATCTTTTGAAATCTTTCTACATGCTCTGTTCAACTTTAGACTCTAGCAGCTTTCAAGGAAAAGCTCTGTTTGCTCTTTTATCATTATACCATATTGCAAAAAATCTTCATCTAAACCAGAATCATGTCTCTGAGGGAACAATTCCTAACATATTTTTAATCTGAGAAACCCTGATGTAAATTGGTTCTGTCTAGCATGTAAACCACACTTGTTTTTTAAAGTGCTGAAATGATAGTCTGTCTCATTGGGAGCTAGAACAGGAATACAAGGGGAAAATTTAGCCAATTAGAACATTCATTTTTGAAATCTGAATAATTTTTGGCTGCAGAAAGTCACACAGAAAGCACAGTCAACAAACAGAATAGCATGAAGTAAACCAAACTGAGTGATTCATTGTGAATAATATTCATTGTGAATTTTGGCAATTTCTCATTCAATAATTATCCAGCCCTGGTGTGAAGCATATGGGCCTATGCAAATTAAGTAAACAGCAATACAAAGAACAGACAGAGGTCAATAACATTACAACTCTTTTCTTTTCAATTTAATACTAAATATGACAATAGGTATTATTTTTGTCTCTTAAAATACAATTTTTAAGGATAAATTGTATTTTACAAAAATTAGTTTAATATCCCACTTTAGTGCCAGAATATAAAGGGCCCAGGTCTGTCCTGCCCAGGCTGCCCCACTGAACTCAAGGGTTTGTACAGATGTAACAAATGACAGGAGTCAGTTCATTGATGTCAGTAGGCTTGTACTGAGTGTTAGTCAAGTGGAATTCTGCCCATTATTTGAAAATCTACCTTACTTCTGTGAGCCCAATCCTTTGGAAACAATTGGGGATAGTTCTAATTGCTGTGAGTAGGACCATTAAGTGCTGATCTCGGTGGTGTTTGCAGGAGGGAACCTTAACACAGTTTTGGGTTCTTCCCTGGAAGAACATTACAAACACCCAAAGCAGAAAATTCCCAACAATCCCTGCTCGTTTGGCCTTTGTAAGATCATCTCTTCTAGAGGAACCTTAGGCCTTGTCTTAACTGACACAAAGGTGTTTTGTTATGAGATAACTAATGCATGATAGAATTTTACAGTGAGATAATGAAGAGAGGACCAGGCACTTGGAATTTACACCAGGAGGTAGCACGATCAGCACTATACCTTCCGCCTCCTTGGCTATAGTGCCTTGTCTCCACTATGTTTGTACTGCATGATAGCTAATGGAGTGTTAGTTGTAACATGGTAAAAACACCCCTTTTTTGTCAGTGAAGACATAGCTCAGAATTCTGATCTCAGGACTTAGCTGATAAGTGAGGGCGGGATGGTCTAGTTTTCAACAAATGTATTTTAAAATATGAATAGCACTTTGTACTTATGTAATGCTTTTCAACTAAGCCTCTCAAAGTGCTTTACAAAAGGTGGCTATGAGTGCCCCCACTCTTCAGATGGAGAAATGAGACACAAAGCAGGTAGGTGATTTGAACATGATCGCACAAAGTCAGACACAGATGTGGGACTAGAATTCTGGTCTCCTGACTCCCAGTCCTCTGCTCTAACAATTAAGACAAGCTGCCTCCTTCAAATATAAACACATTTTTAACACCACTCCTTTAATTACATTTTCTGTTAGAGTTACCTGAGTCATGGGTTTAAATTCACTGTTATGCCCAGCTCCAATAAGGTAGTGAGCTTTAATTCCCACTTCTTCAAATTTTGTGTTGTCCTTAATCCACTGAAAAAGGGCAAATGCACTTTGCCGAGTCTTTGTGAAGATAATTCCCCTAGCTTCATCAGTCTTTGTGAACTCCTCCATTAAGGTGTTTCGCAACTGTGTCAGCTTCTCATTTTCATATTCCGGCTTTCCAGCCAACTCTTTCAGCTGCTTCTTTTTTGCTGTAAAAATAAATATAAAATCAACGAGATGCCATCATGTAAATAAATGCTTTAGAAAAAGCAGAATGAATTTATATTTCCCCCATACAAGCTAATTCACACCACAGTATGAAGAGCTGGGACACAGCAATTTACTTTACAAACTACTTTATGTTACAACATTTTTGGGGTCTCAAGAATAAACAATACTTTAGTCCTTACACTAATCTACCGAACAGCTTGAGAAGTGTTGGCAGGCTTTATATTAAAAATCCCTACATTAAGACACACTGGACCTTACAACTGGAGTGCATTTGTGGGGTGGTGGCTTTGAGAGGACAGAGGCCATGCCCATTGAGAGACCCTTGTAAGGATGCCCCGCACTAACAATTTCCATTGCATGGAAGAAGCACCAGGTTTGGCTTATTGTCTGAAAAAAACGTTATACATTCAGTGCCTTACAGAGGAATGCAAATTTCAGCTGAATGGCCTTAGACACGTTTATTACACTGTATGTTTGCCACAGCATGGGAGGAGCATATAGTGAATTCCATCACACAATGTGCTTTTTTGAGGGAATGAGACTTATTAATACTATCTTAGAATGTAATCAAATATTGGAGGTGTGACAAGTTTCTTTAGGTACTCCAATTAGTTAAAACCATTACATAGTGATATCTACAGTAAGGACCACCTCCCATAGGCAATCCCCTGTCTTAAACAACAGAGAAACATTAATGTAAAAATAAATGTATTTCCCAGTGTCACTAATGCCACCTTCAGTAATAAAATGGAATAGATTTTTAATTTACTGTTCCCTCATTAGGCTCTTTGAATTTCATTCACTTTTGGCAATGAAAAACAGGCTAGTCTACTAAGTTTTACTTTCTGAGCTGTTTAACTTTCTAGTTCTCAGACATTAACCCGATGTTGACATGTTCAGGCTGCAAACATTTGAAGGGATTTCCTTTAAATATAAACCTTCCTCCACTGGAAGTTGAAAAAAAAAATATATCAAACATTTCTACTGAGACTGTTGTGCCTATTATCTCTTTGAGGCTTATCTACAATAACGTATGTTATCTATATTCTGTAAGGACCAGACATATTTAAGATGCTATTAAATATTTTACAATAAATCTTTATAATAAGTTTGGCTTTGCAGCGTGGTTTCACAAAACTTAAATTTTGTGACCTAATTTGATGGGGCCCTCTCTCTTTATAATATCCCCCAGGTTTCCAGTACGCTTTATCTTTAGTAAAAAGCCATTTCTATTAGGAAGCTATTTTTCCTGGCTCTCTATGATGTGTGCATATGTGGTGGTGGAGGCACAGAGCGTTTGTATTTATAGCAACAAAGAACCCAACACGCACTTCTAAATTCTAGAAGGCAACTAGGATTTGGTCCAAATTATCAATCGGTCTGATCCTGTTCCCATTGAGGTCTATGGTAATTTATATTAACAATAATCAGAACTTTCTCCTCTGAATGAAAAGTAAAAATATAGTGTGTGGTTTTTTTGGCGCAAGGGTTTGAATTAAAAGAGCCATAGCAAATCAGAAGTATAGCTTGCCTTATTTATTGTACTAAAAAATGTTAGTCTAGCTGCAATAGGCCGAGACTACCAAACAACTATTCACATGACAGAACCACTCCTACAATTAGCATTGTTCTTGTTGGCAGCCTGAGAAGAAGGGCAGAGGATTTAATGATCATGTTTGAAGAACCTCACATAGCCCATCAAACAACCATCTGACAGAAACAAGTTTCAGTCATCAACCTAGACTGGATTCACACCAGTGACCTAGACATGAGAGACTGCGTCTCACAATTATCAATCCCCAGAAACTTCAAGTACCTGACAGACTGGTTAACGTGTGATAAATGATCTCCTGAGCTTGTATCAGAAATATGCAAAATCTTGAATACGAGAATACACTTTTGTACAAAGGACTATACCATTAGATATGAAAATATCGTATGATGCTGACAGGGTGTTTAATATATTTTATATAGTATGCTGTGACATACAAACTCTATAGCACTGAATGCCATAGAAGTGTCTATGAACTAACAAGTACCAATGCAAATCACATATTACAATGTCAGTAGTGTATACTAGTCAGCTGCATGGATTTCAGATTTTATTAAGTATCACTGTATATTTCATGCTCACCGTAAAATAACTTTATCAGAAATGTATCTGTTTCATCTAGTTTTGATGATACTGGTTCATCGTCGTCTTCATTTACTGTTGTTTTCTTGCTTTTCTCCTCCTTATAGAAGTTATTGAGGTGGTTGTATGCATCGATCATTCGGATAGTGTCATTAATTTGCAGGGCATCATTATATTTCTTTAAATGTTCTGCACAAACACGTTCTTTACGGTTTTCTTCTTTTGCAGCTAAAAACAGAACATATATATACACATCTGTATCTGTGTCTGTTTGTATGGCTGCACACACAGATGGCTAAAACACCTCCAAAGTCATGATGCATTTATGTTAAAGTATTTTTTAATACCTTTTTTCTCCTCTTTAACCGCCCACTGTTCGTAGGGCTGAGTTCCAAATTCAAATGTTGGGTTGAGGTGACAATAATTTTGAATTTCTGTCATAATTTCTGTAATTTTCTCTCTAAAGGGATCCTAAAAGCACATGGATAAAAAGTAATTAAAACTTACAATCGTTATTCTGCCAGCAACAAAAATGGACTGACCTTTTCAGTTTAATATTGTCTACAGGAAATTCCTTAAACAAAAATTTGTTTCAGAAAACAATTAAGGTTGCTGAAGGTACTTGCTTATCTAAACACTTAAAGCCAAGGAAATAATAAATATTATACCGTCCACATAATACATTTCTAATGAGTATAAAGTAATGCAAATTTCCTCACAACACAAACTTAACTATGATCCCAAATTAATACTATTCTTTCTGTTATCTCAAAAATATAAGAGCAACCCAAAGCCCTTTTGAAAAGGAAAGAAACATTTTACATTCAGCTTGACATTGGTCTACAGAAATACAGTGCGTCATTAATTTCAACATACACCTCTACTCCAATATAACGCTGTCCTCAGGAGCCAAAAAAATCTTACCGCGTTATAGGTGAAACCGTGTTATATCGAACTTGCTTTGATCCACTGGAGCGCACAGCCCCACCCCCCCGGAGCACTGCTTTACCATGTGATATCCGAATTCGTGTTATATCGGGTCGCGTTATATCAGGGTAGAGGTGTATATAAATTTTGGTTCTTTTTCCAGAATTCATTTATTGTTGGATGAGTAGAAATACTATGGATCACTATCAACCTGCAGGGCAATAGTGTTGGCCTAAAAAACCTTGATTCCAATCAATACCTCTTTAAAGATGAACATACTTTACTGCTTAGATTTTGCAAAAACAAAACAAAAACAAAACATCATACCCTTCTTTTGTCATCTGCAATCACAAACTTCTTATATGGTTCCTTCACCTGATCTTTCAGCTGAGAGACATGTTCTTCAACAGTCATGAGTCTATATGCATCAAGATTAGCACAAATCTGGAAGGAGAAAGATTTTTGTTTTACTTTTCATATATTTTATGAGTTATTCTACATAAACAGTTGGATGAGTATACTGTGCCTTCTTTATTTATATACATGTTTTAACATGGTATCTGATCTAATTTAAGTTCTTCCTTAAAAAGACAGTGTGCACATCCTATGTATCCTATATAGTTCTGCAAAATGTAAAGAAGTGTGGAAAAAGCATCTGAGATAAGCTAATCAAACCACATCATAAATCGAAGATGAGCCTTCCTGTATAGAGGAAACAAACAAATGTAACTATCAGCTTAGATTGCAAAATGGGAATTTGAGATGAGAAAAAAAAAAGTACATCAAGATTTAGACATGAAAAATCTAGATCAAAAAGACTTTGGATACATGTAGGATAATAAAGTGGAATATAGGAAATTGGGTTTCAGAGAGTAATTATAAAAGTAAGAGCTGGACCTTTTTGGAACATGAAACATGTAGACATTTGCCTGTTAACTGCACAGATTGAGAGATTTTTTTCACTTTTGAGGTTTTCAGTAAGAAAATATTTTCTCTCTATTATATTAATCTCAGTGACGATAAAGGGAAACATTTATATCTTCATGAATGTAGAAAACAAAGGGTATATGACATCAGCAGTAGCAATCTATTTGCAAGAGTCTAGAAATCTGAATTGCAACATTTCTTCATCAAAAATTAAACCAAAAACAAACATCCTATTTACTAAGTTTTCAATACAGATGAAGAATATAGTTTTTCTGGTTTTCTTTAAGACAGCAAGTGGCTGTATTTTTAAAAGTACATCACAATTCTTCCTAATCTAACTGGCTTGAGACAACACAACTTCTTCTTATAGGGCATGCCTATTCAACAGTAATTGGTTCATCTAGAAATTGCACTAAGGCATTGGGCTAAATTCTGCTTTTTGTTTCACCAATATAATTCCAATGGAGTCCATTTAAAATAGAGTTACACGGGATTTACAGCTGATAAGAGCAGAAGTTGGCCACTGTCTCCAGAATCATCTTATGCAAATTACCCATTCTTCCTTCCTAATTAGAAGTTCTAATTGTTAGAAATTTACACCTTTGATTGCTTATTGTTTTATCCACAACAATTTCTGCCTGTTTAAGTATTACTGGATTGTTTCTCACCTTCTTCAACCCACACAAATGTTGAAGCTCTAAAATATCAGCAGCTCTAAAAAACACATCTAAAAAACAACATGTTCCTGCAGGACATGACAGTACTCTACAATTTCCAGAGCACTGATGGGATTTGTAGGTTTCTAATAATAAAGTGAAGCCAACCCTATCTATTTACCAGATCCTGCAAATCTTTACTCATGCAAATGATTTCACTAACTTCAAAGGGACAACTTACCTATGAGGTTTACAGAATCAGGCCTATGTACTCACCAAAAATTAGGGGATTCATTTACAGCAAAATACTGACTTCAATAGGAATTTTGCTTGAATAAGATAATATTCCTTGGTGATTTGCAACTTTAAGGGCTACTTACTTTCAGAATATGTTCTTCAGCTTTCTGATGAGTTCTTGCCCCTCCTACGCCAGGTGAAGCAGTTAGTCCCAGGATCTGAGGCTGTGGAATCAGGGGTTTGTTTTCTTTTCTGAATCTATTGTTTTTCATCTTTTCTTTTAAATAACGTCGCATTATATTGTTATAGACGCCTTCCTTCTGGGTGTGATGACATTCATCAATAACAATGAGAGAAAAGTCTGGAAAACACACCCAGTACAAAATGGTTAAGATTTCCTTTGAATGCAGTACTGGAGTAAATCAATCTTCTTACAGCAAAGGATACCATGCCACTAATGAAGAGGGACCCTGTAAATCTGTTTGGGATCTAAAATATATTTGCTGTAAAAGAAAGTAAATTTCATGCAATATCCCTGGAGGGTTGTGTTTATGCATGTGTATGTATTGCAATGTGTTTTGAAATCTGTTTGAAACAACACTATTAAAGTGCAAAGTATTTTTTTACATTATTTAAACTGCCTTTTGTTGTTGCAAGAATGAACCCCAGAAACACACTTTTTTAACCATGTGTTCAACAAACTGTGCTTTATTATTTATTTATGGGATCACCTATGATGTGTTAAATGCTTTCCAGACATTCAGGAATGGATGGCCTTGCCCAAGAAGCTCACAATCTAAGCAGACAGAGTTTTTTTCCCTTAAGAAAGAAAGAAGAAAAAAAGATGGGGAGGAAGGCAAGCTATATATAGAAGAGATACACAAAAGCCACTGGAAAGAATACAGAAATGTTAAGTTACTGTATCATCACCAGTGTCTTGTAATTGGGGAAACTAAGGATAATTAGATATTGTTTGCTTGTTTTTCCAAGACCAGAGGTGGCTGGAAGACCCTGTTCCAGAGACTTTGGGGTGGGGGGGCTGGGGGCAGGGACCAGAAGCCCTGTAATGTAGGGTGGGGCAGGGCTCCTTTCCCTCCCAGGAAATTGGGGGGAAGCTCTCCGAAGAAGGGCAGTATATATGCTGCCTTCTCCTTCGGAAGAGAGAATGCACCACCATGGAGAAGGAAGCCAGACCCAGAATGCTGAGCTCCCACTAGGAAGTACATGATTGGCAGCCCCAAGAAAAACAGTCTGGGGCAGGGTAAGAGCTCCACCTGTGGCAGAATAACTGGAGAGGAGTATGAACTTTCGTGTTGCTGTAATGGACTTTATATTTGGGACAATGAAGACCATTTGCCCTGCTTTTCGCTATTAACTCAGCCCCAGGAGGGGGTTGGTGGAAGTCCTGAGAGAAAGGCTGCGGGGAGATCCAGAGGGGACCCAAAAGAGAGGGAACAGAGTGAAGATGCTGCAGAAGCACCCCTGGCCAAGAAGGGGTGCTCCGTAACTGGCAACCCTGCCACAAAAATGCAAAACAGAAGCATGCAGTACTCTACAGTTAGAAAAGCGACTGTGTCAAGGATGCTCTATACTATTTTAAAATCACAGGGTGGCAAACAAAAACATAAAACATCTCCCTGTTCTATTTGCATATGTAGGCAGTGGAGTGAAATTTAAAACTCCTGTTTAAAAAGGCCATGAGAAAAGATAAGGAGCAAGGGAGGAGATGTGGAGAATGAACAACGGGCACTTTACCTTAGGGCTGAATATTGACAGCTAGGAAAGGAGATTAGCTTGTGCTATATATTCACTGAGGAGATGCGTATGTCCACACACAGTGCCCCAGTACGTCAGAATGGGCACAGCCCATTTTGCTTTGTCCCAAAGTATTGCAGGACTATTGCTATAGTACCAGCAGGTTCTCAGAGTCTCCTGAATTGGATTCTTATAACACCTATTTTGCCCTTCCACTTGGAACCTGTATATTTTGGAAGACATTATTGTTCTTATTCAGAGGGGCCTAACCTACCAGAATAGGTGCATTTCCGCTATGGAAATGGGACACATGATTTGGAGACTACACATGGCAGGATCCACAGCTTGGGTGAAATCGTGGCCCCACTGAAGTCAATGGAGTCAGGCGCACGCGCTGTAGCTCCACTGCTGGTCTATTACTGGGAAATAGGAGAATTCCTTCCCATTCCCCTCACAGATCCCTTTATTAATTTGGGCAAGTAGTTTAACTTCTGTGGACCTTAGTTTCTCCAACAATGGGATATTGTTATAGTTGCCTACCTCACAGAGTTGTGATGTTGAGCAATCCCATTTACCTCACAGAGTTGTGATGTTGAGCAATCCCATTTGTGTGTGTGTGTGTGTGTGTGTGTGTGTGTGTATGTGTGTGTGTGTGTGTGTGTGTGTAAAGGAATATAACAGCTAAGGACTCAAGTACAATTCGGCTTTGAAAAGTGACTATGTAAAAATGATATCTTACTACTCAACAAAGTGGTTCCTATTCTGTATTCAGTCATATCTACTTAACTAAAATAAAGTTCTTACTGTTTTTTGTCCATCATTGCTATTGGATCAACACAGCTAAGATTGCATCAGCTGGATTCTATTCCCTTTTGTATCATCCACATAATTGTTTACTAGATTCCAGTCAGTTCACTTTGGCAAACACATTGAAGGGAATGGAGATGCAAAGGTATCACTCGGTCTAATTTGGCTGTCAAAATTTTTATTTCTGGTGATGGTGCGCAAGAGGGCAAGAATTCATCTTGACTCTCACAGCTCAGGTTGAGTTTGCAAGGTTAACTATTAGAAAAACAGCAGTAAGAAACAATGAGCATGGAACCCCACCATGCCTTTTTCACACTGACACTTTCCGGAGAGGAACCACACGTTAAGTCCCCCCCAAGAAAAGAGTGAAAAACTTGCCTGATAACTGGACACCTTCTTCATCATCTTCTGTGGTTGCATTCAGCAGTGAATTCTCAAGGATCTGGGCAGTACTGATAATGACATCATTCTTTCTTACAACTTCAGGAAATGAGATTTTCAGCTGAGAATCACCACTTAATCCAGTAACCCGATACCAATGCTTCAGGAATGGGTTGAACTCTTTTCTGAAATGCTGCTCCACCAGTGGTACCTGAATAAAAGTTTCCAGAGAAGAATTTGAACTACACAAGACACGCAGAATTAATTCTATTAAACGCATATCACACATCAAATGACTGTTAGCTAACAAACTTCCATTCTGTGTAAACCAGTATTTATTCTATAACAGTATCCCCAGACCTTTTATATGAGCGTGTCACACTGGATACACATACCTTTATTACATATTTTGGGGTAAATTTCTTCTCTAAGCATACAAAATACCCATTGGCATTAATGGAATATAGAGTACATGCACTGTGAGAGAATATACCTCAATCTAGACAGAATTATTAATGTCTATAATACTACAGACCTTGGGTATTTTGTGCTACAGAGACAGTGGAAAATGCCCAATGGCAAAGTACTGTACTAAGGACTGTACTGTATTTTTATGAGAGTGGGTTTACTGGATTTTTACATCAAGAATGAAAAATCTTCTAAAGGTTTCATTAATTAGTTATTTAGGGGCATGTCCCCCCCACCCTATGCCCCTAATAATGTGGTAAAAAAATCTATTCACCAAAATTTTTAATACAGATTTTTTTTATTAAACTCTAGAGAAATATTTTAACAAATAGATCTTAAAGACACACCGACAATTTAAATATTTTTTAAGTTAAGGGTATAGGCTATACTTTTTGTTTATTTACACAATTCTAATGTGAATAGAAATATTTGTATAGTATTTTAAAATTTCAGTGAGAACAGTTTTAATTTATACATTCCATTGCAGTGCTGTAAACTTAAACTTGTTCTTCCTCAACAGAACCACTCAGAAAAACTGGCTAAAAATTGCTACAAAGAAAAGCGAAACCCAGCAGATGGCCTTCATTATCAAACTCAGGTATAAAAATATCATAATGATGAAACATACATTTTGATTTTTTTAAATAATATTTTCAATTTTCATCTAAACTGTTCTAAGTAACACAGATAATGGTAATTTTTTTTCTCTATATAATTGATAGGGCAGATTAGCTTCTCAGTTGTACTGATGTAAATGGGAGTCCTTTGGATTTACACCAGCGTAATGGAGATCAGAATCTGGATCACTGCCCTCTTAAACATAGCTCGATTCAAAGAGTTTATTGGCATAATGATTTGTGCTTAATTTAAAAGATCAATATTAACATGGTATACACGGCCCTGCCTCAGCTCAGGGACTGGACTAGATGATTTCTCGAGATCCCTTCTGGCCCCACATTTCTGATAATGCAAAAAGCTTTAATCTACTATTCCTGTTATAATGGCACAGGATACCTTATTCACAAGTACTATAACTTTTCCAGGCTCTGATGCTCTTTTCTTCTTATCCAAATGCTCTTTGGTAATGTAAACAGCCACTCTGGTTTTACCACTGCCTGTAGGGAGACATATTATAACGTTCTCCCCATTCAGTGCTGGTTTTGCAACCTCCATCTGGTAATCTCGGAGAATCAGCTCTGGTTCAGGGGAAGCTCTTTTGTCCATATTGTCCTCATCTAAGAGGATGGAAAAATACAAACAGTCAAACAGAGGAAATCACCAGCAAATTCTACAAATAACATGGGAAAAGTTTAAATATAATACAAATTTAAATATGACATATGTTTTCCGAGTAAAATGAAGGCCTCTCCATGTAACTGCTTTTGTCTTGTGCAAATCTGAACAATTTCCCTTATACTAACAGAAAAATCTGGAGTAGATAACTGGACATGTCCAAAAGTTTTACTTTAATTCATCTAAGGGACTTCCTGGGTTGAAAAACAGCCCAGTCAGAGGCTTGTTCAGAATAAACAATCAGGAAATAGGCAAAGCTAGTTATATGTGTTAATTTATACTTAACACCTAGAGAGCCAAATCCTCCAACACAAGTAGGGGCAGTGGAAGTAAGTCCTCGAATGCTGTGAGCTAGTATAGTTCTATTGATGGATGTTAAAGGAAACAATCTCTGCATACCATAGGGCTCTGTAAGGACTGTCTGTCTACGTATGAAGCAAAGCTTTTCGGTACATGATCCACAAATTGAGAATCCACCACCAAAACCACTGTGTGAGGAGGGAGTATAGTGACTGGAGACGCTAAGGCAGCCTGGGGGCGGTTGTAGCCTTTGTACAGCTCTACTGCTGCTCTTTATTCGTCATCCGCCACAGAATCCCCCCCCTCACATATCATTTATTTGGGCTTTGTGCGGGACCAAGGATTTGGTCCATAATAAGTAGTCTAGGGATTTTCCCGGACATGTCCAGCATTTTGGGCCTCAAATCCCCGTCCGGGAGGAAATCCCCAAAAGCCGGACATGTCCGGGAAAATAGGAAGGGAGGGCCCGGCGGTGCGGGGCCGGGGCCAGCAGTGCTCGGCCGGGGGCCAGTGTCGGGCTGGGGCCGGCAGTGCTCGGCCGGGGCTGGCCCAGGGCCCAGGGCCCGAGCCGAGCTGGGCGGGAGACGCTGGGGCCAGAGCCTCTTGGCCTGGGCCGGCCGGTCGCCGAAGGGAGCCGCTCGGCCAGGGGGGCCAGACTGGGCCGCGCCGCACCCTGCCCCAGCCCCAGCTTACCTGCTGCCTCCCTGTTTCAGGCTTCCCGTGACCATTTGATTTGCGGGAAGCAGGGGAGGGGGAGGAGCAGGGGGCGGAGCGTTCAGGGGAGGGGGCCCCATGGAGTGTCCTCCTCTTTTAAAACTAAAATATGGTAACCCTGAAGTAGTCCAGATTCTGGAAATCTATGTCTCCTGAAATACTGCTAACCTTTCATTGATATGTATAATCACACATGAATTACATTACTGCCACGCCTTCACTGCTGTTACCTATGCTAGCTAGATTAAAGCTAGCACAGGTATGCTTCCCCATGCTACAATCCCATCTTCACTTGCCTCCCAAGGGTATGTCTATAGTGCAATCTGAGGTGTGATTGCAGCACAGGCAGGCATATCCATGCTAGCATGGCTGAAAAGAGTAGAGTAGATGCAGCTAGCAATGCGAATATGGTGCAACCACACCTCAGTTTGCAGTGTAGACATAATCTGAGTGACATTATGGGCTCAATGCTAATCTCGCAGCACAAAGACAGCAGGAACAGGATCAAGCCCTGAGTTGATGCATATTAACTTACTGCATTTTAAAAGGCAGAACTTATTTCTACACTATTGTATAAACATTTATTTAAGATTTATTTTATTTTCAACCATATTTTATAGAACTCCCTGTATATGTTCTCAAAGTGCTTACATTCCACAGCAAAGAAAAAGACACTATTTCACTAAACAAAAAACAAACCCCAAATCCCACTCTCATTGTCTGATGAGATCACTGGATGAAGAATTGCAGGGCTTTTAACATCACTGTTACTTATTTTGTGTATAATGTGTCCCATTTTTTGTATCTGATTCCATTAAATAAAACTAAACTCACAGAATTTAATGAACCTTGAGAAAAGACTGCTGATGGAAACATCCGGGTTCCATTTCTAAGTGTTTTTCGCTTGTTTTATCTTTTAGTCTGAGTGCAGTACTATTTGAGCAAAGGAAAATTCACACCAGAGAGTGCTTGGCAGTAGTCATCTAACTATTACTGCTCCGTTTTGAGGAAGTGCATTTGTTTGCTTTCTGCTTGGCTAAATCCAATAGATTAATCATATTGAAACTAGCACTGTATCACCTGTCTGTTTGGTTAACTTTCAATGTCTTGAAATCCTCAAACTAACCTAACCGCTTTAGGAAAATATTTCTCTTTCTTCTGTATCTTTTTTCCTCTCTTTTGATAAACATATAGATTTAATTTTTTTTAAAGAATGTCCTTTATGCAATGTCCTTTTCTCCCAGTTAGCTGTTTCCCTGAAAGGCTCATATGAATTGCTGTGCTGGATCTACTCACACGATCAATATTTCTTGCTTTGCATCCTTTTCCTAACCTCCATTTTTTTTTTTAAAGAAAAATTATCTTTGAATATCAAACTGCCATCAAACCTAAGTGAAGGACAAAAACTTCAGTACAGTAAGACACTACTAGTAAACCACTGATGACAGTATTACAGCGCCCTTGACACTCATGTAAAATACCAAACTTTGTCATTAGCAGGAGGCCTTTCTCTCTCCTTAGCTCTAATATTGGCCTTCACTAGATTTGCTAGATGAGTAAAAACAAACAAACCATAGTTTATCAAGAATTGTGTTAGCAAACATATTTTAATGAACATCTTTTTAAAACCCAACTGTAGACAGAGCAAGCTGTATTTTAGCATGTGTTAACTGGTCCTGGTGAACCCCAGGGCTCACCTTCAACAAGTTAACACATTAATAAAATATTTAAAACCCCTTTTATCCCATACCCTGAGTGATTAATGTTTGTACATTTTGAACATATAAAGCACGATGGCCTGACCCAATGCCCACTGAAGTCAATGGGAATCTTTTCGTAGACTTCAGTTGGTGTTGGACCAGGCCCTATATGAAGGTTTCATATTATTAATATTGGTTTCATAAACGCCTTATGTTGGTTTTATTAGACAGATTGTGTCAGCTGGTTATATCTGGAGACCCAGATTGTTCCCAGCCCCCACACAAAGGGGAGCCGGGGGCAATCTTTATTAGGGTTAGATCCCTGAAGACAAAAGGTTTCCCTTTGATGGCAACCGAGCTCTGCATAGGAAGATCCACAATGATACTTAGGCATTGCTCTGCTCATGTTGCAGCGCTTAACCCCTAGCCACCCGGCTGCCTTGTGAAATTCTCAGCCCCTGAGTTAGGTGCTTAGGCCATGTATTGTATAGGGAGAGTGAGGCACCTAAGGAGGTGAGCCTCAGAAACCAGCAAGCTGAGCAGGGAGCCATCTAAACTAGCCGGGAGTGAAATGCACAGGAAAGGGACAGGTCTTAGGGGCCAGAGCCTCAAAGTTATTTAGGTGCCTAATTCCTATTAATCCTGGCCTTAAGTCCCTTACGGATGGGCCAGAGGCTGGTGCCGCCCTCAAAACAGAGGCCTTTCTCACAAAAAAATCCAGGGGGGAGGGGGAGCCCAAAGAAGAGAGAGTGAGAGAGTGCATATGCACAAGAGCTAAGTGAGTGGGGCACCGGGATGTAGGAGACCCAAGCTCAAATCCCTGCTCTGTCTGATCTTGAGCAGAGACTTGAACCTATCTTCCCCACCTCTCAGGCGAGTGCCTTAACCAGTGGGCTACAGAATCAGTCTCTCTCTGGCCCAATCAATATTTAGTTATTTATACTAAATGGAACAGTCCCAACAAGAGAGATAGAGAGCCACCCCTCAGAATACTCAACAGTCTGCTGGTTAGGGCACTCAGCTGGGATGTGAGAGATGTGTTGGTTCAAGTCCCTGCCCAAGGCATTCCCCCTCTTAGTTTGAAAATCTTGCTGTGGGTCCTCTGGGACTAGGGCGCTGAGGAGCTGGCTAGCTGTGGGGTGGAGTCAGCAATTAGTCAGCTTTGCAAACGTTGACTAGCAGAAACTTAGGTGTCTAGGGGACATAGGTGGCAGCTGAGCAGTGATTTTGTGAATGTCAGTGGTGCCTAAATGTTGGATGTATGTGCCTAAATACCTTTGTGTAGCTGGCTCTAAGTGATTTAGGAACACAAGTCTCTCTAATTTTCAGTGGAACTTGTTCTTCTAAAGTCACACAGCTGCTCCTGAAAAATCTTGTCTCTAGCCCTTAGATCCTTCAAAACATAACCAGTCAAAGTGCTGCTAAAACTTGTTCCCTCTCACTGCCTTATTCACGGGCTGAGCACAAACTGACTCTCTTTTCCGGGATGCACTTTACTTTGACGGAAGTTGCAGAAAAGGCAAGTGATGAATTACTTTATGGCACGTCGCATATTGTTAGGCATTTATATTATGGAAGAGCCCAGAGGACCCAGTCAGGATCCAACTGTGTTACGTGAAACTGGAGTCCTTGCCCCAAAGAGCTCACGGACTAAGCTGGAGCTCACAATGAAACCATCATTCTTGGTACAGAACACTCCATGTGCTTGCTCCGATACATCTTATTTCACGCTTACTAGAATATATAAAGAAATCGTACCTGAATCACCACTTGTGGCGCTACTGTGTCCCATGCTTTCATTTAAGCAACTGACACTTGCATCTGGCAAACTGACATCAGACTCTGTAAAAGATAACATTAAAAATAAATCTAAATGTTTTATGACATAAGAATATTTCCCTGCGTGCTTGTAGTTAACACTGTATTTCAACAAAGGCATGCCAAAAAGCTGAGGGGAGCTCCAAGTTATGTTAGCTGCAGCAACAGGCTGTGGTGGCTGACAATCTAGAGGAGAACCAAGCATTCAGTCCTGCTCCCTATACCAAGGCTGTGGTGCGCAGGAAGGAGAGGTGTAGATAGTATAGAATCAGCTATGCCATAGGAGGATTCCATACTGTCAGAGGGAATGCTTGCCTACCCCTATAGGGCAATTTTCCAGCTTTAAGAGTCCAAAGTGGCCAGACCCAGGCCCAGCATTTAGCTTTGCGTGAACTGGAAGAAGAACTGCTGTGGTAACCTGTAGAGATGCCCATCTCCCAATAAATCTAAAGACTTTGTGGTTTGCAAACTGTAGGCGTAAAAATGATTCCTTGGGAGACCTATTTTGACACTTTAGGCTACAGACATAACCAGACAATAACAGAATACAGAAAGTTGAAGTTAAACATGAATGTGCTAGGACCTCAAATTTCTTTAAAGTGTACAGGAAGTTCACCAGCCCTTTCTGGTCTAATTTATTACTTTCAAAACTGACAGTCATAAAAATCATTTACATATGTATCCTGCACTCCCAAAGCTGACACAACATATCTTGTCAGATTTCTTAATGTTTTTTCTTGGGGTTTATCTTGTTGAAATATATAAATATAAAAACAGCAAGGACTAACAAGTTACAGAAGTTTACTGTGACAAATCTAACTTCCAATAAGACTTGCTTGTAAGCCTCTTATTAACAAACTCAATACCTGGATTTGCTTTTCCTTGCCAGCTTGCCAAACAATGAGGTATCAAGAGACAAAATGAGCTTTCCTTCTTGGGTATTACTATTACCAGTCAGAAAGGCTACATAGGTCAGTTCAGTCACTACAACCTAACTGCCTTTAATTGACTTCTACAGGTGTAACTGATTGGAACTTAGTAAAATTAAAAAAAAAATCTATTATTTCTATTACAGTACCATCCAGAGGCCCTAATCTAGTCTGGTGCCCCACTGTGCTTGCAGTTATGTAAGCATATATGAAGACATGGCTCCTCTCCTACAGAGCTTAAGACAAAATTTCATTTTATTAATTTTAAACCTAAAATTTCAGTCTAAAAACTAAGTGAAAATCTTATACTTACACAGTATTGTTCCACAGGGTCCGAAAGCACTCTATTGACTACACTTATATCTGGCCATGTCACTTTGGTTACCACTGAGGTGAAACATGGCTAAAGCACAGCACACAACACCACTGACTTACAGTGATAGCATACAAGTTATACCAAAGATTGTTAATAGTTCATCTCATTTTCCTTGACTCCTGAAAATAATGTTGTTGCTACTCTAATAGAGGCATGTGCTCAAGTGTTTGCAGGATCAGGGCCTTAGCAATTAAATGTACTTTGTAGTTGTAATCATACTACAACTTGTTAAGGCAAGTGTATTTTCTCCAAAAAAATGTTAAAGAGACTCCTTCAACATGAAATCTACGTTTCTGAAACTGTATTTAACTCAATTTGATACTACATGTGCACCTGAATCCCCCTGGCTTTTTTTTTGGGCGGGGGGGGGGTTGTATTTTAACAATCATATTTCATACCTATCTGTTTCTGCATGGAAGAGTAGGGACACTGACTAACAATAGCCATAAAAGGAAAAAAAGTGAAAACGACTATATACCAAGGGCTGCCAAATGAATAAAGTATGAAAACTGAAAAAAGGAAAAGAAATGTTCCCTTCAACTCTTTTTCAGCCAATGTAATCTTAGGTATTATTTGTATCTATAGAAGATTTAAAAACAAGCAAGCAAAAAAAAAAAAAAAAAAAAAAAATTCAGCCAGAAGTGACTTTTACATTGGTGCCTTTTAAGTAGCACAACTAAAAAAGTCTTTTCATGTCGTTTAACGGCAAAGAGGTAACATTTAACCTACTAAACAATTTCCAAATAAAACTAGAAAGTGACAATTATGTTATACCTGCTAGAAGACTTGAACACTGCAATGAAAGTTTTCAGAGTAGCAATGAAAATCTCTGGTATGACAGACTCATTTCAATGTTTAGCACGCCCTCTGCTGGAGGACAACGATATGGCAGAATTAAATTATAAACTTGACAGTATGGTCAGATTTTCAAAAAGGCTCAACTATTTTGGTGTCTAAATGGATGAAGAACTTTTTCTGAAACATCTAGCCCACATGACCTGATTCCCTACTGCCTTGCAGCTTTTTTATGTTATTTCCATCTGTGCAAAGTGAGTGCAAAGCAAGTGTAGAAAACTACCAAGTTCAGAGGGTAGTGTGTGCATCTACTTTGCACAGGTTTAAATGACTAGGCAGTAGTCAAGATGCAAGGCAGTAGAACACCAGGCCAATACTACCTATTAGTAGGTTTTCAATGAATAATCCATTGTTACTCATATACATGTGTCCTGCTGTAGTCAACAAATAATCCACATAACAAAATGATCATTAATAATAAAAGCTTCTGTTAAAAAAATGAGATCTAGCACTTCCTGGATAAAGAGAAGTTACACTTGCTTCTGAGAATGGTACCTTTTAAATATATGATACAAGCATACTGGTGAGAAATGTGTAGGGGGAGAAGTAATCTGTTTCATGGTCAGCATGTCCCAGGGACTACATGACAGCTTGGTCTTGCTCTCTTTTAAGCAAGTTTTAGTGCCCTTGAAAGGTGGCTGATTACCAGAAATTAATCCTCTTATTTGTCCACAGAACAAATAAAATAGAGGCAACTGCAGAGCAATCTTTAACTTTGTCCTGGAGAGCCACCATCAATATCTACTCTTGATCTGTCTTCTCTGATGAGACCACCACCAAGGGCACAAGCACTGATGGCTGCTTTGTGATGTGAACTCCTGTCACTGGGGCCTGGAGTGAGTCTACCAACCACTCCATTCAGGCGTTCAAAATGGCCACTATAATCTGGTCTAACTTCTAGTGAGTGACCGGACAAGAAAGGCTCTACATTCCCAGTGAAGAGATCAGCTGCTCCATTATGGGTGTAGGTTTTCTGGCACAACCCTAAGGGCAGCACCAAAATCTGGCCCTAAAAAAATGTTAATATATTCTCTGTGCTAACATTTAAATCGCAAGCTACAGTATAAAACCCTCCCTCAAGAGAATCCATTAGAAGAGAAATGAAAGAGAACTCATTTTCCAAAATGAAAGAGGGTTTTTCAGGTGAAAGAAGAGTAACATTCTCTATTTTAAAATTGTGGTCATTTTCATAAATTACTTTAAAAAAAACAGTATACCTTCCCCAAATGATCAAAACAAAGAGGCTGATATTTCGACCATTTTCATCAGCCTTGTTATCCTTCCCTCAGAGTGCTTGTTGTGCCCTACTCTTCACTGCTCCTTACAAAGCCTTTTACACCCACTTTGCACAGACAGAAATGATTGCACATGTAGTGCAAGACAGTGGAGAATAAGGTCCCTTGTGCTTTTGATAAAATGGAAAAGAGCACCCCTTTGTGCTACATTATACTGGGAAATACACCTAAAGTGTGGAACACATGGACAAACATAATGGAGAAAGTATTGGAATCAAAATGTAAATGATCTTGTAAACCTAATTAGCTGGACTGCAATATTAAAACAATGTGAGGCATTTCTAACATGAGGGAATCAGAGAATCATTTGTAAGACATATTTGAAACCTCCCTTTTCAAAATGAATGCAGTGGAATCAATTTATAGTGAACTCAGATGTAAGGTTGGATTTTCAAAAGAGCTCAATGCTCAATGGCCATATGTCACAATGGGAGCAGCTGGGTGGAAATTAGTTTTGAAAATCTGGCCCATAGTGCAAAACTTGGATGTATAGGTTCCAATCTGTGTGTGGAGGGGAAGGTGGGGTGGAAAACAGGGTACAGTAGCTACTTCCCCATTCTCCATCCCTATGGAAGTGTCTTATAGAACTTATCTTTCTATAGCATAATTAATGTCAATCAACATAACTGTATGGAAAATAGATCTTGTCAAACAAAACTGAAATTGTTTTTAAGGAGACTGGGTGAGAGATGCTACAATGCAAAGCCCTACCAAGGTTACTCGGTCACGATTGGTGCTGCACCCACCAGGCGTGAGTCACGAGGACTTCTGGGGGCACATCTCATGTTCTCTGTGCTGCACTAAATGGAGCTGCTCTATGATTCTTTTCCAATTAATTATGGGAGAATTTGTCTGTCTTTCTGGGAACATGGGAAGGAACCAAGGGCAGACACTGGAAAACTATCACCACTCAAGTGATTCAGCCTGTGTCCTCACTGTGAAGTGGGTCATTTACCAGCCTGAGTGAAAGCGAAACCCAGGCTGTAACCCACACCCTCATCTGGGTCAGATAGCCCAGATTAAAATCACCACTAAAGAGAGCGGTTGTTGTGTGTGGATGGAAGGGAGGTTAGGGGCAACACCCAGAAAAGAGCAAAGGCTAACTCTGCATGGAAACATAACCAGGCTCAGGGAATGTCGTTGTGTCCGGGCCCTGTTCGGGAAAGACCCTTACTTAGGGCTTGTCTACACTTAACTTTTATAGCGCTCTAACTTGTTGGCTCAGGGGGGTGATTTTTCAACTTTAAAGCACTAGTGTAGACAGGCTCCGAGCGCTGGGAACTACACTCTCAGCGCTTGGAGCTAATCCACTCGTGGAGGTGGATTACCAAGAGCGCTGGGAGAGCGCTCGCATGCAACCATGTTCGCACTTCAAAGCACTGCCGCGGGAGCATTCCCATGACAGCACTTTGAAGTTTCCAGTGTAGGCATACCCTTAGAGTGAAAGGGAATTCAATCTGATCAGTTCAGTACTTGGCATGTTTTTTATGTAGTGTGACAGACCCAGACCAGTGGGGTACAGGAGTCTGGTAGAGGGCAAATATACTGGTCACTGGATGAGTAGTTTTCTGTTCCCTGAGTGACCAGAGAAGGGGCTGCACTAGAGTAATCAGGAACCTGCTAGAACCAGTTAAGGCAGGCAGGCTAATTAGGACACCTGGAGCCAATTAAGAAGCTGCTAGAATCAATTAAGGCAGGCTAATCAGGGCACCTGGGTTTTAAAAGGAGCTCACTTTAGTTTGTGGTGCAAGGAGCTGAGAGGGTGTGCTGTGGGAGGACTGAGGAGCACAAGTGTTATCAGACACCAGGAGAAAGGTCCTGTGGTGAGAATAAGGAAGGTGTTTGGAGGAGTCCATGGGGAAGTAGCCCAGGGAGTTGTAGCTGTCATGCAGCTGTTACAGGAGGCACTATAGACAGCTGCAGTCCACAGGGCCCTGGGCTGGAACCCGGAGTAGAGGGTGGGCCTGGGTTCCCCCCAAACCTCCCAATTGACCTGGACTGTGGGTTCTTCCAGAGGGGAAGGTCTCTGGGCTGTTCCCCAACCCACATGGTGAATCTCTGAGGCAAGAAAATCTGCCAATAAGCGCAGGACCCACCAAGATAGAGGAGGAACTTTGTCACAGTAGGTCAATCTACCAGTTACTTTAAAACAAAACACTTTGTGATATATTGTTTATATTATGTTAGACAAAAAAGTAGCTGTTTTGTTACCCTTGTCCAAGGGTTACAGTTTTCAGAGCCAAGTCCCTCTTTGCCTTACTCATATGAGAAGCTCCATTAAAATCCCTGTTTGGATCAGCACATATGGAGCAAGGCAGGCAGGATTTATCTTGACCATTATCATTACTATCAACATGGGCTCTATCTGAACCTGTAACAGATGTGAAAGTCTTCCAAGATCACAAGCTTACGTTTGAATAATCAGATCCCATATGGACCTGTACCGCTGCTATTTATGGTTCAAGGCACATTTTTCAAAAATGAATTCACATATATAATGGGAATATAAGTAATTAAAAATGTTATTTCTGATTCTGTGTTTGTACATGATCTAATAAGGTAAGTTTGATTATGTTGTTTTTGGTGTAAAGAAAACATTTGCCCTTAAAAAGCTGTTAGACAATTACTGGCAAAAGCCCTAGTGGAGACACAATTATACTAGCATAAAAGTACTTCTGCCAGTATAAGCTGCCCCTACATCAGGAGGGTTTTCCAGTATAGTTACAGTAGTATAACCATACAAGCAAACCTTTTCTAATGTAGACCTGGCCTGATTTAACCTGAAATCTGTGATAATTGTTGAACCTATATGAGAATTATACATTTATTCAAACAACATCTTAACACTGGTTTTCAAATAGTTTTAAAATATTTTATTACAAACAGGAGGAAGACCAATACTGATGCTCTTTTTATTAAATGTGAGCAAATCACGAAGGCCATGCTAAAGTAGCAAATCCTAGATATTCACTATAAACCTGCACTGGTTCCATGGGAGTGACCCCTGCTCCATGGGAACAGCAGGTAGGAGTGCTGCAGATTGCTTTGGCACAGGTCCCCCTGAGCCATTCTGTCTTGTGCAAGCAAGATGGTTCCTGGACCCCCTACTGATGCCTTAAGGGAGATTTTTCTCCAGTTGTGTTTAATCAGTTAAAGTGTGGCTGTTTTTAGTCATGCCTTAGCCCACTGCATCTCTCATTGAATTCAAGTGACGGTTTTACCTAAGGACAGAACAAAGACTGCAGAATTTGGCCCAAAGTGGATAAGCAGTTGTTTATATTACTGTAAATATGCAGTGGGGAGTAGGGTGGGAATTTACCACTTCCACCAGGGTGTACTTTCTCCTTTTCACTTATGCCCTCAGCAGTGCTAATAGCATACATTCAGTAAACTGAAATTTCTAACCTACAGAGAACTTACTTGAAACAACTCTATCTCTGATATTTTACAGATCTTGGTTTCAGCTACTCCTAATTCCTGAAGTTTTGTCATGTCATGTGACATGCTAGAACAAAATACTCATTATTACATTACCTGAAACTACAGAAGCGTCTTCAAAAGATGTTCCTAATATAATGCTCTCACTGGCCAGACTATCATTCATTTCATCACTCTGCTTCAGCTCCTCTCCCACTTCAGAGGCCAACGGCTCTTCAGCTTCCATGGCCTCATCTGTAGTAGCTGGCTGCTTGATCCCATTTTCTTTGTTTTCTGTTTCTAGAAAAGTAATAGAATTTGAACTGCATCACAAAACAAGCTGTTTTCACTGAAACGTGCAGCCCACTCTCCAAACGCAGGCAACTAAACAGAAAGTCTAATCTCATATTTGCACGTCTGAGTCAGCACATAAAGGCATAAACGTCCTAAGTGTTGACCTGAGGGTCAAAATATAGGATTTAGATGATTTCTTCAGATACCTACACTGGAAAATTGGACTCACTGTGTTTATAATACTTAATGCCACCATTTCTAGGGGGGAAAAAAACAAAAATGTTTGATCTGTTTAGGTCTGAAAATAAAATAATGGGCCAGATTCTGCTTTCTATTATATTTGTATATCCTTGCTGAAGTCAATGGAGTTGCATGGACATAAAGGCGAGCAGGATTCATCCTGTGTTATAATGTGGGTCCATAAATCCAGAAAACATAATAGAGGGTTTGGCCTAACAATGTTCTGTCATTGTTCTGCATTCTTTTCAATGCAAAGACCATCCCTCTTTTAGACTCAACCCTTGCGGTACTTTTAGTTTTCAGTGTGGGTACACTGAATGCATAAAAGTTGGAATATTCGTCAGTAATAACAAAGCAGTTAGATAAATTACATATGAGTGCTCTACACAGAAACACTGGAGAAAACTGCACTCCAGGGTTTTCCACTTTTGTTCATTTATTTAAATTTTTGTTTTTAAAAAGTGGCCTTGTTTTGCAGGATTATCAAATTACTAAGTTTCTCTTATTTTGAGTTTTTTTTCACACCTTGTCTTTTTCTGCATACAACTTCAAGAAGCCATTTTCCATTAACAAGTCATTTGGGATCAGAGAGCAGAGAGACAAAATTTTGCCACCTCTTTTTTTCTTACAATGTTCTTGACTACACACCAACGACAGAGGGCCTTTTAGAGTGCTGGATGTCCTTACAATTGTGGAGACATATACAAAAAGGTGGGCAGGTCAACCCCCTCAGAGGGTCCATCATCCACTCTCACCATATCCTACATGCACACAGCATTCCTGACATGGGAAAATATTTTTTTGGTGATAGCAGCATGATGGACTTACTGCATGCTATTCTGTGTAATGTCTTGTTGAGGCCTGCATTAGCCCAGGTTACTGAATAAAGCGCTAAGACTCAGGGCAAGTCTACACTATAAACTTGCAACTGTGCAGCTGCACCAATGCAGCTGTAGTGCTGCTGGTGAAGATGCTCTAAGCCGAGGGGAGAGAGCTCTCCCATTGGCTTAGTAACTCCACCTCATAGACTTTAAGGTCAGAAGGGACCATTATGATCATCTAGTCTGACCTCCTGCACAACGCAGGCCACAGAATCTCACCCACCCACTCCTGTAACAAACCCCTAACCTATGTCTCAGTTACTGAAGTCCTCAAATCGTGGGAAAAGCGGTAGCTATGTTGGCGGAAGAAGCTCTCCTGCTGACATAGTGCTGTGTACACATTGTGGGGTAAAGTTAGTATAACAGCGTTGCTCAGGGGTGTGGATTTTTCACACTACTGAGCGATGTAGTTATACCAAAGTGTGTAGTGTAGACTGGCCTCAACAGTGCACCGAATAACAGCCTTTTTCAACTTTTTACCTTGCACAGTATCTGCACAGAGCAACGTTAAAGCTGAAGGTTCAGAAATCTGCAGTTTGTACACAAACAACTTAATACTCTAATTTACATATTTGAGGAATATGCATTACATTGTTTACATAAACAACAGCAAGTGTCCTGATTACTAGAAGTTAAGTCAGACAAAGCTGCTGCATAGAATGAACTTTAGGAACACAGGAACAAATATGCTGCTAGCTGGCTCTGGCATCAACTTGGGTTGACTCCTTGATGCTCTGTCCTGGTTGCAACCTGTCCTGTACTGGGGGCAGGACTGTGGTTGGGTTGCTAGTCCCTGATACTAGCTGCTGCTTGCCCTGGGCTGAGAGGGGGATCTGGCTGCTTCCTGCTATTAGTAGCGAGGTGCCCCTTAGAGGCCTAGAAGATTCTAATCATAGCCTTACCAGGTGAAGTCCTATGTGCTAACTATAGACAAACCCCCTGAGCCAGTGTCTCCTCAGCTCTTCAAACGGGGAAGCTGAAGCTGCCATGGGGGGACAGTTCAAAAAACTGATGAAAAAACAGGACCTTCCTGGCTGAACCGGAGACTTTACAAATCTGGTACTAAACTTCTAAAAGTCCCCAAAACTTCTAAAATGTCCCAGCGTGTGCTGAGTACTGATCTAAATCCTGGAACAGATATCTGAGATGCTGCTTCTTTTTTAGCTGTTGAAGAATCCTGGTCAGCAATCTGGAAAGGATGATCTTAAAACATGACAATCATTCTGTGGTAGTACGAATAGTTAATAGCAGCTGAAACACTAAAGCCCTCTCAATTGTGTCATTTACATGAATGAATGAATTATTTGTTTACTCTAATGTATTTAACATCTGAAACCTCTGATTGTCTTACCCATACAGGAGATCTTCAAGAGTACATGCATCTGTAATTAGGGGTTCTTAGGAAGACACAAACCTTTCTGTTGTGCAAGAAACCTGAAACTGTCAGTTTGTGTTTATCAAAAACCATTTTCAGAATGCCTTTGTGCTGAAAATTACATGGATTTTAAAAATACTGTATTCAAAACAAAGTTAATAAAAGTTGGCTGGAAAATATGCAACTGAATTATAATTTAAGTAGTTAATCTTCACTAAATTTGTCATTTGTCTGGTTATGTGTTGAAAAATCAGTCAGTAAGTAAAAAATTAAGAGCCTTATCCTGACACCTTTATATAAGTAATCCTTAAATAAGTAGTCCCACTGAAGTGAATTCTGGAATTGGGCCCAAAGACTTAGTACAGGCACAAAAAGCAAAGCTGGCGAAAAGTCATAATTTAAACTAGTGAAATAACAATTACCTGGTACATTTCCACTTAGTTCATCTGCAAGGTCTCCATGCTTAGTTTCACGCAGGACAGCCAAAAATTGAGAGAACC
Source organism: Chrysemys picta bellii (assembly GCF_011386835.1). Lineage (NCBI taxonomy): Eukaryota > Metazoa > Chordata > Testudines > Emydidae > Chrysemys > Chrysemys picta. The sequence continues at coordinate 33,678,650 of NC_088801.1, forward strand.
AATCTTTCTTCTTTATTATTCTACTTAACAACTCCCGTGCACCTTCCCTATCTCCACGATTTTCAGTTGCAGCTAAGATCTGGTTAAAATAGAAGGAGAAAACAAATCCTCAAAGTAAGATTAAAACCTCAGAACAATTTTTTTTAAAAAAGAAGGCTTAAACAACATAGTAAAGACAAAATATACAGAACTCTGTTGTTTTTTTTCTTGAAGTCTGAATACATACAGATATAGATAAAAATACAAAACAGGTGAGTGTAGTGTAGACGCGATAAATCGATCCCCGATCGCTCTCCCAGCGACTGCTGAACTCCAGCTCGGCGAGAGGCAGAAGCAAAGTCAACAGGGGAGCGGTGGCCGTCGATCCCACGCCACGAGGACGTGAAGTAAGTGATTCTAAGTCTATCTAAAATACGTCGACTTCAGCTACGCTAGTCTCGTAGCTGAAGTTGTGTATCTTAGATCGATTTCTCCCCCACCCTTCCCCCAGTGTAGACCAGGCCTTAGTTTGTGAGGTCCGGCATCAAACAATGATTTCTTTGCAACTGTCTGACTAGTGGTATATTTGAAGGTAGGTGGTATAAATAAAGGCTGAAATAAAGAGGTACTGAAGTTGCAGATCCTACTGGCTGCAGGCTGAACCCATGGTATGACCACATTCTGTGGCATGCACGTGCACGCACACACACCCCTCCCCTTAACTGAGAGATGGATCACATGGACCTCCTCTCCTCTTTCACAGTTGGGGGGCCATATTTCTTCCCATTTACAGTTGTATAACATCTCCATCACAACTAAAGCAATTGCTTACATGGAACAATGTATGCATTTTAGCTTGGTGGGTGAAAGTTAATCATAATGTCCAACGTTACTCTTTTCCTTTCTTTTCCCCAGCCTCATCTGTAGATCTTAGAGGCTTTTGTGCTAGCCAGCAGAAAGGGCCTTTTCCATTTGCTAGAGAGAATTGGTTGCCCCCCAATCCTCCTCAGTCTGATCACATGAAGATTACAGTTCAGTCTGATGGTGATCACTCAGCTTTGAAATCTGCAATGGTGGCAAACAGGGATGTGTTCTGGCACCAACACTCTTTGGTATCTAGGGGTCATCAAATGAAATTAATAGGCAGCAGGTTTAAAACAAATAAAAGGAAGTTCTTCTTCACGCAGCGCACAGTCAACTTGTGGAACTCCTTACCTGAGAAGGTTGTGAAGGCTAGGACTATAACAGAGTTTAAAAGAGAACTGGATAAATTCATGGTGGTTAAGTCCATTAATGGCTATTAGCCAGGACGGGTAAGGAATGGTGTCCCTAGACTCTATCTGTCAGAGGATGGAGATGGATGGCAGGAGAGAGATCACTTGATCATTGCCAGTTAGATTCACTCCCTCTGGGGCACCTGGCATTGGCCACTGTCGGTAGACAGGATACTGGGCTAGATGGACCTTTGGTCTGACCCGGAACTGCCTTTCTTATGTTCTTATGTTATGTATATTCTTCTCTCTGCCGCTTTGTCATGCTTTTTCATCTAGCAAACTGAGGGTGTACATCACCATACAAGATCAGATGGAAAACTCTACAACATTGTGCATCTAGCAAAATTAAACACCTGCTTACAAGAGAACTTTTTAGCTGATGATGGAATACTTGTCACACATGGCGAAGAGGCGCTCCAGCAACTTTGAATATAGTAGAACCTCAGATTTATGAACACCAGAGTCACGAACTGACCAGTCAACCACACACTTAATTTAGAAGTAGGCAATCAGGCAGCGGCAGAGACAAAAAAACCCAAATACAGTACAGTACTGTGTTAAACGTAAACTACTAAAAATAAAGGAAAAGGAGCATTTTTCTTCTGCATAGTAAAGTTTCAGCCATCTTAAGTCAATGTTCAGTTGTAAACTTTGGAAAGTACAACCATAATGTTTTGTTCAGTTCTGAACAACCTGCATTCTTGAGGTGTTCGTAATTCTGAGGTTCTACTGTAGCTTTGCACTAGCTTATGATGAATTTGGACTAACCAACAGTCTAAAGAAGATAATGATTCTGACACAAGGTGTATTGACTGCACCAGAAGTTTTAATAGCTAGCACCACACTAGAAGTTGTACACAAATTCTGCTTTCTGAGATCAACTGTATCAGAGATCTTATCTCAAGATGACAAGGTTAATTCTCCCATATGGAAGGCAGGCACCACATTTGAGCAACTGAGCAAGTGTATGTGGGATAGTGAGAAATTAATATTGAACACCAAAATATGGGTCCACTAAATGTGCATTCTGAGCAGGCTGCAGTATGGTGGTGAGACCTGGACTACTTAAAGTAGTCATGAGAAAAAGCTAAATACCTTCCACACCTGCTGTCTTTGCCGTGTTCTAAGTATCAAGTAAGAAACCAAAGTTCCTCACACCAAAATAATTGAGAAAGCAAAATTGCCAAGACTAATCATTATAATCCAACACAGATGTCTTCATTGGCTTAGTTATCTTCACTGGATGAACACATTCCAAAGGATCTCCTGTACAGAGAACTTGCAGATGCTCCAAGGCCACTGGGACAACCTAGGTTCAGATTCAAGGACATTTGCAAGAGGGACGTGAAAACTTTCAGCATCAACACCGCAAGCTGGGAAGATGCAGTTACGCTAGAGGGCTGCACCAGGGAGTTAGAGGTGAAGTTCTATGTACCTATTGGGTTCTGGGAAGTGGGCGGGCTTCCTGCTAAAGGATCTCCCCCCCTCCCCTCCCCCCAGCCTAAGGGGAAGATCTACAGGACCTGAAACCCAACTGATTTTGGGGGGACAACTAATGAGATAACAGGGACGGGAGTCAGGTCAGAGGGTCAAAAGAAGGAAACCTGACGGGGACACCGAGCAGAGAACCCCGGACAGCGCCCACTGCTCCTTAAAGGCGTCAAGGGAGCCAGTGGATGCCGCCCAGAGGAACTCTGCCCGGATACATGAATGGACAGAGGATCAGAAACAGGCCCCACAGTTACAGGAGTCTCCGTTGGTCAACCTCCTCTCCCTGGTTTTATAGATGGCCATTTTAGCCAGAGCCAGGAGGAGGTTGACCAGGAGGTCCCGTGGCTTTGTGGGGCCATGGCTGGGGAGTGCATAGATAAGGAGGTGAGGGGAAACATAACAGAATATTCTTGAGGAGCTGGTATAGGGGCTGCAACCTGGCACACTCCAAATAAATGTGTGAGCCAGGGTCTCCCTCACGCCGCAGAAGGGACAGGTGTCTGGGACAGGGGTAAACCGCGCCAAATACACACTCATGCTCACGGCCCCATGAAGGAGCCGCCAGCTGATATCCCCGGCGGGCCTCGGGACCAGGGTGGAGTATAGGCTGGCCCACCGGGGCTTCTCATCCTCTAGAGGTGGCAGGCGCGGGGCGGGACACGAGGGTGAGGAAGTGAAGGGTGTGGAGCATGAGCATGTATAGGTGTTTCCTTGGCACGGTTTGGAAGTGGACCAGCTGTAGATTGTGTAGCCGGCTCACAGAGAAGGGGCGGGGAGGGCCCGATGAAAAGGTCCGGAGTGGAGGTGGGCGGGGCTCGCCCTCATGCAGGACCCAGTCAAGGTAGGCCCAAGCAGCGGGCGGCAAAGCAGCCCTCACCTCCCGAAGTACGCACCGGAGAGTACAAGGCCTGGAAAGCCCCATACGCCGAGCAAGGGTCAGGGGATCCAGCCAGTCTCCCCGGTCGTAATCCAGGAGGTCTCCGACTCTGGTGATTTCTGTCAGGACCAACCTCTGGCGCACCGAGGGGGACTCCGCCACCTGCACACGGAGCTGGGGATTGTGTAGCAGGGGCTCCGCGAGGAGATCAGCCCCTTCGGTGGCCACCACGGACCTGGTCGCTGAGAACAGTTTCCAGGTCTGGAGGAGGTCCTGGTATTGAAGTCCTATGTAGTGGGGTGGTTACCCTGTCCCTGCCCTGAAGGGCTTAAAACAGCCAGGGAGAGGGTTGTGGCAGGGAAAAGCTAGGCTGATTGGGGAAGTAGCCACAGCTGGGCTATGCCCCAGTCAGGCCCAGCTGGTCCCTATAAAAGGCTGTGAGCCAGAGGCCCATAAAAAGTCTCTCTCTGCGTTCAGATAAAGAAGGGCCTGGCTGCAGGGATCTAGAGACAGGGTACCTGGGTGGAGCAGGGCTGGGGAAAGGCAGAGGAGCTGGTGAGCTCCAGCCTGGAAAGCCCCAGGCTGGGGCCTAGCATTGGGCTAAAAGGTACTGGTGGTTGCAGAGGGCAGTCCAGGGGTAGGCAAAGGCAGCAGGTCCAAACCCAACCTTGCCAGTGATACGTAGGCTGATACTGCAGTCTGCCCCAGGGCGTGGAGGCTAGACAATGACTAGCAGTAGCCGTATACTAAGGCGAGGTGGGGATAGTGGGTTGGGGTTCCCCGGGGAGACGAGACGAGACTGTAAGACTGATGGGTTACTGCCAGGGGGCAGCACCCAGAGAAAAGGGGCACCGGGGTCCTGGGAGGGACACGGGGCCAGCGGGAAGGCAGATCACCGTCCTGCAGAGGGCGCTCCAAGGCTGGCAGAGCTAATTCCCAACAGAGACCAGCAGGAGGTGCTGCAGGAGTGAGTCCTGCACTGCTACACCTAGCAGTGTGCCATCCTCTGACCCTGTGCTTTATCTGTGGCAAGGACTGTACCTCGAGAATTAGCTACTTGCAATGCTACAGCATAACACACAATAACTGTTCTGCTTTGGTGCTTACACTGTCTTTCAAGGCAGATGGTTGCCAAAAAATGAGGATACTTTCTTAAATTACTGCTTAAGCAGACAAGACAATCAAAGGAGATATTATCCCCAATTTACAGATGTGGAGGAATTAAGCGACTTGTGCAAGGTTTCCCAGGAAGTCAGTTGCAGAGCTAGGAACTAAAATATCTCCTGATGCTCAGTCTAGTGATTTAAGTAATTCATCGACTGATAAACAGGCAAAAGCAAACCTATTAAAAGAATGCAACTGAACTTCTCTGTAGCTTTCACTTTCAGATCATTTGTTGAGTTCCCAAACCATACACAGTATTTCCCATATTTATGAGACCACTGGCCATAAAATCCACACTTATTTATTTAGCACAGTGTGCACAGAACTGTACAATTCAGAGAGTAAAGACTGGGGGCTTATCTACACTACAAAATTAGGTTGACAATTTAGGTTGACATACAGCCACCACAGTAATTCAGTCAGGTATTGGTGTTCGCACTACACTCCTTCTGCTGGTGGTGCGTGCCCTCACCAGGAGCACTGGCAATGACTTACGTGGGGCATTGAGGGGCACTAATAGCCAAGTATGGGGCACTGACAGCCAGACTGGGCTCACAGCTGGAGCCCAATGAAAAGCTCAATTTCATAGCAGGCAGCATACCAGCAGTGAAATTGACATTCTTGTCAGTTTCACAGCTTCAGCTGAGGGCCCCACTTCTACTTTGAGCCCTGAAACTGACAAGAACAACAGCCAAGAGTCAATGTAAGTAAGGCAATGTCTACACAGACCCTGCATCGCCCTAATTACACTGACATAAGCGGTGCACCTCTTGTGGAGGTTGGTATTATGTTGGTGTAGCAGGCCACTTACTTCCAGGGAAGTAGCATTCTAGTGTAGACACTGACTTAATTAGGTCCACATAAGCTGCCTTACTGTAACTCTGTAGTGTAGACCAAGCCATGGTTTTCTCCTCAAAAGGCTTACAATCTATGTAAGCCAATCACTTATAATAGATACCAGAGAACCCAAAATATTCCAACCTCAAAATGGTACCTTTTTTACCATACACAGAGAGATTCATTGGTTAGTGGATTATTGTTAAAAGATATAGCAGACATATTCTGAGGAGGAATTTGTATGAAAAGATGGTCATCAGGTGTATTATCAGAGAGGGGCTGTTCCAAGCACAAGACACAGCAAGAAAAAAAAAGGTACAAAATTAACAATTATGGGGTGGGGGGCAGCAGGAATAGGAGAGCAGGAAATAGGAGAGCAAACATGATGCCCGATTTTATAGGGACATTCCCGATTTTGGGGTCTTTTTTAATAGATTCATAGATTCTAGGACTGGAAGGGTCCTCGAGAGGTCATCGAGTCCAGTCCCCTGCCCGCATTCTTATATAGGCTCCTATTACCCACCACCCTGATTTTTCACATTTGCGGTCTGGTCACCACCCTATGTTGCACAAGCGCCAGTTATGAGCAATGGGAGAGGAAGATCAGTTCTGCAGAGGCGTTTTCGCCACCCAGGTCACCTGACGGCTTGTGGGCGGTGGGACCAGAGGCCGGGAAGGCCCATTTCTGTATTTCTCTCCTGGGCTCGCTGCCCGGTGAGGGAGGGAAGGAATCCCAGATGCAGCGCTTCTCCCCTGCGAACGGCTGCTGCGGCGGGGCGGGAATCAGGCGAGCAGCGCTCGGCCTGGGTGAAGCTTTCCTTTGACAGGGAGACGATGAGGCTCGTCCACCCTGCCCGGGAATCCTGCCCCGCACCCCTGCTGCCGGGCAAACAATGCCACGGTACCTGCCTCTCCAGCTCTGTGGGTTAAAGGGGTGTGTGCAAATGCAGCAGCTCCGCGGCCAGGCCCAGCACCGGGGGTGGAGGGGGCAGCGCTACCTACCCGCTCCCGGTCATCGCCCTGGAAGAGTCCCTTCTCCACACACTTGTTGGCGACCTGCGGGCTCTTCAGCTTGTCCACCAGAGTGCTATAGAGCAGCTGCACCAGGTGCACGCACAGGTCGTGCTCGGCTTCCTCTGCCGGGGAGGGCAGTTCGCTCAGGTTGGGGTTCACGTAGCAGGCGGCCAGGTCGCTGCCCCCCTGCTGCAGCGCAGTGACAAACTGCTGGATCCAGCCCTGCTGCTGGCAGCCCCGCGCCACCGCGTCCAGCAGCTCCCCAGCCGCCTGCGGGTCGCCCTGCTGCGCAGCGACCGCCCGGATCCGCTCCTTCTCCTGCAGGCTCAGCGTGACCAGGCAGTCCAGCACCGGTGCCACCCGTATGGACTGTGTGAGCCGGGCCCTGAAGCAGGAGAGCAGATAGAGGAACTGCTCGTCGGGCGATAGGGCCGCCATCTCTCCTGCGCCCGGAGTCACCGTGGCAGGGCTGAGGTCACGGCGCTCCCCCCTGCTCCAGGAGTCCCTAGTGTCAAGGGAAGGGGGAGGTTCCCTGCGCTTCTCCGGGGCTCAGGTCCTAGCCGCTGGGACGGGGGCGGGTGGATGCCGTTCTCCCCCTGCGCCCGGCCCTTGCTGGAAGGGTGTAGCTAACCCTCAGCCTTTGCGCTTCTCTCGGGGTCGGTGCGGGCCGGCTAGGGGCAGGCTGCTGGCCTGGACACGCCTCTCCGGGGTGCCCCGCTCAGTGCCTCCGAGGTTCTGCTGAGCGGGGACGCGCACGGCGCTTTTAAACTTCCCCAGCCGGCCGCTTTCGGTTTCGATTCCTGCCCGCTCTTCGGTTTCCAAACGCAAAGGGCTGACTGAGGCATCTTCCTGAGTCCTGCAGCCAGCCCCCGCCGAAGCCCAGGTGGCCAGCCCAGCACGGGAGTGACTCTTGCCGGCAGAGGGGGGCGGCGGAGGGGGAGAAAGGAAGAGAATACAGAGGGGGCACAGGAGTCATATATGCAGCACAAAACAATAGGGCCCCCAAAATCATGAGATTGGTTTAAAATTCATGAGGAGTTTTTAAGTGTGGGATTTGATTTGCCTTCTGTTTTCTGAGCCATTAGGTCCCACACTCTTCACTTTCCAAGCTTTTCTTTACAACCATAAGGGCCGGTTCTGTATAGGTTCCTATACCACCCACATCACAATACTGTAGTAGCTGTGTATCCTCCATCCCCTGCAATAAGCAACAGACTAACATCTGTTTTGGAAGGTCTTTGGCTGTTTTTAAATGTCCATGCTGTTGTGTGTCTATGTTAGAGAAGGCAGCTTGAAGAAGCATGCCTTGCTCTGGAAGTGGAAGGAGGTGAGATTTGTGAGGGCCCTTAGTTCCGGAGGGAGTTTGCTTCACAATATCAGAACAGATCTAGAGATGGTTCTGTCCGACAATCTTTACCTTATGGTAGAAGGAGTTGTCAGCTACAATCCTTATCCTGCAGGTCTAAGCAATATATTAGATATCCTGGGTTCAGCCCATAGAGCATCTTGAACTTGACATTCAATGGGAAGCCAGTGTAGAAAGCAGAAAACATGTTAGACATACTGGAGGTAGCCAATGTTGCTGAGGAAGTACATTGTAACATTCTGTATGGGCTGGAGTTTCCTAGGAGCTGATGGTTTGACAACCAGGGATGATGCATTGCTTTTTTCCCCCCCAGTCAGCAGGTCACAAAAGCATGTATTGCTGATGCCAGGTCATCATCCAATTAGGATAGGATGGAATCTCAGCTAACTAAAAATGGTAGGAAGCCTGGTAGGAAGCAAGGAATTGAGGAGCGCTCCTAAACTGCAGACTACATTGACCAATTGTGTGTATATGTATTTTAGCCGAGAGTGAATGAAAATCTCTTCTTGTATTTTTTTTAAACGTAAATTGCTTAAATTTGCAGCAATAGTGCGATCTCTTGATTCTAGCAGCTGGAGATTGTAAAAATATCCACTAAATATCACAAGACAAACTTGCAATCGTAAGAACAGCCATACTGGGTCAGACCAAACGTCCATCAAGCCCAGTATCCTGTCCTCAGACAGTGGCCAATGGCAGGTGCCCCAAAAGGAATGAACAGACAGGTTATCATCAAGTGATCCATGCCCTGTCACCCAATCCCAGCTTCTGGCAAAATCAGATCACAAGAACTGACAACACTAAATATGGGAGGAGAGGGGCAAAGACATGGGCTAGAGCAGGGGTTCTCAAACTGGGACTTGGGACCCCTCAGGGGGTTTCAGGGTTACTACATTGGGGGTCATGAGCTGTCAGCCTCCACCCCAAACCTCGCTTTGCCTCCAGCATTTATAATGGTGTTAAATATATAAACAAGTGTTTTTAATTTATAAGGGGGGGGGGTCACACTCAGCGGCTTGCTATGTGGAAGGGGTTAGCAGTACAATAGTTTGAGAACCACTGGGCTAGAGCCTTCTCCTTGAAGGATAAATTTTTTCAGTTTTACCTACACAGGACTGTGGTATTAAAATCATAATCTAGCAGGTCTAGATAATCCAGCTCTTCTGTCAGAAAAAACTGAAAGCGACTGCCTGCTAGAGGCTTGATTAAACATGATTCTCCACCAAAAATGTTTTTGGGGTTTAAAATAATTCCTTGCCAATATCATTAGTTTCAAGAAAGAAAAAAATCAAAAGCTTCTTGTCCTATCAAATTCAGATTGGAGACACGAAAGTGAGGGGCAGCTGCTGCCACAAAGTGTAGATTACTTCTCTGTGACAAAGATCTCTTTTCACTTTTGCACATGTGCATTGTGCATATACATACGGTTAGGGCTTTCACTAAGGAATAGTCAGTTTGTTAAGAACAGCCAACACAAGAGAATTAATCCAGATCCCTTCAAAGGAGCAGGCCTTAAATGTTTTGCTTAATCTAAACTATTATAGATGGCTTTAACATATGTGCAGGTGGCTCCAAACAGTGGACTTCTTGAGAATCTGTCCTTTAATATGTTTTTATTTTTAATGAATAAATCACAAAAATCCATAACTGCTTTCAAGAAAACTGTTTTTTTGCTGGTGAGGAAAGGCATGATAAATTTAATCCAAGAAAGAATAAATTTGGCACTTCTAATAAGATTTCAGGAGAGGATCTCGCCACAGATCAACCTGATGACTTCATCTTAGGGCAGTGGTTCCCAAACTTTATACTAAGGGGACTTTTTTCCTTTGTATGACCCATCCAGAATCCAAATTCACGGCAGGGTGGGGGTGGGGGAGAGGGATGGCAAAATCATAGGTGATGATCCTCCTCCTCCTCTCCCTGCCAAGGGGGAACTGACCAGTTGCAGCAGGACCCTCTTCCCTCGCACCACAACCCTAATCTTGGCCTGGTGTGGAGGGAAGGCCCTGGGTGAGGGAGGTGTTGGAGAGCGAGCCTGTACTCTCCTTGCAGCAGCAGAACCTGTGGGGGTTCTGACTCCCCACTCTGGGTGTTGCAACCTGGCATATGGGGTCACAATGTCACTCAGGTTTGGCCAAACCTGGCTTAGGATAGATCTACTCTCCAAATTGGGGATGTAATTCCCAGCTTGAGAAGACATATCCTTGCTAACTCTGTTTGAACTAGCATACTAAACATAGTGTAGTCGCAGTAGCGCAAGGGATGGGTGGTGCTCAGTGCCTTAAGTATGTGCCTGGTGCCTCAGACGGGTATGTACATGGTGTGGTTAGCTCCTCCGGTAATGGCTACCATCTATTTTTAGCATGCTAGCTCAGTGAGCGCTAGTGTGGGTATGTCTCCTCAAGCTGGGACTCATATCGCCAACACAAAGTGTAGACATATCTTTAGTGTCATCATTATAGCGCCCCATTTCCTGTATAATCTGTGGGTGGAGCTTTCAAAATTGGGGTGCCTAAATTAAGGCAACCGCTTCTACATTTGGGCACTCAAATCAGCATTCCAAATATCCAAGTAGTAACTTGCTAAATTACATTAGTTTCTGTGAAGTCACTTCACTCTTCTGTGTCTGTCTGTTTTCCCCTTCTGTAAAGTTGTCAAATAATGTTCTCATCTGCTGTGCAAGGAAGTTTTGTGTCTTAGGGCTTGTGTACACTCACAGTGCTGCAGTTGTACCGATGCAGCTGTACCACCGTAGTGACGACACTACCTATGCCGATGGGAAAGCTTCTCCTATCAGCGTAGGAGAGGCGGTAGCTGTCAATTTGAGAAGCCCATTTTCCACTCCCCTGAGTGATGTAGTTATACTGACATAAATCTGTAATGTTTTATTTAGTCTTTGTGACTTTTAATCTTTGATGAAAGACTCTATGGACCTAATACAGATTCCATTGATGTCAAAGAGATTTTTCCATAGATTTCAGTGGGCTTTGGCCCCAAAAGGGCAAAGTGTTAAATACTTCAAAACATGTCTAAGTGGCAGATAGTATCAGAGGGGTAGCCGTGTTAGTCTGAATCTGTAAAAAGCAACAGAGGGTCCTGTGGCACCTTTGAGACTAACAGAAGTACTGGGAGCATAAGCTTTCGTGGGTAAGAACCTCACTTCTTCAGATGCAAGACTTGCATCTGAAGAAGTGAGGTTCTTACCCACGAAAGCTTATGCTCCCAGTACTTCTGTTAGTCTCAAAGGTGCCACAGGACCCTCTGTTGCTAAGTGGCAGGAAATTCATTGTTGATAAGTGCAAACTAATGCACATTGGAAAATATAATCCCAACTGTACACACAAAATGATGGATTCTAATTTAGCTGTTACCACTCAAGAAAGAGAGCTTGGAGTCAACACAGATAGTTCTCTGAAAACATCTGCTCAATGTACAGCAGCACAAGCCAAAAGAATGTTAGGAACCCTTAGGAAAGGGATAGATAATAAGGCAGAAAATATCATGATGTCATATAAATACATGGTATGCCCACACCTTGAATACTGCATGCCTTTCTGGTCACTCCATCTCAAAGGGGAGATATTAGAATTGGATAAGGTACAGATAAGGGCAACAAAAATGATTAGCTCCCATATGAGGAGAGATTAAAAAGACTGGGACTGTTCATCTTAGAAAAGAGACAACTAAGGAGGTATATGTTAGAGGTCTATAAAATCATGAATAGTGTGGAGAAAAAGTGTTATTTTTTACCCTTTCACACAATACAAAAACCCAATGATATTAATAGGCATCAGATTTAATGCAAACAAGAGGAAGTACTTTTTCACACAATGCACAACTAATCTGTGGAACTCATTGTCATGGGATGCTGTGATGGCCAAAAGTATAACTCAGTTCAGAAAAGAATTAAATAAGTTCATGGAGGACAGGTCCATAAATGGCTATTAGCCAAGATGGTCAAGAGCACCACCCCATAATCCGGGTGTCCCTAAACCTCTGACTGCTAGAAGCTGGGACCAGTCAACAGGGGACGGATCACGTGATAATAGACCTGTTCTATTAATTCTCTCTGAATTATTTGGTGCTGGCCACTGTTGGAAAATAGGATACTGAGCTATTGGTCTGACCCAGTCATTCTTATGTTCTTAAGTAGAGCTGTAACTAGATATGTACATAGAAACTCTCTCTTCTGTTTTATAGTTCTTTGTTTTTCTCTTTCAACACTGTTTGCTTTCTATTTCCCTTTTCTGTACTTCCATTCTGGGTTTTGGTTTCATTTCACTCTGTGCTGTTTGGTTCGACTGTTGTCTCTTACTGTTCCTTTTTTATTTCTGGTTTGTTCCAGGTCTGTTCAGAAGCTCCTATATTTCCTAAGATTTCATAATAATGCCCCTCTGACTTTCCTCTGATACTTCTTTCCAACACATTACCATCACTAGTCACTGCACATTCCCTCCTTGAGTTTTTACATTTTCTGATTCTGAATGTCATTCTCCTTCACAATTAGGAACAGAGCTTTCCAACCTAAAGATCCTTGTTGCTAAGTAACGTCTTCACCCACCCTTACTTTTTCTGAGCATCCTTGTTGCCATGGCACCTTTGGTTAGCACAAGCACAAGTCATTATTCCTTGAACAGGGCTATAGGGAAATAGATGGTAGGAGTGGGGGCCATATTTTTAAAGTTATTTAGGTACCTACAGATTCAGATAGGTGCATAACCTAGTACCTCATGGGATTTTCAAAAGCACATTAAAAATGTTTTCATTTTAGTAAAAGGGGGAGTTTGTCTGTTTAAATTTCTAAACTAAGACATGCTGGAATCCATTCCATATATATGGAGTTTTACAAAGGTATCATTACAGCCACACCTGACAGCAAAGCTACAGTTCATGACTACAACATTTTATTATAACCCTGTTTTTCTTGGGTTAAGATCCATTGTTTTAATTTGTAAATTAGGATAAAACCAGATATAAGCATAGTAGCCTGTCTCCCCAACCCAGGAAAGACTGATACTACACACGGAGGGCTAGATTTACAACGGGACTCAGGCATTGTGACAGTAAGCATTACAACACCTAACTTTTAGGTGCCTAGAAAAAAAGGCACTGGAATCCCCAAAATCTGAGTCCAGCACCTAGGCTCTCTATATAATGAATGGGGAAAGATAGGTGCCTAAGAACGGGATTTGCCACAGCCAGCATGCTAAGTGGGGACCTGTGTAAACTAGCCAAAGGGAAATACTGATGAGAGGGGTGTGTCCTAAACCCCATTCCTCACACAAACTTGGGTACCTAAATCTAGGCTGGAGGGAGGAACCTATTTCTGCTTGGGATTCACAGCCAGGAACCCTCTCCTGGAAGCAGACACCCTAAGTATTTTTTGAAGATGCTTCCTCCCATTGGCATAGGTACTCCACCAAATCCATATTTGCATAAAATCCATACATGATTTTATGTAAAAAGAGAAAAAAGATTAAATTAAATCCAGCTCTCAAAAGCTGGGAAATGCCAGAGTTATGGTTGCTTGGGCAAACTTAATTATGCCCTATTGTGCATCCAACTTGTACCCTGAGAAAGTCAAGTACCCAGAGGGAAAAAACAGTATGGGATTGTGTAATTAAAGACTATATCATAATGCACTCACACAAGGAGGAATGTATGGGCAATCATAAACTTTTAAATTCTTGACTTTGCAACCTAGAGTTCTTTGAATGGAATATTTTTGTAAGTAATTTCCTAGTTTTAAAGGAAGGAGGTAAAAACAAATTCCATTATTTACACCCTCATGTTGCATCAACAGCAGAGTTTGAACCTTCAGTACTTCAACACAGACTATTACAATTTGACCTATAGACTAATTACATTAGTTAATGGCAGGAGAATACTTATCCCAGACAATGAAGGACCACTGATAGTATGGGATAGATCTGGGGGATGGCCCAACTGTCTCCTCTTTCACACTGGAGAGAGGTGATTGCCCCTACATTGGGGAGATGGATTGCTGGGACCTCTTGCTGAATCCAGGGGTGTTGTCAGGGAGGGGCTGGAGCTCTGTCTGGCTCTTTCCTCACTGCCACTACAGCTACTCCAGCAGCTCTCACGTATGCGAGTATAGTTTGCTACTGCTGCTGCTGCATTGGCTCCAGTGGTGGGGTGGCTCTTTCGAATGTTTACATTCAATTATTATTTTGACATGCTGCCAAAACACATTGGGGAATGCAAGTGGCAGAAAGGAAATAGTGATTGTTAGTATTTATAACTCAGCTAGACTTGAATGGAATTTTGTGGGACAAAGGAAAAGTACTTCTCTAGCCCAAGGACTTTTGCCCAGAACATTTCAAAGGCCTGCTGTAAACAACATAAGCGATCGAGTTCCTGGAAAAATGGTCACAAAAATCTTTTATATTGGAAACTGATAGGTAACTGAAATATTACACACACAAAAAAATTGTTAAAGAAACATTAAGAACACTGTCCATTCTGAACATTGAATGAGGCACCGGTTCTGTGGAAAGATATATGCGATCATGAAAAGACTGTATCACAATTAGACTTAGCCAAATTCAATTTTTTAAAATTATTTAAATGAATAATTCTATTTATTTTAAGCATTTTTTCAAATTTTATCTATTTAAATATTCACAGTTGTGTGAAATTATGGAGGAGGTCAAGCAATAGTTATTTAATGACAGTAGATGTCAAGATTAGAGAAGTTAAAGCTTTATAACCATTAAAACACAAATTGTCAACATCCCATGTCAAAATATATACAAAATAGAATATCCTTAAATCAAAGTCTAATAAATTCTCAAGCAGCATTTTTCTTACTTAAATCCCATCCATAAATTTCAATTATTGATGGAAATATTTTTTCATTGGTTTTTGTGCGTATGGTGAAATTGACATTTACTGATAAAAACTGAATCATTCCAAGCATAATCCTAATACATACATGCAAGAGGGCTGTTTAAGGTTGCTCTGTCTTTAATTATGGCATTTCCTAACTTTTGATTACTAGCCTTTTACAATCTTAATAATATTCTTTTAGTGTAATTTTGTCTGTGTAATTTCCTGGGTTTTAAAAAAGGCAAACTAATGCCCTCTCCCCCAAAATTCCATCATGTGGCATCATATTAATACCCATATAGG
Source organism: Chrysemys picta bellii (assembly GCF_011386835.1). NCBI lineage: Eukaryota > Metazoa > Chordata > Testudines > Emydidae > Chrysemys > Chrysemys picta. The sequence continues at coordinate 33,693,804 of NC_088801.1, forward strand.
TCATCCACACGGCTGAAACTTTAGATCCTTGCCACTTGAGCTAAACAATAGAAATAGTAGGTTGTCATCCACTATGTGGACCAGCACTGCAGGGCAATGAGACACTTTGCCAGGGGTTTCTTAGGTACTTGCTGACAGCAGAGGAATGGTGGGAGTCAGGAGTCTTAAGGTTTCATTCCAGGCTCTGGAGGAGAAAATGCTCTAGTGAGAACAGACTTCTGTGCTTCTTTTCCTCAAGCTTTACCCCTGGGGAAAGACCTGCAACTTTATTGGGTGATCCTCATAAAAGGAGGAGCAGGAAATGGAGAGGAGGAGCTGTAATTCCTGCTAGAGGTTGGGAGCTACTGTTGGGAGGGACCACTTCCAGAAACAAAAATGGACAGAAGGGAAACTGTGAGGAAGTCCTATTATGAAAAGGCTCTGAGATAAGAGCCAGGAACTTTGGGTTGAGAAACTTATGGGGGGTGAAGGACAAACTGGGGGAAGTTTTGATCTTGTTTGTTAAGACTTGAAATAATAATAATAATAATAATGAAAAACCCAACAACTGACCCTGCTGGAAACTACCTTCCCTGGACTTGGTGAGAAGGTTTCAGGCAGAATTCCCCAGAGAGGCTGCTGGCTCAGCAAGCGCAAGCTGGGGACCAGCAGGAAGTGGGTGCTACAAGGTAGGCCTCAATCTCTTAAAATGTCCTTGGCACAAGAAGCAGGCATGTGGTAATGAAATTTGCTGATAAGAAACTTGGGAAGCATCATCAATACAGAGGAGGATCAGAATATTACAGTATATAAAAAGATTAGGATGACTTTGAAGACTGGTGTGAAAGAAATGGGATAAAATCCAATAGTAAAGTCATGCACTTAAGGTCTAATAATATTAAATTTCTGCTATAAGCTGGGGATTTATCAGTTGGAAGAAACAAAGAAGGAGAGAGACCAGGGTTTGTGGGTCGATCACAGGATAACTATGAGTAAGGCTACGATTTAGTTACGGCGGTCACGGAATCCATGACTTCCAATGACCTCCGTGACTTCAACACCGATGGCTGGGAACTGCAGGGTCCCGCAGTCACTCCCAGCAGCAGGGAGCCATGAGGAACCCCCATTGCCTGAGGCAGCGATGCCCACAAATTCCCAGCCGCCACAGGCAGTGGGGACCCCTGCAGATTCCCAGCTGCCAGCGTCAGCAGGGGGGACGGCAGCAGCTCCCCCAGCCACTGCGGGGACCCCAGCAGCTCCCTGTGGCCGATGCAGGAACTTCTGGCAAGGCAAGGCGCTCCAAAGGCAGTGGGCTGATGGGCTTCCAAAAGGAAGTGTGCCGCACCCAGGATTTCTTACCCCATTTGGGGAGGCTTAGCTTCCCCACGCCTCTTATACCCGCCCCCCATGCTATGAGCCACCAATGTGATGCAGCTGTGAAAAAGGCAAATGTGATCCTAGGATATATCAGGCAATGCATTTCCAGTAGCAATAGATAAGTATTAATACCATCGTACAAGGCACTGGTAAGACCTCATTTGAAATACCATGTACAATTCTGGTCAACCGTGTTCAAGAAAGATGAAATCAAACTGGAACAGTTGCAAAGAAGGCCTATTAGGATGATCAGGAGAAAGGAGGGCCCAACACATAAGAGAAACTTGGCTTGTTTAGTCTAGTAGAATGACGTCTGAAAGGGGATACGATTGCTCCTTATAAATGTGTTTGGGGGGGGGGGGGATAAATACTAGAGAGGGTGAAGAGTTATTTAAGCTAAAGGATAATGTTGGCACAAGAGCAAATGGATATAAACTGACCATGAACAAATTCAGCCTGGAAATTAGGTTTCTAACCATCAGAGGAGTGAGCTTCTGGAACAGTCTCCCAATAGTTTTTTTTTTTTTTAAATGTTATGTTCCTACAAACTTATGCTTTAGGACTTCAGCCAGCCACCTGCAGGGGTCAGGAAGGGATTTTTTTCCTCAGTGTAATTTAAAAAAAAAAAAAAAAAAAATCTTCCTCTGATGCATCAGGGATGGCCACAACTGGAGATGGGACCTTGGGCAGGGAAGGTAAGGATTCTGAGGTGGTACAGAGCATTTTCTCTCTCTCTCTCAGGTGCTTGGCTGGCTGTTTCTTGCTAACTGATTGCTGTTACGTGGGATCAGGAAGGAATTTTCCCCCGGATCAGATTGGCAGTAACCTTGGTTTTTTTCCTTCCACTGCAGTGTCGGGGGGTTTCACTTGCCCAAGATTAGCCGCTTACTCATTTTCCTGTCATCCTTGGGGGATTGGGCACTGGTACATCTCAGTCACTCCTATTCACTGCCTTTGGCACATAAGTCTAGTCTCCTGTGGGCTGTAATATTTTCATCTAATTTCAGTTGTTGGGTTTAGTACTGAGTGGTGCAGGTGGCCTGTGATAGACAAGAGGTTAGTGATCTGGTGGTCTCTTTGAGCCTTAAACTCTATGACACTCCCAGTCTCCCCTCCATTTAGCCCCTCAGGATCTCTGTTCCAATCTATGCATCCTACATGGGCAGGAAAACTGTGCTAATGACTTGACCTTCTGTTGGTCTAAAAAAATTTGCACTACAGCAAAAATCTTCAAAAGTACACACATCTAGTGCTTTGTGTCTTTTCTTTGATCATGATCCATTTTCTATTTCTCTTTCCCTTATTCAGTATTTTGCTTTCATTTCACTTTGCCCATTTCCTTTTTGTCAATTTTCCCTTTTCCTCATGAGATTCTAAAGCTCTTCACTCTCCCTTTCCCACAAATTTTCATTTTTCTTCATGACATCTTTCTCTTGAGAAACTTGTAAATGTATAAATTGTTTAATTTCCCTCCCTGCGAACTTTCTCTCTATTGTGTAATTCCATCTATTGATTCAGGTGCATAATCCCCAAGAAAAAAAAAATCAAGAAAATTAAAGAACATCACTCCTGCTTGGTAAGGGCAAAATGGATCTCTTTTTCATGGTATATTGTAGGATATCTGCTGGCATCTGAGTGAATTGTGGTCAATCACCTATTATTTTTTCCACCATATCCCAGAACTCAGCTGGTCCCCATTCCCTTTCCAAACAGCTCACAACCCTAAGCACAGAGGAATGCAGTACCTCATTATTGTGACAAGAAAGCAGATCCTGTTATACTGGACAGAATTCTCACTGACTGATCCAGAAGTGCTGACTAAATGAATTTGGAGGTGGAAGGAATCGTCTGAGGAGAACTCCATGTTTTGAAGCTGTTTAGGAATTTGTGTTTGATCTATTTTCAGAGCAGTTGCACTCAGTACAAAAAGAGCTGAATCATTATAGAGACCTGGGACAATCAGCAGTGGCTGCTGAATGTCAGGACCTGAAAGGCCACATTCCACATTGGTGTGCCAAGCTTGCCCGACTTACCTTGCCATAACAGTAGAGTGAGACCTGCTTTCAGAGCTGAGAAGTGATGGCAATGGC